>NW_023458563.1:25326553-25415543 GCF_013731165.1 Rhagoletis pomonella
CCCTGTAGGAGCAAGTGAAATGTGTCCCTGTAGGAACGGCGGCAACACACATGTTACAATGTTTTTATACAAAAATTTTCGAAAATATTTTGTACAGAAGAATACGATTTTCTAGCAACTCCAAATAAGCATGTTATTGTGCTAAAACTGAATGGGGATTACAAAAAAAATTCTAAATATTCTTACAAGAATTTTAAACTTTTGCTGAAAATGTGGAAAAGTTTCAAAATTATTTGTATAAAAAACTATCTTTTACCCGCGGGTTTCACCCCACGTCTTTATACAAACATGGAAAATACTTTATGAAAAGATATTATACTCTCTTTCTGCTCTAATTTTACTATAGCCGTGATAGCAGCATATGGTAGGACAGCTGTATAGCTTGGGTGGTATGGAATGAAATACAATAATAATTTTTTGGCACTGCAGGTGTTTTTACTTAGGATAAAATATCTCCAATAAATTATATAATAGAAGAAATACTATCTAATTTCTTACGAATAATAACTCTTATATGATTTCACAGCATTTTTTTAATACTTCAAAGTATCTATTAACATAAATGCATTTTCCAATACTAGTATCATACATTTTATTTTCGATAAAGTTTCGGGTTTCACTTTAAAGTATTCTTGTTTATTGTCATTGCAAAAGCTAAGTTAACTGGAAACTGAAGTCTTTTTAATTCAAAAGGAATTAAAGGAGTCATGTGAATTGTGGTTCCGAAGTTATGGCTGATAAAAAATCCTACGCCTATATTATAAACCTTACTATAAGCATCTACCATTCATATGTTTGCATACCAAATTTCTATTTTATGTGACTTATGGTTCCGAAGTCATGGCTGATTAAAAATTCTACGACTGTGAGATATGCCACGCCCCCTCCTACAAAGTCATTTATACATACCTTACTATAAGCACCTACCATAGATATGTCTGCATACCAAATTTCAATTTCATTTGACTTATGGTACCCAAGTTATAGCTAATTAAAAATGTGCAGTCCTATGGGACGTAGTACGCCCCACAGTGTATCATTTCCATATTCTAGAAAAGATTAATTCCATTATTTTGTGTCGCCAAATTTGAAAACAACGTCAAGAATGTTTTTAGAAATGCCTGATAAATACGAAACAATAACAACTAAACAATTTTAATCAAAGTGTATGGCGGGACGGGGTTTAATTTGGAAAATTACCGACGAAAATAATATTTAAACTTTTATATTTGAAACTGAATCTCAATGTTTATTTTGTCGGTGTTATGTGATTTATGTAACAATTACTAAAATACCATTTGGGTCTTATTTGCCTGGGTATGTTCTTTTTAATGAATATACATTTTTGGGATTTTAGTAAACTAGGACTGAGTATTCCATGTTAAAGTAAAACGATGTTAACTTAAAATTATTTTTAGCAATTTATTTATTTCATTAGACCCGCAAACTCGTTATCCGCCACTATTCGATAAAGTTTGTATCTCAGTTTATTTGCCACTCCTCTTAGACTTTAAGCAACATAATTTTACCTGCAGGAAAGTGCAGGTTTTGATGAAATTTTCTTTTTTCTGGCCTACTGGGAATTTCATTTTCTTCGAGTAATTCATTTGCATTTTATCACGACCGAGACAAATTCTTATATTTTCGTTTTGAATAGAGAAAGCCTGATTCATTACCTTTCCAATGGTATCCCATTTTTGTAAATAGAGTAAGAAATATTGAACTTATAGCGGAATTTTGTTGACCCAACTTGACTTTTTTATCGATATTTTCCACGCCCATAATTAAAAAAAATATATATGTTTATTTTAAGTCCATTTGTGTCAGTTTATAATTTCTTGTTATAGGGAAATTCGAAATATCAATTTTGGGCATTTTAGCCTTTGTAGTTAGTTAAATATTTCAGTTTTTGCAGTTTTAAAAATTTGCAGTTATATAATAGGGTGGCATGACAGTAACTATAAATTACCAATTTTTTGTAAAAAGCTTCGCCTATCTTATAAAGTACCTTGGGCAAAATTTCATTAATCTATCTTCAATAGATTTCGAATTACAGAATTAAAAGCAGCTAGATGGGTCAAATCTTACACTGTGCGCCCCCTCGCAAAATTCACACCATATTTACAAATAAAACCACACCTATAACCTTCCTGTGATAAAAACAAATAAGTGTGTAAAGTTTCGTGTGATTCCGTGTCGTGGTTCAAAAGTTATAAGGTAATAAACAAACAGCCATTCACATTTATATATATAGATTTATTTCAACACATTTTGCAATAGGACTGCGCAATTATTAAATTTATTATAACTCATATTAATTGATTAATCGCACAATCCGCTTTTAAGAGCTCGGCGCTCAAAATTAAATAAAATCCTATAATAAGGCGAGAACAGCTATTTCCACAATTTTTTTAAAATCACCTGTACACTGAAAATAAAATTTCGTAAAAGTGCTACGAAAAACTTTCGTAGTCTTGGTTTTTGTACAATGTACGAAACTTTTGTTCATGAACACATTTTTCACAACGAAACAAGATTTTACGAACCATATGTAAATATAACGAAAGGAATTGCGTAAGGCATTTTATCAGTACAATTTACGAAATCTTACGTTTATTTTACGAAACACATTCGTAAGGCACTGAACAAATCTCTGTACGAATAATTTTGCATATTGTAGGAAGTCATTCGTAGTATTTATGTATGGTTTTAAAATTTACGAAATCTACAATTCCGTATTCGTACAATTTAGTTAATACTTTCGTATAAAGTACTAATGAGTCAAACCACGCCAACTGTGTCAATGAATTTTCATTGATTTTCTGGAAAGTAAAGACAATTGCGGGAATCTGTAGATAATTATAGAACAAAAACAGATTTTGGACGGTTTTTCGAAATTGCACTTCGTTTTTGTTTTTTTTGGTATTATAAGAATATTGCAATTTTTGAGAGAAAAATTCGTAACTCGCTCGCAACCCATTTGATGAAATTTGATGAACTTTTTTTTGACAGTTGCTGAAGCTTTTCCCTTTACAATAGAAAGATTTGCTGAATAAAATTTGCAAAACAATTAATTCTTTAATAACAATAATTTAAACAATTGCAATTATTTAGAACTTCTAGGCCTACGATTGCAGTGAAATTTTGGCACAATATACTCTAAACTCTTGTTTTTAAGTTCCAAAAAGAAAGAAATGGTCTTTGCAATTTTGACAGTCGCTATCCATTTTTTTCTCACCTTTAAGCCTTGAGTAAATGCTATTTTCATATAAGCTTGTGTGTGTGATAGCATTTTTATGTTAATTAATGAATAATTATACAAGTACGTACATTATTTAACGTATAACTTGAAACATCAATGTTTATTTACATCTTATGAATATAATACTCAAGTCTTAAAGGTGAGAAAAAAACGATAGCGACTGTCAAAATTGGAAAGACCATTTTTTTCTTTTTGGAACTTAAAAAAACAGTATATATGTATACTCTATTGTGCCAAAATTTCATTGCAATCGCAGGCCTAGAAGGTAAATAATTGCAATTGTTTAAATTATTGTTATTAAAGAATTAAATGTTTTGCAAATTTTATTCTGCAAATCTTTCTATTGTAAAGGGAAAAGCTTCAGCAACTCTCAAAAAAAAATTTATCGAATTTCATCAAATGGGTCGCGAGTTACGAATTTTTCTCTCAAAAATTGCAATATTCTTATAATACCAAAAAAAAAAACAAAAACGAAGTGCAATTTCGAAAAACCGTCCAAAGTGTGTTTTTGTTCTATAATTATATACAGATTCCCACAATTGTCTTCACTATCCAGAAAATCAATGAAAATTCATTGACACAGTTGGCGTGGTTTGACTCTAATGCAGAAACATGTTTTTTAAATTCGTACAAGATACGAATACTTTCGTACAATATACTCAATTGCCGGCAGTTTAATATTTCATCATATTTTTATGTATCGCGTGTCATTGCGGAATTACTTGTTGGCTGCTGTGAGACGTACAATATAATTTTAAACGTTTAAAAAGAGATTTGCTGGATAAAAAACAATACACAATTAAATATTAAAGCTGTGGATATACTATGCTTTCTTTCGAAGTCTTGCGCGATGCACGGATTGCTCGAAATGCAAAAATACTATTCCAAATTTCGAAGAGTACGAGAGCACCCCATTGCAAAGTGGTAGCATGCATGGGTAGCAAGCAGCGAAATTGTGTATCAAATACAATAACAAGATACAGCAAAAAAAAAATAAAGTGAGCGAGATGAGAGGAATGTGAGAAATATGTAGCAATTCCAACAACAAAACAACTAGCACAGGGTCGCATTTATCTTGCTATGCTATTTTGCAAAATATATACATGGGTTTCGACGTTGCATATTTTGCAGCGATAGGAAATGTTGTTTCCCATGCATTTTGTTGTTGTGTGTTTGCAAGTTATGCAATCCGTGCTACGTGCAATGGCTTTGCAAGATTTGGAGAATACCCCTAATGTTTTTAACATCGCCTACGCTGCGCCTTGCGCTGCAATGTGGGACTTGATAAATAGGCAATTTCATCAGTTACATATCAACGGCAAGCTTAAGGCAGGAGCACTACTTAATGAAATTAAAAGTAAGTACATGTGTGACTTTTCACTGAAACCCGCTTCTCAGACGCCTTATAATTTTCATTTAATTTATAGTCGTCAAGGAAACAAACATCGATGAAGCTGCGAATCTGTCAAGTGCCTCTAGATAAAAATATTATAATGTTTAAGAAAGTAAAACCAGTATTTTTTATATTCTTTCATATTTTATATCTAATTATATTTAGGTTTGTTGAGTCTCATAGTTTAACACTTTGCATCAATACTGTTTATTGAATGAAGTCTAAGCAATAAAAAAAATATTTAGTATAGAACCTAGTTTTATTATAGGTAAAATAACCTGTTTTATTAATTCTAAACTACAGTGTAGTCAGAAAATTCTTCTTCTTCTTTCGTAGAACGTATGATTGCTTTTATTATTAACACTACACCGCTGTGGTGCAGTGGTAAGCAGTGCGCGCTTCCACTCCACAATGCCTGGGTTCAAACCCTGGTCAAAGCAACATCGCAAAAATATAGAAAAAAGGTTTTTTCTTAACAGCGGTCGTCCCTCGGCAGGCAATGGCAAACCTCCGAGTGTATTTCTGCCATGAAAAACACCTTCTCATAAAAATACAATCGCCGTTCGGAGTCGGCGTAAAACTGTAGGTCCCTCCGCTTTGTGTGACAACATCAAGGCGCACAGCACAAATCGGAGGAGAAGCTCGGCCACACACTAACATATGTGTAAGCGCCAATCTATGATTATTATTATAAGAAAAAATTACTAAAATTATAGCACAACACTTTCATTATATTTTAATCATTAATGCTAAGCGTTTTTGCAAATCGTTTTGTTAAACAAAAACTCTTAAAATTAACGATAAAAACAAATTAAAAGTTTTGTTTTATAATTCGTAATATGTTTTTTACAGTGTGGAAAATGAAAGCAATCGCACATTCTACGAAACAAGCGCAGATTTTACGAAAATAATTTCGTTAAATATACGAATTATTTCTGTACATTTTACAAAAATTTCGTAAAACCCTAAGAAATAGCATGAAATTCATTAGTAAATAGTACTAAATTCTTTAGTAAATAGTACGAATACATTCGTAAAATGAACTAAAGATCTGATGCCTCATATTTTCGTAGGATGTACGAAAACGGTTTTGTACAATCAACGAAAACTTTCGTGGCTCAAAATGTCGCAAAATTTCGTAAGATTTACGCAAGTTTTCGTTATATTTACGCAGATTTTAATTTCAGTGTAGTGTCTGAATTATTTACATTTCTGTTGTGGTCATATATTGAGCTATTCAAGTAACATACTGCTTGATATTGGAAACGTTTTGCAGCAGATACTATTAGCCTTCATATAACACTTTATTCGAACTATTGAATTAAGGCTTTCCAATCTCACCCTATTTCGAATCTTAGTTTTTGTTGAATTCATTACGGAAAAATCGCGCTCAACAAAAGCATGTGAGTGCGGCAAGGATAATAATATGAATTTACTTACATATATTTCCAAACATTTTACTGCCTGTTGCGGTTTTCACTCCGTAAGCAATTATCCAAAATTCTTCAGAATTGGATGGAATGGTTCTGAAAAAAGTTATTCCATGGGAAAGTTAAAAGATTTAAATATTCAGTTTCCGCTGCTTTTCTTTCCTTCAAAGTCAAATAGTGAATAGGCAGGCCCTGAAACTCGCACTCTTGTGATTCAAACACTTTTCTGGTGACAAAATCAAAGCTTTTTTAAAAGTATTTAATTGACTAGGTAATCGTTTCAAAAGATCTTCGATTAGAGTGATTAAACATTTTTGACAGTCTTTTAATATGCTTCTTAAGTCAAGTTTATCACGCGGTTCATTAGCCTCTTCTGTAAAATTGTCGTGGAAAGCTAAGTTTTGTATATTTTTATAATTGGTAAAAATTTATTTGAAGGGAAAAAATAGCCAAAAATCGCCAATGGCGATTTCCTAAATTTTTACGCGCAAGTATCCAAAAAAAATCGCCAAATTGGCGCGAAATCGCCAAATCTGGACACTCTGCTCCTTATATAGGGACATAACCCCAAGTAAAAAATTGAGTTTATGTCACTACAAAAGGAGTGACATAATCCCAAATTTTAAAATTGGAGTTCTCCACTTGGGGCCCATTTTTTTCGTGCGGCCCTTTATGGCAAATTATAAAATTCTCTGTAGCATAGGGGGGCTAAAGGCCAGATCAGGGTTACCACTGAAAAACTTTCTTTCCTACCAAGAGAGGGTTCAAAAACCTACCAAAATGGCTTCTTTCTCACGTTTGGCGGCAGAACATAAATTTGTTTGCTGGTTTTTATACTTAAAATAGGATTTCCAGGTAACAAAATAGATCAGAATAATAGCTAGTATATACATAGCACACATACAAATTTTGTGCGTGCTTTTAACCAGACCCACATACCGACATGTAATTCGACCCTTTGAATCCGAATCTGAGATCCGTTTGACTTCTACGCCCTCAAAATTTCGACTAAATTGCGAAAAACCAAAAAATGGCAAACAATTCGCATAGTTTATAGTTGTAATAAAGCCTTCGGAGTAAATGACGTGAAAAATCGCACGGTTAGGCTTGCCAAATGTCCGAGTCTAGGAGCCGCCGGGACGGGGGAAAAATATACGCTCTGCGGGTTTGCCATTCATTTCTTCAAGTTGCCGTTGAAACCTTTGAGATCTTCCAATTTACTGGAAACAATAAGTTGTTTTTTTTTTCTTAATTTTCGTGTGTGATAAAAAATAACATATTCTGTAAACACGTACATTTGTAATGTAGTATGCATTTGAATCGCTCTTCTAGTGCCATTTAAAATATTTTAACAACCTTGTCATTCTTGAATCTATTATCCATTCACTACTGCATTTCAAAGAAAAAGGAAAAGCCCATAACGGCAACCCTGGGCCAGATACCTGTATGGCCTCAAAAAATTAAAAATTTATTTTTAATTTAATACCCAAAATCCATAATACTAAAGTCGAAGATATAACATATAAATTTAGTTAGTTAGATTAACAATTTGACCCGCCAGGTGACGTTGGAGTCAATTTATTACTAAAAATCTTACTTATTATTCAATCTGGCTTATATTCGAAATATGTATTGCTATCAGTGTTGCCAGATTTTGGGCGAGCCTATTCTAGGTTTTCCCGTTTTTCCCCCTTTTTATCAATCAAATCAATTTTTCTCCGTGTTTTATTTTTTATACGATCAATAACCATATCTTAACAACTGAGTCAATAACAATAACAATTCAATATACATGTAATATTATTAATATAAAAATATTACTTTAATACATATATTGCATATCTTATGCGTTATTTGTACATATCATTCGTATGCAATTGTGATGCAATATTTGGATCACTGAACACTCGGGCATGTGCTGCAAATCGTACGATTTGAAATCGATGCGATTTGCAAAATATTTTTTAATATAATTAATGCAAGTAATAAATATTTCAAATAAAAACTGATAGCAACACAAAAGGACGTCATATTCTTCGATTTAGGCCCAAATTTTTTCCGTTTTGTTAAAAATTCTCCAAAATAAATTTTTTAAATCGTGTCCATGTTCTCAAAAGCACTGATTAGTGATTTAATGCAGAAAATGCAATATTGTGCTCCGTAGCAAACGCACATAGCTTTATCTCTGTAGTTTTAGCTTGATGTGCTACCGAACCATTAGTGAACTGCGAAATTTTAAGCTGGCAACTTCATTTCATTTATTTGTTTATTTAAGTACATTAGCGCATTAAGAATTAATCCTTTATTGCGCAAT
Source organism: Rhagoletis pomonella (assembly GCF_013731165.1). Classification (NCBI taxonomy): domain Eukaryota; kingdom Metazoa; phylum Arthropoda; class Insecta; order Diptera; family Tephritidae; genus Rhagoletis; species Rhagoletis pomonella. Next base: position 25,334,953 of record NW_023458563.1, read on the forward strand.
ACAAATAACGGATTACAAAAATATGTATTAAAATAAATAAAAATTACAATTATATAAATACAGTTATGTATGCATATGTAAATATTAACTTAGAAAAGCCAAATAGAAAAAAAATGTATGACCACCTTATTATGCGACTTAACTGGAAAAATATTCAAAGATACATTTTTTTAAATTACTTTCACGCAGTGAGTTCTTTAGAGACAGTGGAAGGGAGTTCCAAAGTCTAACACCATTAACAAAAAAAAGCCTTGAAGTGCTTAAGTAATTAAATTTCGGCAATTAGTTATCATGAATTGACTTATATATTTCCACATGCTTTTGCGTTTTTTTCATATTTTTGCAATCAAGATTTCTTAGGAAGAAGGCTTACTGCACATATTGTGCAATACGCTCCAGTTTGATTGGAGGTGGAATGCTGACGGACGAGATTCTTCGCTTAACTAAACTTTAAATTCCATACAGCTTTCGCATGAATGTTTCGCACACTATTTTAGCCTATTAGTATTATTATAATATTTATGGGCACGGCATATGTGATTTTCCCCGTTTTCGTGACCATTATTCCCGTCATCCCCTTTATGTTCAAAATTCCAACAAAACGGGAAAAATTCTCTCTTCTGGCAACGCTGATTGCTATCACAAAGGGAAATATTTCAGCGAAAAAGTTTACCCGCCAAGTGACTCAGGAGTCGAGTTATTACAAAAAATCGTACTTATGATCCAATTTGACTCGTATTCGAGATATGAATTGGTAAGGGCAATACTATTAGAAAAGGGAGGCGCCGGGTGGCACTGGATTCGAGTTATTACTAAAAATATTCAAGTGAGGAAGAGTGCCGTGAATGTCCGACTACATCGACGTGCTGTACCGCCGTGTATGTCGCATTCCCGTGTGTTCTGATTGGCCCAATGGACGTGATTTCCCAATATTGCTGTTCGCTAAAGCTTCATTCGGAGAAACCGGGATTGAGGGTCAATCTGAAATGACCACCGTTAAATCAAACATCAGAACCATTGCGCGACATTTAAGGTATTTTGTCTGAAATAAGTCTATGTATTTTGGATTTTGAGATTGCCACCAACTACATACACTATACAATTTTTAAGGACAGATTCACCATCGAACCGGATCATTTTTTCGCCAGGGGATGGAGAGGAAAAAGTTCTTCAAATTTATTTCGTTGTGCAATTAACCGTGCTCTGAAATGCCAGATCATTGGAGAATTTGAAGAACTTCTTCGCGGACATAACTTTGCTAGGTTATTAAAGACGGCAATGGAAATATGCCTTCTGACAAAAATGTTTCAATAAAAAATATAAATTTTGGGCGGGACGAAGTTCGCCGGGTCTGCTAGTGTTAAATAAAATCTCAAGAAAATAATTTTCCGTTGAAATTTACCCTGGTTGGCATTTGGAAAGGATGAGCATCAGTAAAACAATTTTTTTCCTTTCCTCGAGGTAGGAGAACCTAATATGTTGGTAACGTAACCAGATATGGGGTTTTCAACAAATGGCAGCCAATGAAAACCATGTATGGGTGGGAAGTGAGCTAGCAGATTGATTTCATTTTTCATCTACATATCCGACAGAGTTTGGAAAGCCCACAATGGGAGTTCTAAACAGTGTTTGATTACACAAGGCAACAAAAATGGGAACAAATTTTGTTTCCGAAAATGTTAAAGCTGTTTTTGATTGATTTTTTTGTGCTGGTCATGAATCTGTAAGTTTCCATCAGCTCCAGATTTTGAGAAAAACGAAGTATCAAAAAATCGTTAAAACTCATAAACATAAGGTTTTACATTCGGTGAACCCGAGTCCGAGGTCCGTTAACCTCCATAATGTCAACTTCAAGGTCATTTGAAGGTCAAATAGGACATACAATTTATTAAATAAAAATTTAAAAAAAAAATTGTTTTTGTTGTCACTGAAACCGAGTATGGAGGTCCCTTGATTCCTCAAGGTCATCTGGAGTTCATGCCAAGGTCATCCCAAGGTCAAATTCCGATGAATTTTATTGAATTTTCAGGTTTATTCAGTGAATTTTTCCCTGCATGACCTTCAACTGACCACGAACCTGACGTGGTGGAGACTAACGGACTTCGGATTCGCATTCAACATGTCGAATAACATAGGGATATATAGGTTTGGTTTAATATGCATAAACTTTTTTTTTTGTAAACCTGTGTAATTTTCAATAATTAAATTAGATTTGACAAGGCAAATAGTAACTACTGGTAATACTACCCACCTGAAATTTTTAAAGGTGGGTAATTAAGTTCATTCTTGGTGAGACAGTAGATTTATAATGGTAATTTTGACGAATGCAAACTCAATATCGGTGCATAATGAGGCGCACAGAGCAAAATCCAGGATCTGTGAAAGATGTTGTGCAATTTTTGCGTGAAATCGAATTGTGTGTGGGATTTGTTCCTGAATATGTACGCTTCATTAGATTAGATTCCAGGGTCGTCATGTTCTAACGAGAGGAGCTTTTCTGTTTTGCGTAGGGTGAAAAATCACACTGGATCACAAATTTTAGTTTGGTTTTCGTTCTCCAGAAGCCACTATCCCATTTCTATGTAGAATTGCTCGGTTATTCCGAAAATCAAGTTAATTTTTTTCTATGGATACGTTTTCGAGATATTTGCAATTTACCGTTATTCAGCTTAAAACGAAAAGAGGGTCCACTTAATCACGTATATCTGACAAACCAATTTAATAATCTTAAAAGGAGATACGCCAAATTAAAGCCAATAAAATTCTCTATAAACCATGTATACATCACTTTCCGATAGGACTGATAGTTTATGACAAATTAGTTAATCATTCCACTTTTTTTTTAATGAAAAAATTAAAAAAAATCAAACTTTAACAGAAGAAAAATTTAAAAAATAACAGATTCTGTGCCAAATTTTTCCATTTGTACTAAAACCTTTTCTGTTAAAAAAAAATCAAGTTACTGATGAAGATAATCGATAGATAAATAAGAAATAATGAGTGGTCAAATGAAAATGCGCAAAGATTTTTTGTATGAAATATGAACAGAAAAGCGTGTTACTCAAGTGTAGGTACGTGGCGTATGAGTAGCTTTCTTTCCTGCTAACTCGCTAACTAGGAACTCGCTAACTAAGGAAGCACACAGGAGAGAGCTAGACACAATATATGCTATCGCCAGAAACAATGGATACAAAAAAGATCTGGTGGACAAAATTAGGAAGGACTCGAAGCGAAAAAGTAGGGACAAGAAAGAAAACAACGATGCAGCTTGGGCAGTGTTAACTTTCACGGGTAAAGTGACATACAAACTGGCCAAGGTTTTCCAAAAATTCAACATTCGCACATCGTTCAGAACCAGGAACAACGTCGGAAGGATACTGAACAACAGCACAAACGAAGAGGACACTCTAGATAAGCAGAGTGTATACAAATTAACGTGTGAATGCAAGTGTAGCTACATAGGGCAAACTGGCCGTAAGATTAAAACAAGATGCCGAGAACATATAAGAGACTACAATAAGAGGACACAAAAACCAAGCGTCACACCAGAATCAAACTTCGCAAATCATATGTTCGAAAATAAATGTATACCAATGAAAATTAATAAGGCAGCCAAACTCCTCCATGTACAGCATAAAGGACGGCGTTTGAACATATAGGAAAACATGGAGATATACAAGCAGAAAACATTTCAAGGGAGAATTATAAACGAAAAAACAAACACCGTATCAAGATGTTGTACGAAAAATATGAGAAGACCCCTGAAAAGAAACGCCAACGCAAAGATACATACCTACGCCGCAGAGACCAAGAAAATGAAAATAACGGATTTCTATCTGCCGGCACAAGCAAGCAACCTAATACCTGCTAAATAACGGAACATAAACCGACGCAATCACGAAAACCAAGAAAATAAAAATAATGGATTTCTACCCGCCGGCGAATACAAGCAACCAAAAGGCACCTACCTGTGAGATAATGAAACAAAAGCGGTCGCACTTAGATGGGTATGCATGGCCTAATGACAGTTAAAACAGATAGTAACACGAATACATAAAAAGCGGAAGGAAACACGAACTATTCAGAATGAAAAATGACACTGAAGATGGCACAACACCGAAACCGGTTTGTCTCCAAACCAAATTTGACAAGGGATGACGGAAAATCGTTCCACAATACATCATACTCCTACCATGTCGGAAATACAAACAACCAAAAAGTAGTTTTTTCTTTTTTTTATATACCTTTATTAGAAAAAAAGTCTAAAACAAATATATTAATGAAACAAGTAAGAAAATCTAAGTTCGGGCGGAGCCGAACATTAAATACCCGGCGCAAGTTTAAAAAAAAAATGTTTTTCACCTTTCCGAAAACTACCGGTACATGGTAAGCAGGGATGGCTTTATCCATATTTTAAACATCTTCGATTGAATGTTCAGTTAGAAATAATGAGATAAACTTACATATATAGTCATATGTGGGCGGTATCATGTCCATTTTCCAAAATTCCAAATAATGTTAGTTATTTTCAAGAGATTGTTGTTAGCATCAATTTAGAGTAAATTAGTGTCCTTAAATTTTGAAATATAGAAGTTTCACGCATTTCTGAAATTTACCGTTATATGAAAAGTGGCCGTAATTTTAGTCCGATGTCATTAATTGTCAACTTTTTGCTTTTATGTGGCAAGCACAATAACCATACCGAGTTTGGTACATATTGGTCGAACGGTTACCGAGATACATATAAGTGATCATAAGTGGACGGTGCCACGCCCATTTTCCAAAATTTTATCATAAACGTATTCTGTGCTAAAGAATTATTGCAAACATCACTTTTGAATAAATTGGCTTTAGTATTTACTGATTTACCGAAGATTTCATATTTCTCTAAATTACCGTTATATGGGATATGGGCGTGGTTATTGTCCTATTTTAATAATTTTCAGTCATTTGGTACTTTGTACCAAGGCCAACCCCTGTGCCAAGTTTGGAAGAACCATAAGTGGGCGTGGCTACGCCCATTTTCCAAAAATTTATAATATTCTTATTTTTCGTCTAAAAATTATTTTAAATATCTATTTTGAGTGATTAATTTTCAGTAGTTACTAAAATATCGCAGTTTTCGTATTTCTGAAAATTACCGTTATAGGGAGGTAGGCGTGGTTCTTGTCCGATTTTGCCCATTTTCAATACCATCCGCCTTACACCCGAAAGAAGTGCACGTACAAAGTTTCGTTAAGATGTCTCAATTTTTACTCGAGTTATAGTGTGCACAGACGGACGGACGGACAGACAGTCACCGTTTAATGGATTTCTCTTTTCATTCTGATCATTTATGTATACATTTGTTTATATCTATCTCGATTGGTTTTGCCTGTTACAAACAACCGTTATCTGAACAAAGTTATAATACCCTTGTGCACAAGTGGGCTCGGGTATAAAATAAAATAACATATTTTTGATGTGCGTGGGACTCGAACTCCTGACCATGCGGAAAAAAATATTTCTTTTGGCTCGCTTAAGACTTAATTCTGCCATCAACTGCGCCGTTGATCCGGATTAATGTTTTCGTCAGTCTATGCTTTTAAATCAAATTTATTTTTATACATTAAAATTTGTTTGCTGTATACGTACTTTTTAATCAAGTGCATTTCTTTGGCTTTAAAATCACGTTGTAAACTTCTTCTGAATTGAGAATTCATTCCGCGATTTGAGTGGTTTCTGTTGAACAATCATGCAACTTTATGAGTGGTAGAAGGAAACAATTTTTCTTTCTTTCAGTTTTATCAAGTTATATATGATATACATATTAACGAAAGCCTATTAAAGCTCATCGAACTCATCATATTTTTAATAATTTTATTATTTATCGTTTTATCAATATTTTACGCTTTTAATATCCAAACAATGTCTTGCGGTTACAGTAAAAAATAAGATTCATAATTATTTCCAAATTATTTTAAGAAATTTGGTCACACTGATTATTATGAATAATATGTGAGCCTGTGTACGTTTGTCGCATGAGAAAACCTACAGAAACATTAGGGGTGTTCACGATTTGTAGCTTTGTTGTTGGAAAAGCGCGCTAGATTGCTAAGTAAAAACTTTATACCAGTTTAAAAATGGCCCACAATAACTAGCGCTAGCGGAGTGATCGGATATTTACTTTAGTCGGAATACGAGATTCTAAGACAAATGCCAACAAAATTTCTGAACTATAAAAAATGTTATATGCGATGAAACTTTTTATATGTATCAAATAAATAGCGAAAAATTGTTTACTGCACATTCTTGCATTTACACTTTCATATTTGGAGTTTTTGTTTAGTAAATTTTATTTTTATAGAATTTTCTCTTTGCCTTTCCTTATTTGTTCTTTCTGATCTTTAATTAGTCACATTTTCCTTAGCTATGGAATGTATATTCTACAAATTAAAGCAATACATGTTCGAGGTATCTCTCCCATACCTACGTAAATACACATGTATCTATTTAAAAGCAAGAAAATAGGTGTTGTTATGCTTCCCACTGATTTATTTTTGAACGTATTCTTGTGTATGCAATAAAATTTTCGGTTGTGCAAAAGCCGCATTACGAGATATTTTTTGCTTATCTTTTTTAAAGACATCGAGTGCTTAAACTTTTATATTATGAAGTACGATCTGTTAAATTAATGTTACTCAGTGAAACTTAAAAAAAAAATAAAAATTAAAACAAACAAAACGACAGAAGCGTGAAAGGTGTTGATTTACTGTAAACCGTAACACACGAGTGCCAGATATTTCAATTAAACTCATATATTCCTACTAGTAGTCGCAAATATTGAAAACAAAACAACGTGCTGCACATAGAAATTAATGACTTTACTTCACCAATAAGTCACCACAATAATTGTAATTATTTCTGAAAATTGTGATATTAAGCTAAATGGAAGTTGTTACCCAGCAGCTATTTACTTCTTTGTAAATATACTGGCAATCGTTCTACATACTTTAAAGCTAATAACAAATTTTATTTAACTTTATAATGTGCAAATTCGTATATATATATATGTATATACATACATATATGTACATAAATACATTCATGTGCATATGTACATACATATGTATGCAAGGGAGCATATAAACATTTATACTTCCGAATGTGAATTGATAACGAAAAGTGATAACTTGTTGATTCATTTTCGACTCTAATGTTGTAAATAAGAATGCGTAATATACCCATACTACTTACATTTACATACATAAATATCGTTACACCAAACTTTTTTTTATTTTACAGAAGAAGCAAGGAACATTATAAAGATAATATCAAAAATAGGTTGGGCTTTTCAAAAAGTGGCATGTAACTCCTTTGTTTTTGGTACTAGTACCTTACAATTTTTATTGAATATGCATTTTAATATATCTCTCCAAAATCTTGGAAAAAGCAGTTTCGAAAAAAGTGTTGGTTGGGGCCTTTGCGAATTAAGATAACGCTAGCTTATAGTGAAAAGTTGCTAGGTGCATTTTTTGTGAAAACTTATATTTTTATATCGGAAGCAAGAGAAATTAAAACTGCATCCTCACCAAAAAAATTAGGTACTTGTTATTTTTCTTCCCCTGTTAACTTAATGAAAAGCGAATTTGCTAAATCCATGACAGGACAGGAAATTCGAGAAGATCATTTAAACATGGAATCCTTCTGATTCGTATGGAGTTTTGCTTTGATTTAAACATGCAAAATGTTGTAGTCAAAGTTTTGCAAAATAATTGAAAAGATTGGCTATCAGAAGTATTTTCTTCCCTTCTTAAATTTTAAAAATGGATTGAGCAACTTGGCAGAAGAAATTTAGCATATTTCTTGAACAAATTTCCATAAAAAAAAAATTCTTCTGTAATTATACCCGGGAGCATTTGTGCACAAGGGTATATTAACTTTGTTCGATAACGGTGCTTTGTAACAGCCTAAAGGAATTGAGGTATATGTATATAAGTAGGCATATATATATACCAAAATGCTTAGAGGGAAAAGAGAAATCGATTTAGTCATGTCTGTCTGTTCGTCCACAACATAACTCTAGTAAAAATTTAGATATTTCAACTAAACTTGGTACGCCTATTTAGAGACAGATGGTATTGAAAATGGGTACAATCAGACGATAACCACACTTAGCTACCTCCCATGTAACGGTAGTTCTCATACATACATAAAAAAACAGCGATATTTTAGTGACTGCTGAAACTAATTTACTAGAGTTGAAATTTACAATAACCTTTTAGTAAAAACTGCGATTATTGTAAACTTTTTTAAATTGATTATCTCTGTAACCGCTTTATAAATGTATACCAAACTTTGTACTGCTGTTGGCCTTTGTTCACAATAGCAAAATAGGTTGCAAGTTTTTTTAAATCTCACTATAACGACGCCTACCTCCCATATAAAGGTAATTTACAGAAATACGAAAACTGAAGTAAATCAGTAATTACTATGTAGTAGAGCTCTCGATTTTGTTCGCACATTTTCAAACAGCCCGGGTATATGAGCAGCGAGTACTCGCACACTTGTTCAATGCTCATTACTCGAAAATTTTCGAGCATGAGCTCGAGCGATTCGAGTTTTTTCAAGTAATTTGAGCAATGTTTTTTTTATTATATTGACATTTTTGGTAGCAACTTTTTAAATTTTTCAAATTATTGATATATAATGCAAAGATTGTTACATTGGTATTTAATAATATAATTTATTTAACATGATTTAGAAAGCAGCTGCTGACAAATACAATTTACAAATTTTCTTTTGTTAGTGAAAATGTTCAAAAACTCGAAAATTTTGAACAAACATTTGAGCAGTTGAGCAATGAACGAGTTTCGAGCGAGTATCGAACTACTCGCATTGCTCGATACCCGGGTATCTAGAGCTCTACTATGTAGTACTAGTTCACTTAAAATTGCTGTTTACAGTCTATATATATGTATAAACATATTGTGCTCCTTTGTAACAGTCATAAAAACTCGAGAACGGCTAAACCGATTTGAATAATTTTTTTTGTATTGTTCGGTATAATACCCGGATAATTTATACCACAAAAGTTTGGGGGGCCACCTGTTTGAAAATTTTAAACTCAATTAAATTGATAAAATAAATGGCATACATATTACAATATGGGTATCAGATTAAAGAGATTTAAGAAAGATGACTGATGGAAATATTTTTAAGGAGGGTTGCCACCTATTTTAAAACTTTAACTCAGTTAAATTGATAAAATAAATTGAATATTGCAACGTGGATATAAAACTAAACGGGTTTAAAAAAGATAACTGCTGGAAATACTTTTGAGGAGGGTTGCCACCTAAAGTAAAAGAAATATTGCCATATGGGTGTCAAACTAAAAAGTTTTAAGAAGGCTTACAGCAGAAAATATGTTTTAGGATTGTTGCCACCTGTTTGAAAATTTAACTCAATTTAATTAATAAAATAAATGATATGTCATACAATATACATAGGTATCCAATTAAAGGCGTTTAAGAAAGATGATTGTTGGAAATATTTTTGAGGAGGGTTGCCACCTATTTGAAAATTTTAACTGAGTTAAATTGATAAAATAATTAAAATAAAGTGAGGTCGCGATAATAATAACATCCTAACATATAAACATCCCAAAATATGAACACTTTTTCGCTACCATTGACTACTCTAAAATATGAACTTTAGGCAAAAGCTCCAAAATATGAACATTATTATTTTACAAAATTTCTAACGAATTTCAAGCGCTTGGTAATTTGGAGAACCCCCTATTTATTTGCATTGAAAATGTCTATACGTGCTTACAGTGAATAACTTTAATATTCGGGTTTCTTATTGTTAAATATGCCTCTTATACTAAATTTCTTTCCCATTATAATTTTACCAAATATTTGCAAATAAATGCATAAATAGCTTTATAAAGATAACTTTCACGTTTTGGCATATAATTTATTATTCCAGCAAATCACACTTAGTATAGTGGATGCTGTTGTGCTATCCAAATGCTGGAACAATGTTTTGAATATGGTCGAAATTGAAGATTATTTTGAAAATGAAATTCCATTGAGTATCCTTCGAAAAAACTTAAATATGAATTTACCGGATTTGGAGGAAAGCGCAGCCAATCTTTTACAAAACCTGAGTCCTGCGGTTTGTGTTTTCAGAACTGTAAACTCTAAAAGATTTATTTATTAAATTTCACTCCACGAATAATGCTTTCAACGTTAGAGAATGGAATGAGGATGCTACTGAATGCAACGACAATGAAATATAAGAAATATCCTACGAAGATGATGTACCGTGGAGCCACAAAAGGCGATTTAATGGGCGCGTTCATAAGACGTAGCTGTTTCGTAACCGTTGGTTATTTGTCTTAGAAGCGCACAGTTGAGTAGTTCCGCTCAGCTGCGCCATTTTTTCCAGCGGAAAATGTATACGCTACCTGAACTCAACGTATTGGGCTTTGCCTAAACAACTGATCGAAAAGACTTACGCCGCTTATATTAAATTTAACGCCGCTTTGTTAGGTGCCAGTTGAAAATAATTTATTCTATTTTATATTACTTTATGTAACGATGTTATATTTCATTTCTTCTCTAATTTTAATATAGGCTTGATAGCATAATATGGTAGAATAGTTGTATAGCTGGGGTGCCATGGACTGAAAAGCAATAATACGTTTTTGGCACATCAGGTGTTTTTATTTATATTAAAATATCTCCAATAAATTAAATAATAGTAGAAATACCAACGTTGTATTGTAATAACTTAATGTTAACTATCTAATTTCTTACGAATAATAACTCTAATATTATTCCACAGCATGTTTTTAGTACTTCAAAACATCTATTAACATAGATGCATTTTCCAATGCAATTAACATACATTTTATTATCGATAAAGAGTTGGGTTTTATTTTAAGGCATTCTTGTTTATTGTCATTGCAAAAGCTAAGCGAACTGGAAACTGAAGCTTTTTAAATTGGAAAGGCATATTAGAAGGAATTAAAGGGGTCACGTGACTTGTGGTTCCGAAGTTATGGCTGAAGAAAACGTCCACGCCCATGTTATGTGCTACGCCCCTTTTACAAACTCATTTATATACATATACCTTACTATAAGCACCTACCATAGATATGTTTGCATTCCAAATTTCAGGTTCATGTTACTTATGGGTCCGAAGTTATGGCTGATTAAAAATTCCATGATTATGAGATGAGCCACGCCCTCTTCTACAAACTCATTTATTTTTATCATACTATAAGAAGCTACCATACTAAATTTCAAGTTCATGTCACTTATGGTTACGAAGTTATGGCTGATTAAAACTTCAAAGCCTACTGGATGTGGCACGCCCCCTTTTATAAACTCATTTATATAAGCCTTGTCATAAGCACTTACCATAGATATGACCTCATATCAAATTTCAAATTCATGCGACGTATGGTTCCGAAGTTATAGCTGAAACAAAATTCCACGCCTGTTATATGCCACGCCCCTTTTTAAAAACTAATTTATATATACCTTACCATAAACGTCTCCTGTAGACATATCTTCGTACCAAATTTCAAGTTTTTATGACTTATGGTTCCGAAGTTACAGCTGATTAAACATTTGCAGGCCTATTGGAGGGGCCACGCCCACTTGCGAAATTTACGACATTTTTGCAAATAAGACCATACCTATAACCTTTCCGGGGTAAAAACAAATAAGTCTGCAAAGTTTCGTGCGATTCCATGTCGTGGTTAAAAACAAACAGACATTCACATTTATATATATAGACTATGTTTCTAAATATATGTTTTTAAGATGTTTGTTTTACAGTTATATACTGTTTAATTCAATATAACATTGAACGATTTTTTCAACGCGGCGGCAGCTCAGCGTTGAATTCTAAATACTACCGGCGCACTATCTCTATTTATTGCAATTTCATTTGTTTACATTTATCAGCTGTTCATTTGGCAGCATATTCATCAAGCCATTTCTAAGACGTAATTGTTGGGCCAACAGTTTCGTAGCAGATGAGCTAAACTGCTACGTCTTATGAATATAAAAAAAAAATATTTTTTTTAGTAAATGAAACTCGTATTTTTTTGTTCTCGAGCCTTTCGTAAATATGAACAATCTCGCAAAAATTAACAGGCTTGGTTTTAATTAGTTCATATTATCGGTAGCTCACTGTTTGAGGAGGGTTGCCACCTGTTAGAAAATTGGACTCAATTTAATTGATTAAATAAATGACTTACTACAATATAGGTATCAAATTAAAGAGGTTTAAGAAAGATGACTTGGAAATATTTTTGAAGAGGGTGCCACATATTTAAAAATTTGAACTCAGTTAAATTGATAAAATAAATGAAATATTGCCATGAGGGTGTCAAACTAAAGCGTTTTAAGAAGGCTTACAGCCGAGGATATGTTTTAGGAGGGTTACACCTGTTTGAAAATCTAACTCAATTTAATTGATAAAATAAATGGCATATTTTAATATAGGTACCAAATTAAAGAGGTTTAAGAAAGATGACTGTAGGAAACATTTTTGAGGAGGGCTTCCACCTATTTGAATATTTCGGCTCAGTTAAATTGATACAATAAGTGAAATATTGCAATGACTTATTACAATGTAGGTATCAAATTAAAGAGTTTTAAGAAAGATTATTGTTGGAAATATTTTTGAGGAGGGTTGCCACCTATTTAAAATTTTAGACTCGAAAGCTTAGTACGTATGTTGCCGTAGGTTGCACCAATGTACTTTCAATACAAGCCGATAAAATAAATAAACCAACGAAAACCAAGTAAGAGCAGTGCTGTCTTCGGCTATGCCGAAGGCTTCATACCTTTCATGAACTTTACTTTAAAAGAAAAAATGTATATATTGTTAGGACCAAATGTCCCTGAAGAATTTGGCCCACACAAATACCCGCCACCAAAGCAGCCAGCCATGCAATAAATCACAGCAATACAAACCAAAGCAGCCAGCCACGCAACAAGTCATAGCAACACCCGACAGCCTCTTCGTTGCTATGACAACGCAACACCACGCAGCAACATGTAGCTGCGCGACCACGCAACATCAAGCACATAGCCAGAGGTGGGCTCTACCACAAACAAGCGTGAGCTAAAAGTGAGAATGTGTTAAGGCCGGTCCCCATTGAACTTTCGCGTTGGCTTTGCCGTTGGCGTTGGTTTGACAGAACGCACGTTAAAAGTATGCTTGCTACAATGAACGCTTGGCAGCGAATGCTTGGGCCACTAAATTAACATACTAACGACAGATAAATTAGTATTTTATATCAATAATTGCATTGAAAACGATATTTCTTGCCCGCACTTGATTAAAAAGGAATAATATTTCACATAATTTTATTTATTTGCAACAGCTGACGAGCGACGCACGCGAAAAGTTGAGAGTTGGCCATCTTTTTGCTTTGTGTTGGCGTGAGCGTTGTCGAATTTTGGCTATGTGGACGGCTGCATTTGAATTCATGTATTCATAGTCAGCTGTTGAAGCGACGCCAACGCCAACGCAACGCCAAAGTTCTATGTGGACGGGCCCTTAGTGTTGCATGCAGTCGTGTTCTCATCGCTGCGCTCTCGCTTGTATACGTACACCAGCGTTGCCAATTGAATACATTTTTAGGTACCAAATCGGCTACCAAATCAATTTCCATACTACCAAATCTTTTTCATCATTAAAACGAGATTTCTCGAGTTTGCGGGGTTTTTAGCTACACAAATAAGCAGTAAAAATTAAAACTACACATAATATTGTTTATGGTATTGGTTAATTATTCACACCAATCCAAACAAAATAAATACGGGCCTTTAAATAAAATAATTAAGTTATTGTAAAATATGTTAATATCTGTGAGATTGATTCAATTCATAACAAAAAAATTTTTTTTTGTGCGTGAAAAAGCAAAAGCAGACCTTTTATGCATTTCAATAAAAAAATTTCCAAATTTATTCAATTTGCATGCACTCACCCTTATTTACCAATACACTCACACTATGCAAATTGCCTATCACCAATTTTTCTTTCAAGACGATAGATAATTTCTCGTTAATTTCAACAGCTAATCGGTCATAGCTTTGGTGAGTGAGTTTTTGTTTGCAGAAAATTGTCTGCTTAATAAAATATAGAAAAAAATAAAGAAAAAGTATACGTGTAAGCAAAGTGAAAGCAGTGTTTTGAACGTGTAAACTTAAATTAAGCGAACAAATTTTAATGTTCAATTTGGTTGTATTTTCAAAACATTTTTGCCTACCAAAAGCTTCATCAAACCAACCAAGCTACCAACGGAGAATGAAGCTACCAAGTTTTGGACCAAACCGGCAACGCTGACGTACACACGACGCTTACGCTCTTTTAGCACCTTCTAACTCTCTGCCCATGCCTGCACATAGCCCATTAAAGATACAACACAGCCGAAAGCAGTCAGTCAGCACGGAGCTGTGGTCGCGGGTGAACAGGTACAGTTGAAGGGAGCGATTGCTTGTGAGTGGTCCCCACCAGTGTTGCCAGGTCTTCGGCATGAGAAAACGTCCCTCCGGGCCAAAAAAAAACGTAATTATATAAAACGTCTTATTCAAATGAATATACAAAAAGTTGTTCTTATTAAACTTTTATTGTATACAAAGGTACATATCGTCGATGTTTTTGCAAAACCGCCCATCGACCAATTTCAAAACCGCCTATCTTATGGCACTCAAATTTTACAGGAGATAAAAAAAACGGCTTTTCTTTGAAGGCATTGCCTTGATAGGCGGTATATTCTCTAGCTATTATTTTACAAATCTCTTGTTTTAATAACGATTTTACGATTTTTATGCATAAATCTCGATACCTGGAGTTCAAGGTTACCAAATATCATTTTTGTCACAATGGCGATTTAGGCGGTTTTGCAACTGGTCGATGGGCGGTTTTGCAAAAACATCGACGATATGTATGTAAGGTATATTAAAATGTCACTTCGACAAAGCACATTCAAAATTCATTGTAAACTGGTTTGAGATCGTTAATATAAAAATCATTTATACATACACTTGTGATCAGCTGATTAAGTCATCAACATTTTGATCGATTTTGGGTGTTTCTCTTTTGTTTATTTTTCCATAAAACCAAGCTCATTGTCGACATTTGGTTAGGGGGTCGGTTATCGAAAATGCTAAATTACGTTCTGCTAAGAAGAAGCATAGCAATATTTCAGCCTTTTTTGCGTTCATTACATTTTCAATGAAGTCCTAAAAAACCCGCCTACTTTTTTCTGACTTTTTATGCTGCGAGGCTTTTTTGATGCTTTTGCGAGCGTGCGTGTTGCAATAGATCGGCTCTTCCTGATTTGGCTTTTAATGTGTAATTGCAAACATTACAACAAGCCTCGTAACCTCAAGAGTTTACACAACCAGCCTTTGAACACGGGATCCTTAGTCCAACAATCCAAAAGAAATGCGCGTACGCTTGATTTGCATCATATTTAAGTCATCTGTGTCCAAAGAATAAATATCTTTTGAAGCAGCTGTTGCAAAACACAAAGCTTGTAAAGATTTATTAAGAAAATAATTCAAAATCAGTTCTACTTACAAGGGAAGTTATGGGATGTTAAAAAACGTAATTTTTCGCACAAAAAACGTTAAAACGTAAGAGGTAGAAAACCATATTTCGTAGTGAGAACTACGGCTGAATGGAGGGATTGCTTGTGAGTGGTCACCAAACACCACAAGACATCACCACTCAGAGTAGTGATCACTAAGAGCGGTTTCGCTCACCGCTCGCCACTGCCTACCGTGAAGCCGCGTACGAACGACATCCGCTCGTTCGCCGTCAACAGGGCCAACAAGAGCGCCACTTACCGCCGTCAGCAGAGTGGCGTCCACAAGAGCGCTGCTTACCGCAGCCAGCCGAGCGCCATCCGTAGCGCCAGCAAGGCCGGTGGTCTCCGACGCCACCAGAGCGCCACTCTTTGGCGCGACTCGAGCGCTACTCAACGACGTTAACTGGGCGCCTCTCATCAGCGCGGCCAAGAGCGCCACTAGCCATCGACGTCAGGGCGCGACCAGAGCACCACTTGCCAACGACCAGACCGCTTCTCTCCGACATTGCGAAAGCGCCACATACCGGCGTCACCAGAGCGTTTTTCACCGACGTTGTTAAAGCGCTACTCACCGGCGTAACTAGAGCGCTACTCTCTGGCGTCATCAGAGCGCCACTCACCGACGCGACTAGAGTGCTACTCTCCTACATTGCGAGAGCGCCACATACCGGCGTCACCAGAGCGCTACCCAACGGCGTTGTTAGAGCGCCACTCACCGGCACAACCAGAGCGCAACTCACATTGCAAGAGCGCTATATACCGACGCGGCCAGAGCACCACTTACCGACGTTAAGAGCGCGCCACTCAGCGGCGTCAGCAGAGCGCTGCCCACCAGTACTGAAGCCACGCCACTACAGCCTAACGGGCCATAACGGAACAAGAAGCCGTTACCCAGCCACTGCAAGTAACGCTACCGAATATTTCCAATCGTTATTTTTTATATGTTCTTTATAGAAATTAAGGAAATTTAAATAATAAAGTACGATTTACCAGAGCCCCGAAACTACAAATTCATTGTAACGAACCCTAGACACAGCGAGTATACACCAGCATTTTAGAAGAAGCATCGGGGCTACCGCTAGACTTCGTGGAACGCTTAGAGGAGCTGGCCGAGGTATACACGTTTGATCTAGACCTACTCCCAAGAATCATGCCCGAGCTACTACGCGACAAGGCCCTCCAATGGAACCGCAACAACAACGAGCACTGGAAGAGCTGGGACCCTTTCAAGCAAGATTTTCTAAGCTTCCTCCTACCGGCCCGGTACTTCGAGTGCCTAGAGGATGACATACGGCAGCAAAGACACCACGCACGGTAAAAGTACAAGGACTAAGTGCTCGCGATACAGAGCTTGATGCACCGCGCCAGATACAGCAGGAAACAACAATTGGAAGGGATCTTTCGAAACAGTCACCCCGATTATTTATTATACATTGGACGACGAGACTTTAATACCCTGGCAGCACTCCTCACACTCGCTGAAGAATACGAGGGCATTCTCGAAAACCAACGCCGAACGTCGGAAGCGCCCCGACCTGAAGTCGCGAGTCACGTTGTAGGAGATAGCCCTGAAGCACCGCCTACACGGTCGGACAGATCACCTCATCAACATCCATCGGAGCGTTCGGCCCAACGGCATCCAGTTCCACCGCACAAGGCAGCGATGAACCTACAGCGGCATCAACCACCCACGACCCAATCTAACCCAAGTAACGTATGCAGAAAGTGTGGTCAAGAAGGACATTACGCTAGGAGATGCAGTAACGCGCGAAAGCTATTTTTCTGGGAGTGCGGCTGAGCCGATGTGCGGACAGTAGGGTGCTGTCACCGCCGCCGTGGGTACGACCGGACAGCTCGACCAAGGACAAAACGCGGTGAATTCGCAAAATCCAGCGCCGAAAACCCAGCGACCATCATCAACTTCATCAACGCCCCAATACAACTTGGAGGGGAATTGGCGGAAGCCGCCATCGACACAGGCGCCTCGAAAAGTTTCGTGTCAGCCAACTTAGCTGAACGCATGATAAGCTCTGGGAACGGGGAGAAGATAACCGTGGACATCGAGGTATTCACGGCCAATGGCACCATCAGTAGGATATTCGAAGCCGTAAGAGCTGAAATTCGCATCGGAAAGTCATACCGCCACGCAGTACTGAATGTCATGCCCGGCGCAGTTGATGATGTCATACTTGGTCTGGACGCGCTAGCCAGCATTGGAACCACGATTTCCTGTGTGAGGACCAAATGTCCCTGAAGAATTTGGCCCACACAAATAGCCGCCACCAAAGCAGCCAGCCATGCGATAAATCACAGCAACACAAACCAAAGCAGCCAGCCACACAACAAGTCATAGCAACACCCGACAGCCTCTTCGTTGCTATGACAACGGAAAATCACACAGCAATAGCTGCGCGACCACGCAACATTAAGCACATAGCCTATTAAAGATACAACACAGCCGAAAGCAGTCAGTCAGCACGGAGCTGAGGTCGCGGGTGAAAAGCTACAGTGGAAGGGAGTGATTGCTTGTGAGTGGTCCCCACACACCACAAGACATCACCTCTCAGAGGTAGAAAAGGACAATTTCGTAGTGAGAGCTACGGCTGAATAGAGGGATTGCTTATGAGTGGTCCCCAAACACCACAAGACATCACCACTCAGAGTAGTGATCACTAAGAGCGGTTTCGGTCACCCCTCGCCACTGCCTACCGTGAAACCGCGTACGAACGACATCCGCTCGTTCGCCGTCAACAGGGCCAACAAGAGCGCCACTTACCGCCGTCAGCATAGTGGCGCTCACAAGAGCGCTGTTTACCGCCGCCAGCCGTGCGCCAGCAAGGCCGCTGGTCTCCGACGCAACCAGAATGCCACTCTTCGGCGCGACCTGAGCGCTACTCAACGACGTTAATTGGGCGCCTCTCATCAGCGCGGCCAAGAGCGCCACTAGCCATCGACGTCAGGGCGCGACCACTTGCCAACGATCACAGCGCTACTCTCCGACATTGCGGGAGCGCCACATACCGGCGTCACCAGAGCGTTACTCACCGACGTTGTTAAAGCGCTACTCACCGGCGTGACTAGAGCGCTACTCTCTCGCGTCATCAGAGTGCCACTCATCGACGCGGCTAGAGTGCTACTCTCCGACATTGCGAGAGCGCCACATACCGGCGTCACCAGAGCGCAACTCACATTGCAAGAGCGCTATATACCGACGCGGCCAGAGCACCACTTACCGACGTTAGCAGCGCGCCACTCAGCGGAGTCAGCAGAGCGCTCCCACCAGTACTGAAGCCACGCCACTACAGCCTAACGGGCTCATAACGGAACAAGAAGCCGTTACCCAGCCACTGCAAGCGACGCGGTGACAGGTAATAAGATCAACGGAAATAAGGTCAATTGACTTTATTTCCCACCCTGGTGCGAAATAAAGTCAATTGACATTATTACCTTTTCAAAAGCGAAATAAAGTCAACAAAAATTTGGAAATAAAGTCATTGACGCTATTTCTTCATTCAAATGGAAATAGCGTCAACAATGCTCAAACTATGTCGATTCATAGAAAAAAATGTTGTCCTTACAATAAACATTGCCCCGTAAGTGTTGTTTTTTAATAGATGAAAAAGGTTATTGCCAAATCCTCAGTGTTGTGATATTAATCCACACACAATCATGAACTACCACCAATTGATTTTATTAAAAAAATTTAATTTACGAGTATGTAAAAACATGATGCGAAAAACTAAACGCCTGCGTAGAGCTGGAATAAGAGAAATATTTGAAGAAAGAGTGTAGAAATGATCCATAACTTGCAAAACATGTTTCGTTTCCACAAAAATAAAGCGAACACTATTAAATTGAAGAAACAGTCCATGTCCAAAAAACCCCGGAGGAACACTGAAAGAATTCTGTGTTTTAAATTAGCATATTTTGAACGAATTCGGAATGTCTAAGGTGGAAAAGAAACCAATCTTTCTATAAGGAAACAATTATAGAAAAAGAATTTTCTTACACTGCATTCATGTCGTCGCCAGCAATTTGTGACGACATCATTTAAAAGCAGCTAAGGAGAACGACGACATTATTTATTAGATGGCACATTCAACGAGCCAATGTGCCAAAATGCGGGTATAAACAATTATTGATTATTTAATATCGGAACCGAGATCATATAAGTTAATTGATTGGTTTTCACACACTTTTGAAACACAAATTATATGCGTTTTTACTGCAGACAAGTTGTTGCCCCAAAACACAGCAGAAATCTTCCAATCATTGCTGCCAACTATCCTTAGTTCTGAGGTGCCATACTGAGGATAAAAAAGCACCAAAATGTGCCAATAGAAAAAAAAGTGGCAAAAAAGGTGCCATTCCTTTTAATCATTCACATTTAGCAATAAAATAAAGCTATATTTTCCAAACAAAAGTGCAGTGATAAAATAAGATAAACCAGTTGAATAGCCTTTACAAATTAGAAAATTTTAGTTGAGAAAAAGAAGTGGACGCAAAGCATTTCACAAAAATGTATTGAAATGTTATTTTTTTACAAAAGTGCCATTTTGCCAAATTGAAAAATTAAGTGCCATTTGAAGTAAAATAGGGACAAATGGCACGGTTTGAGCCAAGTTGGCATCCCTGCTTCCAATAACTTACAAATATAAAAATGTGAAATATCGAGAGCTTGAATTCATTAATACCCTCTATCTGCAATTTGCACAAAAACGAATTTGTGATTTTAGAAAACATCTGGGACTTATTACCTGTCGTTATATAAGGTACCATTAATATCACTGATGACAGTTAAAGCTTAGGTGGATTTTTATATCAGAATCTCATCTTTGTGAAAAGTGTGCAGATAGAGGGTATTATTGAATATAAGCCCTCGATGTTTAAAATATATACAAATTTTATTTCAACGTATACAAAAAATAAATCAACCTGCGTTACAGCACGGTGGGAGACAGGGAAGGGGGGGCCGGGGGGCCGCGGAGCTAAGCAAATTTAATGTTTGAAAGAGAAATAATGTCAATGGATTTTATTTCGTTTTTAAAAAGGTAATAATGTCAATTGATTTTATTTCGCACCAGGGTGGGAAATAAAGTCAATTGACCTTATTTCCGTTGATCTTATTACCTGTCACCAAGTGACGCTACCGAATATTTCCCATTGTTATTTGTTATATGTTCCTTATAGAAATTAAGGAAATTTAAATAACAAAGTACAATTTACCAGAGCCCCGAAACTACAAATTTATTGTAACGAACCCTGGACACGGCGAGTATACCCCAGCATTGCAGAAGAAGCATCGGGGCTACAAAAACGCTTCGTTACAATATTCACAGCATACATAGATAGAGGAGATACATATATAAAAAATCATATCCTTATATAGCACCAATCTAAGTGATTTCCACTGTTGTGTGTTCGGTATGTAAAGCGGTAACACAATTTAATGGGTTTAGCTTTCTACATAAAGGAGATATATCGCAAAAACTGATATCTGAACAATCAGTGGTATAAGGGATAAAGCTTATACAGCATAGATTTTGACGATTTTCTCAGTAGACTTTGTATTATTATTTATAAAATAGCTTACGAAATTTATCGCTTTTAGCTGTTCAAATAAAGGAGTTTAGCAGTAAACCCCCCATATCTGAACAATCAGTTTTATGGAGGCAATAAATATGTTATAGTGATCCGTTCCTTGTTAATTTTAATGAAAACTTTCTGTTGATAATGAGTGAAAATAGCGCGAAATTTCGTGTTTCTAGCTGCATATATTGAGGAGTTATAACAAAGAATCTCACATCTGAACAATCAGTTGTATGGAGGCTATAAGTTATAGCGACCCGATCTTCGCCATTTTCACTGTAAGTATTTTTTGATAATGGGTGGAAATATTTCGAAATTTCATGTTCCCAGCTGCATAGAAGGAGGAGTTATAACAAAAAATTTCATATCTGAACAATCACTTGTATGGGAGATATATTTTATAGTGACCCGAAATTTGTAATCTTCACTCTAAGTTTTCTGTTGATAATGGGTGGAAGCATGGAAAAATTTCTTGTTCCTAGCTGCATAAATGGAGAATTTATTACGAAAAATCTCATATCTGAACAATCAGTTGCATGGGAGCTTCCGGTTCCGACAAATGATTAATACATTATAAAAATACACCCACCTACCAAATTGCATCCGGATATCTCGAAAACTGAGAGAATAGATTGCATACAAACAGACGGGCATGGCTAAATCGACGTTCTGATCATTTAGGTATACATTTTAATGCGTCTATCTCTTCTTATTCTGGTACTTACAAACATCGGACCAAAGCTATAATACCATTTCATGCTCATGAAAGGTATAAAATTAGTCCTTCATCAAATATGTTTGATTTATTTTTATTTATGTATGAATATGTACAAATGTAAAGCGAATACGAAATATTACCTTAAGCGTTTTTGACGATGGTTGGCGACTGATGGTCGTTTATGGTTGAATACGAGAAAAGAAGTGCCCGCGCTCTTTTCAATAGAATTGAGTTCAACCTCATAGCAGGGCACGAATCACGTATGTCAACAATCGTCTGAACGATATCGTGTCGAGATTGTCTTGCTTCATGAAAACCAAAAATTGTTTGCTCGTTTGTGCGATATCGTCAACTCGATTCCAGTTTTGCTTCACGTAACAGTAACAGTAACACGTAAGAGCAACACAAATGCATTAATTAGTGTTTTGACGACGTCGTTTCGTCAGTATCGTTTGAACGACTATCGTTTTAAAGTTGCGTGATTTATGCCCAGTAAAACTGTTTGAAGGGGAAACTCAACGATAGTTAATTTGGCGGGAAAAGTGTATGACAGTTTCTAATAAATACGGTGGCAGGTAACAAGATCAACGGAAATAAGGTCAATTGGCTTTATTTCCCACCCTTTCCCTTTTCAAAAGCGAAACAAAGTCAACAAAAATTTGGAAATAAAGTCATCGACGCTATTTCCTCATTCAAATGGAAATAGCGTCAACAATGCTTAAAGTATGTCGATAGAAAAAAATGTTGTTCTTACAATAAAAATTGCCCCGTAAGTGTTGTTTTTTAATAGATGAAAAGGGTTATTGCCAAATCCTCAGTGTGGTGCTATTAATCCACACACAATCATGAGCTACCACCAATTGATTTTATTAAAAAATTTAAAATTACGAATATAGTAAAAACACGATGCGAAAAACCAAACGCAAAACGCAGCTGGAATACGAACATGCAAAACATGTTTCGTTTCCACAAAAATAAAGCGAACACTATTAAATTGAAGAAACAGTCCATGTCCAAAAACCCCGGAGGAGCACTGAAAGAATTATGTGTTTTAAGTTAGCATATTTTGAACGAGCTCGGAATGTCTAAGGTGGAAAAAAAACCAAAATTTCTATAAGCAAACTATTATAGAAAAGAAATTTTACACTGTATTCATGTCCCCGCCAGCAATTTGTGACATCATTTAAAAGCAGCTAAGGAGAACGACGACATTATTTATTAGATGGCACATTCAACAAGCCAATGTGCCAAAATGCGGGTATAAACAATTATTGATTATTTAATATCGGAACCGAGATCGTGTAAGTTAATTCATTGGTTTTTGGTTTTCACACACTTCTTAAACACAAATTAAATGCTTTTTTACTGCAGACAAGTTGTTGCAATTTGCACAAAAACTAATTTGTGATTTTAGAAACCATCTGGAACTTATTACCTGTCGTCACTAATATATTACTTCTGATTTCCAACTTAAAATAGTGTAAATTCTTCTGTCAAGCGTTATATAAGGTAGCAATAATATCACCGATGACAGTTAAATCTTAGGTGGATTTTTATATTAGATATGCAAATAGAGGGTATTATTGAATATAAGTCCTCGATATGTAAAATATATAAAAATTTTATTTCAACGTATACAAAAAATTAATCTACCTGCGTTACAGCACGGTGGAAGAGGGGAAGGGGGGCCGCGGCGTAGCGTGACGTGGTGTGGCGCGCGGACGCCGGCCGCCGCGAAGCTAAGCAAATTTAATGTTTGAAAGAGCAATAATGTCAATGGATTTTATTTCGCTTTTAAAAAGTTAATAATGTCAATTGACTTTATTTCGCACCAGGGTAAGAAATAAAGTCAATTGACCTTATTTCCGTTGATCTTATTACCTGTCACCAATAAATACATGTATACATGTGTTCGTACATATGTTATTAATAGGGAAGACAAAAATATGAAAATGCATATTATGACACAAAATGCATATTTTGGCGAAAAAGCATAAAAATACATAAAAATTATTTTTTTTTTGCTGACGAGGTTTGTTTAATTGACAAAAAAAAGGCTAACAAACAATGAAAAGCCCCGTTATTTTCTAGTAAACAATTTTAATATACTCGTAAAAAATTTTCGACTGTCGTTTTCCGATAGTCAAGTTTCGCGCTAAACCGGTTTTGGTGGTTGAAAAAATCAATAAAAACTTTTCGTTTTTAGCGAAAGCTGTTTAACAGTTTCCAGGTGTGTTGCGAACTGAGCAGCGAGTTTTATTCTGCATCTATTGTAACTTATGTAACTTCTCAATATCAGCAACAAAAATATTTTGTGTGAGGCAACACTTCAATAAAACGTTGCAACATTTTCACCTGGAGAATTGTCATCTTTTAAATTCTGTCCAACAAAGTCTTGTGACGTAGAACGTTCATTTGCAATATTTTCAATACATACATATATGTATGTTAAAAACTTTTCATGCGATAATCGAAAAAAATTTCGTTATACATATACATTTTTGGGGCATATATCAAGCATAGTTTTAAGAAGACTTACAGCCGAAAATATGTTTGAGATACAATATGGGTACCAAACGAAAGATATTTGAAAAATCTTGATTTGGAAATACTTTCAATATTGAAATTAAATGAAATAAATATTACATAACTGGGGGCCAATTCCTGTTCGGTGAAAACGTGAAGTGAAAACATTTTTCATCTTTTCAAATACAAATACGATTCTATTTTCAAATGTAAAAAAATTAATTTGTTTTACTAGAGAAATTTTTTTCAAAAGCCGAAAAGTTTAAGTGAAGAGAGAATTTACCATGATAAAAACATAACAAGGTAAAATCATTGAGAGGCAGTCCGACGTTTTCCAACAATATAATTTTAAAATTCAAAACTCAAACTCACACACACATTCTCATTTTCAATCTCAAGCAACAACATGTTGTGTGTCTACAAATAATTAGTAAGTAAGGTCAGTAATGTGAACACACATGTGACTGCAATATTATATAATGACGTTCTTAACAACAACGTTAAGAATGCAAGCAAAAAGAGTTATGACTCATATATGTCACAAATTGGGCAAAGCGTTAGCGGCCACTTGCTTTGTAGAAACGATCATATTGCAGCTTGCACATGTGGGTCACTTTTGTGAACACATTTGTAGTGTTGTATTTTCTCAAGACGATGAACTTTGTAGAGCAACTGTGAAACAATTGGTTTCACAATTGATATTTCTCAATATATGAGAAGTCAATATAAATTTAATTAGAGTAAAAGAAAAGCAATGAGTCTTTACTACAAGAACATTTAGAAAATGCAAAACTACAAAAAAATAAATTATGATTGGTCACAATATGAAAATTTTGGAAAAGTAACTTAAAATTGGGAGTGTCTTAGATTTAAGGAGAAATGTAAAATTTATTATGAAAGCAGTGTTTGTGCACTGAAATAAACAGACTTGTTTTGAATCAAGAATCGGCAGCATTGCCTCGTTTTTTCTAACTTGTCTCATCAATGAAAATAGGCCTTGAGGCCATCATCCATTTAGCGTGGCTCGCTTAAAAGCCAAAAGTTAAAAATACCTAAAAATAATACATAAAAAATAAAAATAAACATAACGTGGCGATTCTGCCGAATTGGCACTATAATAACTCTAATAAAAACAAATAAATTTAAATAAAAATTATATTCATGACGGAGCAATATTCAAAAGAAGATCTGGTCAACCTGTTTGAACAGCTGAACCACCCAAGATCATACGAAGAAGAAAATATAGATGATGAATATGTCCCTGAAGCACTGACGCCAACATCATCCACACCAATATCAAAATACGTCCGAACTCCGCTCACGGCTGGACCTAAGCCACTAACAATAAAAGCTTACAGAAAAAGACAAATTAAAAACGATAGCAAAGAGCATAGTGCACCAAAACGAAAAACCCGAGGAGGTAAGGCGGTGAAACTACGAAGGAAGATTGGTGAGCTTCACAGGGTAATTCCATTAGCTACTGGAGAGAACAAACGAAAATTAATTGCGGAACTAATAGAATTGAAGAAAAATCAACATAAACAAGATAACAACTGAGGCATGGTTTAGACAATTGTACTTCCAAAAGCCAAAGAACAGCAGCAGAAAATCACCATGAACAACAATATCAACAATGTCAACAATAGCAACAGCAGCAACAATCTTTTAGTAAATAATATAATATGATTTATTTCGATTGTTTTTATATTAATTATAATCATATATTTTATAAATAAGCATTGTAAGACTTATGTTAAAAAACAAATAATTAAAAATATGAATTTAAATAATAGTGTTAAAAAAAAAATGTTTATATATATAAAATAAAATTTGAAAATAATAATAATTGAAGTTTACTTAAATGGAGATGAAAAAGTTTGTAACAATATGCTTCTATCAAGGATGTTTCGGTGAAATGTTAAATAAATATTGTCTAAATGCCAGAACAAAATAAAAGACATAGGAAAAGTTAAATATGTCATGTATAATAATAAAAGCTTCCATTATAGTTGTTTTAAATGTGATGCATGCAGAGTAAATATTGTAAAAAGAAAATTTGAAATTCTTGATTTAAGAATGGTATGTGCTTAATGTACATAAAATAAACATTTTAAAATAATATCTATCATAAATGAAAATTATACATAATAAATAAATGGAAATAGAATATGCTTCGAATATACTTGCGAATTTAAAAAAGAGTCCAAACAGAACTTATACAGACGAATACGTAGACAAGACTTTAAATGACTTATTAAATGTACGACAGAAAATAGTAAAAAAAGAAGAGGAGTATGAATTTGATTTGCTTTTAGGAAGAATAAAATTACTTTTAAAACACAAAGTTGACGAAGTTAAAACAAAAATGTCCAAATTTGATTTAGTAACTGCTTCCAAGCTAATTCCGGAATTTCAAGGAGATTATCGTGAAGTAAACAATTACCTTGGTTTAATTGAATTCTATCACGATACCTTAGAGAATGAGCAGCAGAAACAGTTATTAATTAAATTCGTTTTAGCTACAAAGCTATCAGAAAAAGTAAAAAATAAAATTCTGACAGAAGCCAAGCCTACTACATTTGAAGACTTTAAAAAACTACCCAAACAAACATATAAATCATATAAAACAACCTCAAAAATTCACAGTGAATTATCACAAACAAATCAAAGAGGTTTGAATGTGAATACTTTTGGGTCTAAAATAGAGAACTTGTTAGCATCATTAAATGAATTGCAGATAATTGATCAAGGTGAAACAAATAGAGAAATAATAGTTAAACTTAATGACCAAATTGGTTTTACAACTTTCAAGAATGGTTTAGAAGAGCCATTTAAATCAGTAGTTTTGGCGGCAAGACCAACAAAACTATCTGACGCGATTAAAATAGCTTTAGAAGTAGAAACAAAATCTAATCAGAATAATTTTGTACATGTAGCCACAAGAAATAGAAGAAATTTTACGAGCAATTACAGGTCCTATAATAATAATAGAAATTTTAATAATGATAGAGAACAGAGAAATAATGAACATGCCACTAGAAACTCAAATAATAATTACAGTAGGAATTTCAGCCATAATAGAAATAACACTAGTAATAGAGGGTTTAATAATAACAGAGGAGGAAGTAATAATTATGGTGGAAATAATAGAAATAATAACCAAGGAAACAGAGGTTATAATAATAACAATAGAGATGGCAACCAGGGAAACGGCGGTACCCCCGGTGGCGAAAAACCGGGGAGCACTCAACAAAGAAAGTAATTAGTGTAAGTAAAAATGAAGAACTTTCAAATTATATTAGAGTTAAAATAGGTAATAACGATATATCATTATTATATGATACAGGTGCAGATATATCATTATTAAAAGAAAATTTAGCTAATAGTTATATATATATATATAAGTGATATTTGTCAAATAAGCGGAATAAATGGGGGAATGACAAACTCGTTAGGAGTTGCAAAAATTAAGCTATTATAGGAAGATAAGGAAATAGTACATAAATTTCACATAATGTTAGAAAATTCAAATTTATTAGCAGATGGAATATTGGGTAGAGATTTCTTAACAGAGCGTAGCTGTAAGATTGATTATGAAACGTATACACTAACAATATCGCAAGTTGATGATGATGATCTGATAATATCAATGAATATTCAAACGAAAACAGTTAAAAACATAAAAATATCTCCAAGAACAGAAACAGTAATAGCGGTAGATATTGATGTAGATGAAGAAAGCGTAATATGTGGGAAAGAAATAAGAAAAGGGATATTTGTTGCAAATACCATTATTCCATCAGAAGGAATAAAGCATATAAAATTTTTGAATACAACTGAAAAGGAAGTAAATATATCAAAAATAACACTAGGTATAGATAAACTTAAAAATTATGATATACTACATTTCAAAAATACTTTAACCGATGAAAGCAGGTTCCAGAAAATTCAAAATGAAATTCAAATAGATAAGCTAGATAAGGAAGCAAAAGCTTCAATATTAGAAATATGTAAAGATCATCAAAACATTTTTCATTTAGATGGAGAAATTTTAACAAAAAATAATTTTTATGATCAAAAAATTGAAACAACGGACAAAACACCAGTTTACATTAAAAACTATCGAATACCACACTCCAGTTTACAAGAAATAGAAAAACAAGTTGACAAACTATTATATTACAATTCACCATTGTTAATAGTACCAAAGAAGAGCGCGGGGGAAGAGAAAAAATGGAGACTAGTAGTTGATTATAGATCTTTGAATAAAAAAGTTGTAGATGACAAATTTCCATTAACCAGGTTAGAAGACGTACTTGATAAATTAGGTAAAGCGAAGTATTTTTCGACTTTAGATATGACAAGTTCATTTCCTCAAATTCCACTACATGCAAAATCGAGACCATTAACAGCCTTCTCAACAGATTCTGGTCATTTCCAATTTGAACGTTTGCCTTTCGGTTTGAAAATCTCAACAAATAGTTTTCAAAGAATGCTTTCAATTGCACTTAGTGGTTTATAAGCATCAGCATTTTTATACGTTGATGATATAATAGTTTTTGGAGCTAGTTTAAAAGAACACAATAGGAATCTTGTAGAAGTTTTTAAAAGGTTACGTAAATATAATTTAAAATTGAATCCAGGAAAATGTAATTTCTTGAGACCTGAGGTAGTTTACCTTGGCCATTTAATCACAGATAAAGGTGTGACTACTGACCCTAGCAAATATTCAGTAATAAAAGATTACCCAACACCCACAGATTCTGACGAAGTACGCAGATTTGTAGCTTTTTGTAACTACTACAGACGTTTTATTCAGAACATTGCTGACATAGCAAAACCATTAAATTAATTATTAAAGAAAAATGTGATTTTTAGCTGGTCACAAAATTGTCAGAGTTCATTTGAACTTTTGAAGGAAAAACTTATGTCGCCACCAGTACTAAGTTTCCCAGATTTTTCAAAACCTTTTGTTTTGACAACAGACGCTTCAAATTATGCACTAGGAGCTGTACTTTCTCAAGGAGAAATCGGTAGTGATAAACCCATAGCATTTGCTAGTAAATCGTTAAATAAATATGAAATAAACAAAGCGATATACACTATAAATCTTTTACCATACAAATATGGTCTGAAATGATTTATTCCCCATTCATTGGGGATATACAGATCATAGACCATTATTTAGTTTATTTACCCACAAGAACCCATCATCTAAATTAACTAGGATAAGAATAGATTTAATGGATTATGATTTTGACATTATATTTAAGCAAGGTAAAATGAATACCAACGCCGGTGCATTGTCAATAATAGTTTTAAACTCAGAGAAATTAAAAGACATGGTACCAACAAATAATATTAATGTGTTAACACGAGGAATGAAAAATAAATTTACAGATAATAAAGAAGAAGAAACACCCGCGGACACTTTACCATTGGAGACTGATCATCTTCATATATGAGAGTGTATTTCAATATCTGATATTATAGATGTAAAAAAGTTAAAATTCGAGAATAAAGATAAATTAAAACTGGCCAAAAAATTAAGTTTAATGAATTTAAAAATGAGTTACATGTTAGATACAATCATAAGACATTATCAGAGTTAAAATTGATTTTGAAAAAATTGTTATCTCACGCAAAGCATGAACACATTAGTAAACTAGCGCTAGCGAATGATGATGAAATATTTAAAAAGATATCTATTCATAGATTTAAAGAAATTTTTAATGAAACACAAGAAAATGAAATCGAAGATTGTCTAGACATACTATTATATACTCTTCCGAAAAGAATAGAAAATGAACAAGAAATGAAAGAATTAATAGAAAGATACCATGACTCAAAAACAGCAGGCCATTGCGGCATAAGACGATGCATAGGAAAACTCAATCAAAAATATGTGTGGAAAGGCATGAATAAAATGGTTAAAGACCATATTAACAAATGTAAAATCTGTAACGAGGTAAAAATTATTAAATATACAAAAGAAAAGTTGACAATAACAGAGACACCAAATACATCATTTGATGTTGTAACCATCCAATACATACAGATATATACTAACAATTCAATGCGAACTTACAAAATTTGTAGAAGCGTTTCCTTTGATAATAAAAGACGCAGTGAGTGTAGCAAAAACAATAGTAGAAAAGTTTATTTTAAAATATGGTTGTTTTAGGAAATTAAAAACAGACAAAGGTACTGTATTTACGAGCGAATTATTGACAAATATCTGTAAACTAATGAACATAGACAAAGTAACATCAACACCATACCATCATGAGACTTTAGGTACAGTTGAAAGAAACCATAGAGTTTTAAATGACTTCTTAATGACAATGGACGTAAAGGATAACTGGGATGAACTATTACCATACTACACATACTCGTACAACACCACTCCACATAGCATGACTCACTATACACCATTTGAATTAGTATATGGTAAATTATGCTCTTTACCTTGTGAAATTATTAAAAGCAAAGAATCATTCTACAATTTAGACAATTATATAAATGAATTCAAATAATAAACTAAGATATGCACATAATCAAGCACAAGAAAATTTGTTAAAAAAGAAACAACATAACTCCAATACACAAAAATATATTAACAAACCAAAATTTAAAACAGGAGACTACGTGTATTTAAAAGTAGGAAATAAGAAAAAATTAGATAAACCTTTTAAAGGTCCTTTTAAAATTATATCACAAAACGGATCTAACAGTACTATAGTTATGGGCAATGTAGAAAAAGAAGTACACAATAATAATCTAATAAAAGCTAGAAATATGTAAAAGTATATAAACATATGTAAAATTAATATAAAAATAATTTCGTCAATTATGATTACAAAATCATTTTTTTTTATAGGGTAAGGGTGTTGTGTGTCTACAAATAATTAGTAAGTAAGGTCAGTAATGTAAACACACATGTGACTGCAATATTATATAATACCGTTCTTAACAACAACGTTAAGAATGCAAGCAAAAAAAGTTATGACTCATATATATGTCACAAATTGGGCAAAGCGTTAGCGGCCACTTGCTTTGTAGAAACGAACATATTGCAGCTTGCACATGTGGCGTCACTTTTGTGAAGACATTTGTAATGTTGTATTTTCTCAAGACGATGAACTTCGTAGAGCAACTGTGAAACGATTGGTTTCACAATTGATATTTCTCAATATATGAGAAGTCAATATAAATTTAATTAGAGTAAAAGAAAAGCAATGAGACTTTACTACAAGAACATTTAGAAAATGCAAAACTACAAAATAATAAATTATGATTGGTCACAATATGAAAATTTTGGAAAAGTAACTTAAAATTCGGAGTGTCTTAGATTTAAGGAGAAATGTAAAATTTATTATAAAAGCAGTGTTTGTGCACTGAAATAAACAGACTTGTTTTGAATCAAGAATCGGCAGCATTGCCTCGTTTTTTCTAACTTGTCTCATCAATAAAAATAGGCCTTGAGGCCATCATCCTTTTAGCGTGGCTCGCTTAAAAGCCAAAAGTTAAAAATACCTAAATATAATAATAATAAAAAAATAATAATAAACATAACAAACAATTGTGACCAATTTAATTTTTTTATTTTAAATTTTATATGATTTTAAAATGTTGGCAAACGTAAGAAAAAAAATCATGGCCGACGAATTGAGAGAATGAATTTACCTTGTAATTTTTTTATCATGGAATTTACAACATTTTATCAAATAAATGATCATATTATCAATGAAGAGTTGCAATACAAATTATGTACGCAAAGTAAAAAATTTATAAAAAACTACTGATAAAAATTAAAGAATGATAAAAGCGTAACGAAAACATAAAACTATTCTATGAAAGCTGTTGAAAAAATACTTAATGAAAACTTGAAATTGTTGTCACCATTTCCTAAAATTATAAATCAGTTAACTTTTTTTGCGAGTAAAGAAATTTTTAATAACATTAGATAATATTGATTATTGTAACTATTGTGAACTCCTATTATATGCCTAATCAAATATTCCCAAATTAAAACGAAAGCAGCAGGGCATTTTCGATCACATGATGCAAAAATATTAAGATAATAATAGCTGCATAACTGAACCCCGCAGGAACACTTTTTTACAAGGGCGTGTCATTTCTGGCGTGTGCCGATGACATCGACATCACCGGTAGCAAAAATCGCGAAGTCTGTTTTGCCTTTTCCAAGTTGAATAAGGAAGGAAAGCGAATGGACCTGGTGGTAAACGAGGACAAGACGAAGTATCTCCTTTCATCAAATAAACAGTCAGCGCATTCCCGCCTAGGCACCCACGTCACTGTTGACAGTTATAATTTCGAGAAAGTGGAGAATTTCCTTTACTAGGGAACCAGCATTATCACCGATACAATTGTCAGCATGAAAATCCCACGCAGAAACACTCTTGCTAACAAATTCTACTTTGGACTGAGTATGCAATTCGGGAGTAAAGTACCGCACTCTTTAAGTCACTCATCATGCCCGAGCTGGTATATGGCGCAGAAGCTTAGACAATGACAACATTTGATGAGGCGGCTCTTGGAGTATACGACAGAAAGATCTTACGGAAGATTTGCAGGCCTCTACGCGTTGGTGACGGGAGTACCGTAAACGATGGGACGATGAGTTGTATAAGCTTTACAACGAAATGTAAATAGTGCAGCGAATGAAAATACAGCGACTGCACTAGCTTGGCCATGTCGTTCGAACAGGAACCGACGTTCCAGGTCTGAAAGTATTCAACTTTCAATCCGCAGCACATTGTTTCGACTATATGGAGGCAGATAGAAAAAGTCATGGTGACAGTTGATAAAAAAAAAACCGGTTGGACTTAGGGAGGGAAAAGTAAAAGTCACAAATAGCACATTTCACATGGTTTACTCACCCCCGTTCTTCACGAACGATACATTTCCAAAGAAATATGGGAATCGGCGCGATACCGAGTAATCAGTTAAGTTGCCTTTGGCGATTAACCCATTAAAGAAAATGTTTCTTTTTCAACTGTAATAAATTATTTAAATATCGTGGAATATTTGGGTTGGGGGAGGGATGACATATAAAAAAATCCCTCCAAAATTTTATTTAAAAATTTTACTGTAGTTGATTGATTACTCCTTATTAATACATATGTGTAAACTAAATGGTTAAATTTGAAAAGGCAATCTTAACTAATAGCCAAATATAAATTTAGTTCAGTAAGTAGAGTGGAGTGGAGTACTAAGCTTACATTTTTTGACTTGTTTTCGTGCAAATAGAAGAATATTAACAGGAAATCGACACCTGAGTGGAAGATCGACGTATCTCAGCCACCAGTTCGAAAAGGCCCTATTTCAAAAAACTTTTCAAGAATGCCCTAACTCAGAATTCGGTTCAAAAACGCCCTAACTCAGCTGCGGTTTCAAAAACGCCCTATCTCAGGACATTTTCAATACATTTTGATTTGAGAAAAGGCGTTTTGAACCGAAATCTGAAATGGAAAATTCTGAAATAGGGCGTTCTTCAATCAAATTCTGAAGTAGGGCCTTCTTGAAAAGTTTTCTGATATAGGGCGTTTTCGAACTGGCTGCCTAGATACGCTGTGTTCATGAAAATAGTAGTGACAGTGGGTCTTAGCTTTCAAAGCATCAACTCATGTGAAAAACACAGATTCATATTAAAAATTGGAAGCAAAGTATTTATTGGTATTGGTAGGAATATTCACCGTTTCATTAGCTAAAAATATTTCTCTTTTTTCACACTAAGCCATATTAAAAAAAAACCTAGAAATATTGTTTCAGGAAAATAGTAGTGTTTATTTTTATGAAGTAGCAAAAGAGAAAAAGTCCAGCTAAAGTTATTATTTAACGTTCAACATGTTGTCTGTAGTCTAATATTTTGTGGTGAATCCTTTATTATTTATTACCGCCATACATCGACGTGGCATAGAATCAACAAGATCCTTACAACGCTTCACAAGTATTTGTGCCCATGCCTCTTTAACAACTTGCCAAAGGTGTGTTCTACTTGCTGGATTTGCTGTTGCTTCGACTCGTTTGACATCTCCCCATAAATTTTCATTTGAGTTAAGGTTCGGAGACTGAGCTGGCCAGTGCATCACGTCGATCTTTTCAGATGCAAACCACTCCTTAGCTAGTTTGCTTGTGTATGGTAACATAACATCCTTTAATATATTTATGTACACTACTCGGTCCATGATGCCATCGATCAAGTGGATAGGATCAACTCCACTGTACGAAAAGCAAGCTCACACCATAATGCTTAGGCCATCATGGTTAACCGTTTTAGTAGTGTACCTGGGGTGGTATTCTGTGTTTGGTGGGCGACGGACATATTTTCTGGATCCTGTGCCACCAAATAAAACTATTTTGCTCTTATCTGTCCATAACACGCTGCGCCATTTTGAAGACGGCCAATTCAAATGTTCTTTAGCAAATTGTATTCTTGCAGCGACATGTTTCTTCGTCGATAGCGGTACTTTCCTGGGGCTCCTTGCTTTCAATATTTTTTTTTCAATTAGACGTCTGCGACTTGTCAGAGCACTGACCGACAAATTTAATTCCTTTTTCATCATTTTTGCGGGCGCTGTGGGTTTGGTTTTAGCATACCGTTTGTCCTCTAAGGCTGCAGTTC
This sequence comes from Rhagoletis pomonella, assembly GCF_013731165.1. Classification (NCBI taxonomy): domain Eukaryota; kingdom Metazoa; phylum Arthropoda; class Insecta; order Diptera; family Tephritidae; genus Rhagoletis; species Rhagoletis pomonella. The sequence goes on from NW_023458563.1 coordinate 25,370,038, forward strand.
TCCATTTTCCACCACGATTTTCAGCTTTTTTATAATTTATAGCGTTATTTATCATCGTGGTAGTGTATTCCATAATTTCCTCGATTTCCTTTTACGTCTTTCCCTGATTCCTTAGCTTAATTATCAATTGTCGTTTCTCTACTGAATGCTTTCCTCTACCCACTGAAAAAGAATGAGTACCACGATATCAATAAATTTTATCCGAAAATAATTAAGTTGCTTAAATACACTTACTAATTGCAGCTCTTTATTTTTTTTTTTTGTTAAACTTATCACCCACTCGCGTCAAGAACTACTATTTCAATGAACATACTATTTTTGGAGAATATACGAAAAAACTTCACAAAACAGACAAGCAATGCAAAGTTAACGGGATTTTTTTTTCTCTTTCTTAGCATTCTATTCTACAAAACCACTGCACGCTTGTTCAACTTGCAAGTCCGTACATTTCAGAACTTCGTTCTAAATGTTAGGAGTCGGTGCACTACTATTTTCATGAACACAACTGTACGTCGATCTTCCACTACGAAGAAATATGAAAATTAATAAATGTGAAGTAAATACATATCGTCGCCCTTATGCCAGAAGCATGAATGTGCAAATATATCAATTTTGAGTTATTGGGTTGACTTGATTAACCTTTGGATGTCCTATGTTATACCAAAACCCAGAATACCATGTGCAAAAATATGGCGCAGAACCTGTTATTTTTTTAATTTTTCTTCTGTTAAAGTTTTATTGTTTTTAATTTTTTCATTAAAAAATAAAAAAAAAACTGGAATGATTAATTAATTTGTCAGGAACTATCAGTCTTATCGGAAAGTGATGTAAACATGGTTTATGGAGAATTTTATTAGCTTTGATTTGACGTATCTGATTTTATTATTTTTAAATTGGTTCGTAAGATATACGTGATTAAGTGGAACCACTTTTTGTTTTAAGCTGAATAACGGTAAATTGCGAATATCTCGAAAACGTATCCATAAAAAAAATTAACTCGATTTTCATAATCACCGAGCAATTCTACATAGAAATTGGATAGCGGCGTCTGGAGAACAAAAACCAAACTAAAATTTGTGATCCAGTGTTATTTAATAAAATCAGTGCAATGTAGAATAACATTACCACTTTTTGTTTTAAGCTGAATAACGGTAAATTGCGAATATCTCGAAAACGTATCCATAAAAAAAATTAACTCTATTTTCATAATCACCGAGCAATTCTACATAGAAATTGGATAGCGGCGTCTGGAGAACAGAAACCAAACTAAAATTTGTGATCCAGTGTTATTTAATAAAATCAGTGCAATGTAGAATAACATTATGGGTACCAAATGAAAGAAAAAATTCCGTTGAACTTAAAAACACTATCAAGTTTTTTGGTTTACAAGGACCAATAGGTATTGAAAATGCACTTTTAATAAATTTTATATTTTCTAGTTAATAAAGTGTGCAGGACAAAATTCGATGATGTGGTCGTATGCACATATATTAGTGCTCAAACTGTAATTTTTTCAAAAATAAATATTGCAAATTTTAAAGAATTTTTAAGGACAAAATTTGTAAAGCACTTTTCCATACCCATTCGTCTTTATGCACCAAAAAATTTGTTCTGTTATAATTCTACAGAATTTTTTCTTTCATTTGATACCCTTATCTTTATACTAAATACATTACACTGAATTTTTTAAATAATTTTTTGAATTGATCATATTTTTTAAATCCCATTTCCTTTTAAATAAAATCCTGACGTCAGAGAGAAAAACTAAGTTCGCAGTTATACGAGGCTCAAACAAACGACCACGTGTTGATTTTTTTTTAATATTCGTAATGTTTTTCAAGCTAATTTTTTTTGTTATTTTTCTACAAAAATACCGTTCAATCTGTTTGACTGACCTATAAAAATACCGTTCAAGCTTTAACAAAAACCACATAAATCATAGTTACAAGCTTTATAAAAAGTTTAGGAAAATTCCCCAAATTTTCATCAAAATTTCAACTTTTTCCTCTGATTCTTTAGAACATTTTTGGGTATGCAATTTTGGTCTAATGAAGTGAAAGTTTCAAACGGCTAGAAAATCCCGTTGATTTCTGAGAATTTTTTTTGGTGACGGATTTTTGCATTTTTTCCATATAAGCATGAATTTCCTTTGAAACAAAATGCGACAGACCGTTAGCAAGAAAATTTCAAAAGATCAACGCCATTTTTTGTAAATTACACTTGTTATAAAAAACCGCATAAGTAGCCTCCAGGAAACAATAAACAAAAATTAGCTCGATTTTTTAGCTGGTTGAAACTTGCACTCAGTGTTGCCGTTTTGGTTACTTTTAACCAATTTTGGTTATTTTTTACTTGCCTGTGAACTTGTTAAGATCTTTCCCGTTTTGATCAGTTTTGAGTATTTACTGTAGTTTTTAATTGGCCAGCTACACTTGTCGAGGTTGAGGAGAGTAGCAACAGCAGTGGCAGCCCCAGCAGTGAAACCAAATAAGAATATTTGGAATGAATGTATTAATATTATTTACATATGTATGTATTTGTTTTATAATATACATACAGAATACATAATATACATGGTCGGCTAAAGACTGCTTCAAATGATTACATACTTTGATAGTACATATCGTCCCGTTTCTGCCTTAACCTCGTATCTGCAATAGAGGTATTTTAGAGAGTGTAAGAAAAAATGCATAATTTCTTCCCCTAGGATACAATAAACGTATTTTTTACTTAATATTTCTGGTTCCACTAACAGTAGTGAACACCCTCATTAAGTCTTTGTTCTATTTTCAAATAGTGTGAAGCTTAAACAGCTGTTATAAGTGGTAATATTAGTTTTCCCAAAAATTGTAGATACGTGGTTAAGGCGGAAACGGGACGATATATAAATACCTCGTATATGCGGAATCCAATACCACGTCATGTATGAACAATAAAAATGGGATTTGGTTATTCTTTTTCCATTACTGTTTACTTTTTTAATTTAAGTTAAGATTAATAATAATAATCTTGCAAGTTGCACTTCATTAGACTAGAATTGTATGGGCTAGAAAACTGCATACCCAAAAATGTTGTAAAGATCCAGATTAAAAAGCTAAAAATTTGCTGAATTTTCCTAAATTTTTTATAAAGATTGAAGCTGTGATTTATATGCTTTTTACTACCGGGCAAAGAATTTTGCTTTCAGCTGCCATTTCTTAGTATTGTATACTACATAGAAGGTAAACTTCAAAGGTAAGGGGGAAGCTCGAGCCCACCCCCGTGCCCCTAGGTAGCGACGCCCATGGATGCTGCCCAGTTCTCAGAAACCTTTTTTTTGAATATCTCTGCTTTGCTTACAAAGGTCTTTTTCTCCAAATTATCACTTTGTCGAAGTTCAAGCTTTATCGGATTAGCCTGAAACTTTACATTTCTCCCTGACCCAGACCCTGATAACTTTTGCTGCAAGCCGAACCCTAATCGACAGCCAGGCAGCTATTAAGACAGTACATAATGGATATAATGACAAACTCACTGTGTGTTTGCCAAGCCCGGAATAGGATAGACGGACTCTGTGTTTGTAGACGCCATTTACCAGGTGTCAGAACTTTCCCTGGCTGATATGATAAACATACCATAGGTAAACTACGAGCAATGCCTCAAGGCATCTACCCCTCCGTCACTTATCTAAAGATGGAATTATACATGACATCGATGGCGACCCCTAATCCTTGTCTAATCCATATCTAATTCTTACTACTTATTTTAGTAATTCTTACTACTAACTTTACTAAGGATTGGACATGGATTAGACAAAGGGCATAAAGGATTTTATTTTTTTAATTTTTAATTGTGTGGTCATTGCAGTGGACCATCGATATATAAAAATGTTAAGTTCGTTTGTTCGGCGAACAAAAACTCGAAAAAGTTCTGCAGCGCTTTTTTTTGAAATTTTGGATACCAACGGCAAACTTTCAAATTTTTCACACTAAATATCTCTGAATATCTCTTGGTAGAGCACTGGAACTTGGTTTGGAGAAATACATATCTATGTATGTATAAAATAAATTCCATGCTCATGGAAAAAAATTAAGGTTACTAGAAGTAAATAATATAAAATAAAACCTTTTAATATACCACGCTTCTATAAATGGACTAATAATTAGAAATCATTAGAATCAGTCCCATAGAATTGGTTTTGATAACTTTTGATTTTGAAATTTTAGCAAAAGTCATTATAAACCATTTATGAGATTGAAAACGAAAAACGTGGAGCGCATGCAACACAAATTAGATTTAATTGACAATAGTCAAACTACATAACATAGACCTAAAATTTCTACAGAGAAAGTACAAATTTGAGATCGATTTTAAGCGTTCCTTATTCATATATCCACATACATACATATATCTATTACCCTTCATATCAATTCAGGTCTATTACATGCGCCCCACGCTTTTCATTTTCAATCTCATAAATTGTTTATAATGACTTTTTCTAAAATTTCAAAATCAAAAGTTATCAAAACAAATTGGGACTGAGAAATATTATTTTCTAGTTTTTAGTCCATTTATAAAAGCGTGGTATATTAAAAAGTTTTTTATTTTATTTATTACATACTTTTTAGTATTAAATCTGTATCAAATTTTGCAATAGATAGTAAAATAATTCAACTTGCAGTGCAAGCAAAATGTTTTGTGCTCACGTTGAGTATATACATGCATATGTATGTACATACGTGCATATAGGAGGAATTAATTTCATTAAAAGAAATGGCGTGTGGTCCATTTTCGTTGTAGCGTATGTAGTTCATATTTTTAGGCGCAATATTTAACTTCTTCTAGCGGGGCGACATCTAGAGTCTTGTAATTATATGTCTTTGATATGATATCTACAACGAGATTGATATCTAGACTAGGTTGATATCTAAACTTTGTCATAAATACCTTTGCTATATTTATAGTATAAATGGTGGTCTGGACTAGGGCTGCCAGACGTCCCGGTTTTCCCGGACATGTCCTGGTTTTAGACGATTTGTCCCGGTGTCCCGGTCCAACCTTAAAATGTCCCAGGTTTCGTTTTAGTGTCCCGGTTTTTGATTTGATTGCACAAATTTGAATAAAAGTTCAAAACTCACTACACTAAGAGAAAAAACGCGTTGTAATATTCAGAAAAATGATATGAATTCACTGAGGGAAATAACGCATAGTAAACATGAATACTTTCATAACAGGCACGCGGTGTGTTGATTCAAACACAACATTTAAATGCACATTTACATGTCTGGCTGTAGCTGCGTGCGCGAAGATACTTGAAACAATTTGCTAGAGGGTCAGGGTTCAATTCCCATTACAACCAGCATAGAATTTAAATATTTTTTTAACTTAATTATGAAAAAGCAAAGGGTAATTGCAAATCGCTTCATTTTAATATGGGCGTATTTGAATTGAATATTTCTATACTAAATACTAAAATTTGTATACTTAAATGTATTAAGAGTTGGGTTGGTGCTCTTTCATATGCGTATTTTTTTTTAACTTAGCACGCTTTTTTAATTCTAAACTTCTTTCTCTCAGTGCAGCGGTTTAATTTGTGAAATAGTCACTTTCGAGATAGTTGAACTTTGCACAAGCAATAGTTGATGATTAGTATATGTACCTAAATCATATATGTAATACTTCTATATTGGCAGTAAGCTAACTTCTCAATGTGTTAGCATTCCGAAATCAAAGCGAGACAGTCTAGTACCGTTTTTGTCAATGTATTGTGTACTTGAGTGCCGTTTTTGTATATGTGTTGTGTACATGTTTAATTATAAACGTATGTGTTCCTTTTCTTTCGTACGTGTTATTGATATATCTGTACTGTAGTGTTTTCGGACCGTACCAGCTCTTACTGCCAATATAGGAGTATTACATATATGACCTAAATACGTTCAAAATGACGTGCACAGAGTTTTACAATTATATTAAGGAAAAGACAGAAGTTTTGAAATAAGTTCACAGCAACGAAAAATATGACTGATATTTTAATGTTTTCTTGTACTTAAATTTTTTTTTCATGAAACGTAGAGTACTTATAAGTACAGTGCCGTACAAAATTATTGGCTCGAAGGCTCTTTCATCAGATCACAATTTCTAATCAGATCTTTTAGAAAAATTTTGAAAATGTAGCTTTTGAGCAAGTCTGAAGTTGCCAGCAAATTTCGTTGATTTTTAGCATTTATTTTTTTTCTGACAGTGTATTCCATATAAAAAGTATTATCGAACATAGTTTGTATGGAAGAAAGTCTCAGTAAAAACAATACCAAAAATCAACTAAAATTTAATGGGCTGCAAAACTTCATTTAAAAAAAAGTCTGATTAGAATTTTGCAAATTTGTTTGCAAATTTATTGAATTTTCCCGAGTTTAGCACAAAGTTTAACCATTTTATTTTTATGTTTTTTCATAAAGAATAAAAAAAGGTTCGTGCATTGTGAAAAATTCTCTGTGCTTTAGTTGTGATAAGTTGTTTTGTTTTGTTGACGTACGTTGTAATGATCTCATGATCTCATGTTTTTATGTTTTTGTTTTTGTCTGTCAAAATAAAATTTCACTACATCCTTTCGCACGTCGAAATGAAACGGAAGAGAGCGAGACGCCCTCCCTAAAGTGTCCCGGTTTGGCGACAGAGATATCTGGCAGCCCTAGTCTGGACACACAACATTGCAAGTTGATAAAAGTGTTGTAAAAGGGGCGAGGCTGTTGGAAAAGGCGGCGTAACGCCTTCGAAATATACTAAACCGTTTACCTTTTTCATACACTCAGCAAAGCGGGTGAGGGCAAACTGGTATTTATACATATAATTTCATAAGTCAAAAACAATATTTCATACTGACTACATATGTGGGCCGAAAATCCGCTTTTTTAGAATTTTGATTGGTAATAGCAAAAATAACCATTATGCTGTAAAAACCATTATGCTGCTGCTGCTGTAAAAACCATTATGCTATAAAACAATCGTGTAAAAGATGACAATTTTTGGTCAATATCATAGGCTCGCCCAAATTCATCAAAGTTCAAGTGCTAAAAAATGCTAGGCATTTTATCAGGGTTGGAAGATTTAGATCGGAGCAGTCGGTGTCGCACAGTGGTTCGGATAGCAAATCTAGCTGGACGAAACTATTTAAACAAATACTCTTTGATGAAGTCACTTATCAAAAATTCAAAATGGCGGATGCAATATGGCGGACGAAAATTAAAATAAATCGGTAATTTCTATGAAACTGGGTATTTGGAGTTTTCTGGGTCGCTGATTACAAATCTAAACTCATTTACCAAAAATTCTAAATGGCGGATCCAATATGGCAGGCGAAAAATTTAAAGAATTAATAGATTTCTATGAAACTGGGTATCTGTGGGTTTTCTGAGTCGCTGATTGCGAATCTAAAGTCACTTATCGAAAATTACGGATGCAACATGGCAAACGAAATATTTAAAAATCTTAACCCTCTACATATGAAAATGGTTTGTTCAGAGATTATAATTAAAACGATTACAAATTTGTTAAAAGTTTAATAATAATATTTCGCTTTATATTTTGATTTTTATTTTCAGTTCACAATAACAACGCTTTCATTTTAAAATAATTTAATAAAACAGCTAATTCTCTAATAATAGTCCTTACCATAACTATGCGACACCCACATATTGACAAGTTTTGTCTATTTATTTTATTATTATTTAATCGTAATTACTTTTTTCATTAAAATGTAGTTTGTTCGTTATCAAAGAAATTGTGTAAATCCAGGTTTCAAACTTTGTGCAATATTTTAAAAAAAGGTCAACAAACTTTCCCAAAAATGTCGATGTCTTTAATTAGATTTCTTAGAAAGATATTGAGTATGCAGTTTTGTAGCCCATTAAACTTAAGCTTTTTTTTGGTGTTAAAGGTGTTGATCATATTCTCCATATGAAAAAATCATCGAATATACTTCGTATGAAAAAAATGACTGACATCGCCAACAAAAAAATTGCCAAAAATCAACAAAAAGCCGTAGGTACTTCAAACTTGAACTGCATACTCAATATCTTTCTAAGAAACCTAATTAAAAACATCAAAAAAAATTGCCAAAAGTCAACAAAAAGCCCTACACTGAGAAAAAAACGCGTTGTAGAAATGAAATTTTTTTATTTGGTTACCATTTAAAAATGTTCAAGTGAAAAATTTAATATTTCTATTATATATACACTACGTATAATGGAAATATTTAATTCAAATACGCAGGTATTAAAATTAAACATTTTTATTTATTTATTTAGTCTATGAAACAATATTTCTTACAGACTAGTAGATAAATGGTTTTGCTAATGCTAGTACAATATTAACATTACAAAGTATTGTGAAGGAGATTTAAAAAAGCTTGTTTTGTCATAGAGAAATCAATTATGATTCTTTTCAATAATATATTAAGTTCCCGCATAGATCTCGCCAAGGGAGCATTACCGGCAAATCTTGTCTTGACTTTTGCCAAGTAAAATGGATAAGAGACTCGAAGATTGCGCCTGGGTACATTGAAGCTTATCCGTTCCAAGAGATAGGGGCAATCGACGACACCTTGAATAACATTAAATGTAAAGGTTAAAGAAAGGATAGATCTCCGGCTTTCTAAAGATTGTAAGTTTATCAGCTTGAGACGCGAAGCGTACGAAGGAACAGGACTATCAAATTTCAGTGACCGAAGAGCATACTTAAGAAAACTTTTTGTATACGTTCCAGTATTTTTATAAAAAGTTGGCTATGTGGTCTCCAAACGAATACGGCATATTCGAGATGAGAACGCACTAAACTTATAAATAACGCTTTGAAAGTATATGGGTCAGAGAAATTAGTGCTATTACGACGTTGTTAAATGAAAGTTGCGGGTCAAATATAACCCCTAGATCTTTAATTTCGCCGACATTATTGAGAATATGATTCGATATGCATTAAGACGTATTGCGAACATTTAAAATCTTCGCAAACGTCATCTTAAAGCATTTATTTATGTTTAAAGATAAACGAGAATTCAGACACCAGCGATGGAGAGCGTCAATATCGCATTGAAGCCTTTTTGTATGATGGAGAGCGTCAATATTGAATTGAAGCTCGTCAAATGAATCTTTAATTATAGTGTATACCTTAAGATCATCTGCATAGAGTAAAAAATTTTCGAATGAGAAACAGCTACTAATGTCATTTATAAAAAGGACGAACAGTAGAGGACCCAAGACACTTCCTTCCGGTACCCTAGAGGAAGCCACAAAAGAGTCAGAAGACACACCATCAATGGTTACAACACAGGCTCTGTTGGATAAGATCCTTATCCATACCAAGAAGCATGAATGAAAACCGAGGCAGGCAAGTTTTTCGACTAGTATACTATGAGGGACTTTATCGAAGGCTTTCGAGAAGTCCGTATATATACAGTCCACCTGGAATCCAAAAGAAAACGCCTTTACGCAGTAGCCGGTGAAAACTGCTAAGTTTGAAACTGTAGACCGCCCAGAAACAAAGCCATGCTGGTTATGACAAATAAAAGATTTAGTAGCAAAGTACAGTTTATCTTTAACTACACACTCGAACAGTTTAGAAATAGTTGAGAGTTTAGAGATGGGCCTATAGTTCCTAACATCGTTTTTGTTACCACCTTTTAGAATAGGGGTTATGGAAGTAACTTTCCATTCATCAATAAATATACCTGAAGCAAGAGACTTATTAAAAATGATTTTTAGTGGTTGAATTAGGGCAGAACATTTTTTCAATTGCCCTGACAGACCATCAATATCAGTTTGAGAAGAAGATTTAAGGGAAGCTACTCCCTTTGTAATATCTTCAGTTGATAATGTCAGGGAGCCAAAATTAAGGCTCGAATTGATATCAGAAGAAATGTTAGCTGTGGTGCTACTATCAGCGGAAACAAAATTCGACCTAAAATAGTCGGCGAACAGATTAACCACATCTTCTGGAGACTCAGCAAAATTATCGTCCAGGAAAACTGAAGATGGGATATTTGAACATGACCTCTTGGATTTGATATAAGTCCAAAAACATTTCGGATTAGATTTAATGCTCACCTCAGCAGATCGAATGTAATTTTTGTGGAGGTATTTGTCTAAGCGACTAAATTCTTTTGAATATTGTTGGTATTTAAAAAACAAATTATGGTTTCTGGTTAACTGAAATCTTTTATAATATTTGTTTCTTAAGTTTATAAGCTTTTTTAAATCTTTCGTGTACCAGGGTACTTTATATGATAATTTTTTCTTGACAGGTATATTTTCCAGGCAGAATTCATACATTGCCCTTTTAAAAGTTGAAAAATAGTTAGCAGTACTTAAATCTGATAAAAGGGCATCCCAATCAATATTAAGCGGCAGGTTATTCAAGTTGGAAACATCGCAGGTAGCAAATTTGAATGCGATTTGATCCATAGAGGCTGTACAAGTAGAAGAATATTCGTAAAAATCCAGGTTTGTAACTAAGGAAACATGATGCTTATCACATGGAGTTATTGGGGATATATGTACATTCATAAACACTATAATTAATATTATCGCTTACAAATATGAGATCGAGGATCCTATTTAGAGTATTAACAAATTTATTGATTTGCTTAAGGTTAAGGCTTAGAATACAGTCAATAAAATAAGACTCATGGGCAGCACTTACATTGGATGGAGTGAGAACCGAATTAGAAAGAGTGTCAGTCCATTGGACATTGTATAAGTTGAAATCCCCCAATATGCACAGATTACTATCTGATGGATCATGAGCGAGACAATATTATCCACATGCATTTTATATAGATCAAAGTTACTATTTGGTGGGATATAAGAAGTAATTAGATATAGGCATCTACATCTTAAGCGCACACACAGTTGGTCAAGCAAAGAACCGTCATTGTTGAGTGTAACCAAGTAGGCGTGAAATTTACGTCGAACAGCTATAAGGACATCTCCATCTCTGCGGAAACCAATCAAAGAACTCACTGTACGGACGGCGTTTTGCATGTCTCGGATGCTTTTTCATATGTAATTAAGAAAGTAATGTATACCAAGCATGCACAGCGGTGACAACACATACACACATACACACATACATGGTACATGTTTACCTCTCCAAATGCACTAATCGCGCGCTGAGATGTTCCCTGTGGGGAAAATCTCTAGTTCTGAACTGGTGCGCTTCTAGTATATTTAGACCCAGTACTGGTTCGCGATAAATCTCGTTTGCATGCAAGCAACTGGCGAATTTAACATGGCGATGTCCTAGGAAGTGTCAATTGCCCCCCGCTGCATCCCTTTTTCGATAGTTCTGAACTAGTCCTAAATTCGATAGTTCCGAACCAGTTCTAAAATCGACTGACGAAAGAAAAAAGTATTATGATTTTTCAATGTTTTGGGTTCTTCCGTGTGCGATTTTACATTATTTTCAAAGAAACGTTTTTTCAATTTTAAATTAAATTTGTTTGAATGATTGTAAGAAATGTACGTTTACATACCTTTAGCTGTAGCTGACTTTGGAGAGGTGCTCGCTGTTATTTCTTAGATTCCAGACGGTCCCAAGATGTTGAAATGTTAACACAAATTTTAGTTTTGTATTACCAAGCTATGAAAAAGCATCTGCGTAGCACAGAATAGAAGCGTATATGAACGAAATAGCAGGCGAACACATATCTATGTAAAGTAAACAAGCCCCCGCTGCATCCCTTATTCGATAGTTCCGAACAAGTTCTAAATTCGACAAATAAGATCTGGTTCGTTCTGCATTCCTTTTTCTATAGTTACGAACCAGTTCTAAATTCGTCACTTTAGATATAGATTTCTAGTGAAAAAACTGATAAAATTAGTACCACTTTTCGCCGATTTTGTACTGGTGGGGATCTAGTTCCTATCGGACTAGTTCCTTTTTGACGACAAAGACCTAGTACGGAACTAGAAATTTGATTCACTAGTCCGCGGTTTCCCTGCAGGGTTGTTTCAAACTCAACATTTGAAAACACATTTACATGTATGGCTATAGCTGAGTGTGCAAAGAAGCTTGATTCAATTGGGTGATGCCAAGAGAGCGTCCGGGTTCAATTACCATCAGACGGACATAAAAATTCTTTTTTTTCTCCTTAATTACGAAAAAGCATCTGTGCACTTCACAACGACATCTTTTATAACGTACATACTCAAATTTAAAACAAGTTGGGTTGGTGCTCTTTCATGTGCGTATTTTTTTAATTTTAGTAGGTTTTTTTTTAATTCTAAATTTTTTTTCCCTGAGTGCACTGAGAAAAAAACGCGTTGTAAGAATAAACATTTTTTATTTGATTACCGATTAAAAATGTTCGTATTTAAATCAAGTGAAAAATGTTAACGAAATGGATTTTCCATTATACATACACTACGTATAATGGAAATACTCAATTCAAATACGCCCTATTAAAATTATGCATTTTTCAATGCACGGGTGGCGTTTTGCACGTCTCGGATGCTTTTTCATATGTAATTAAGAAAGTAATGTATACCAAGCATGCACAGCGGTGACAACACATACACACATACACACACATGCAAGGTATGACATAACCCTGCAGCAAATCAAACTGGTTCAGAACTTGCGCTGAGCTAGCCTGAAAAGGGACGGTACTGGTTCTTCATCTATCCCAACTCAATGCTTGCAACTGTCTTTTTTAACATGGCGATGTCCTACGAAGTGACAATTGTCGCCCTCTGCAGAACTTTTGAACTTGTTCTGAGCTGACTCTGGCTTAGATGGTTCTGAAACAGTTCATATAACAACAGTTCTTGGATAGTTCAAAAAGGGTCATCTCCGGGCTAGAAAAAATGTGGTTAGTTTTGAGCTGGTTCTAATAAGTATAGTATAGAGCCTTTTCTGTAAATAAGCTCGCATACAATTTTGTAAATAAAAATACTTCATTATATGTTTCAAGAGCTATTTGTTTTAAACTAATTTACTTTTTGACGCAAACTGTGCTTAAAATTTAGGAATATAAAGTGTCAATTATTCCTTTACTTTCTAAAACCGTTATTCTTAAAAATAATTTATATTTTTTACGTATAATGGGTATTTCTGGGATCCCTATAATTAAAAATCTGAACTAAGTCGTGTCAAAAAATGAGAAAAACGGTGATATATTGAATGATTATTTGTGATAACTCAGCGTTAAATTGCATTAAATTTATTGAAATGAAATACATAGACTTTCCGGCATCTCATAAGAAATATAGAATTTTGAATATTCACAATAGTTTTCATGCTAAATATTTTTCGTAAATTTTTTATTTAAGGATGGCTCATAAGTATTATAACATAAACAAATAAATTCACGTTTCTAACTGTGTTGGAAATTTAGTAGAATTCTAGAAACTGTTATAAAAACTTCAATATTTTAAATCAGAGTTTATAAGTATGCAGTTCTATAGCCCATTAGGTTAGGTTAGGTTACACTGGCCGGCTGTTGCGCCTTACATAGACCCGTTGGTCCTTTGTAGTGCCAGATGGAGGTCCGTTTTACTGCGGTCTAAAGTAGTCGTCGTATAGGACGTCAACGCTTTTTGCGAAGTTCAAGAGTGCCTTAATATCCAGTTTTGAAACCTCCTCTAGTCCTTTAAACTGCGAAGCTCCGAGATAACTAAGACGATTTCTAGCTAAGGCCGGACAGAAACAGAGGAGGTGTTCTAACGTCTCACTCATGCCTTCCTCCCTGCACTTCCTGCATGCGTCACTGTTACTATTGCCCATTCTGCTTGCGTGGGATGCCAGTAGGTTGTGGCCCGTCATTAGGCCGACAACTGTCCTGCACTCCCTACGTGACCGTGTAAGCAAGAAATGGGTGTTTCCTTTGCTGCTATTGCACATGATCTTGGAGGTTTTGCATGTCGCTAATGCGTTCCATCTCCCCCCTGATCCGGCACCCAGCTCTTTCGGAAATTTCATTGTAGATCGTTTTTAGCGACTTTTGTATTTCCCGTACTGGTTCGCTAGCAAGACGGATGGCACTTTTGGCAATCTCATCAGCTATTTCGTTGCCTAAAATGCCCTTGTGGCCTGGAACCCAGTATATATGCAGCCGTTTACTCTCGGCCGCCCTGTCTACTGCTTCCCTGCTTCTAAGGACATTTTCTGACGCAATACGATGTGAGATTATGGCCTTAATCGCCGCCTGGCTATCGACATATATATTGATATTTTTTATATAATTTCCTGCGTTGCTAGCTATCTCAGCAGCTTTCCCTACAGCGAAGACTTCCGCCTGGAAAATACTGCAGTACTCTGGAAGCTTGAAGGGTTGCCTGAGGTCTAGCTCGGCGCAATAGACTCCGGCGCCCACTCCATCAGCCATTTTTGATCCATCCGTGTAGATGTTATACGTTACGCCGGCGGGTCGCGTGCTCATGCGCCATCCGCCCTCCTTAACCGTAGCTTTAAACCTTCTTCCCCAGATGAAGCGTGGGGGTATGTGGTCTATTTTGTCCTCCATCCCCCTGCCTATCGAGCTGTGCCCGAAGGTTCTTGCGGAGAATTCACCTAAGGCCATCAATCTCGTGGCGGATTTTGCTGCAGTGCTCTCCACCGCGATGTCGATTGGTGGTAGGCCAAGTAGCCTTTCAAGTGCCGCCGTTGGAGTGGTCCTTAGCGCTCCTGTTATGCACAGTGCAGCGAGCCGCTGTAATCGCTCCAATGGTTTTCTATACGAAATTTTGTTTGCAGCGGTCCACCATACCAGAGCACCGTAGAGCAATATGGGCTTAACTACCGCTGTGTAACACCAATGCATGAGGCCAGGGGATAGGCCCCATGTGGTACCCAGCATCTTTTTACATGCGTAAAGGGCACCACTGGCCTTTTTCACCCTTTCCTCCACATTTAGCTTCCACATCAGTTTGCTGTCCAAAATTACTCCCAGGTACTTGGTGTGATCCTTGATTGATAGCTCCGCCCCGTTGAGCCTCGGGGGTTTCCACGCGGGGATTTTGTACCTTCTTGTGAACAGTACCGCATCCGTTTTGTCAGCATTTACCTCTAAGTTGACTGTTGTCGCCCATCGATGTACGACCCTTAGAGCGCTTTCCATTACGTTACTGATGGTGTCTAGGAATTTCCCCGTAACAACTATAGCTATGTCGTCCGCATAGGCAATTAGTCTGGGTGCTTTCCCTTCGAATTTTCCCAGAAGCTCATTCGCTACGAGTAGCCACAGGAGTGGTGACAGAACACCACCCTGAGGAGTTCCTCTATGCGCTAGTCTGAGCAACCTGGCTTCGTTCCACTCCGCCTTAATTTTCCTGCAGCTCAGCAGGCTTTTTATCCATAGTAGGATGGCAGACTCTACCTGGGCTGCTTCTAGGCCTTCCATTATTGCCTCATAGGAGACATTATTAAATGCCCCACTTATGTCCAGAAAGACCCCTAGGGCATATTCTTTATGCTCCAGAGCTTTTTCTATTACCGCGGTTAGTGAGTGAAGTGCAGTCTCAGTGGATCTACCCTTCGTGTAGGCATGCTGCGCCTTTGATATGCTGGCCGACGGCAGCTTATCCCTAATGTAGGCGTCCAGAATCTTTTCGAGCGTCTTTAGAAGGAATGAAGTTAGACTAATTGGTCTGTATTCTTTCGAATAGAGGGGATTTCCCTTGCCCGCCTTCGGTATGAATACGACCCTCGCCTCTCTCCAAAGGACAGGCACATAGTTTAGTCTTAAACATCCCTCGTATATTGTTTTCAAGTATGGTGTCAGCACTGCGGAAATTTTTTTGCATCATGGCTGGAAAGATACCGTCTGTGCCAGGGGACTTAAACGGCCCGAAGCCATCGATTGCCCACCGTATTTTTTCTTCCGTTATGATGTCCGGGGGGACATTTTCCACGCTATCTCCTGGAAGTTGCAGATCTATGCTGTCTGTACACCCCGGAAAGTGTGTGTTGACTAGGTCTTCCAGTGAGTCCTCACTGCTTCCAGTCCACTCTCCACATTTTTTACGTAGTAACCTTGGATTAGTCGGGTTCTTGGATAGCAATTTCCTTAGCCTGGCTACCTCGGTTGTTTTTTCTAATTCGCCGCAGAAGCTCTTCCACGACTCCCGCTTGCATTTACGAATCTCTTTCTTGTATTCCTTAAGTACTTCCTTGTATTCCATCCAGCAGAACTCGTCATCGGCTACCTTGGCCAGTTTGAAGAGTTCCCTAACATTTTTCCTGAGTGCTCCGAGCCCCCTGTTCCACCAAGGTGGCTTTGAACCTCGCTTGGCATGTAGCGGAGGGCATGCGATGCAATAAGCTTTATTTAGAGTGTTGGTAAGTGAGACTACCAGTTCCTCCAATTCAGAGTGGGAGTCACTTACCCTATGCTTGGTTAAATTCTTCCTCACTACCCTTTCATACAATTCCCAGTTTGTATTCCTGTGATTTCTGAAGGTTTCGCTTTTTGTACGGGCTGAGAATTTTACCTGAAATCCTACATACCTATGGTCAGAGAACGAGGGTGTACTAAGCACCTCCCAATTCTGTACTCCGATTCCCCCACTAGTGTGGAGTGTTATGTCAAGGACGTTCTTCGAGGTAGGGCCAATATAAGTTGGTTCCTCACCCCGGTTAGCTATATCTAAATTACTTATTAATATAAAGTTTAGTAAAGACTCACCCCTTTCGTTGGTATCTCCACTCCCCCATACTGTGTTGTGCGCATTGGCATCCGCGCCTATGATGAGTGGGCGTTTCGCCTCCTCGTCGTGAGGCATGTAATAAGATGCAAGGAGTATTGTGTCATCCTTGCCATCCTTCACAGCTACCACCGTCAGATCATCTGAAGAGAAATTAAGATCAATATAAGAGTGTATACTTTTCTTTACCAGTATAGCTGTTCTTACCCTGTTTGTTGCACTCGGGATGTGCGTATAGTAAGTTTGCGACTTTAGTCCAGCTACCACGTTTCCCGACGCTATCCATGGCTCCTGGACTAACGCCGCATCGTAGCCGATCCTCTCTAAATTGAGGAGAAGCTCGGCAGAGGCGACCTTGCTTTTATGCAGATTTATTTGAAGAACCTTCACTGCAAGGATCAGGATTCTTTTCGGGGTCGGGTAGAATCTCCGGATCGCCCTTCTCGGTCTCCTGGAGCTTCAAGGTGGCCTCCAGGATCTCTCCCAGATCCTTCTCGACCTCTCGCTCCTCCAGCGTGTTGGCATTGTTATCGGCCAGGCTTCGCTTCTTCAGGCGAAGGTATACGCTACCTATGCCCCACGCCATCTTCCCGAACCTAGCGTATAGTATGTCTTCGGCCGGCTTGTTGATTTGGAGGATGTAATTTTGGCTGCCATCCTCCTTACAGGAGTTGGTGACCTTTAACACCCTCCAATCTCCCGTCGGCACGTCTGGGTTCTGTCTCTGCAGAAGCCGCAGCGCATTCTCCGGTTTTACCGTGCGGGGTATGAGCACCTTCGCTTTCGGTATGGATGGTATGCAGCTGCGGTCCACAACCTCCAAGACGGCGCCCTCCCACAGGCCTTGAAGCGTCGCAACAGCTTCCTTTACCCATAGTAGAGAGGGATCGTCCTTGCATTTTATTATTTTCACCCCATTTAGCCACCCCGCACCATCGAAAGTTGGCATGGTCGTGGTGGGGTCCCCATCCATTTTTGCGACAAGCGCATCCAGCAGCTTATGTTCTACTGCTCCCCAGCGCTCCTGAGAGATTTGTCCCAGCGGATTGCTCCGGTCTATGAGTGCCACGATAAGGTGTCTTCTGGCTACCTCACTGGCCATTGCCGCCGCTCTCGATGTAGTCGGTCTCTCTAGATCGAGCCTGACGTTTGGCTTTGCAGCGTCGTCTCTGCGCCTCGATTTTTTGGCTGGCCTTGCTGTCTCGCTTTCAGCTGACCGCTGCCTTTTAGCCGCGATTCCTTCCTCTATCCGGTTTGCGAATCCCATTAAATTTTAGTATAATTAATCGCGCTGATTTTTTATAACTCTTTTTACGCACGCTCTTGAAGGCATTCTCCTATTTAAATATTTTCGTTTAAGATGCAAGATTACACTTTACTACACTAAAATTTTATGGGCTACAAAACAGAATACTCGAAATATTTATAAAAAATATCTGGTTAAAAATTTGAAATTTTGAAGACAGTTTTTAGAGTTCTATAAGTTTGCAGCACAGTTAGGAATTTAAATGGTTTATGGAGTATGAGACATAGTACTTAAATAAAAATATTATAAATAATAAATATTTAAAATGAAGAACATTGGAAATTAAAAAAAAAAATCAATACATTTACGTATGTACATTATCGTTCATATCAATAGCACTCCCATTTCAAAGTGAGATTGTTTACCACTTTTACTAATTTTTTTACATCTGATTAAAAGGTCAAATATTTTGACGAAAAATCGTTAAATTTAACTTTGTTTTGTATAAAGTTTTAAAACACGGTTTATATGATTTTATTCGTATTTTGTACGTACGTAGATATGTATAAAAATGACATTAATGTACCAATAACGACTTTTTTGGAAATATTTGAGCAGTTGCCCCATAAACTATGTAGAGAATTACAAATTAAATAAACGAAAACAGTTTGTTATTACTTTTAGGGTCTAAGAAAATCGAAAAAATATAGTATATTACATTTGTGCATCTTTTGTCAGCTTTCTCATGACCAGGATGAGTAACATTGATGACAGCGCAACTAGCAACATGTGAGTTTCAACCGTCCAACTCTGCAACCCTTTTTCAGGAGTTCAGAGACAGTTCTGAAATTTGTAGGGCGGAACTAGCGCTTTGCCAGACTGTCCCTAAATTTTGCTGCAGGGAATGCACTAATCGCGCGCTATGATGTTGATTCAAACTCAACATTTGAAAGCACATTTACATGTATGGCTGTAGTGAGTACCCTGCAGTGAAACCCCAAACTAGTCAGGAAAAATATTAGTTTACAACTAGAATATCCTGACTGAAACCGAACTAGGTCAAAAATTACCAGACTTGTACCAAGTACAAAAAAAAAAGTTTTTTGGTGCTTGACTTCAAGAGTTTAATACAAAGTACACAAAATATTAAAACTTTTATTAGGGTATATTTTAAACCATTAAAGCGAGTACTATTCATTTATACCAGACCTGTTAAATAATGATTAGTAATCATAATGATTATTAATTAAAGCATGTTTTTTTTGGATAACCGTTTAATGATTAAATACCAATAAGAGCACCTTTTTAATGAATAACAATTAGTTAAAAACTGTTAATTTATTCACTAATTTTAATTGCAGGATTATTTTGTTATTTTTAATCATTTTCAATTATTTTTGAATTTTTTTAAATTACGATTAATATAATTGTTTGATTAATTTCAATTTTAAACCAACAAGCCAAACTATAGACAAAAATTAAGAATATTTCATAACTCATAAATTAAAATTTTAAAAAGAAAGGACTGAAAGCTAATGAATTTAATTTAATTTAATGAAAACTTTTATTTTTATTTAAGTTTACTAGAAAATGAACTAAAGTATTTATTTTATTTTTAACTAAAAGGGTTTCTATTGCATATTTAGTATTATTAAAAAAGATAAAAAATATAGTATTTATTGTACCTGAAAGCTTTTACTTTTAATAACATTTAATGAAAAATACACTTAAATTTATCTATTTTCCCTTTTAATTAATACTCAAAAAATTACACACTAATTATTGACAAATCTAAAGCTGCTAAATAAAAATGTGTAATATATTCAAGTGTACTTAATCAAAGGTTTTTATTGTATATTTATGAATTTATTTCATTTTTGACTTCCAAAGTAGTGATTCCGGTCTATAATTGGACTAGTATTTTTCGGTATATTTTGAACTAGTATAAGACTGGTATATTTCTGACCGAAATCTGACAATTGCCATCTCGTAGGACATCCCCATGTTAAAAATACGAGTTGATTGCATGGAAAAAACATAGTTGGCTGACTAGTTGGGCATGCGGGTCATACTAGTTGTGAGGTGGTTTACAACTAGTACATTTGACTACAGGGTAACTATTGTTTTTTGTACTATAAAAGATTTCATATGGTATTGCACTAATTACAAAATCTTCGAAATAAATAAATGAAATGAAACAGCTACTAAAATCATTGTATAACAAACAAAGAGTATCGGACCTAAGATACTTTCTTGAGGAATCTCAGACGACTCAGTAAACGGCCTAGAGAAGACGCCATCAATTGTTTTTTCGCAACGTATGCTGCAAATATGATCGCAGCCAAGCTAGGGACAGGCAGTTAAAACCAAGAAATGAAGGCTTATTTAATTAAATTCTATGTGATGTCTTATCAAACCCTTTTAAACTAGCAACCATATTCTCACCCTTCCAAAGCTGTGCGCTGAAACAGACACTGAGTGAAAAATGCATGGCATGTGACGAAAACAACTCCAAAGGCGCAATATAACATCTCCTGTGTCGCTATGCAGCTTCCAGCAGCATGTTTTTCTAATAAATTACACTTATAGGCTTAACAGAAATTACTTTAGGGTCAAGAGTTCAGCTTGCACATCGAATATGAATCAACAAGTTAAGATCTTCTACCCCTTTCTAACACCGAGTATGTTTCTGTTGGGAGGAACTTGTTCATCGCGCTGTATTGTGTTGCAATTTATGGTAGATATCTCCTTTTATTTATATAATGGCAGCAATAATTTTAGTGCAAGAAGATTGAAATGAAAAATGCATTTACTGGACAAGCAAAAGTAAGTACACTCTTAATTATATTCCATACTAGAAAATCTGATTTATAACTTTTATAAATGTATATTGGTAAATTTGATTATGAACATGGGGAAATATTTTGAGATGGTTCTTAAAAAGAAGAATCCTATGTTAAAAGACAACGTGCTACTTAATATTTCTAAAAATCGTATTGAGATAACGGGTAACCAATGCGTAACTTTTTAATTAATAACGGTTTTTCGTTGAGCACAACAAATCAAAGGCTACAAAATGTATATGCCCTGGTGTAGTTTTTTCGCGTTTATGTGTAAAAATGCTCACCTCTAAAAATTAGTTGCATTTCAGATAACTTCGTGTAGAAACCTGAAAAACTGTCAAATAACTAAATTACTCTCTTGAAAGAGAGGAGCGAGGGCGAAAACCAATTTTCCTGTAACTACTTAAATTTTTTAACAAATGTAAGGTTCTTTTCTTTCACTGCGTTCTGTTTTTGTTTACAAATGCAACCCTGCCTATCACTAACCTAAAACTTCTGACTGAGAGACAGTGTAAGTTACTCTCACAAAAGTGCTTTGACGTACCGGGTTTTTGGCACCTGGAACGCTTTCCTGTAAAAAAAAAAATGCAAATCGTGAACATCGTGAGCATCTGGAACGCAAATATTATTTTAATGGTCGCAGCGTTGGCACTTTGCTACGATCGTAGTAAATTTGTTACGATTTTTCCAAAATTTTAATATTTGGTACCCCACTGCGCTTTATCCTATATTTGCTACGCTTTTTTATTTCATTCAACTTGTGGGATGCAACGATTTTCAATACCCATTCGTCCTTATGCACCAAAATAATAATTTAATAGTTTTTATTTGTAATATTTTTTGAGCTTTGTACCACGATTATTTTATTAGTAAAAATGGAAAAAGCAACAAAGTCTTACCGATGGAAGTTATAGCAGCTATTTCGGAGATCACGACATCTCCTCATCAGACTTTTTTTTTTCTAGACTTCAGCAGGGAATTAGAATTTTGGTGGGTTATAGCAAAAATATGGCTCATTATGCTCTAAAAAAATGTGTGTGAAAGATGAAAATTTTTGGTCAATATCTTAGGCTCGCCCAAGTCCATCAAAGTTGAAGTGGTAAAAAAAACTTTTCTTAGCTTATTTCGGTTCTCTACAAAAATGGTCCATATACCAAATTATGTAGGACTAATACTTTCGAAGATAATTTCAGTTTTAGTAAATGTTAATTAATTTATTTATTACTTTTTATTTTTTGAGCACATTGAACTTTGATGGACTTGGACGAGCCTACGATATTCACCAAAAATTTTCATCTTTCACACAAATTTTTTTAGAGCATAATTGTAGTGTACACCAGTTCTGTTTCAATACTGCTTTATTGCTTCTTTTCATGTTTGTACATGGGTACATAGGTTACAAAGTAAATCACTTATTCACATGTTAAAGAGAACGTAAGAGTAACTAAGAGCAGAGCAGTTAGTGTGTACCGAATACTCCACATCTCCCCTTTTAAGCAAGAAGCTGCTGGAACTTAGTAATATACATAAAGATAATTCAAATTAGTTCGACTATGAGAAAAAGGTAAAGATAAGAAAGTGTTTTATGCTTTTGCATAATACCTTTACAGATTGCATTATTACTCCAGATATAGTTATTAACCTAAGATATTTTCTTATGTATTATGCCTATCGGGATGTTTAATAGGGTGGGCTGAAAGTTCCACAATTTCAAAACCTTTAACGGCCCAGTGATAAAAATTTGCCTAAGGGAAAGAGAAATTGAGAGCAAAAAGAAATTTTGAAATTCTTTAATATTTGACCCTCGCGCATGGGGATCACAATTTAGAATTTTTTTTTAAATTTTGATGCTTTTCCAAAATTTTTTTTACAATTGCTTATGCTTTATTTTAAACCTCTAGGAGTAATATTTCAACACATTATATGCAAAGGCGTGCTGGGTTTAAATTTGGAATTGGGAATTTCCTTAGCGCCGCCCCATTTTTTAATTTTTATACCCGAGCGCACTTTGTTCACATAACATATTTTGCATGTTTGATTCTTACATGCTTTTTTTAAGTTGACAAAATTAAAAAAAAATTAATCGGAAGTTTTCTACATATTTTTAATAAATTTTTTGCCGCCCCTGACAAGCTGCCGCCCTGGGAATTTCCCAATTTCCCATACGGCCAGCACGCCACTGTTTATTTGATATCGTTTTGTATGTACCTATATTTTAACATATGTATTATGTCATATAAAATGGTTTTTATATGCAGCTCTTGGCACGAGCAGCATATCTAACTCGCCTCAGAACTCACCACGAGAAGCTAGCTGCAACTAGAGTTCCACCCACGCCCTTCCCAACCAACCAACCAAGAAGAGCCAAATACGACCCTCTAGTTATTGTCACTTACCGATTTATTAAATCTTCGCGTTGAAGTGTGCCTTGTTTGTAAAGGATGGCATAATTTCTCTGGATAGCAACGTAGTTCGAATGAAACCATCCCTATTTTTATAGCCAACAACATGTTCTGCTGACTCCGTTACTAATTTAACGCAACGCTCAACTGATTGAGTGTGGCAGGGCAAGTCCCTAATATCCCAATTGGGAACAGACCCCGATTCTAGGAGTGATGCGATATATTCAGTTGAAACATGGCGCAGAAGAGGTGGAGAAGATAATTCAGTGGAGTCCCAGGCGACCATTTCTGAATAACTTGTCGAATCAAAGTTAATTTTTGGAACAAAAAAATCTCGAACTACCTTTTTTTTATTCGCAGGCGATTTTCGAGCCTCAATGATTTTTTTTAGACCAAGTTTTCTAATATTTTTTGCTTTGTCCATTGACATTGCTAAGAGTATGTTCTCAGGATGAACAAAGAACGCGTTGCGTTGGATAACAGGATCTACAATTTGGAGAAGATTTTCTGTTAAGTACCTGGATGTTTCAATAGCTTTGAATACGTGCTTTGGTCCGTCTGTAAAAGAACTATCTTTTTTTAATGCAAACCATATGGGCATGTAACACTTAAGTATGAACTTGACTATCTCTTTGAGTTCATTGGGAGGATTCACAGTTGATACATATAATCTCAGAATTCGATTTGCAGTTGTCAGCCACCGAGAATGACATAAAGGTCCTGGATCTGAAATAGCTAAATCCGGAGGGCAGACTCCTGACTTAATAGCTGAAGCGATATTCAGAAGATGCCTCTGATCTTTAGAAAGATCTTTTTGAATTTCCTCATCAACAGAGATGATTTCACAATCAATGATTTCAAATATAACGATGGGTAACTTATTACAGAGAAGAAGAGACTCACCGATAGGACCAGAAAACGATTTAGGACCTGCAGTTGGACCATCCAAATACTCAAATAAATGTCTGAATGGAAGTTCATTGAAGTGCAATAAACAAATAATCCACTGAAGGGGTCTTTTGAGAACCATTTCGATATTGTGAATTACACCATTTTTCCATCCAGTATTAGTAGCAGTTCCATCGCAGCCAATAGCTTCTAAGTTCTCAAACGAAATTTTCAATTCTTTTAAATGAAGAATGATACTATCAGTAATGTTTTTCCCGGAATTTGAGCTCGGGGCAACATGACTAATGTAGTTAGACCCTGGTTGTTGAATCAATGAAATGTGTTCTTCTTTAATCACTCTGCGAAAGTTTTTTGAGTGCATTTTTTCAATAGTTAGAGTATTATCATTTCTGCCATCAAAATATAATCCTCGGAGAATAAGAACATTATTCTGTAAACTAGATCTCAATCTGGTCTTTTCTCGTCTTATTTTATTTTTGTCAATGACTAGTGACTTGTCAGATTGATTAATAAGGTTAAAATCTTGTAAAACACTTGAAGTAATTGCTGCTGTTGCCATGTCAGAAACTCCATACCTATCACTTACTAATGCAGTCGACTGAAGTTTAATTCTCTTCTGTTTACCTGATAATGACCTATATTTCTTTGACGGAATACAATTTTCGTCTTCATCGTCGTCTTTCGATTCTATATTGTGCCGCTGAGTATCTTTTTTGCACGCTTGAAGGGAACTGTCATCTAAGATTACTTTGTCTAGGTTAATGGCATGAAATTTACGTGAATATTCTGATATCCCTCTTTTTAATCGAGAATGTTCTTGCTCTTTTCTAATAAATCTTTTATTAAGTTTTTTTGATTCTTGTTTGTCAACTGAACCAATTTTCCAATGTCTACCATTTCTTTGTTCATATACAAATTTTATCTTAGGAAGTGGTATTTTATATGATTTATCACAACAGCAGTTAATAGAAGTTGAACAATTGCAAGTTTGCATAGTTTTCCCACAAACACAATTCAATTCCATTTTACACTTGCAGGATGCTACGTCGAAAAGTTTTTCAGCTTCCTTTTGAAACTTTTCAAGTCTGCTTTTATAATTTTGTTTTTCTTTATCTCTGTTGTAAGATTTTCTTAAATTGTAGTTCGAATCGTGGTATAATTTTATTTTTTCTGATATTTTTTTTTTTCGCTAATAGTGGGAATGGAAGCAAGATTATAAATTGACACAATTTTTTGTGCAACTACATTTGTTACGGTAGAAAAGCAGACTGTGCTATAATCTACCACAGAAGCCAGGTTAAAACGTTCTTCAAAGAAACAATTCACGACTTCTTTATATGTAGGAAGTTGAGAAGTAGGTAAATCCTTTGGAGTACCAAAAATCGGACAGAAAAATGTTTTCCTGCTAATACGGTTCTTCGAGGCTTCCATCTTTTATTGACATGAATACCTGTACTATAACGCAAAATGAAAAAAGTCAAAACACTGATATAGTTGCTCACTGAAATAAAAAAGTAGTTATAAAGCTGAAACCTCTCGTTTTAACAACAAATAAAGTATCGTTAAAATAAATGAATCTCTCCTAAGTATTAATAGTGTTTTTCTGATATGCAGTTATTGATGTAATAAAATCTATATTTTTATTATAATGACTTGGTTGGCATTCCAAGAAAAATAATTCTGCTCTTGTAGAAGAATCGTAAAGTTGTATTTAAAGTTAAATGGCAATCCATATATACATGTATGCTAACATGTTTTATGTGTTCACACGATCAAATAACTGTTTTTAATTTTCGTGACTCATGTATAACAAGTTTTAAAAATTTTGTGCAAACTGGTCAAAAATCGATATTTTTACTCCAATGCGCGAGGGTCAAATATTAACCGATTTCAAAAATTCTTTTTGCTCTCAATTTCTCTTCTCCCAAGGCAACTTTTTATCACTGGGCCATTTAAAGTTTTCGAAGTTTGGTACTTTCGGCCCACCCTAATGTTTAATTATGCGACCCGTTTTTGTCATAGTTACATATCTCGGGATAGTAGATGGTGATGTCGTTGTAGGCGCACCTGCTGCATTAGTGCTGAGATTTTCGGTTTCAGAACCTTCTGAATTACCTTTTGTTGTTGTCTCAATGATATCTCTTACCTCCCCAGGCTCGTATGGAACATGTTTTCGCCTGGCAGGCACGAGATGGAATGAGGTTCTGCGAAAATCTCCATTGCTGGTGTTAACGATATATGTAAGAGCGTGGTGTTTCTGCTCGTTGTTTGATGCGACCCCACATGCTTAAGTTACGAATCCACACAACATCTCCCACTTGAAATAGTTCTCGATGAGTAACCCCGTGCCGCTTATCATAATTGGCGGGTTGCTTGATTTTCAGCGCCCTGTCATTTTCAACTGGCGTTTCAAGGTCGTAATTTGGCACCAATTGCTGCTGCGTTACAGGTAGAGTAGTGCGGATCTTTCTGCCCATTAACATCTCTGCTGGTGAAAAGCCGTTTGCTAATGGTGTTGCTCGATACTCCATCAGCGCTAGATATGGGTCCTTATTCTTCTTCAACAAGGACTTTACAGTTACAGAAGACTCAATGAAGCCATTGCTTTGCGGGTAGCGTGGGGATGAAGTTATGTGTTGAAACCCCCATTGTCTGGCGAACGTCGCAAAGGCTGATTGATTGACACGCTGGAACTGTGGTCCGTTATCCGATCTGACGATCTCAGGTATGCCATGCCTACAAAAAATTGATTTGAGATGGTTAATGACGCAGCTCGTAGTTTGGTTTTCAAGTTTGGCTATTTCTGGATATCGCGAGAAATAGTCACTGACGATTATGTAGCAGCTTGAATTGTGGAAAAATAAGTCGATCCCTACGATTTGGCAAGGACGCTCCGGTGTCTAGGTGCTAATCAAGCTTTCATGGTGCGGCGTGGTATTTTGAATGCAAATGGAGCATTTTCCTATATGGTTTTCGATATCTTTTCCACAGCCTGGCCACCAAACAGATTGTTTAGCCCTAGTCTTACATTTGACAATTCCTAAGTAACCGGCGTGTATCTTCTCTAAGACTTCATGGCGAAGCTCCGCAGGAGCTACAACGCGACAGCCGTGCATAAGCAATTCGTTGTTTACTGATAGGCAGTGTTTCTCGTTGTAGTATGGACGAATCTGTGCTTCGATTCGGTATCGGTCCTGCCAACCATTTAAACAATACTTTGCGACTTTTTGCAAAATTGTATCTCTCTTTTGAGCACATTCATAAATATTTAATTTACCATGGGTAATGGGCGGACTGCCATTACGTTGTTTACATATGTTCTAGCGTCCTCTTCAAGGCAACCTTCGCCCGCTTCTACCTCTTCTTCGATTGGATGACGTGACAGTGCATCTGCCGCTACTAAGAATTTTTACGCTGTGTAATAGATTTCGTATTGGTATTTCATCATACGCAGTCTGAATCTTTGTAGTCTTGCTGTGAACTCGTCCAAATTTTTCGACGTAAATATGACTATTAAAGGCTTGTGGTCGGTCTCTATGCTGAACTTGATTCCCGTGAGTAGTTCTGGAGATTTTACCACTGCCGCCCAGGAAACCCCTAACGCCTCCTTCTCTATCTGTGCATAGCCTCGTTCTGTCAGCGAAAGTGATCTTGACGCATACGCTATTGGACGCAGTATGTCCCCTTCGTAGATTTGTAGCAAAACTGCTCCCAGGCCGTAGGATGATGCGTCGGTGGAAAGAATAGTTTTGTGGGACGGATCGAAGAGCTTTCAGCTGTCGAAAGGATATTTCTTGGCTGCTTCCCCATTGGAATTCTGTCGTGCTTCGTAGTAGCTCATTGAGCGCTTGCGTCAAATCTGACAAGTGTGGAACGAACTTACCAACGAAATTGACCATTCCAAGGAACCTTCTTACCTCAGTAACCGTTGTTGGTGTTGGATATTTCTCGATGGCCGCTATCCTTGAACTGTTTGGACGAATTCCCCGCGCGTCGACGACATGTCCCAAAAACTTCAGGGAACTAGTGCCGTTTTCGCACTTATCCTTGTTCAATGTAGCGCCATTCTCCGAACACTAGAATATCATCCATTTGGCATACTGCCCCCTTGATGCCGCGCAGTATAAATTGCATTCGTTTTTGGTAAATATCCGGGGCCGAAGAAATGCCAAAAGGCATTCTCAAAAAACAGTACCTACCAAACGGGGTTAAAAACGTTGTAAATAACTGTGATGCCGCGTTTAATTTTACTTGCCAAAAACCCGAGTTGGCGTCCAATTTGGAGAAAAGTTTTGCGCCTGCTAGTTGTGCTAAAGTATGGTCGGCTACCGGCATTGAATGTATTTCCCTCTCAATGTCTGCATTTAGCTTGGTTAGGTCGACGCACAGTCGAATATCCCCATTACTTTTGGTAGTAATTACCATTGGGGAACACCAATGTGTGGGCTCGTCTACTTCTTTTATTACCTTGATCTTAAGCATTTCGTCTAGTTTCGACTTCAAAGCATCGCGAATAGCTACGGGTACTCTACGTGATGTAAAGATCTGAAAAGGCATCACATCATTTTTTAGTTTGATGTTACATTCGAAGTCTTTCAAACAACCGAGCCCATTGAAAAGAGATGGAAACTCTTTCTCTATATCAACAGTGGATTTTAGCGATTCTACCTGTGTACGCTCTTCGCCGTTTATGTATGCAATTGCATTTTTTGTAACCAACTGTAACCTCATGCTCGTATCCAATCTTAGCAAATGTTTCTGCAGCCCTTGGATGACATAAATGTTGCTTTTTATTTCAATTTGCTGAAATTTCATGGCTGCTTAAAACATTCCCTTTACAAGTAGAGTTTTTCCGTCCGGTCCCGAAATCCCTTTGTCGGACATGTGTAGCTTTGTCTTAGAGAACTTATTTGTGTAAGTTTCGTATGAAATATCGTCAATTGGCGAACCGGAGTCTATCATGAAATTAAGGTTAACTTGATTTACATGTATTCCCACTTGCCAAGTGTGGAGCTCGCTAATGCTATTCACAGAGAACATTCCCAAAAATTCATTTTTAACCGAAGTTAAATCATGAAGGGAGGTGTTCATTTGGTTGATTGTTGATTTATTCTTCGTTCCGTTTGACCTACATACACTTGCGAAGTGATTCAATTTGTGACATTTGTTACACTTCTTCCCCTTAGCCGGACAGTTGTTCTGCTGAACATGTATTTGGTGAGAGCCTCCCCAAATGCATTTGCTCTGCGGCTTCATACATCCTATGTTATTTTTTCTCTTATTTTGTATGTTTGACTCTGCGCCGAGTCTATGTATAGAAGAGTTGGTGAGATCTACCTGTTGTTTTCTCACTGCTTGATGCTGTCTTACTTCGGTGATAGCTTTTTCCAATATCAAATCGGTCAATAAATGCAGTTTTTCGGACAAGCGGCGGTCACGTACTCCAACAACAATCTTGTCGCGAATCATTTCATCGCGCAGGGTACCGTAGTTACAGTTTTCGGAAAGTATGTACAAATCAGTAATGAAGTCTTCTATAAGCTCACCTTCAAGCTGGCTTCGAAGGTTAAATTTAGCCCGCTCATAGATGACGTTGGTTTTGACGACAAAATGATTGGTAAAGGCTCGCATTACCTCAGAATATTTTTCTTTGCTTGCTGGTGATAAGGGAAAAGATAAGAAAATATTATCCGCCTGGTCCCCCATTAAGTAAATCAGCGTGTTTATTTGCTCCTTTTCCGAAGCTTTTTCGAGTTTAGACGGTATTCTAAATCTCTCAAACCGTCGCTGCCATCTAGGCCATTCCGCAGGGTTACTGAAAGTAGATGGGTCTGGAGAACGCACTGTAAAGCTGCTGCTTCCCGGTGTTACGGCCGGCATGGATTGGTCGGAATCCGGCATCTTTAAATTCGTAGCAATTTCCTATTACTATAGAAATTAATGTAGCTAGATAGGTCACGCTTTTTATTTATATTTTTTTCATTATTTTATTATTTGCGTAAGCTCTTTACGCCGCTGCCACCATGTAGTGTACACCAGTTCTGTTTCAAGACTGCTTTATTGCCTCGTTTCATGTTTGTACATGGGTACATAGGTTACAAAGTATATCATTTATACAATGTTAAAGAGAACGTAAGAGTAACTAAGAGCAGATCAGTTAGTGGGTACCGAATACTCCACAATAATGAACCATATTTTTGCTATTACCAATCAAAATTCTAAAAAAGCGGATTTTCGGCCCACGCTAATACATATGTATATAGTTTTGGAAAGACTTGCCTGAAACTATACAAGAAAGCAAATGCACGTATAGAATTGACAACAAGTCAAGTTTAAATAGCGGCACATCAGCTGCACGTGATAGCAGTAGGTTGAATAAGGAAAATGAATTAGCAACACAAGTTTACGGGGTGTGCATAGCTCAGTCGTTAACGCTTCTGACTTTGCATACGATGACGTGGGTTCGATCCCTGCTGAAGTCTAGAAAAAATAAGTCTGATGAGATGTGGTGATCTCCGAAATAGCTGCTGTAACTTCTACTGCTTAGACTTTGTTGCTTTTTCCATTTTTCCTAAGAAAATAATCGTGGTACAAAGCTCAATAAAAATATTAAAATTAAATGTTAATAAGCCACAATAACATAGATTGATATTTTTTAATTTTACAGAATTTTCTCTTTTATTTGATTGTCATTGTCATTCAACACTGAATTAAAAAAAAAATTAATTAATCATATTTTTTATATTTCAAATTCCTTTCAAAAACAAATTTTACGTCCAGAGATAAATCAATAACGCAGCTTTACTATATTTTGCCCATTGTTTTGGGAATACGTAGATTTGTGTAAAATTTACTATCGCACGGTGTTATTAATGAAAGTAATGGGGTAAGCTGCAGAAAGTGTTTACTTCTGTGTTTGGAGACGCCGCACAGTGGGGTAATAGACACTGAGAGTGGAGATAAATTCATACGTACATTTAATTTAAAATATTTCGATGTATTTGTATAATTAGCACCAAATGAACTAAAGAAAAGACAAATCCGAAAATAGTTTAGTGGGAATTTTGTTTTTATGTAGGTTTTTATGGCGTTACCAAAGAGCGAGAAAAGTTAAAATGTAGTTATTACTCCCATAAATAATTTTTATTATTAATGATAACTTGTTAAAATCCTAATAATCATTAATTACAAGTTAACCACCACTTTTATCATTAAAATAACACTGTCCAGCACTCGGCTGGGTATAGGACCAAATCTGAAATCGAGATATGGGCCTTCGAAGTTCGAAATTGGACCTTTGGCAAAAAATTACTTTTAATTATTGCATGTAAAAAGCAAAAAAAAACAAAAAAAGCAGTGCGCGCCTTCACTCATCAGCACCTGGGTTCAAGCCCTGGTCAAAGCAACATCGTAAAAAATATATAAAGAATAGGTTTTTTCTTTACAGCGGTCGTCCCTCGGCAGGCAAAGGCAAACCTCCGAGTGTATTTCTGCCATGAAAAATAGCTTCTCATAAAAACATAATCGCCGTTCGGAGTCGGTGTAAAACTGTAGGTCCCTCCGTATTGTGTGACAAAATCAAGGCGCACGCCACAAGTCTGAGGAGAAGCTCGGCCAAACACTAACATATGTGTAAGCGCCAATCAATTACTATTATTATTATAAAAAGCAAAAAATTAAAAATAGAGACGTGGTCCGCCTTTTGCTCTTATTTATATGGTATATAAATTTTTTTGTGAAAACTTATATTACAGGTGCTATAACGGGTCAAAGGTCAGATCTTTGAAAAATTAAAAACTTAATATTTCAGAAAATTTTTAACTGATTTTTAAAAAATTCATATCGTTGTAAGGGTGATTTAACCCCCTTTCTTGCGATATGCATGCTTGTATACTTCGTATATAAAAATTTGGGACAAAACAAATTTAAATGAAAAAATATTTTTTTTTGGTATAAAAAAAATATTTTAAACAAAAAAATTACTAACCGATTTTATAAAAATTTGTATCGTTGTAAAGGCGATTAAACCCCCTTTCTTCTTATATGCATATTTGCATATATGTAATACTCCTATATTGGCAGTAAGAGCTAGTACCGTCCGAAAACACTACAGTACAGATATATCAATAAACACGTACGAAAGAAAAGGAACACATACGTTTATAAATAAACATGTACACAACACATATACAAAAACGGCACTCAAGTACACAATACGTTGACAAAAACTGTACTAGACCGTCTCGCTTTGATTTCGGAATGCTTACACATCATATATGTAATACTTCTATATTGGCAGTAAGCTAACTTCTCAATGTGTAAGCATTCCGAAATCAAAGCGAGACAGTCTAGTACCGTTTTTGTCAATGTATTGTGTACTTGAGTGCCGTTTTTGTATATGTGTTGTGTGCATGTTTATTTATAAACGTGTGTGTTCCTTTGATTCCTTTGTGTTCCGATGATGACGGAGTCGACGTTCCACCGCCTGACTATGACGAGGTACGTATAGCAATAACGCGGCTGAAAAACAACAAAGCCGCTGGAGCTGACAGCCTGCCAGCTGAGCTATTCAAGTACGGCGGCGAGGAGTTGATAAGGTGCATGCATCAACTCTTTTGCAAAATATGGTCAGATGAACGCATGCCCGACGACTGGAATTTAAGTGTGCTCTGCCCAATCCACAAGAAAGGTGACCCCACCATTCGCGCCAACTACCGCGGGATCAGCCTTCTAAGCATAGGTTACAAGGTCTTATCGAGCGTATTGTGTGAAAAACTGAAGCCCACCGTCAATGAACTGATTGGGCCTTATCAGTGTGGCTTTAGACCTGGCAAATCCACCATAGATCAGGTATTCACAATACGCCAAATCTTGGAAAAGACCCGCGAGAAAAGGATCGACACTCACCACCTATTTGTCGACTTTAAAGCCGCTTTTGACAGCAGTAAAAGGAGTTGGCTATACGCCGCTATGTCTGAATTTGGCATCCCCTCAAAACTCATATGGCTGTGTAAAATGACGTTGAGCAATACCACCAGCTCCGTCAGAATTGGAAAAGACCTCTCCGAGCCGTTCGCCACAAAACGGGGTTCCAGACAGGGCGACTCCCTTTCATGTGACTTCTTTAATCTGACGTTGGAGAAGATAATAAGAGCTGCAGAACTGAACCGCTCAATAACAATTTACTATAAGAGCGTGCAATTGCTGGCTTATGCCGATGACATCGACATCATCGCTAACAAAAACCGCGAAGTCTGTTCTGCCTTTTCCAAGTTGGATAGGGAGGCAAATCGAATGGGTCTGGTGGTAAACGAGGACAAGACGAAGTATCTCCTGTCATCAAACAAACAGTCAGCACATTCGCGCCTTGGCACCCACGTCACTGTTGACAGTTACAATTTCGAGAAAGTAGAGAATTTCGTTTACTTGGGAACCAGCATTAACACCGATAATAATGTCAGCATTGAAATCCAACGTAAAATCACTCTTGCCAACAAGTGCTACTTTGGACTGAGTAGGCAATTCAGGAGTAAAGTCCTCTCTCGACGTACGAAAACCGTCCTCTATAAGTCACTCATCATGCCCGTGCTGGTATATGGCGCAGAAGCATGGACAATGACAACATCCGATGAGGCGGCTCTTGGAGTGTTTGAGAGAAAGATTTTGCGGAAGATTTACGGACCTTTACGCGTTGGCGACGGCGAGTACCGCAGACGATGGAACGATGAGCTGTATGAGCTTTACAACGATATGGACATAGTGCAGCGAATTAAAATACAGCGGCTCCGCTGGCTTGGTCATGTCGTTCGAATGGACACCGACGCTCCAGCTCTGAAAGTATTCAACTCAGAACCCGCTGGTGGTAGCAGCGGAAGAGGGAGGCCCCCACTGCGACGGAAAGATCAGGTGGAGAAGGACTTGGCTTCACTTGGCGTTTCCAATTGGCGTCAGTTGGCACAGAGCAGAAACGACTGGCGTGCTTTGCTGAACTCGGCCAAAATCGCTTAGGCGGTTACAGCGCCAAAAAAGAAGAAGAAGAAGAGTGTGTTCCTTTTCTTTCGTACGTGTTTATTGATATATCTGTACTGTTTTCGGACGGTACTAGCTCTTACTGCCAATATAGGAGTATTACATATATGTTACACATTGAGAAGTTAGCTTACTGCCAATATAGAAGTATTACATATATGCATATTTGTATACTTCGTGAATAAAATTTTGAGAAAAAAACTTAAGAGGAAAAAATAACTTTTTTCTCAAAAAAATGTTAAACAAAAAAATTACTCACTGATTTTTAAATATTGGCATCGTTGTTAAGGTGATTAAACCCCCTTTCGTCTAATATGCATACTTGTATACTTCGTATATAAAAATTTGAGAAAAAACTTAAAAGGAAAAAATACCAGTTTTTTCTTATAAAAAACAAAATTTATAGAAAAATTACTAATTAGTAATACAGTTGAATACCGTATTTAAATAAAACAAATAATTATTAGTGTTTTAAGCATTAATTCGTTCTTATTCACCTACAGCCCTGCTAAAAATAAAGCAAAAGTATATGTAACAGAAGTCTAAAGCATATAAAAATATAAAAACACCGTTGCTTTTGATTTTTTACATAACAGGTTGTATATGAAAATTCAAGGCGATTTTCTGTTTTATTTAAATAAAGTATTAAATTGTATTACTAATCAGTAATTTTTTTGTTTAAAATATTTTTTATAAGAAAAAATTAGTATTTTTGTCTTTTAAGTGCTTTCTCAAATTTTTATATAAGAAGTATACAAAAATGCATATCAGAAGAAAGGGGGTTTAATTGCCTTTACAACGGTAAGATTTGTTTAAAAATCGGTTGGTAAGTTTCTTGTTTAAAATATTTTTTTTTTTATAAAAGCAGGACTACGTTTATATTTTTAGGTTTTTAGTTATATACATGCAACAATTAAATATAATTTTTTCCGAAGGTCCTATTTGGAACTTCGAAGGCCCATATCTCGATTTCGGAGGCCAACTTCGAAAAACAGAGAAATTACTCTTTTACCTATGGCTCAATCTCTTAAAAAAATTGGTTCGGTCCAATACCCAGAAAAAAAGTTGATTTCACATATACCCTATAAATCATTGGACAAGTAAATAACGTCATTCTAAGCTATTATTGTAAAATTTAATAAACCCAAATTTTATTTTAGGTCCATTCTTTTGCAACCGAGCTACAAAAGAATACTCGCTTAAATGACGAAATACACGTATAGCAACAACACAAACTCGGCTATTTATCCGAGTTCAGCCAGGTCGATTAAAAAATACGCGACCTCAAGAGTAGTGTTGTTAAGTTAAAAAACTGCTCTATTGCGAATTGTTAATGGGAAAGTAGAGAAGGAAATTTTTGTTTTCGTATATAAATAAATAAGTATATATATTACGCAAATACATCGCATAATTACTAATTGCTATTGTTTTTTGTGCAGGGTTGCTTAAGTAGCTAAATGGAAATTTTACCCGAGTTGAGCGTTCTTTTGTCGCTCGCTTACAAAAAAATGCAGCTTTTATAAGTCTGAGCAGATATGTGCATAAATGTATACATACTTTCTTTGATACATGCAAGAACTAAAAGTTTCGCCTTTAAAACAAAACAGTATTTAGCCTACTTTACGTATGTACCTAATAGTTATACCGTATGTAGGGTATAAAAAAAGACAGTAATTGAACAAACGACGAACGTGGACAATAACAATATTACTCTCTTGTATGTTTTGTACTTAGTTTTCACTTGTTATATATGGTTTTTTTCCTCATCGAGAATTTCATGTATATTATATAAATCGATATACTGAAAAACTACGCAGACATGCCGCAACTTTTTTTCTACAGAATGACACTATAATGTCCAAGGTATATGTAAATGATTACACTTTTGCTTGATCGCACCTACTTCTCAATTATATGTATACGTATATAGCCAAAAACCCCTTATTTTTACGCTTACGATAAAAAATAAAATACTTAGAACCATAGTAAAAAAAAACTAAAATCACCGTGTATAGCCTAAATATCTGAACAAGAAAGTTCCATTGCCATTTTTGATATATCTTTAAAGAAAACTCAGATATACACTCTAAAAAATCTGTTTAAAAATGCGACTATAAATCGAGTATATTTTTGATTATTTTTAAAATTTTTTGGTAAATTTACACGATGAATATGTATTTTTCTGGTTGCACATTTTGGTGTGTAAAAATCCTTTTTGTTAGCGGCTTTACACAATTCTACGGATGAAATCAAACAGCAGATGTGTATTTTGTAGCTTGTACACACTTTCGTAGTAAATTTACGCACACCACAGCAGCTATATTACACTGTAAAAAGTCCGAATTTAAACAAACTATTGGTTGAATAATAGAGCATGTAATTTCGCGAATAATAAGGTAGGAAATCAGTAACCTACCTTTTAGCTAGGAAATTTTTTTTTAGAGTGTAGCTTGGAAATTTGAAATATTAAATAACGTTATTCACTTTGCGCACACTCAAAGGAAAAAGTGACTACTTTAAGAGCATATTGCAAGAAACGGGCAAATTTTTGGGCAAATATTTGATGACATAGTGATGTAAAATTTTATCTACTTTCATTTGGTATTAAGCCCTTCTTTGTATTTTGAAATTCATTTTTTGAATTAATACGCAATATCGACATCAATTACCCCACTGTGCGCCGCTGTAAAAGTTACAAATAAAATACAATACATAAAAAAGTACAAATGTTATTGAAATGTAATTATCTTTTTATTTAAAAAGATTACCAGCCTTGTTATGTATCTCGAACGATAGGCCGCACGAACGATTCGTCTGTAGGCGATATTGTCACGGATTGCAATTTTGTAACTCTGTCGTTCGTCTTCGTCTTGTCTTTACGTCGATTACGTTGCAATCGTCTCGGTTACGTTGTATGATGTTGCCGGATGAAATTTTGATGTACTTCCAAAGAGTTTTTCTTAGATTTCTAATATTTTCAGCTTATTTCAATGCTTTTTATTTTAAATGGGCAACATCGGATTTGTTTACATTTTGGTTTTGCTTAAAAGTGTTTTGGTTGTGTTGCGGAAAGAAATATAAGGAAAATAAATCTTTAAAAATGTATGCTGCTATAGCGCTAATGGACGCCGAGGAATCCGAAGAAAGGGAAAGGCGGGTAAGTTCAAGATTAGCGAATAATTTTTGTATGCTACAATGTATTCGTTTCTAGATTTGATGCAAATTTCCGAATCAATAAAGAAATATTCCAATACATATTAAACGAATTAAAAGAGCACATGGCTCCATCACATAGAAGCACCCACCTATCGCACCAGCTAAAACTCGCGACTTTTTTAAGATTTCTCGCCACCGGCAGTTACCAAAAATCTGTTGGTAACGAAAATATTTCGTCGATGGGGCAGTCAACTGCAGCAAACGTGATCAGTGAATGCCTAAATATTTTTGAGGACCATTTTTGCCAGAAATGGGTGAATTTTAGGAGAAACATCGATGAGGAAAATGCAGTTAAAGAATATTTCTTTGAGAAATACGGAATACCTGGGGTTATTGGTTGTGTTGATGGAACACACGTTCGAATTAAGTCGCCAGGAAGTGACAACCACCATTTATACCTCAACCGCAAGGGTTTTTACAGTATTAATGTAATGGCGGTAGGTTAATGATTTACTATCTTTACAAGTATACATATACACAAACTGAGTTTCCTTACAGATATGCGATCACAACATGGTAATCACATTTGTTGACGCTAGGCATCCAGGGGCGAATCATGATTCATTTGTTTGGAATGTGAGTCACGCAGAACAGGAGCTAAAATCTGATTATAACAATGGAAAAACCAACACATGGCTACTCGGTAAGTTTTAAAACTTAACAAGTAAGAAAGTCTAAGTTCGGGCGGAGCCGAACATTGAATACCCGGCGCAAGTATTAAATATATGTTTTCCACCTTTCCGAAAGCTACCGCTACATGATAAGCCGGCGTGTATAAATTTTAAGTAAACTATCGTCCTTAAATTTCAAAATATTGAAATTTCAAGCATTTCTTAAATTTACCGTTATGTGAAAAGCGTCCGTAATTTTTGTCCGATTTCAACAATTTTCAATGGTTTACTTTTATGTGGCAAGCACAATGACCATACCGAGTTTGGTACAAATTGCTAGAACGGTTAGCGAGATACATATACGTGATCATAAGTGGGCGGTGCCACGCCCATTTTCCAACATTTTATCATAAACGTATTTCCTGGCAAAGAATTGTTGCAACCATCATTTTGTATAAATTAGCTTTAATATTTACTGATTTATGGAGGATTTCGTATTTCTCGAAATTACCGTTATATGGGATGTGGGCGTGGTTATTGTCCGATTTTAAAAATTTTCGGCCATTTGGTATGCTGTACCAGGGCCAACAACTGTGCCAAGTTTGGAATAAATTGATGCAGCGGTTACTAAGATATACACATGTAACCATAAGTGGGCGTGGCTACGCCCATTTTCAAAAAAAAAGTTAATATTCTTATTTTTCGTCTAAAATTTATTATAAATATCAATTTTGAGTGAGTTATCTTCAGTAGTTACTAAAATATCGCAGTTTTTGTATTTATGAAAATTACCGTTATATGGGAGGTAGGCGTGGTTATTGTCCGATTTTGCCCATTTTCAATACCATCCGTCCTACGCCCAAAAGAAGTACACGTACCAAGTCTCGTTAGGATATCTTAATTTTTACTCGAGTTATCGTGTGCACAGACGGACGGACAGACGGACGGACGGACGGACAGACAGTCACCGCTTAATCGATTTCTCTTTTCATTCTGATCATTTATGTATACATATGTCTATATCTACCTCGATTCGTTTTGGCTGTTACAAACAACCGTTATGTGAACAAAGTTATAATACCCTTGTGCACAAGTGCGCTCGGGTATAAAAAGGCTATAAAACTATTACTGACAATGAAAATTTTTGTAGGTGATTCTGGTTACCCCTTGCAGCCATACTTGATGACGCCATTCAGAAGCGCAGCCGATGAAGTTCAACGAATTTACAACACAAAGCACTCGAAAGCTCGTAATGTAATTGAGAGATGTTTCGGTGTTTTGAAAAACCGATTTCGATGTATAATTGGTTCGAGAGGGCTACACTATTCACCAGAAAAAGTTACACAAATTGTAAATGTGTGCTGTGCTATTCATAACGTTTGTATATTTTTCAAACATCAAATTCCATTGGAGAGCCCAGATATTGAGAATCTTGTTAGTTACGAAGAAGAACTGGAAAACAGTAACATTTCGAATACAGCTGCCCTTATTAGAATGAGAATAGCAGAGAGTTTGTTATAAACGCAGTTTTATTATAAAGTATGTGTGTTTAGAATTCAGGTACACCAGCAAAATTCATTTGTCTTAAAATTAATAAAATATTTACATAAAAATTCCACAAAATATCTTTTCAGTCTTAAATCCTAAATCTACATATAAACTAAGTAAATGCAACAAAGTATCAATTCACACTTAAATCTAAAAAATATTTACACAAAAAAAAAACAAAATATCACAATAGTGGTATGAAAATTAATTCCGGAAGTACTCCAAAATTTTTCAAAAATTTCAGATTGGCGTTCCACTGCAGCAGTTAATTTGTTTGTGGAATCCACCTGCAGCATTGATGCCTCTGCCATTTTTTTTTGCAGCCTCAGCCTGCACTTTAGCGGCTTCTGCTTGGAGTTTGGCAGATTCAGCCACTGTCTCTTGGAAGGTGCGCTTCCTATTAGCGGAACGTAACGTGTGCGTTGGTGTAGGACGGGTTGTCTGTGTAGTGGGAGTTACTACTCCCACTGGTGGTGGTTGGTTGTGCCTTATAGGAGATTGAAGGGTGGTTGTTTGTTGCCTTCGTTGGTCAAGTGTTGGCGATTCAGTCACAAGTAAAGGAGGCATTTCCTCCAACGACGAATGTCTTGACATGTTAGAGGTCGCCGTCGAAGGAATGCCGAAAACTCTGCCGCTCGGGGCTGCTGACCTCGAAATAAAAACCAGGCTGTCTATGGCCTGCTCCATTTCGGAAAGCGGAGAGTGACGGAATGGGCCACCACCGGTAGCAGTAAGGCTTCGTTTGTTTTCGGCAATCTTCTTTTTTGTCCGGCTTTTCAAGTCAGCCCATATCTTGAAAAATAAAAATAAAATAAAATTCAATGTCAGTAAAATGGAAATAGTGCGCAAGCATTTATCTACCACATACAATTTATGCACTTATGCTTACTTTCTTCCATTCGACGGCCGTTCTTGTAGGAGGACCATGAGAATTAGTTTTCCTCATAATTTCCTCCCACCGCTCCTCTACCCTTCCTCGATCAGATCCCAACACTGCAACACCTCTGGCCAGGTCAGGATTTCTCTCCATTTCTTTTACAAGTACTTCAAATTGAGTGGTTGTACTTTTTTTCAGCGCTACAAGCATAAATATTAATATATTTCCTTAAACCAAGTTATATTTTTTATTTTCTTACTTTTCCTGGCAGAACCCTCCATCTTAACGATCACTAATAACCTTTCGTCTGTTTTCAACGATTGTCGTCTCACTTTCGTCTTCTATTCGCCTTAAAAAATTCCAAACTAGACGAAAACTACGTAACGATCAGCTGTTTTCGTGCTGCCAGACGATTTCGACTTACATACTACCAACACACGAAAGAAACGTCTGGCAGACGAAACGAACGTTCGCTTCGAGATACATGATTAGGCTGTACATATCGTTACCTTAATTCACAAGGCCCAACCAACACTTGTTGTGAAACTGCGTTTTCACTGTATACCTTCAATAATAATTTTAAAGTGTAAAGGCGGGTTCACCATTTGTGTCCGGACAACTTTTTATTTGCTCTCAAAACATTTTTGCCGGAGACTATGATGAACTACGATTCACCGTTCAGTTCGGCACATTTTATTTTGTTCTGAATCAAACAGTTGATGATATTGTTACCTACACACGATTTTGAGGGCAAAAAATACATACAATTCG
Source organism: Rhagoletis pomonella (assembly GCF_013731165.1). Lineage (NCBI taxonomy): Eukaryota > Metazoa > Arthropoda > Insecta > Diptera > Tephritidae > Rhagoletis > Rhagoletis pomonella. The sequence continues at coordinate 25,411,163 of NW_023458563.1, forward strand.
CTGTTAACGCATATAAAGGAGAACGCGGCAACCCGAATCATCAAGTCGTTCGAACAGAATATCAAAATAATTTTGATTCGAACAAAGAGTGTTCAGTACATTTTTGTCGCGCTCTCAGTGAGACAGAGTGGGAAAGGTACGCGTAAAATTAATAACAAAAAGTGTCCGGATACGAACGGCGAATCCGCCTTTAGGGCCTGTATGCAGCTCTCAAGAAAAGCAAAAACTCCATATAAAATGACGTACAAGAAATGGCTAAGAAATTCTCTTGGGTCAAATTTCCTTAAGGCAGTACGCAGTTCTTAAGGAATTTGCTACGCTTTCTACTACGGTTTTCTAAAGTTGTTTTGTGAAAAAAGAGCACAAGGCAACCCAGGTTTGCAACAGAAATATGTGCCCGTTCCATTATTTCTTGAGGAAAGATTGAGGCAACAGGCTGTGAAGTATCAAAAGTGTCAAAATTCCTTGGGCACACACACGAAATAATGGCAATTTTTTCTTTACCGTTTTCTTAAGAGCTGCATACAGGGCATTAGCACCAAAAACAACGGAGTTACATGCCACTTTTCAAAAAGCCCTTGATGCTCTTTTTATAATGCTATAATAATATAATTGTATAATAATATAAGAAATGTGTTGGTTGGGGCCTTTGTGAATTGAGGTAACGATATGTATGCATATACATTTAAAATAATGACCTATTTGTATCGTTTGCTACGATTTTTTAATTTTAACTACGATTTTTCCCAGCTTTTGCTACGCAATCGGTTTTGTGAGGTATCAACCCTGATGGTCAGTACTGGATAGTCCTTGCTAAAGACCTGTATGCAGCTCTCAAGAAAAGCAAAAACTCCATTTAAAATGACGTACAAGAAATGGCTAAGAAGTTTTCTTGAGTCAAATTTCCTTAAGGTAGTATGCAGTTCTTAAGGAATTTGCTACGCTTTCTACTACGGTTTTCTAAAGTTTTTGTGAAAAAAGAGCACAAAGCAACCCATGTTTGCAACAGAAATATATGCCCGTTCCATTATTTCTTGAGGAAAGAGTGAGGCAACAGGCTATGAAGTATCAAAAATGTCAAAATTCCTTGGACACACACACGAAAAAATAAATCAGTGTTTGCATTATTCAACTTTCACAGGCGATTAGGTTAAGTTAGTTAGAGTAGCTGCCCCGCGCAAAGTACGTCCGAAGCCATTTGTTTCTTACCTTCCCTTAGTAATTTAACCACCGAGTGCGTTTTATATAGCACAAAAAGTCGAGGACACTCGCCGAGTTCAAGTCGGTTAAACAATCCAGAAAGTACTTGTTGAAGAGTTGGTTGCGCGTGCTCACCAGGGCGGGACAATGGCTGAGATAGTGTTCGATCACGATGCAGAAAATGAAGGTGGCACCATTCGCGAACCGCTAACCCTCTCTTCGTCGATTTGACAGCATCCAACCAATACTGCCTTTTATTCGATGCTTCCTCTTTTTCTTGTCGGGTTCGTCTTGCTCTCTCATTCTGGTACTTGTTGACGTCACGCCCGGTTGCTCTCAGCTCGATTGGCCCAATCTTGTATTCAGTGTGACCGTTTTGATCCAAGTGGATCAAAAGCGATACTTTTTTCGATGAATTTTGGAGAGATAAATTTTTTTTCAATTTTGATACTTTTCCAAATACAAAATAAAAAAATCTGTAAATTTGTAGGCATTACAAAACATGTCATGCACCTGTGGCAACGTACATCCAAAACTTCCTTGTCGTTCACTGAACGAACCTTTCATGTATTGTGATTCATGGACCATGACGAAAAACGTCAAAATGTGAAAAACCGAACAATATCATAGCGTTTCATTTTTTTTCTCACTATGTTCAATAACAAAAATTAGGACTTGGTGCTCGGTAACTCGGTGCTCGGTAAGGCCCTGATTACTACACTGAGGGAAACAAATGGTAAAAACAATCAAAAACCTATTTGAACTTACTATAAACGTCAATGAAATTACTGTATAGTTACGGTAACCATCCGAGTTTTATTATACGGGACAGTTCTCTTTCTTTCGTCAATTAATAATAATAATAATAATAGTAATAATAATAATAATAATAATAATAATAATAATAATAATCCCAATGGTTTTTACCCGCAGTCCGCATGACGTACGAAACCAGTATTTTAAATTTTTGCGCCGAGTCACGATAGGCAGGAGTTTGTTAAGTGTCGAGATCTAAAACTGTTCAGCTACAGAACTTAATTCATCAGCTGATTTTATGTCTTTATGTTAATAATTCATTTATTGAGAGAGGAGAGTACCGCTTGCTTAATACTGAAAATCCGATCTGATATATCAGACGTGCTGGAATGAGAGTTAAAATCCTGACATAAGCAACGGAGTGGGTCGTGCAATTCAAGATTAGTTTTACAATCTTTCAGAAATAGGGGAAGAAGTGTCTCGATACCCGGGAGGGAACATTAAGGCTAACTTCACCCAGAGGAATCGGACTTGAAATTGAGCCTGTCAGTAATTTAACTATAAAAATTGTACCAAGCATTTGCCTGCGACTGGCAAGTGTAGGAAGATGCATAAGTTTTAATCGGCTCGTATAAGGCGGAAGGTTATATTGAGAATCCCACGGAAATTTCTTAAAGCAAAAAGTAAGAATTGTTTTTGAATTGAATCTATCTTTACTGAGTATTTTTGATTAATTTTATCTTGTCTGGTAATTTATTTATTTCATACGGGACGCCAAATGTTCTGTATTTCTTTTAATGTCCCGTATTCTATGTTTTGGCGCCTTAATAGCTCATAAAAATACATGCCTATGAACCAGTTTTTATTTTTAAATCTGGACGCTTGTGATTCGAAACGAGGAGCACATACACATGTATTTATGCGAATTTACGCCAAAAAAACATTTTGCTGATTGTAACTTCAGCATGAGAAACTCCAAATAAGAAGGCTACCATGAGAAAGTTGTAAAAGTAAAGAGTTATCAAAGATGGAAGTAAGTGGAACCCTTCGAAGGTTCGCTTTGCAATTCACCTCGCTCCAGATGCTACTCACTGCATTGTGCTTCGCCGAAATCCAGGTCTAAAAATAATCCGATGGATACCAATCGTGCTTCAAAAGTAGTTGGATATTTTTATTATGTGTTCCTGCGTAGAAATGTTTGTAACAAATTTTGTGGGATAAAAATCACGAGCACAAAGTACAAGATTATGGAAAAATATTCTACAAATGTGTGATGTTACAACTGAATATTTATGTGCTGCGTTCACAAAAGATCGAATCCAAAAATATATGCCAAATAAAGATGTTACTTCAGGGCAAATAAATCTAGGAACATTGAAAAAGGTTTTAAAATCCTCTATCTTTTGTGGAAAAAAGGCTGCCGTAAATATGGTCACGGTATGTATAGTGTTCAATATTTAATTCAACTACGCGCATATTAAAATGAAGCGTTCGTTTTGCAAACGCATCCGTGAAGTGAATAATCAAAATAAAAAATATTTCATTTGCATGTTTCCTGCGAGTCCTTACCGTCTGGAAATCAACAAATTGTGGTGCGCATCTTTGCGCACTCAGCTACAGCCAGACATGAAAATGAGCTTTCAGATGTTTAGGTTGAAGCACGCCATTAGTTCATTTGTACAGATCAGGGTTGTTGCGAATATTCGCTTTCGCATTCGCAATAATCAATGCGGAGCTTTTGCGAATGCGAATGTTGTGCAAGTACATCGATAAAACGTATATATGGCAAACAAAATGACAAATTGTAGCCAATATTTTTGCCTGTCGTCGTGGGAGTATATGTGTAACAAGACTGGTCAAATATCATATTTATCAACTATGATAAAAATGTCTTTAAACATATTATTTTATAAGCTATATAACCGAGCTATCAATGGGCAGTCATAAAAGTTCCCACTTTTACTTGACCTTTGACGTACGTCAGAGACAACATAGTCCTCTTAAAAATATTTTTTTTTTTTGGTTTTCTGTGCTTTAAATACCTGCATTGGTTTATTTTGTTATTATGATTTTTTTACCAATCTTAAAACAACAACTACTAGACATACGCACCAATGTTGTAGTTGCAAGATCATAGAAAAAGATTACGCATGCTTTGCAAATCTCACAGGTGGAAATAAGACCATCGGCAAAGCTAATGACACCGAAAGGGATTGGTATTCCATATGGTATCACAGCGTTACTATTATTGGCCTATGTGTGAGGAGGATACTGAGCCTTAGGCTGCGTTTCTTCAAACTCATTTAAGTGGAAATTAACTTTAATTTAATTTTTTATTTAATTCTCATTTAAATTATTTTCAGTTTCAATAATCTCTTTATTTAAGTGAGCAAAAAGTGGTTGTTAAACAGACTTGGCCAGCGAA
>NW_023458563.1:25415643-25417895 GCF_013731165.1 Rhagoletis pomonella
TACTGAGGTGAGTGATAATTTTTTACTGTTTTGTGTGCACATTAGGTTAGGTTATGATGGCTGTCCTAAGAGGGTCTCACTTACACATAAATTGAATTCTCCATTGTACTACGCCGTTTGTAAAATTCCTTGAATGGCAACTACTGGTAATCTGTGTTAGGGTAAGAGAAGCACTGGGTGCTTAAGTCAAAGTTCCGCGGGCAGCTGATGTCCACACCGGAGAGTTCCTCGAGAGTATTCATGAAGTGCGCGTCGAGATTTTTAAACCTTAGACTAGCGAATTCTAGGCCACTGGTAGGAAAAGCTGAGGTGACTGCACCTCGTCCTCCAAATCGATACAGCGATAGGGATCCGTCGCACCGCATGGATTCTTAAGGAATGGTGTACAGTCAGTACGCTTTTAACAATCGAGAGCTATCAGCTTTAACTTTTGGGGGTTTAAGTCAGCGACCGCTGAGCCGACTGAAACTCCTTTTCTCTCCCATCCAACTCTGAAATTTCCAGTGATGTCACTGTACTCTGTCCGTTTAATTTGGAGATAATCCGAGGCAGTTGGGAGATAGTTCAGGCATTCCCCGATTAATTTTGACCATACCAAAAGCGATCCTAGCGCCCTGATTGCCGCCTGGCTATCAGAGTAGACATTTAACTTTATGGTAATGCACTTGTATGTAGCTAATTGGATGTTTCTTTAATAGCTTCCACCCCTGGAAAAAAAAAACTGCAGAAATTTTGGCCTGAATATGAAATTTATTTAGAGTACCTGTCAGAAAACCTTTCCTTCATCCAGCTTCAATCCTTTCGTTAAGATATTTATTGGATATCTACTCCAGAGATTGTAATTTTCCCATTCGCCCTTTGGAGGGATGTGTGTGAAGAAACATCCGTTCGCAGCCAGCCTCGGAACGCTTCGATCCATTTCTTCTGGTAAGAAATCGAAGGTTTCAAGAATGGAGGGATGTGTGTGAAGAAGAATTAGTTCGAAGCCAGCCTCGGAATACTCCGTTCCATTTATTTCGGCAAGAAAAGGAAGGTTTAAAGAATTGTAGTACGCCGACTTGAATGAAAAGCCAGAGCCTTTTATCCTAATAGCAGAGCGAAATGCGACAGCTCGCTCTTTAATATTTGGTTTGCACTATAATTTTATGTCAAGGATAACGCAAGGACTTGGCCCAGTCCGAGAGCACAAGGTAAACGACGATCAAGTAAGGCACCAACCGCTAAGTCTTTGTTCTTAAGAGACTCCAATGTCTGTGATACTTGTGAGCAAGACAGATTTCACAGATCCGCCCTTAAGCTACGAACGCTGAGAGAGGTCTAACCACTCTCGAGAAATCCTCTTTCGATCAGTGGAAAAAATACAGTGTCGAAAGTGAGTGAAAATAAATAATATAAAAAAACTGATTAATATACAACGCTTTTATAAATAGACAAAAAGAAGAAAATAATATTTCTCAGTCCCATAGAATTTGTGTTGATAACTTTTGATTTTAAAATTTTAGCAAAAGTTATTTGTTTAGGCGCGTATGCTAACACCAGGCGCCTAACAGCATGCTATGTACTGCTGCATTTACAAAAATTTCCTTTATGGAATTTATGAAATTTTTGCACATGCAATTCTCAACTGCCATGTAATTAAATACCCTTAATTAATTAGATGAACTTCAAAGTATCCTCGGCCTAGTCTGATGCATCCTCCGGACACTGCTTCCGGAGCATTTTGCGGAACCTGCATGGCTTACAAACAAGCAGAGTTCGTAAACGAACTTTACCATTGGCCACAGTGCCTACCCACCATTTGTGAACCAATAAATAATTTTTCTCAGTCCCATCTTATTACTTATCTGACACTTATCTGCCATTTTCTGCGGGCAATCTTTTCACACTATATTCAGTGTTGCCAGGTCTTGGGCATGAGAAAACGGCCCTCTTTGTCTGAAAAAACGTCATTTCCAACCCAAAAACGTATTTTTCAAATGTACAAAAAATTGTGTTTATTACACTTTTATTGTATACAAAGGTACATATCGTCGATGTTTTTGCGAAACCACCCATCGACCAATTGCAAAACCGTCTATCTAAGGGCACTAAAATTTTACAGGATAGCAACAAAAAAAAAACGGCTTTTCTTTGAAGGCATTGCCTTGAGAGGCGGTACATTCTCTAGCTATTATTTTACAAATCTCTTGTTTTAATAACGATTTAACGCATAAATCTCGATACCTGGAGTTCAAGGTTACCAAATATCATTT
>NW_023458563.1:25417995-25421196 GCF_013731165.1 Rhagoletis pomonella
TACTGAGGTGAGTGATAATTTTTTACTGTTTTGTGTGCACATTAGGTCAGGTTATGATGGCTGTCCCAAGAGGGTTTCACTTACACATAAATTGAATTCTCCATTGTACTACGCCGTTTGTAAAATTCCTTGAATGGCAACTACTGGTAATCTGTGTTAGGGTAAGAGAAGCACTGGGTGCTTAAGTCAAAGTTCCGCGGGCAGCTGATGTCCACACCGTAGAGTTCCTCGAGAGTATTCATGAAGTGCGCGTCGAGATTTTTAAACCTTACACTAGCGAATTCTAGGCCACTGGTAGGAAAAGCTGAGGTGATTGCACCTCGTCCTCCAAATAGATACAGCGATAGCGATCCGTCGCACCGCATGGATTCTTAAGGAATGGTGTACAGTCAGTACGCTTTTAACAATCGAGAGCTATCAGCTTTAACTTTTGGGGGTTTAAGTCAGCGACCGCTGAGCCGACTGTAAGCCTATATGTCCAGGAGTTAGTCACAAGTTGGCAAGGAAACTCCTTTTCTCTCCCATCCAGCTCTGAAATTTCCTGTGATGTCACTGTACTCTGTCCGTTTAATTTGGAGATAATCCGAGGCAGTTGGGAGATAGTTCAGGCATTCCCCAAATAATTTTGACCATAACAAAAGCGATCCTAGCGCCCTGATTGCCGCCTGGCTATCAGAGTTGACATTTAACCTTATAGTCGATAATGCACTTGTATGTAGCCAATCGGATGCTTCTTTAATAGCTTCCACCCCTGGAAAAAAAACTGCAGAAAGTTTGGCCTGAATATGAAATTTATTTAGAGTACCTGTCAGAAAACATTTCCTTCATCCAGCTTCAATCCTTTCGTTAAGATATTTATTGGATATCTACTCCAGAGATTGTAATTTTCCCATTCGCCCTTTGGAGGGATGTGTGTGAAGAAACATCCGTTCGCAGCCAGCCTCGGAACGCTTCGATCCATTTCTTCTGGTAAGAAATCGAAGGTTTCAAGAATGGAGGGATGTGTGTGAAGAAGAATTCGTTCGAAGCCAGCCTCGGAATACTCCGTTCCATTTATTTCGGCAAGAAATCGAAGGTTTAAAGAATTGTAGTACGCCGACTTGAATGAAAAGCCAGAGCCTTTTATCCTAATAGCAGAGCGAAATACGACAGCTCGCTCTTTAATATTTGGTTTCCACTATAATTTTATGTCAAGAATAACGCAAGGACTTGACCCAGTCCGAGAGAGCAAGGTAAACGACGATCAAGTAAGGCACCAACCGCTAAGTCTTTGTTCTTAAGAGACTCCAATGTCTGTGATACTTGTGAGCAAGACAGATTTCACAGATCCGCCCTTAAGCTATGAACGCTGAGAGATGTCTAACCACTCTCGAGAAATCCTCTTTCAATCAGTGGAAAAAATACAGTGTCGAAGGTGAGTGAGAATAAATAATATAAAAAAATCTTTTAATATACAACGCTTTTATAAATGGACTAAAAAGAAGAAAATAATATTTCTCAGTCCCATAGATTTTGTGTTGATAACTTTTGATTTTAAAATTTTAGCAAAAGTTATTTGTTTAGGCGCGTATGCTAACACCAGGCGTCTAAATACATGCTATGTGCTATCATGCAATTTATGAAATTTTTGCACATGCAATTCTCAACTGCCATGTAATTAAACACCCTTAATTAATTAGATGAACTTCAAAGTATCCTCGGCCTAGTCTGATGCATCCTCCGGACACTGCTTCCGGAGCATTTTGCGGACCCTGCATGGCTTACAAACATGCAGAGATGGTAAACGAACTTTACCATTGGCCACAGTGCCATCCTACCATTTGTGAACCAATATATATATTTTTTTTAATAAATACATACATGAAAACATACTGGTCTCCCCTCTCACTGAGATATTCATGGGCAGGATTCTCATGAAGGTCGATCTCGGGTGGGGCTAGTAGGTGTCCACCGGTAAGGAAGTAACCGGGAGTGAGAGGCTCCAGATCGGTAGGTTCATTCGAAGAGTGGCTCAATGGTCGTGAGTTGAGGCACGCCTCAATCGGACATAAAAGAGTACTGAACTCTTCGAATGTATACTTATGAACGGATGCAATCTTTTTGAAGTGGCTTTTAAAGCTTTTCACCCCCGCCTCCCATATGAGGAGCAGTGGCGGGTATGAAATGTCAGTGGGCATGGGACCTTCAGTTTTACGCCGACCCGAAAGGCGATTGCATTTTTAGGAGAAGCTGTTTGTCATGACAGAAATACATTTGGAGGTTTATGATTGCGACCGCTATTTGAAAAAAACGTTTTTTGTTTTTTATTTTTTGATGTTGGGTTGAACCGGGCTTGAATACAGGCCCTGCGAAATGGTAGCGCACACTGCTAACCACTACACCAAAGCGGCCGCTGTGTAACTGTATTATTTCAATTTTACATACTTTTCGGTGAAAGTTCGGCTCTTTTACTTAACAATAAAACCTCTACAGAATATCAGAAAATCGCAATCAACATTTTCTCGATTACGATTACGTTAATTGTAATCATAATATTTTTAAGATTACAATTAAAGTAATCGTAATCATAATTTTTATGATAACAATTACTGTAATTCATATTCATGTTTTCCATGATTTAGATTACACTAATCATAATCCCTAAATTTTTAAGATTACAGTTAAAGTAATCGTAATCGTATATAATTTAGGGATTACAATTACGCAATCGTAATTGAAATGTAATCGTAATCAAAAATTACCCAGCTCTACCATATACTAGTTGCGTTTTTAGATTTTTCCTTAATACCACTTATCTGACACTTATCTGCCATTTTCTGCAGGCAATCTTTTCACACTATGTTCAGTGTTGCCAGTTCTTGGGCATGAGAAAACGGCCCTCTTGGTCTGAAAAAACGTAATTTCCAACCCAAAAACGTATTTTTCAAATGTACAAAAAATTGTGTTTATTACACTTTTACTGTATACAAAGGTACATATCGTCGATGTTTTTGCGAAACCAACCATCGACCAATTGCAAAACCGTCTATCTTAGGGCACTCAAATTTTACAGGAGAGCAACAAAAAAAACGGCCTTTCTTTGAAGGCATTGCCTTGAGAGGCGGTATATTCTCTAGCTATTATTTTACAAATCTCTTGTTTTAATAACGATTTTACGCATAAATCTCGATACCTGGAGTTCAAGGTTACCAAATATCATTT
>NW_023458563.1:25421296-25422724 GCF_013731165.1 Rhagoletis pomonella
ACGCATAAATCTCGATACCTGGAGTTCAAGGTTACCAAATATCATTTTTGTCACAATGGCGATTTAGGCGGTTTTGCAACTGGTCGATGGGCGGTTTTGCAAAAAACATCGACGATATGTACGTAAGGTATATTAAAATGTCATTTCGACAGAGCGCATTTAAAATTCATTGTAAATTGGTTTGAGATCGTTAAAATAAAAATCATTTTATACATACACTTGTGATCAGCTGATTAAGTCATCGATATTTTGATCGATTATGGCTGTTTCTCTTTTGTTTATTTAATGTTTATTATTTTTCAATAAAAGCCAAGCTCATTATATAACTAAAAAAATATAAATCCATAATTCAAACTTTGTCCAAAAATAATAGAATATCTAGAAAGTTTCAGCTAGATTTTCAACATTTTATTTTGGGTTTTTTTTAATTCATCAAATTTCAGGGCAATAATGTGCAAGTTTAAAGATGCTAAATAATCGCGCTGATTTTTTTATATTTTTTTTATATATTTTTCCCATGTAGACATTTGGTTAGGGGGTCGGTTGTCGAAAATGCTAAATTGCGTTCTGCTAAGAAGGAGCATAGCAATATTTTGGCCTTTTTTGCTTACTTTAAATTTTCAATGAAGTCTTAAGAAAGTCGCCTATTTTTTTTTTTGAGTTATTATGCTGCAGCAGCTTTTTTGATGCTTTTGCGAGCGTGCGTGTTGCAATAGATCGGCTCTTCCTGATTTGGCTTTTAATGTGCAATTGCAAACATTGCAATAAGCCTCGTAACCTCAAGTGTTTACACAGCCAGCCTTTGAACATGGGATCCATCCTTAGTCCAAGAATCCAAAAAAATGCGCGTACGCTTGGTTTGCATTATATTTAAGTCATCTGTGTCCAAAGCATAAATATCTTTTGAAGCAGCTGTTGCAAAACACAACGCTTGTAAAGATTTATTAAGAATATAATTCAAAATCAGTTCTACTTACAAGATTTAGTAACAGAGAAAAAATACTGGGAAGTTAAAAAACATAATTTTTTGCACAAAAAATGTCTAAACGTCAACAGGATACAAAAAACGTCCAAATGACGTTAAAAACGTCAACCTGGCAACGTTGACTACATTAGCCAAATTTCTAAGCTTTCAATCGAGCAAAGAATAATAACGGCATCTCTCCCGGGGATACAACAAATTCCTTAATATTCACAAAAATTAATAAAAAAATACTCGTTGAAACCCGCTATTTTCGTTAAATTAAAATAGAACTTTTGGCTGGGAAATGTTCGAATGTATCGAATATGACAAAATTTTTAAGTTTCCTTCAAAATTTTGTCAAATTGGTTTTTGGTCGCCTAAATCGGATGAAATTAAGCGTGACTTTTCTTGAAACGAAGTGGCCGTATATTTGAGAGAATCTAATAACATATGATAAAACTCTT
>NW_023458563.1:25422734-25422949 GCF_013731165.1 Rhagoletis pomonella
AATTCATGTGCTTTATTTATTTCAAATTTTGAGGGTTGATGGATAAACATAAATAATAAATAAATATGAAATTTGAGCTTGATTAATACATTTCTAAAAACTTTACAACACAAAAACAGAAACAAATCGATTTCATACTTTTCTAAATATCTCGAGAATGAGGCGAGGAAAATATTTGAAAAAAAATATCACATACAAACATTAAAATTGTGTAT
>NW_023458563.1:25423049-25427138 GCF_013731165.1 Rhagoletis pomonella
ATAAAGAAATGCAGCCAATATTAATGCTTGAAACACAATACCCTGCGAACGGCGAAGTCCGCCGAATTGGGCAAGGCGAATTGGGTTCACCGTTCGCCCTGCTATTTCGCCTGCTTTAACAGAATTAGAGTGGTAGCGAAAACAGCTGACACCATTGTTACCACCTTAGCCGATTTCCGGCTAGATTTAGCCGGTTGCGATAGCAAACAGCCGGAGAAATTTCGATTTAGCCGGCAGCCGATTTGTTAGCCGTTTTGCAGAAAAAAATTAGCCGATTTTGCTATTTGCCTTGGTTTCTTAAATTTCAAATATGTATATATGTTTCCATTTTTTGACTAAGCGACCCAAAATCTTTTAGAAATGGCTACTAGCCTTATCGTGGAGAAAATTTTCATGTCAGGCAGGGTTGTATGAAATTGAGCCGATTTCGCTTATTTTTATTATAAAATGTTTGTTATAAATGCCTTAATTTTAAGTGTGAAGTTTTATTCGCAAACTTAGAAAATAAGAAATTGTTTCACTGTTAAGACACTTAAGATGCGTTTGTGTTTGGATATAGTGCCAACAAACAGAACAAATATTACATGTAGATATTGTCTTCCCAGATAGCGCATATTCAATTCTGCCTAAATTACAAAACATCATTTTTGCCCACTCCCAAAGGTTTAAGGTAAGGGAAAAATTGATATTTTCAAGCACTATGTACACATATGTATTTTTTAAACAAACCTTTTTGCTGAGAACTTATTTAAATTCCAAAAACCGAATGCCAACTTGAATTAAAGGAACCAAAATGAAAATAAAAGAGCACAAATTTCTATGTAAAGCAAAACTCTCTGGGAATCCTACGAGACATCTGCCGGTCATATGACCGGTCATCTAAATGGGAGATATGCAGTCTTTTGGCATCATATTTTACATCAGAATTGAAGGGATTTCTGAAAAATCTGACCAGTTCTTTTGTCTAACTGTGATTTTGCAGCCCTTGTCAATATATGGCCTCGGTTGATGTTAACTTAAGGTCGTTGTTTTACTGCCTTAAAATTGAAGGGACATTTTTACAGCGTTTTTAATGTGTATTGGTTTCTATTTGAGTGTATTGAGAATCGGTCAGTCTGAAAAGGCCTTGTAAGGAAGACAATAGGTTTGTTCGTCGAAAATCCAGCGAGAATTATCACTCAAAATATAAGATAGTAATAGTTTTTTTTTTGCCGAGTACCTTTCAAATCATTAGAATTATTAACTAAATTAATTAAGTAAACAAGTATTAACTTAGATTTTTAATTTTAAAATCGCTCCAGTTTGTAAATTTTTAAATTTAACGAACTTGTTTATTCAAATTATCGTCGACAAAAAATCCAACCATGTGCCACAATCATATGTTTTTCCTAATTGCAAATTCTTGCTGGCAAAATTTTTTCCGGCTCGAATTTGTAACTTCTCTCCAAGAAACAGTCTCCAGTAAGATTTATTTAAATAAATCATGTGAAATTTAGTTTAAACATTTTAGCCGGTTTTATTTGCCAATTTAGCCGGTTCGTCCAAAAATTGCTGGCAACACTGGTTATGAGTACTTTTCGTATCGATACAGAATATTGGTATTTTTTAAAAAAGCAAAAAAAAAATTTATAAGCATTTGAATTATTGGAATCACGAATGATGAGGGTCTCAGATAGTTGCGTAATTCTTACCTAATTAAAGATCAGACTTATAGCTTTTTAATTCTTTGAGCAAAGAAGGGATACGTAGGGGGACAGATTTGCCAAATAAGTTTTTAGCCAAGGATTCAATGGATATCAATATAAAAAAATATTTCCCGACAAGTAGACAAAATTCCTGGTTTTGAAATTTTTTTCTAAAAATAAGTTCCCCATTTGAAATGATTTAAAAGAATATATGTAACATCACATTTCACGAAAATTTGGTTTAAAGTTATAGTGCACACTTTCTTCTTTTATGTCTAGTAGTTGTTGTTCTAAGATTGGTAAAAAAAAATCATAATAACAAAATAAACCAATGCAGGTATTAAAAATAATTTTTTTTTTTGGTTTTCTGTGCTTCAAATCACTCAGTATTAAGTGTCGAATAGACTTAAAAAGTACTGAGCGTTATTTACATTTAACGGTATTCAAAAAATGATTGTACTAAATTTGCAGTTTCAATAATTTTCAAGTACAGTATTTGTACCCAGTACAGCTAGCCATTCATTTGACGTAATTTGGGATTCATATATTAATTTGAATAAAATACTGCCAGCTTCTGAGATTTCTACACTAAGTATTGAAATCTTACCAACATGTGTACTTATATTTAAAGAAAGTACTCAGTACTCTGAAAAATACCCGATCCTTAAAAGTATCCATACCAAAGAACTCGATCCTCAAAAGTACTCGACACTTCCCAACACTAATCTTGTTCAAAATTTTCATCCCTGGGAAATAATAATTTATTTTCCATATCCACCTATTTAGCTCGCTATAAGCACAAATTTTTCAAACCAGTCGCAGAAGAAAAGATTAAAAATGAATTACAAAAACTAAAATCGAAAAAACGCTGATGGCGTTACAGATTCCCAAATTCTGAAACAGTCAAAGGAATGAGAATGATGACTTCTTTTTAAAAATTTAACTAGAAAAGCTGACAAGGTTTGGTTTGTAAGTGTTGTTTAAACAACGAACTCGCCATTATGCTGGATTCTTCAAGTGATGATGAAAGTCAGGAGGATACATCCGACGTTTTCAGCCACGATGTAATTCTCATCACTTTTTATTAAATATAATATTCCAATTTTTGACTTCAAGTACTTAATAAACATTATTAAAAATTACTAACTTTTCCATTCTTTATTTACCTAAGTAACTTTATTTACTTACCAAATTGTTTCCTAAAAATACTTGACATCCGCATTCGCATCGCATTCGCATAGCTGTTAGACATCCGCTTCCGCATTCGCATCCGCGGATGTCTAAAATGCCACATTCGCAACATCCCTACTACAGATGAACATGTACTATGTATGGATGTGTGCGTTGCAGGGGCGCACTGAGAAATGTATTTTGGGGGGAATTTATACATCTAAAGATAAATCACCAGAAAATACTGAAAATTCGCTTCAGATAATACGCTCTTTAAAATACATTTATGCAAGTTTTATGTACAGTATGTAATAAATAAATAAACTTGTTAAAGTTTCAGAAATTGCATTTTATTTACATAAACTAGCCATAAAAGCCCGTCCACATAGAACTTTGGCGTTGCGTTGGCGTTGGCGTCGCTTCAACAGCTTACTATGAATACATGAATTCAAATGCAGCCGTCCACATAGCCAAAATTCGGCAACGCTAACGCCAACACAAAGCAAAAAGATGGCCAACTCTCAACTTTTCGCGTGCGCCGCTCGTCAGCTGTAGCAAATAAATAAAATTATGTGAAATATTTTTCTTTTTTAATCAAGTGCGGGCAAGAAGTATCGTTTTTAATGCAATTATTGATATGAAATATTAATTTATCTATCGTTAGTATGTTAATTTAGAGGCCCAAGCCTTCGCCGCCAAGTGTTCATTGTAGCAAGCATACTTTTAACGTGCGTTCTGTCAAACCAACGCCAACGCCAAAGCCAACGCGAAAGTTCTATGTGGACCGGCCTTAACTGCCCGCTAACTTCGCGGCTCGTAATAAGAACTTTTGCGTTGGTCAATGCAAAAGAGCGTTTAAAAGCAAAAATAGTCTGTAAAGCCAAAATTTTCGGTTTAAGTTGAAACCACTAAGGCTGCGTTTCACCAGATTCATTAAAGTGAAAGTTACTTTAATTTTCAAGTTTTTGGTTTCACCAATCAATTTTAATTTGTTTTTAATTTTGATTTAAGTGACCTATACTCTTCACTTAAATAAAAACTAAATCAGAATAACCACACTCAGAGATGTTACACGTTTAAAGAGCTGATTAATATACACACACCACAATTTTGTGTATCTGCTGCTTGTTTGTATACCAGCCCTGCTATTACAACACGACGTGCCAAAGCTTTCAAAAGCTCTTACTACAAATGAAAGCTTTCGCTGGCCAAGTCTGTTTAACAACCACTTTTT
>NW_023458563.1:25427238-25431244 GCF_013731165.1 Rhagoletis pomonella
TTTTTGCTCACTTAAATACATTATTGAAACTGTTATAGGAGGGCCAAGAACCCTCGCTGTCACACAGGATGAAAAGTTTTCCGGTACATTAGCTAAATGAGTTGCGTGATTTCTTGAATATCTTTCTAATGAATGAAGCAATTGATATACCTACGGGGATCTTTCTTTGTTAATTCGCCACTTTTACAATTCGTGGTAATATTTATGAACTGATTTCTAGGTACTTAGATGCAAGATCGCATGATCGTGCATGAGGGCGTCAGACAAATTTAGCCCCATCCTTCATTAAGACATCTGAAAACTAAATTCGTATAACTTAAACATAAGGCCAAAGCAGACCAACCACACGGGGTTTTTATACATTTCGGCTGCAGCGGCATCCATTGGGTCCATGTTCTGCAAAACCATTGCTTACCATAAAATGAATACGCGTTTTGAATTTCAACCTCGACTCCAACGACACTCATCGGGTCAATTTTTGTCAAAGGAATTTTCCATCATACAGGTACATAGCTTATATTTAAAATTTGAACGATATCGGTTAATAAATACGATTTTTATAAATAACTCTACTCCAGCACCACCTAGCGAGTTTTCTAGTAGCATATAATAGGACCATATATGTATGTAAGATAACCTCCGACAATCTGACGGAAGTCTATTCAGTGGTTTTTTGAGTTTAGTCCGAACAACGAAAACGGCAACCATTTTACGCAAATAGGTATGTAGATAGGACAGTCTATAGCGAAACTCGAAAAATCAAAGCTCCATTCTTTGTGAAAAATTAAAAAAACCTTTTACTAAAAATTAAAAACAAAATTACAACAGTTCAATGGGATTTAGAAGAAATGGTTCCCAATCGAATGATACTTGCGCGTTTACGTAAATGTATATCGCAGCCTTTCCAATAATTACCACTTTTCGACATAAGTTCGGTATTGATAACATATATATCGTCGTTCAAAGTGCAAAACCGCGTATCAACAAAATGCAATACCGCGTATGTGAAGTTGTAGAAATTATTTTCTAGAGCGTAAAAAACACTCATATTTCAAAATGGTTATCTTTTTTATAAAGCAATCGCATTTCTGGCTAGTATATTTCAGGACGAATGGATAAGGATTGAGCCAAGAGCTTGTGTGAGCAAATCCATGCTTTATAAAAAAGAGAACGATTTTGAAATATGAGTGTTTTTACTCTCTAGAAAATAATTTATGCAACCTCACATACGCGGTTTTGCTTTACCTTGATACGCGGTTTTGCATTTTGTTGATAAGCGGTTTTGTACTTTAAACGACGATATGTAGGTGTGTCGAATTTCAGGACGTTAGCGTAAGCGGTTCCAGAGATAAGCTATATGAGAAGTTCAGTTTGTATGGAAGATGCCACGCCCCCTTTTCCAATGCATTTGCAATTTATGCATCAGTGCTAAGTTTCAGTTCCCAAGCGTAATTGGTTTTAGAGATATATTGTTTTTTTTTCGTTTTAGTCTATATAAGAATTTTAGGAATATCCCGAGCTACATACCGAGTAAATTTTTGGTCGGAATATTTATTTTCCAGGTGCTGGCATATGTTCCAAATATGAACCAAATCGTGAAGTTTAGTGAAATATATTGTACAGAGAACTGTATGAAATTGTAAAGCGTAACGTCTAAGGTTTCTTAATTTTTTGGCAGCAACAACAAAAAGTTTTGATTTTTTTAGCAAAAAACACCACAGAAGTTCCAAAAAAGTGCGATTGGTTATGCTTGAACACACTTAATTGAATGTGAATAAAAATAAGTTTGAGGTTATATCGAGGAGAAATTTTGAGAACAGTCCGTTGCTAACTCTAAATATAAACAACGAAGCACTGGAAAAAGTTTGTACATTCAAATACCTAGGAATAATGATCGGCGATAAACTAAAACAAAAAAAGAGGGTGGATTCTATGTTTTCAATTAGAGCTCTAGCAATATGTACATTGGTGAAAACTGCATTTAATTCCATACATTAATTTTGGCGTGATGCGCTTACAAACATACAGACAGACAGACCAAAATTATAAACATTTTAGATTTGGCTTCTGTTGATCTAATAAACCCCCTATTAAGTTTTCTTTAACATGTATTATGTACAGATATCGGTCCGTTGCAATTTTATTATTCTCAAATACTTTCGTTTGATACCCACATGGCAACATTCATCTTATCTTATAAATTTAACTGAATTAAAGTTTTCAAATAAGTGGCAACCCGCTTCAAAAATATTTTCAAAAGTAAGCTTCCTAATCCCCTTTAGTTTATGTCCGTATTGTAATATTTCATTTATTTTACAAATTTAAGTGAATTCAATTTTTTCAAGCAATTGGCAAATCCCCTAAAAATATTTTCGGCATTAAATTTTCCTAGCCTCTTCAGTTTGATGCCAATATTGCAATATTTAATTTATGCTATCAAATTAAATTAAAGTTTTCAAATAGGTGGCAATCTTCCACAAAAATATTTCCAGCTTTGTAAACCTCTTCCTTTTGACAGCCATATTGCAATATTTACTTTACCATATCAATTGACCTAAACTGAAATTTTAAATATAGGTGGTAACTCTATAATTTTTTTCTTCTATATTGTATGCTAGATCTTTACCACTAGTTTTCGAGTGATGCGCGCATTCTAAAATTGTTTATTTGGCTTCTGTAGCTCTAATAAAAATCCACCATATTAATTTTTCTTTACAATCTATAAGGTACAGACATCGGTCTGTTATAATTTTATTATAAGTGTAGATATAGATTTCATTTGTTTTATCAATTTAATACAATACAATTTTTCAAACAGGTGGCAACCCTCCCTAAAAAATATTTTTGGCAGTAAAATTTCTTAAATATTTTCAGTTTGATACTCATATTGCAATATTCAATGTATCTTATAAATTAAATTAAATTGAAATTTAAAACAGGTGGCAACTCTAAACAAATATTTTTTGGTTGTAAGCCTTCCTAAGCCTCTTTCTTTTCACGCCCATATTGCAATACTCACTTTTTCTTATCAATTTACTTAAATTGCAATTTTCGAAAAGGTGGTAACTCTCTAATTTTTTTTCTTTCTATATTTTAAGTTGGACTTCTAGCAATACATCGGTGGAAACTGCATTCAATTACATGCATTTGTTTTCGAGTGATGCGCGTGCAAACATACTGTTGCAAGCAACATTGTTTAATGGCAACACTACTTTGCAAAATCAACTTTCGTTAAGTCCATTAATACGTGGCATATTTTAATTGGCTATTGTATTCAGCTATTTAACTTTGTTGTTTGACATTCCTAACTGTCATTTTTTTGTTCATATATAAAGACCTGTACATAGAATATTTTTTGACTACTTCTTCGTTCGCTTAATATTGCAAATAAAACATTTACATATACTTGCTTAATTGAACTCGCCCGTGTATTGATTTAACAGGTTATGGGCCCAGCGTGGTTCAATTAAATTAAAAGTTAAAGTAAATACAAGGTTCCAATTAGAAAAGTTAATCGTAATTAATTAAATAAAATGACTGAAGAATCCATCCACCGACTAAACAACAGCAACTACAGATTGTGGGAGTTCAATGTCGATGCGGTGTTAAAAGGCCATGGACTACTAGCAATAGTACAAGGGACATCGAAATTCAATGATTCGGTCTCCCAAGATCAAAAGGATTTATGGATGAAGCGTGACGGTAAGGCCATGGGAATCCTTATTACTTCTATTCAAAAAAGATCAAGCAAACCAAGTGCTGTCATGTACCAGTTCGAACGAAGTCTACGATAAGTTGAGAAATATCCACGACAAACAAAGTGAAGTCAAGGTTATGCGCCTTTATGAAGAACATTTCTCGCTACGAATGCAGGATGACGAGCCAGTTGCAGCATATGTGTCGAAGGTATCATTCTTGGCGGCAGAAATAGAGGCACACGGAGAAAAGCTATCCGAAAATGGCTGCATTTCTTTATACATTCCGGATAATCCCATTTCACAGCCGG
>NW_023458563.1:25431344-25443473 GCF_013731165.1 Rhagoletis pomonella
ACCCAAAATCTGTTAGAAATGGCTACTAGCCTTATCGTGGAGAAAATTTTCATGTCAGGCAGGGTTGTATGAAATTGAGCCGATTTCGCTTATTTTTATTTTAAACGAAGAAGGGATTTTCTTCATAAAATGTTTGTTATAAATGTCTTAATTTTAAGTGTGAAGTTTCATTCGCAAACTTAGAAAATAAGAAATTGTTTCACTGTTAAGACACTTAAGATGCGTTTGTGTTTGGATATAGTGCCAACAAACAGAATAAATATTACAGGTAGATATTGTTTTCCCAAATAGCGCATATTCAAATCTGCTTTAATTACAAAACATCATTTTTGCCCACTCCCAAAGGTTTAAGGTAAGGGAAAAATTGATATTTTCAAGCACTATGTACACATATGTATTTTTTTAAACAAACTTTTTTGCTGGGGACTTCTTTAAATTCCAAAAACTGAATGCCAACTTGAATTAAAGGAACCAACACTGAAGTGAGTCAAAATGAAAATAAAAGAGCACAAATTTCTCTGTAAAGCAAAACTCTCTGGGAATCCTACGAGATATCTGCCGGTCATATGACCGGTCATCTAAATGGGTGATCTGCAGTCTTTTGGCATCATATTTTACATCATAATTGAAGGGATTTCTGAAAAATCTGACCAACTCTTTTGTGTAACTGTGATTTTGCATCCCTTGTCAACATATGGCCTCGATTGATGTTAACTTAAGGTCGTTGTTTTACTGCCTTAAAATTGAAGGAAAATTTTTACAGCGTATTTTATGTGTACTGGTTTCTATTTGAGTGTATTCAGAATCGGTCAGTCTGAGAAGGCCTTCTAGGGAAGACAATAGCTTTGTTCGTCGAAAATCTAGCGAGAATTATCACTCGAGATATCAGATAGTAAGAAAAAATGCTCCCAAATTCTCTCTCATGTAGAGAAACTTGCAAATTTCTGTACGAACGTAAATTTGCAAGTTTTTCTGCCAGTTAGTGTCCACGGTTGCATTTCAAACAAAAGAAATTTAACGAACTTGTTTATTCAAATTATCGCCGACAAAAAATCGAACCATGTGCCACAATCGTATGTTTTTCCTAATTGCAAATTCTTGTTGGCAAAATTTTTTCCGGCTCGAATTTGTAACTTCTCTCCAAGAAATAGTGTTTTTACTCGTGATTTATTTAAATAAAACATGTGAAATTTAGTTGAAACATTTTAGCCGTTTTTAGCCGGTTTTATTTGCCAATTTAGCCGGTTCGTCCAAAAAGTTCTGGCAACACTGGCTGACACCATTTCGTCGCACTTATAAGTTAGGTGACCATATTTTGAAAAACGAAACCATATTTAGATATGATGAAATGATAACAAATATAAATATAAGGGAATTATTATAAATTATTTTATTTTAAGCCAGATTTAACGAATCGATCACTGTATTTTTCAACCATCAAAAATAATTCGTGTTACATGCTGTTTTCTTCTAAATCTTTGAAAGTAAAAAAACATACGGCCACCTTTGGTATGTACTGCCGCCATCGCCCAGCAGAGCGATAGAAATAAATCTATCGCAACGAAACGCCCCCGAGCGAACTTCGCATTTCGCTTTGGCTGTGTTCAATTTCATATGCCGGCGGGTGTTCTAATTTTGACAGCGGTAATTTCGCTGTGGTGAGTTCGCCGTTCGCCGGCATTGTGTTTCCACGGTATGATGGTACGAATCATAAGAAGTTTGCCATCAAGGTACCAAAACTTCAAAACCGTGTGGTACAACATAAAGGAAGACAGAACTATAGAGAATTTGATGACAAAGCTACAATTAGAAGAAGATCTATTCAAGAAGAATAACAATGCAGAAGTAACTGAAGCTGCGTTTAATGCAAGTCGGGAAAATTCAAGAACTCAATCGACGAACGAAAGCGCACATCAAAATGCAATTTTTGTAATAAAATTGGACACTGGAAGATAGAATGCAAAGAAAAGACAAATCAAACAAAAAGACGAAGGCAACAAGCAGAAAGACAAAAACAGTGATGAGGTATCATTTAATGCGTCAACGTCAGATGTTATGTCAGCTCCATATAGTGACGTGTGGATTGCTGACTCTGGTGCTACAAAGCACCTGACTTCACGCCAAGAGTGGTTCGCAGATTTAGAGATGTCAAATTCAGACAACTACGGCAAAACCTGTTTTCTACTGGGTCAGCAACAACAAAAGGCTTCTCGATGTTAATAGAATCCAAATCTTGTGTGTTGATAGATAAAAACAAAAATATGTTGACATCGGGCCCTCGTGACTCTAAAAATCAATTTAGAATGATGTTCACACAGCGAAATGATTATGCAGAAAACTCAGCACAACTTGATACACTGCAACAATGGCATCGCAGACTTGGACACATAAATACAGCAACAATAAAAACCATGTGTGATAAACATTTAGCTCATGGTATTAATGTGACGGACAAAAAGGATTTCTTTTGTGAAGATTGCATGCGAGGAAACATGCATCGGTCATCAAAGCGGGAAGCAAACAAATGCGAGTACTTTCACATGAATTTATGCGGCCCTATGCCTGAGCCTGGTATTGGTGGAGTTCGCTATTTTATGTTGCTCAAGGACGAAAGCACATGTTTCAGGTATGTTTATTTTTTATCTGAAGTGCTCCAAAAACTGAAATGTTTCATTTCTTTGGTACGCAACATGACTGGCGAAACTGAAATATATTCGGTGTGACAACGGCACGGAACCCAGTAGAAATCGGTTGTATGCATTCATGAAGAATGCTTGCAATATAAGTGAATTAGTGTGAACAATTCATGCGTAGTCATGAATTTTCACGATTAATTCAAATTGTAACGAATTGCAAGCGAATGTACTTTTCGTTGTTTGGAGTACATTTCTTGATAAATTTGAAGTGGAATTTTTGTAATATTTTTAGTCTTGTACAAAAATTTGAGTGAACGGACGTGTTGTGCGATACTATTTTCAGCACAAACGGGCTTTTACAAGATATGCATTTGTATATGTTAGTGCTACTTTTTTGTATGTCCCCGTATATTAAAATGTATCAGAGAAGTAGCAATTACATATGGGGACACATATCTTGTAAGAATGTTTTAATACTGTTCCATTAATGCATTTTTGTATGTTTGAAACATTAATACAGCCATATGCATACAGCAGGTTGGAGTACGCATACGCTCTGAGAAACCACGCGTGTTAAATGGAAATGAAGGTTCATTTATACTGGCATGTATAAACAGCAGCAAGCTCATGCCACCAACAGCAATGTCGTATGCATAAAATCTCTACTGGGTAATTTTGCATGCTGTCGCGTTCTCATCGTTACGCTCTTGCTTGTATACGTACACGCGATGGTTATGCTCTTTGAGCGTGTGCTCGTTCTCTGCCCATGCCTGATCTCGCCGTACACCCCAGAGCAAAACGGTTTCATCGAAAGGGAAAATAGGACCGTTCAAGAATCAGCTCGTACCATGTTGCTGGCAAGCGGTCTAAACAAAGCTTTGTGGCCTGAAGCCGTAAGAACGGCAGTATATATTCTTAATCGATCAGCATTGGCAAATCGGTTAAAAACGCCATTCGAACGCTGGTTTGGTAGAAAGCCAGATTTGAGTCACTTGAAAATTTTTTGACGAAGGTTCATAACCAACTAAGAACATCTTCTTTGCTTTGGTGTCCCACTTTTTTCTTCCGAGCTCTTTGGGAAGGTAGACCATGCACCTTTCCAAAGAGCTCGGAAGAAAAAAGTGGGGCACCAAAGCAAAGAAGATGTTCTTAGTTGGTTATGAACCTTCGTCAAAAAATTTTCGTCTGTACGATCAAGAGACAGCTAAGGTAGTTATTAGCTGCGATGTCGTTTACAATGAAAAGCCAATAAAAGTTGGACCTTTTCACGATGAGGACGAAGAAGAAACAAACAATCTTAGCCATGAACAACAACAAGATGAAAACGTTTTTTTCACCTTTTCGACAGCATATATCTAGCACACCAAAGGCTTCGATGAAAACGGAAGCATCAACAACCGACGTGTCGACCACACCTACCAATTCTGCATCTACTGATTCAAGTAGTGACGCAAGAGAGCACAAGCGGTATGGCCTACGGAAAGAAGTTGTGCCCCCTCAACGTTTTGGTTACGATTACATGGGCTGTTTTGCAGCTATCCCAGAACCGGATCCATATGATGACGCGGTGAATTCGGAACATGCTGAAAACTGGAAATTGGCTATAAACGAGGAAATAAGCTTCTTTGAGCTTAATCATACATGGGATTTGGTCGAAAAACCCTGTGATAAAAATATTGCAGGCTGTGAATGGGTGTTTAAAATTAAATCAATACCAAATCAAAAACCAGTATTTAAAGCACGATTAGTGGCCAAAGGCTATTCGCAAGAACCTGGTATGGACTATAAGGAGATATATTAGTTGATGTAAAAACTGCGTTTTTATATGCCGATCTCAGTGAGAAAATTTATATGAGTATTCCAAAAGGCATCAATGTTACTTCCTGTAATAATTTAGTTTTTCGTCTCAAAAAGGGTCTTTACGGCCTTAAGCAAGCTTCTCGTAATTGGAACTTAAAATTTTCTGATTTTTTACAAACATATAAAATAAAGCAATCCAGATCAGGCCATTGTGTTTTTTATGGGAGTATTCAAAATCGTAAGATTATTTTGCTTCTGTATGTTGATCATGGGTTGATAATATCTCCTAGCAAAACTGCTTTAAAATTATTTATTGAAAAATTATCAAACAATTTTCGTATCACATATGGTGAAAACAATTACTATGTTGGACTTGAAATTCACAGAGACAGATTAAATAAAACTATTAAAATCTGGCAGCGTTCCTATATATTAAAAATACTTAAACGATTTAAGATGGATAATGCAAAAGATATTTCAACACCAAGTGACAGTAATGTGTATTTTTCGAAATCTAGCGAGGAAGATAATGTAAAATATCCATTCAGAGAAGCTGTGGACTGTTTGATGCTTGCAGCTACTGTTTCCAGACCTGATATTTCGTATGCAGTTGACGAAGTTAGCAAATTCACCGAAAGTCCTAAAAACTGTCATGTAATGCTCTTAAATTTGAAGGCTATTCTGATGCAGATTTCGCTCGTGACATCGATACCAGGCGATGTCCAGCAGGCTATGCGTTTCTCATAAACGACAGTGTCGTAACCTGGAGGAGCCATCGTCAAAAACGGTTGCTTTGTCCACAACGGAAGCCGAGTGTATGGCCGCGTGCGAAGGGCCAAGGAGTTAAATTGGCTTCAACAACTTCTATCTGATATTGGTTACATTCAAGATTCACCTACGACTCTTAACGTCGATAATCAGGGTGCAATTCGACTCACAGGAAATCCGGGTTTGCATCACAGTACGAAGTATATTGATATAAGGCTGCATTTCATCAGGGAGCTACAAAAGAATAAAGCTGTTGAATTCAAATATGTCAACACTAAGCTGCAACGTGCTGATATACTTACGAAGCGCTTAACAAATCAACGTTTTAAGAATAATTTAAACATTGTTTAATGGCAACACTACCTTGCAAAATCAACTTTGGTTAAGTCCATTAATACCTGGCATATTTTAATTGGCTATTGTATTCAGCTATTTAACTTTGTTGTTTGACATTCCTAACTGTCATTTTTTTATATATATAAACCAGTACATAGAATATTTTTTTACTACTTCTTCGTCCGCTTAATATTGCAAATAAAACTTTTACATATACTTGCTTAATTGAACTCGGCCGTGTATTGATTTAACACATACAGAGACAGACGGGCAATTATTCTAAAAATGGTTGATTTGGCTTCTGGTGCTCTAATGAAGACCCCCCACATTAATTTTTATTTAATATCTGTTATGTACAGACAATTTTATTATATGTATAGATTAACAAAGAACAAAAAAAAAATGTTTACCGACTTCAAAAAAAGGGGAATATTTTTTCTTCGTTTATGTATGCTACCGCATAACTTTGGACCACGTGAACCGGTTTCAATAATTCTTTTTTTATCGGAAAGATGGTACCTCAAGGGTCGTCCGGTAATTTGGTTTAGATCCGATCATTGTATCATGAAATAAGTTAATTGTAAAAACAAATATTTTTAAAGCAAGCTTTTTAAATATGAACGAAATCGGGCCATAAATACTGGTTTACCAAATACAGCAACTCGTGCGCCATCTATCGGCAAAATTTTAAGTGGAGTTATTCCTCTTCATATAGTTAATAAGTTCTAAATATGAACCAAATCGGACTATAAATACGGGTTCTTCAAATATCTCGACTCCTGCGCCACCTATCGGATAAACTCATCTTTCGTATTGCATTGTCATCGGTTTCTGAGTCAGCTGTGAAGTGTCAAGTCTCTAGGTCATCGCGAAGTTCGTCAAAAATTTATTGCAAGATTTGCCCCTAACAACCATACAAACAGAGCAAGTTAAATAAAAGCTTGTAAAACAATAACGCACTCCTAAATTTGTACAAGAGAATTGAAGCCGGTTGAGTTTTTGCTTAAAAATTACTTGTTTAATAAAAAGTTCTTCAAACACAAGATGCCATCAACTTTCAAACGTAATAAAAAATTTTAAAAAAGAATATTAATAAAAACAAATTAATTAATTCCATGAAATTTTTACACTTTTATGTTCATTTTCCTCGATTTCTGGTTTCTGATTTTCGATAGAGATGGTGATTTTTCAGGGTTGCCTCATATTTTCTGCTTCTGACAAAATATTTTTTATTTTAACTTTGATTTCAACATAGATTGATTAAAAGAAAAATACTGACAAAAAACAAAATATTTCACACAAACGGGGTTGAAATTTAGAAATTCCTGCCCGTATTTTGTTTATAAGTCAAATATTAGTGGCATTGTGCTACTTTGATTGCACGGACGAGTAATCATATACTACGTTTATGCGACAGAATTCATGAATTGTTCCGTTTATGCATAACTCGCGAATTCATGAAATGAAGTGTTTTGAAGAAGTGGCAGCTCACTAGCGAGAAACTAAACAGTAGGGTAGTGTTTTTTTGGCCTTTTTCTAAATTTGCATAAGCCGTTAGCACCAGGAAATGGTCCTTGTTATATTGAAATTGGGTTTGAATTTATTCATATTTGAACAAATCCACGTAACTTTTCTAGTGTTTAAATCATGAATATGCCACTACATGGTTTTGAATCTCAAAACTTCACAGTAAACAGCGGTCTCTGAAACGTGGCATTGCCGGACTTGCACTTCACGATTTCATGAAATGGTGCCGAAATTCATGGTTAATTTTCATGTATAATTGAATTGATGAAATTTTGTTTATGCAGCCAATTATAATCCAAATTCATGAAATGATTTCATGAATTTGCCTAAGCATAAACGTAGTAATAGTCAACTTATGTACAGTAGTCGAAAAAATTATAGCCGCACCAAATTTTGGCAAGTTTTAAAATATATTTTTGTTGTTATTTAATTTTGTTAATTTTTTATAGTTCATTCTTTAACAACATCCGTATATATACAAGTTTAAAGGCAATGTCACACGATTCTTCATCCCAATCACGAAAAATAATTTGTTGAAATTTTTCAATAGAAAATTGCTGTATTGTACCAATCTTTTGACTACAAAAAAAACTGTCCCAATTTTTTTATTTTGTCCCAATAGTCTAATATAAAAATGCACAAATCTGTACAAATGTTCTAATCGTGTAACACTGCCTTAAAAATTTATGCAATTTAAAAAAAAAAATCTACAAATCTGCGTAAAAATTTCGAGTTTTCAATTAGATTATGTTTTGTAGCCCATTGAATTGAATAAAAACAAATAATAACGTTAAAACTTGCCAAAAAGTGGTTCGGCTATCATTTTTTGGCCACTTTATGTATTTTTTTATATATTTCATTGGGCATGCACATTATACGTAACGGTATGTAATAGGCATGTTAATTTTTAGTTTTTTACGATCCCGAGATTTTTGGGATGTCGTTCTCACAATCCCGGGATTGGTCCCGGGATTTATATGGTCATTACTTTTCAACAACTCAAATCGGGAAAATTGCTTCTATATTGTTTGAGAAGCTCTCCCACCATAAAATAAATAATAAATAAATGGGGTTGAAACCTACTTTATTATTTAAAGTGGCATTTTTATTTTTTCTCTCTGATGTCAGGATTTATTTTAAAGGACTTTGTAATTTCAAACATGAGAAATGAAAGAGGAAAAAAATAAAAATTTTGTATATTCACAAGGACGAATAGGTAATTTTTTAAGCTTATAAAGTTAGAAGGGCGAAATTCGAAGATGTTATCGAGTTTATATAAGTCCTTAACATATAATTTTTTCAAAACCAAATATTGCGAAATTTCAGGGTACAATTTTAAAAGAACATTTTCAATACTTAAAAGTCCTCATGCACCAAAAAATTTAATCCGCTTAAATTCTACAGAATTTGTTCTTTAATTTGAAACTCATACTTCTCTGACGCCAGAGTTAAAAACTAAAAACGCATTTTTTTTATATTAGGCCCATGGTTTCGCGAATATATTGGTTTTTGTGTGCAAAACTTGCTATCGCACGTATAATGAGCTATACATTCACAAAGAAAAAATGTTAATGGTCACAACCATCGATAGTATCGATACTATCGAAAATGTCGACACTATCGATAGTACTATCGATAGTTTTGATTAAAAACGCCCAAAAATTAAACGTAACAACTTTTATTGAAAATTGATCAGAATTGCTAAAATATGTCAATATATTTGTTATGGAACACATTTTATCAACTATTTTTGGCTTCTAGCAGCATCTGCACTCTGAAATATGTATGTTACTGAATAATATATGTATGAGTGAAAACTATCGATAGTGATTACAAAACCATCGATGTTTTCGATAGTCAAAAACCATCGATACTATCGACAGTGCTGTCGATAGTTTTCCAGCTCTAGCATTCCTGGAGTCGAGACATCTCTAACATCCGAGTTTAGGTCCTATTAAGCTGATGCCACAAAATACTTTTGCTTCGCTTTGCGGGACAGTTTCGCTTTGACAGATAAGATGAATTGTATGAAAATGCACAAAGCATGCAGCGCGAAGCGAAAATATGGCCAACTCCATCTTTTAAAACTCCATCTTTAAAAAAAAAAAAACAGATAACAATAGAAAGACACTTACCAATTGTTTGAAAGGCATAGGTTTTTTCGAGGATATTTGACACGAGCAGCACCAACGTTGGACGAAATAATTCAATGTTTTAAAATTACGAATAAATATGCTAAATTTCCCTTCAAGTTTTCAAACTAAAATGCTAAATAATTAATATGTCGCTTATTCACGATCATCGCAATAAGCCTTAGGTCGGTGTTATGCAGAAATTTTGTTTGGTAAACTGCGTGCAATTGTTGTTGCAGCAAACTCGGAGAGATCGAGTTTGGCGACTCTCACAGCAAACTAATTTTGTTGGGCCAAACTGTTGTAAAATTAATGTTGGCATATACAACATTTTGGGTCATTGTTGTTATACACAGAAATTGCAGTGATACTAAAAGACAGAGAACTGAATTTGCGCTGTAGCAGCTTCAAAGTTTAGGGCACAGTTAATTGCCTATACAATAGTATAAAAAATAATAATTTTTGCACGATATGTACATATGCAATTTTCATTTCGTGTTAGCAATAAAGCGTAAAAACCACAACCAATGTGTAACCTTGTGCCAAACTCGATGTAACCACCTCAGAGCAAACTAAGCAGCCGCCATTTAATTTGCCTAACAAAAGTTTGTCTGCATAACACCGACCTTAGATTTTTGTAAATAAATTCAGATACATCTATTTTTTATATGTTTAATTAGAACTGTTATCTTGGAATTTACAGGGTGTAGCGAAGTACGTCGGGTCAGATAAATATTATCTGGTAAAAGTGATAATCAGCGTTCGGACTTTACGGCAATTGCAGTAGATCTAATGCACTTTTTAGAAAAATTAAATGTTCTACTGAAGCGCTGCGGTTTTTTGAAGTGAAACTTCTTTAGCGGCGGTTGGTTGGTTGGAATTTGCACACGGAAATGGTGCAACGGAAATGATGCAACGGAAATGGTGCAACGGAAATGGTTGGGGCTGAAACAAGTGCTCCTTGTGTGTATGCTTATGGTATTAATTTAACAAAAATTTGCTAATAAAAGATTAAAGAATAACACTTAGAAAAAGACCAATACACTACGTACATAGATAAAGAAAAGGATAAAGGCAAAGGTAAAAATAAAAACAAAAACAAAGATTCGTAAAGATAAAGGTAAAAATTAAGACCAAGGTAAATTTAAACACTTTACTTATTTATATAAGGGCAAAGGTGAAGGGGAATATGTAGATGAAGAAAATGATAAACATAAAATTAAAGACAAACAGGACGATGAGGATACCGATAAAAATAAAGATGAAGATAGGGGAAGAAAGGTTAAAATAAAGGTAGTTAAAGAGGAAAGGATATAGAGAGATACAGACTCAATCTGGGAACTATTTTGGGATTTTAGAGATTTTCGGGATTCGGGATAATCGATATTTTTATCGGTTGTTTTATAGACTTTTTTTATCGAAATATGTATGTTAGCGATAATTTTGTTGTTTTGTTATTTTGTTGGCGATATTTTTTATCGATTTTGTCATCGATATTTTTATCGATATTTATCAATTTTGTTATCGATATTTATCGATTTTGTTGTCGCTATTTTTCCATGTTGTTATCGAGTTTATTATCGATATTTATCGATTTTGTTATCGATATTTAACAATTTTATCTTTCTATCGATATTTATCGATTTTGTTATGGATTTTTCTATCGATTTTGTTACCGATATTTTTATCGATTTTGTCATGGATATTTTCATCGATTTTGTTGTCGATATATTTATCGATTCTGTTATTATTTCTAATAGATTTTTCTACCAATATTATTATCGACTTTGCTATCGAAATTCTTCATCGATCTTGTTATCGGTATTTGTATCGGTTTTGTTATCGATATTTTATTGGATGTTACTATCGATATAGTATAAAGATAAAAATTAAGATAAAGGAAAACAGAATAACTATATATGTAATTAGAAAGAACAGGGGTAGAGTTAGGGATTTAGATAGAAACAAGTAATTTTTAGCAAAAAAAAAACCGACTTCAACTCTCATATAAAAAAAAATATATATATATATATCTCTCATGATCCACTGATCGGATCTTAACCAGATTAGTATGGGACCACCTCTGAGACACTACCTTTCCGATGCAAAATTATCGAAATCGGTTGACGTGGTCCAAAGTTATGCGGTAACATACATACAAAAAAAAACAAAAAAAAAAGATTCCGACGAACTGATAACCTCCTCCTTTTTTGGAAGTCGGTTAAAAAGACAAAAAATATAACCTAAAGCAAGAGCAGATGTATGTATATATGTACATATGTATGTATGTATGTAGGTGGCCCCGGCGCACTTACTTTTTTAATTCTACCGCGACTTATTGAAAGGGTTATTTTTGTATTTCCCCGTTTAATTCAAGACAAAAAAAGCATTTCGTACCGCCACTTGAACTATTAAAAATTTTGTAAAGTACAAATTCGGAAAATATATTTTGAATCACTAAATCGTGTTGCTGTCACATGACAAATAGTTACATATATATGTATGTGTTTGTATGTAAAATATATTTTTTTATTAGTATAAAATGTACATTTCGTTGCCTTAATATAGAAAGGCCCCATCTATAATTAGTGTCTTTACAGAGTATTTAGTTTAAAAACTTTATAAAACTAAAATTCTTGAGTTAGGTTTTAATAAGCACTGAAACTAATTTATTGATGTAGTAGATGCTATTAAACGAAGCGAATGGGTCTAGTGGTAAACGAGGACAAGACGAAGTATCTCCTGTCATCAAACAAACAGTCAGCACATTCGCGCCTTGGCACCCACGTCACTGAAAGTAGAGAATTTCGTTTACTTGGGAACCAGCATTAACACCGATAATAATGTCAGCATTGAAATCCAACGCAGAATCACTCTTGCCAACAAGTGCTACTTTGGACTGAGTAGGCAATTCAGGAGTAAAGTCCTCT
>NW_023458563.1:25443873-25448892 GCF_013731165.1 Rhagoletis pomonella
GCGTTTCCAATTGGCGTCAGTTGGCACAGAGGAGAAACGACTGGCGTGCTTTGCTGAACTCGGCCAAAATGGCTTAGGCGGTTACAGCGCCAAAAAAGAAGAAGAAGGAGAAGAAGAAGATGTTATTAAATTCTATTAGGCCTTTAGTAAGATATTTCTATCGTTTTTTTTACTGAATTTCGAAAGAAAATGAGTTAGGGCCTTTCTATATTAAGGTAACGATACATATTTGCATGCTTGTAAATAAAAAAAAGAAGAATTACACCCAAAATCTACTGCGAAAATATTCGTTTTACTGCGTTGTTTTTTTAAATTCGCTGCGTTTTACGAATTTTCAAGCCCCTGGTGATAATACATATTCTCTCACTTCAGGATCTAAAACGCTCGTTTCTGATATTCACTTGTTTCTTTCGTCGTAAAAATATTATATCGACCTGTAAAGAGAAAAGGTGTTCGTGTCTTCTTTAAAGTATCACTTAAGGTTCTCTACAGTATGCCCGAAAGACTCAAATGCGGTGTTCGAATCCCTATCAGATAAACAAAATTTAGTGTTGTTGCAAATTCCGTAAAAGCTGTTTAGCAGTTATGGTACATTAAAAAAATTTTACGACTATAAAACATTAGGCCTCTTACGACATTTTGTGAATCTTTTCCCATGTCTTTTTAAATACAAATTCTAAAAATAGCTTTCTTTATTGTCTTTGCTATTCGTATTATCCTTAGTTTTCCTGAGGAGTAAATACAAATCTAAAGTTTAAGACACCAATTCAATATAAGCCTCGTTTTCATCTCTGAATTGCTTTAGCTCATTTCTTCGACATTTCAGCGCTTTTCTTGACAATGTCAAGCTATTTTTCTCTTTCGATTGGTTAAAATCCCCTTGAGTAGGGATTTTTGTTCAAGAGAAAAAGGAATTTTTTCGAACGTAGTCTGCGCATGTGTGACATAAATGTATGTAGGAAAGGCCAATTATAAATGACAGTATGGGAAGATGTTTAGTTGTGTCATTAAAGGCATGCATCTGAGTGTATTAGTTTACGTGTACGAACAAAGATCTGCTGGAATCAATGAAAACATTGCAATGAGCTACATAAAAACTTTAGTGCATACAATTTTAATATGAAGTAATAAAATACAGTATTAATTTGAACAAAACAACCAAAAGTTTTTAAAGGAAGTCAAATGTAATAAGTAGTGGTGATTTTAAATAGTGGTGATTTTAAATACTTTACTAATGCCATGTGAGTACATATACTGTGGCTAACTATATGCAAGCAATACGAACACGGATACATTGTATATTTTAAGGGGTAGTTTTTCCCAAAACTGCTTGTGGGGCCCATACCGATAGCAAAGGCAATGAAAAATTTAAAAATTAAGCAAATAGTGACATTTCCACACATTAAACCGCAACTATTTTATGTGATTGTATCGTGCGTTTCTTATGATATTGCCCTCTTTGAAAGTTAATTTCAATTCCAAACAACATGTCAAAGATCCTAACCAATGGGTGTGCCAATTATCGATGAATGAGAAAGAGCACTTACAGGCATTAAAGATTTTTGGCATATTTTTATATAGAGTTGTATTAAATCCCTAATATCATCTTTTAACGAAATATTTGACGAAATAGTCATTTGGCATATGAAACAGTTCTGAATGTGCTTTGTTGTGAAATCTCTATAATTAACTTTATACCCAAAAATTAAACGGTCTAATTTTGCAAAACACAAAAATAAACGAAGTTTAAAGCTCAAAATAAGATATTCTGCTTAACCCTTTCGCGACAGCAAATATGTTCCTCCAAATTAGGCAATGCACCGAAGTTTAGCTGAATCACTAAAGCTTTAACATTTAAGTAGCATGCTTTTGCCGCCTTCTTTGAATAATAATGATTTCCACAAACGACCGATTCGAATGAAAACTTTTTTCAGCAGAATAAATCAGTATTATTCTATAATTATAAATGCAAGTACAAATAAATATATATTCGTATTTACACATTACACATAGTAATACAGTATATATACCTATGTATACATATATTTTATATATCGTGTACGTAAATTGTGTTTTACATAAAAAATCATCTCTAAAACTTTCTAAGAACATTTTTTAAGTTGCGTTTTAGGACGACTTTTTTTTCTAAGGCCTGGTCTTGCTTGATAGTATTTGTTGATTGCAATTCGAAACTACGATATTGGGGGTTTTTGATAAATATTTATTATTTTTAAAACAAGAACACAAATTCTTGTTGTCATGTTGAAATGCCGTGAGCAAGCCGTTAGGTTTTCGTAGCTTGCCATGCGTAAGTATCCTATAAAGAAATCTTCCAGTACCAAACGGCTGCAGCTCTGGTGAGATTACGGGGGTTGTCCCAGAAGTACCCGATCTAACAAAGAAAACACAAAAATTTTGGGAAAAAATATATTTATTTTTCAACATAATCTCCTTTCAGCTCTATACACTTTTCCCAGCGATGCTCAATAAATTCGATACCCTTTTTATAATAAGAACTGTCTTGCTCCTCAAAATAGCCATTAACTGCCGACATCATTTCTTCATCGTTAGAAAATCTTTGATCACGGAGCCATTTTTTGAAGTTGGGGAACATAAAATAGTCCGAAGGGGCTAAATCTGGTGAATAGGGTGCATGAGGAAGCAACTCAAACATTAATTCACTAAACACTCAATTGAAACCTCTTCACGACACTTTTTTTGATCGAGTGTGAGCAAATGCGGCACCCATCTTGGACACAGCTTTCTCATTTCCAAATCTTCAGATAATATGCGATGTACCGTACTTTTTGAAATGCCTACTATATCTGCTAGCTCGCGCACTTTCAGTCGACGATCACCCATTACCGCTCTGTGGATTTGCTTCACCATTTCTGGTGTCGTCACCTCATTTGGTCGACCACTGCGATGCTCGTCTTGGCAGCTCGTACGGCCTCGTTTAAACTCTGCTACCCAATATTTTACTGTTGTAAACGAAGGGGCAGACCCGCCCAAAGTAGAATCTATTTCAGCTTTTATATAGATAGGCTGAGGCCTTTCAAATAAAAGTATTGTATCACATATCGATGACCAATTTTTTCCATTTTCACAAATTCACTCAAAACGATCACTGCTGACGGCTGCCAAGCATATACTAAACAACGTGGTGTCTTCAAACTTGAAACATATGCTTTATAGATTGTGTACTTTTTAACACAGTGATATTTTTCAAAAAACTACCTCCATCTCTGGGTACTTTTGGAACCACCCCCGTATAATCGTGAATATGTAGTAAGCGTTAGTTTTCTTTTCAATCCAAACAACTGCTGAATTAAACTCTCTTATTTAGAGTTTGCAGTAAAAATTACGAGTAACAAGGATTGAAACTGAAAATCTAATTTGTACATGGGTTGGTGAATTCTGCTGTACATTTCCTTAGCACTTAAACCCTTATTTTTGTGGCATATTTTCGGGTGCATTAGAAATCACTTACTATTGTTGCGCCGAGTTTTGTGACTTTGTTAGAATATGTTTGGTACAAACACAGGGTTGCATATCTCATATTTATTTATCTAAGTCTATGAATTTCAATCCTTACAGACTATTTATGAACAAATGTAACTTAGCACAGACTATGAATATACATTTTATATATATTTCAATAAAACTATAATACAGAATTCAGAAGATTCAAAAAAGCAATACTTGAAAGGGAAAAATCCAGATCAAAATTGCTATTCAGGAAATTCAATTCACGTAAAGCGCGAGTAATGGGGGCATTACTGGCGTACTTAGTTTTAAAGTTATCCACATAAAAAGGTTAGAAGTTCCGAAGAGTTCGCTGGGGAACATTAAATCGAATCCTTTCCAACAAGTAAAGACAACACTGACTCCAGTTATGATATAATGAGTAAAGGACAGGCACAGTATAGACCTGCGAGTTTCTAAGGACTTGCGACTTATAAGCATGAGACGAGCAGAATAGGATGGTATGGGATCCATAAAGTTTAGAGACCGAAGTGCAAACTTAAGAAAAATTTAGTGTACACGTTCTATTCTATTGTAAGCTTGCTGGCTACTTGGTCTCCAAACAAAAACACCATATTCTAAGTGTGACCTAACAAACGATACATAGAGTAACTTGACGGTATAGGGATCAAAAAATTTAGAGGCATTGCGTCTTACGAAATCCAACATGGAGAAGGAAGTGATATAATTTATGTGGTTGTGAAAAGAGAATTTATTATCAAAAATGATGCCAAGGTCCTTAATCTCACTAACACTGAAGATCACATGTCGATATATTGTTCGTAGCAGGAATACTGTTGGATATTTTCGCGTAAGTCATTTGAAAGCACTTAGACAGGTTAGGGTTAGACAGGACAAGTAAAGTCTATCAATATCAGTTTGAAGGTTGATGGCATCTTCTGCGGTCTTAATCACTGAGAAAATCTTTAAATCATCAGCATAAAGCAAAAATTTAGAAAATGAAAAGCAGCTTGTGATATCATTAATAAATACTACAAATAGGAGTGGTCTCAAGACACTACCTTGTGGGACTCCAGAGATGGCAACAGAGGGGGTTGATAAAATACCATCAAATGTAACAACACAACGTCTGTTGCATAAGTAAGAGTTTATCCATAGCAGAAAAGCAGAGTGAACGCCAAGAAAAGCAAGTTTTTTAATTAAGATTCTGTGAGAGACTTTATCGAAAGCCTTCGAAAAGCCAGTGTAAATACAGTCGACCTGAAAACCAGCCGAGAAAGACTCAATGTAGTATTCATTGAAAACAGCTAGATTCGATACTGTAGATCTATTGGCGACAAACCCATGCTGATTTGGGCAAACTAAAGATTTAACCGCAAAGCTCAACTTTGGATTGACTGCGTGTTCAAAGGTTTTTGAGATAGTCGAGAGCTTAGAAATGGGCCTATAATTCCTAACGTCATTTTTATTGCCACTCTTAAAGTGAGCTTCCATGCCTCAATGAAACTTCCAGACGATAAAGATTTATTGAAA
>NW_023458563.1:25448902-25457948 GCF_013731165.1 Rhagoletis pomonella
TTTTTGGATATTTGCGCGTAAAAATTTAGGAAATCGCCATTGGCAATTTTTTCCCTTCAAATAAAATTTTTCCAATTATAAAAATATACAAAACTTAGTTTTCCACGATAATTTTACAGAAGAGGCTAATGAACTGCGTGACTTAATAAGCATGTTAAAAGACTTTTAATCTCCCTAATCGAAGAACTTTTGATTACCTAGTCAATTAAATACTTTTAAAAAAGCTTTGATTTTGTCACCAGAAAAGTGTGTGAATCACAAAAGGGCCAGTTTCAGGGACCTGCCAATTCACTATTTGACTTTTAAGGAAAGAAAAGCAGCGGAAACTGAATATTTAAATGTTTTAACTTTCCTATGGAATAACTTTTCTCAGAGCCATTCCATCCGACTCTGAAGAATTTTGGATAATTGCTTACGGAATGGAAACTGCAACAGGCAATAAAATGTTTGGAAATATAAGTAAATTCATATTATTATCCTTGCCGCACTCAACAAAAACTAAGATTCGAAATAGGGTGAGGTTGGAAAGCCTTAATTCAACAGTTCGAATAAAATGTTGTTCATACAACATAGGCTAATAGTTTCTGCTGCAAAACGTTTCTAATATCAAACAGTATATTATCAAGGTCGAATAGCTCAATAAATGACAACAACAGAATTGTACATCATTCAGACACTATAGGTAATTTTGAAAAATTGTGGAAATAGCTCAAGGCGAATTTATATAAGGTGGTGTTACTAGATCAGCTGATTTTGTGTATGTGTTTCGCCTCACGGCTTCTTATGTCAAATTGAAAAATTTTGTTTGAATTTCCACACACACTCTTACAGATTTTGACAGTTTATGCCGCCAAAGTAAAAACAAAATACATGTAAGTTTTTGTTTTTGTACTCCTGCTATCACCTTATATAAATTCGACTTGAAATAGCTGATCTCGCCTTATTCTAGGTTTTTATTTAATATTTATCGCCGAGCTCTTAAAAGCGGATTGTGCGATTAATCAATTAATATGAGTTATAATAAATTTAATAATTGCGCAGTCCTTTTGCAAAATGTGTTGAAACAAATATTTTTAAAAACTATGCGTATTTTTAAAGAAAATTGTTTCTACATCACTATTATATAAGTGATTTGTCTTATTTATTATTAAAGGTATTATATTCGTTCTTGGTTTTTAAAACTATGTTATAACAAGATCTCATTTTTAAATAAAATATTTGTTAAATCGATATCATGACTTTGATAAAAAAAAAATTGGCGACTTTTTTCAGAAATTACGCTTTTTTTAACAATCTGGACACCCTGATTAGAACTTAGAAAGTCCATGGACATCAGTTTGGGAGGAAGATTTCAATTTAAGCAAAGCGTTACTAATATCCTCAGATGAAAGGCATAGAACCTCGAAGTCCAAAGAGTAGTCTAGACTAGAAGAAAAGTCGCATGGCTGATCATGGTCTTCATCAACAAAATTGGAGTTAAAAAACTCAGCAAAAAAATGTACCGCTTCACTTGAGGTTCGCGCACAATTATTGTCTAAAAATACGCCGGTGGGAACACTAGCGCAGCTCCTTTTGGATTTTATGTAATTCCAGAAGGTTTCCGGATTTGATTTAATGTTCTCCATGCTACCAATGTAGTTATTATAAAGATATTTATTTAAGTAGTTGAAATTTTTTAAAGCTCGTTTATATTTAACGAAAATTGAATGGTTCATCGTAGATTTAAACTTTTTAAAATAATTGTTTTAAAGATTTTTAAGCTTTTTTAAATCCTTAGAGTACCAGGGTAATCTATAGGGTTTTTTCTTTCTAACCGGAAAGTTATCCAAGAAGAGTTTACACAAAATGGATTTAAAAGTAGTGAAACTGTTAATTGTATCAAGATCTGCAAATAAATTATCCCAATTAATATCGAGTAGTAATTCATTAAAGCTAGAAAAATCGCATAACGCATAATTAAAAGATAATATGCATCAAAAGGTACAGAAGCTAAACAGTAGAAATCGAGTTTTACAACTAAAGGTAAATGATGCTGCTCTTTAGGAGTTATTGGATTCAAACATTCACTAACTTTGTAGCTTATGTTATCACTTACAAACATTAGCTCCAAAGTTCTAGTAAGAGAATTAACGAAATTATTAACCTGAAATAAATTAGGACTAAGAACATTATCAATGAAATATAATTCATGATTTGCAGAAACATTAGTCGGTGTAAGACTAGAATTAGAAATACTAGCGGACCAATTTATCTTGCGTAAGTTAAAATCACCTAGCACACATAAATCATTATCCTTTAGGTTATTTAAAACTAGAGATACCACGTTGTCAGCATGAGCTTTGTACAACTCAAATGAACTATCAGTCGGTATATACGAAGCGAGTAGGTATATGGAACCGTGCGAAGACTGACAACTTATACAAACACAAATTTGATCGAGCAGAGTCATCATTGTTGAGTGGAAACAGGAATACACGGAGTTGACGCTTGACAGCAATTAGAACCCCACCACCACGAAGGCAACCAATTTTGGCAGCATCTCTGTATTTGCGAAAAATATTAAAAAGATTCGAGTCGAAGAACTCACTGTCGAAAAAACTTGCATTCAACCACGTCTCAACAAAAACAAAGATGTCGTAATCCATTTTCGCACTAAAAGAATTCACAATATTAGCCTGGTTCGCATGCCGCATAAGTTCTGGAAGTACACCTTGAGTCCACGGTTAGGAGGGCTCGAGCTCGTTACTGTGTCCTAGGTGGCTGTTGTTGATCCTTTAGAAAAAACTTAAAAGGCTTGACCGAGACATTTGTAGGCCAAATTTTCGAGCTCAGCAACTTCGCGTACGAGGACTCCGGAACTCCCAACTTAAAACAAACTATCTCAGTAGTTGATGCTAAAACATTTTTCTTAACCAGGTTGAAGCAGGATAACAAATTTTTATCTAAACCAGTTTGCTTAAAAACGTAATCTTTAATGTTATCCTCAGATACGGAAGTCAAGAAAGAACCTAAATGCAACCATTTATGCCGGACGGCAACGTCCAAATCCTTACATGCATTTGTACCGAAAACACGCACTTGTAATGGACAATATTGGCCATTTAAGTGGAAATAAAATGTGTGACCCGAAAATGAATTTTTGAAGTTAGACTATGTTCAAACAGGCCAATTAGCTGAGGCAATTAAGCTTTAAATTGCGGCATTGAGTTTGGTGTTCACACACACGTCAACGGCGCAATTAGCGATACGAAATCAACTGCTGGATTACCTACAGTGATGGAAAAGTTGATACAATCGTACCTTTATTTAGTTTGATAGTACATTCGGTACAAACACACAATTTTAAGTACATTTGGAATGTAGCCAATAACTTCTCAGGAAATCAGTTCTTATTTTTATTGACATTTCAACGCATTTTCTGGTGCGGGCAACTGGTCCAATAGATTTCCTCCTTTGTGAACGGGCATGCAAATGATACAGAAGTGTGGTCAAAGTAACGCATCTGTAGTTGATTTCGCCAGATAGACGGAAAATACTTATTTTTACAACGTCAGTTCGAAGAACTGGGAGGAGAGTGTTTCACCTTTCTACAACATAGTTTTGCCTCGCGCTGCTCGAAGAGATTCTTTTCATAGCCAAAATTTTTTTAATGTGATTACAGAAGTTGATATGGTTTTGATTCGAATTGTTGTCCTCCTATTTTCTTTATATATAAATACATATTTACTTTTTAGGTACATCTATCTACTTTTAGGTAAAGTTTTCCGTAAATTAGGTACAATTTTATAATCCAATTTTCCATCCCTGATGGAATATCAGCTGCAAACGACGACCAGAAACAAACATCTGATTGCTCTTTGTTCAATAAACATACCTCCAGGTCAAAATTAAACATACCTAGCAGGGTTGCATGGGCAATCTGACACAAATTAATTTTTGTATGATAAATTGGGTAACAATTAAGGCTTAAATTGGTGAAAAGGTTCTTAATTGCCAATTAGGTGCCTGTTTGAACATAGTCTTAATCAAAAATCTCTTCTTAAAGAGGCAATCTGAAATTGGGCCTAAGCCGAAGTCTCTACGAGGAGTTGAAACCGAGATATAACGATATGAAGAAGTACATGATTGGTCAGAATCACAATGAAATTTAATCTCTGCCGGGATCATATCCCACGTTGTAATTCAAAATTTACGTTTCTGGAGATTTCATCGTACAATTACTAAGCTTGATAAGGAGAATATGTTCAGCCTAACAGATGACTAAACCATCGTACAGTTCCATAAGTAAAGTAACTCTTCTTCGTACCGTTTTTCCTGGCAGGCTGTAGATGTGTTTTTGGTTAGAGTATTGGTGTTTTTGGTTCAATGTGTTAATGTATTTAATAAATTGCAATAGAAATGGAATAAATTGTAATAGAATTGAAAGAAATTGTAAAAAATAAGAGCAAATGCCAAAAAACAGGTGTAATTGCTTTAATAAGTCTTGTAAAGTGTTCTTCTGCGTTTGTATACATGATTGTTGTTTCCACACAATTTTTTCATTAAAAACGGCCTCAAGCTCAATAAAATTGCTGCATTGTTGTTGTTGTTGGTTTTGTAATATTCTATTTTCAGAATGTTTAACTTTTAGGTGTGCTCGTGCTTAACTTATTTGTTTTTGTTATTTATGGCCTTATAATAAATAAGAAAAAGAAATAAGTTAAGAACGAGCACACTTTAAAATTAAACATTCTAAAAATAGAATATTACATAGCCACAACAAGCCAACAACCACATGATCAAGTGTAAATAGCAGCGGAATAGCTGCGCTTGGTTGTAGTTGGGTTGACATACGAAAAAAGTTGGAAAAGCAACAACGGTTTACGTGGCGAACTTAGCTCAGTGGTAGCAAGTGTGTTTTGTAAGCTGGGGCCGCTGGGTCGAATCCCAGTGATCGCGATGAAGCAGTCTGATGCAGTGATCTGCGAAATAGCAGCTACAACTTCTTCTTCTTCTTCTTATTTGGTACTGTAACCGCCTAAGCGATTTTGGCCGAGTTCAACAAAGCACGCCAGTCGTTTCTTTTCTGTGCCAACTGACGCCAATTGGAAAGTGAAGCCAAGTCCTTCTCCACCTGGTCTTTCCATCGCAGTGCCACCTCTGCCGCCACCAGCGGGTTCCGAGTTGAATACTTTCATGGCCATGCCAGCGGAGCCGCTGTATTTTAATTCGCTGCACTATGTCCATGTCGTTGTAAAGCTCATACAGCTCATCGTTCCATCGACTGCGGTACTCGACGTCGCCAACGCGTAAAGGCCCGTAAATCTTTCTCTCGAATACTCCAAGAGCCGCCTCATCGGATGTTGTCATTGTCCATGCTTGTGCGCCATATACCAGCACGGGCATGATGAGTGACTTATAGAGTGTGGTTTTCGTACGTCGAGAGAAGACTTTACTCCTGAATTGCCTACTCAGTCCAAAGTAGCACTTGTAGGTAAGAGTGATTCTGCGTTAGATTTGCATGCTGATATTATTATCGGTGTTAATGCTGGTTCTCAAGTAAACGAAATTCTCTACTTTGTCAAAATTATTACTGTCAACAGTGACGTGGGTGCCAAGGCGCGAATGTGCTGTCTGTTTGTTTGATGACAGGAGATACTTCTACTTGTTCTCGTTTACCACCAGACCCATTCGCTTTGCCGCCTTATCTAACTTGGAAAAGGTAGAACAGACTTCGCGGTTCTTGTTACCGATGATGTCGATGTCATCGGCGTACGCCAGCAATTGCACGCTCTTGTAGTAAATTTTTCCTGAGTGGTTGATCTCTGCGGCTCTTATTATCTTCTCCAACATCAGATTAAAGAAGTCGCATGAAAGGGAGTCGCCTTGTCGAAACCCCGTTTAGTGGCGAACGGCTCGGAGAGGTCTTCCGAATTCTGACGGAGCTGGTGGTATTGCTCAACATCATTTTACACAGCCGTATGGCGGGGATGCAAAATTCAGACATAGCGGCGTATAGGTAACTCCTTTTAGTGCTGTCGAAAGCGGCTTTAAAGTCGACACATAGGTGGTGAGTTTCGATCCTTTTCTCGCGGGTCTTTTCCAAGATTTGACGTATTGTGAAGCCACACTGGTAAGGTCCAATCAGTTCGTTGACGGTGGGCTTCAGTATTTCGCACAATACACTCGATAAGACCTTATAATCTATGCTTAGAAGGCTGATCCCATGGTAGTTGGCGCGAATGGCGCCTTTCTTGTGGATTGGGCAGAGCACACTTAAATTCGGTGACAGGTAATAAGGTCAATGGAAATAAGGTCAATTGACTTTATTTCCCACTCTGGTCCGAAATAAAGTCAATTGACATTATTACCTTTTCAAAAGCGAAATAAAGTCAACAAAACTTTGGAAATAAAGTCATTGACGCTATTTCCGCATTCAAATGGAAATAGCGTCAACAATGCTTGTTGTTCTTACAATAAACATTGCCCCGTAAGTGTTGTTTTTTAATAGATGAAAAAGGCTTTTGC
Organism: Rhagoletis pomonella; assembly: GCF_013731165.1. NCBI lineage: Eukaryota > Metazoa > Arthropoda > Insecta > Diptera > Tephritidae > Rhagoletis > Rhagoletis pomonella. Next base: position 25,455,410 of record NW_023458563.1, read on the forward strand.
CAAATCCTCAGTGTTGTGATATTAATCCACACACAATCATGAACTACCACCAATTGATTCTATTACAAAAAAATTTAAATTACGAATATGTAAAAACACGATGCGAAAAACTAAACGCCTGCGCACAGCTGGAATACGACAAATATTTGAAGAAAGAGTGGAGAAATGATACATAACTTGCAAAACATTTTTCGTTTCTACAAAAATAAAGCGAACACTATTAAATTGAAGAAACTGTCCATGTCCAAAAACCCCGGGGGAGCACTGAAGGAATTCTGTGTTTTAGATTAGCATATTTTAAACGAATTCGGAATGTCTAAGGTGGAAAAGAACCCAACCTTTCTATAAGGAAACAATTATAGAAAAAGAATTTTCTTACACTGTATTGGCCAATGTGCCAAAATGCGGGTATAAACAATTATTGATTATTTAATATCGAAACCGAGATCATATAAGTTAATTGATTAGTTTTCACACACTTTTGAAACACAAATTATATGCTTTTTTACTGCAGACAAGTTGTTGCCTCAAAACACAGCAGAAATCTTCCAATCAGGGCTGCCAACTCTCCTTGGTTATGAGGTGCCATACTGAGGATAAAAAAAGTGCCAAATAGAAAAATAAAAGTGCCAAAAAAGGTGTAATTCCTTTTAATCATTCCCATTTAGCAATAAAATAAAGCCACATTTTCAAAACAAATGTGCAATGATAAAATAAGATAAACCAGTTGAATAGCCTTTATAAATTAGAAAATTTTAGTTGAGAAAAAGAAGTGCACGCAAAGTATTTCACAAAAATGTATTGAAATGTAATTTTTTTCACAACAGTGCCATTTTGGCATTTTGTGCCAAATTGAAAAATTAAGTGCCATTTGAAGTAAAATAGGAACAAATGGCACGGTTTGAGCCAAGTTGGCATCCCTGCAATAACTTACAAATATAAAAATGTAAAATATCGAGGGCTTGAATTCATTAATACCCTCTATCTGCAATTTGCGCAAAAACTAATTTGTGATTTTAGAAACCATCTGGGACTTATTACCTGTCGTTATATAAGGTAGCATTAATATCACTGATGACAGTTAAAGCTTAGGTGGATTTTTATATCAGAATCTCATATTTGTGAAAAGTGTGCAGATAGGGGGTATTATTGAATATAAGCCCTCGATGTTTAAAATATATAAATCTACCTGCGTTACAGCACGTCGGGAGACGGGGAAGGGGGGGGCCGTGGCGTAGCGTGACGTGGTGTGCGCGCCGGTCGCGCGGGGTACGCTTGGCGCGAACGCGAGCGCGACGCGCGCGGTGTGGCGCGCTGACGCGGGCCACCGCGAAGCTAAGCAAATTTAATGTTTGAAAGAGAAATAATCTCAATTGATTTTATTTCGTTTTTAAAATGGTAATAATGTCAATTGACTTTATTTCGCACTAGGGTGGGAAATAAAGTCAATTGACCTTATTTCCGTTGATCTTATTACCTGTCACCTTAAATTCCAGTAGTCGGGCTTGCGTTCATCTGACCATATTCTGCATAACAGTTGATGCATACACCTTACCAACTCCTCGCCACCCTACTTGAATAGTTCAGCTGGCAGGCTGTCAGCTCCAGCAGCTTTGAAATGTGGGAGCGGGAAATGTGGTTCCACTGCTCGCCTATGTCGGTTTGTTGAAGAGCGCTCTCTGAGAGCAGGTGTGAGAGTCGATTAGCGAATGCATTGGCTGTCTGCTGTTTCGATGTTAAGCTTTCCCTGCATATTTGGGCGCACATTTTTTGCTGCGGGTGCGTATCTTGGCTGCAACAAGATCGTGATCCGAGTCGATGATTGGCCCTCGGAGCGTACGTTCGTCCAAAATGCTGGAAGCATGCCTTCCGTCTATCACAACATGATCGATTTGATCTCCTAATTATTACTGTCCCTGGAATTTACTGAGATGTCGTTCGGGTTCATATATTGGGGCATATTCATAGTCAGAAAGTAGTCCCTAACTTTACTTAGGGCCGATTTCAAATGAATATTTAAGTGGCACTTAAGTTTAATTGTGGATTGCAGTTTAAATTCCATTTAACTTTCAGGTTTCAGATCAACTTTGTTTAAATATGCCAAACATTTGGCAGCACTGCTGATTGTTCCTTGAAATTGTTGTTGCATTTGCTTGTTTGTTTACATTTCGTGCTAAACGACTGACTGTTTTTTGGTGGGATTTGGAGGGATTGTTTAGTACAAACACAGGGTTGCATATCTCTTATTTAAATAGCCAATATTGGCCATTTAAATGCAGATTAAATCTATGATCTGAAAATGTATAGTGGAAGTTAATCGACAATCTCTACTTAAGTAGGTCAATCCAAATTGAGCCTTAAGTAGAGATTGTCGATTAACTTCCACAATTCATTTTCTGATCATGCATTTAATCTATACTTACTTAGGGTTTACACCGGACAATACTGTCATAACAATATCAATACACTTTTGCACTAATGCATGCATGCGTTTTTGACAACTAATACGTATATCTTCATTGTCTTGACAGCATTGTCC
>NW_023458563.1:25458048-25483580 GCF_013731165.1 Rhagoletis pomonella
TTCCTAATAAACAATCGTGGTACAAAGCTCAATAAAAATATTAAAATTAAATGTTAACAAGCCACAATAACATTGACAAATAAATATTTTACTACGTTCCAAATGAACCTAAAATAATGTGCTTGTACCAAATGCAAATTCAAATTTAAGAAGCTGAAGACTAGGTACAATTCAACCTAGTTTTACATCACTATTCCGCACCACTTGTTCGCTTCTTCCTCTTCTTCTAAATTATTTTTCACACTCTCTTTCTCATAATAATGTGACGTCTCACTGAGCTGCTCTCAGCTCGATTGGCGCTATCTTGTATTCTATCATTCTTGCAAAAAATCGACTTTTTTCACTCTATTGTTCTTGCGTGATATTGTGTAGTTCGTTCATGTTATATCTTCTTAACTAAATTCTGCAGTGCGGGAACAGACTAACTGATTACACTGAGAGATTATGAGCTCTGTGCGGACCATAATTACACGCCTGTTTCACATGTTCAGCAAAAAATATCCAGTAACTTGCCAGTAACCAAATTTCGGATTGTAAACCAATATTTACTCCCAAAGAGAGAAATATGCAAGAGAGTACGAAAACGCATAACCAGCTAGAAGTGGGAGGTTTTATGAACAGCTGATTAATTTGTTATTTTCCGAAGAAATTTTCTAAAAAAAATTAGTATTTCCCATATTTTTATATATTTAAACTAGCAGACCCGGCGAACTTCGTCCCGGCCAAAATTAATTTTTTTTATTGAAACATTTTGGTCCAGCATTTTCACCAACAATTCACGTTCACGATTTCCAGTGATGCATTTATCTGCTAATATTACGATTTAGTGGTTGTCAGAAGGCATATTTCCATTACCGTCTTAAATAACCTAGCAAAAGTATGTCCGTAAAGGAGGTCTTGAAATTCTCCAATGATCTGGCGTTTCACATCACGGTTAACTACACAACGAAATAAATTTGAAGAACCTTTTCCTCTACACTCCCTCGCGGGAACAATGATCCGGTTCGACGGTGAATCTGTCCTAAACTGTATTTTGTTGGTGGGTGAGTATCGTTGCTATACAGAAATCCTAAATGTCTTATTAAGGGCCGCAATGGTTCTTATGGTTGATTTAACGGTGGTCACTTGAGATTGACGCCTGGACAACTCAATCCTGCCAATCGGAACACACGGGAGTTCGACATACTCGGCGGTACAGCACGTCGATGTAATCGGACATTCCTGGCACTTTTCCTCGCTTGATGAGTTTTAGTAACAACTCGACTCCAGCGCTACCCGGCGGCTCTTTTTTGTAGTACCACTACATATCTTGAATATGGGTCGAATTGGGTCATAAATACGATTTTTAGTAAAATCTGGACTCCCGAGCCACTTGGCGGGCAGATTTCTTTGCAAAAATATTTTCCCTTACGATGCTAATACATATTTCGTACATAGGCCAGATCGGTTCATAAGTAAGATTTTTGGTAACAACTCGAGTTCAGCGCCACCTGGCGGGTCAAACTGTGAATCTAACAATGCAAAGACCCACTCAACCACACAAAAAATTTCGTTAAAATCGGTTCACTCACAAACATACGTACAGAAGAATTATATGCACGCACAAAGATACGTAATAGTTTCAGTATGTTTGAAAGGCGCCACGCCCCTTTTCCAAATAGCCCCAATTTTCTCTACAAATATGGGATTGACTTCATACCAGGTTCGATTACTCTACCATGAACACTTCCAGAGATATGCAGTATGAAAAAGCGGTTTGTAAAGAATATTTCCACGCCCCGTTTTCCAAACACATCAATTTTTTCCATGAGTACGCGATAGATTTCATACATGTACATACCAAGTTCCAGTACTCTACACTTCCAGAGATATGCAGTATGAAAAGTTCAATTTGTATGTGAGGTGCCACGCCTCTTTTTCCAATAGCCCCAATTTTTCTTCATGACTATGTGATTGATTTTATATATGTATATTGTACATATCAAGTTCCAATTCTCTACCATGAACATTTCCAGAGGTATGCAGTGTGAAAGATTCGGTTTGTATGGGAGGAGCCACGCCCCCTTTACTTAGCATTATGAAATATACTTTACATCTGATTCTCATACCTACCAAATATACGCAACAAATTTTGTCAATTGCAACTATAAGAGCCGCACAAATAATTATTTCTTAGTGTCAATTGCTTTAAGCATCATGTCATCAGCTGTTTTCCTTGCTGGCAAATAGTTACTAGTAAAATTGTATCCAGTAAAACTTGCAATTTCAGCTATCATTTTTGTTCTCTAAATTTCCCCTCTTTTTCTAGTTTATTGCAAGATTTCCATACGAAAACAGGGCTTATGCCCTGCACTGCAATGTAAGCATAACCAGCACTTAACTCGGTGCTCGGTAATTTTCCCTAATAAATCGATTCATAAAACGTCGCAAAATGGCATTTTTGACGAAATGGCAATGTTACGAACAAAGTTGTATGAACGACTTATCGCAACTCCGTATTGCAAATGTAACATTTTTTAAAAATGCCGCACGTTAGAGAAAAAGAAAATTTTTTACAATTATCTTTCGAAGCAGCCTTAACTGATATACTTTTTCTTGACGTATTCGAAGACTTTTACTTTGCAATGATTGGCAGCTCTAATACAATGGCAATGTCGCAATTTTGTCGCAAGAAAGTTTCCATACAAAAGTAATCAGCTGTGTCGCATGGTGGCAAGTTTTGTAACAAATACGACATTTGCAACAACTTTGCGTCGTTTCATGAATCCCACTGATGTATTTTGTTTTCGTGCTTCGGTGTGAAGGTCCCTAGTATTTATTGGCGTGATTCAAGTATGGCGATATTTATTGACCGTATAGCATGCAATATTGATGGATCGTGCTGCGGACTGCAAAATATTTAAAGGGTCTTCACATCTTTTTCGGTGGTTTTGGTAAACTGCTAGTTGGTACTCGGTAATTTTATGAACTACATATGAGCCAGTGATGGAAAAGTAGGCACAATTGTACTTTTATCAGATCTTTTATAATTTGAAAGTACATTCGGTTCATAAGCTAATATTATGTTCACATATAAAGTGATTAGCAATAAATTTGCGTTAACTAATCTATCCGTTCACATATAGGAGATTGACTGCAAAATTTACAATCAGCTGTCAAGGTTGTTTTGACAAGTTTTTTGTTCATGAACGTTAGTCTTGTGAAACATTTAAGTGTTTTTCGTTTGCTAAATTATTATTAATTAAACAGGTCCACAAAAAAAATCGATGAAAGGTTCCTTTGACCAAACCTAGTCTGTTATATGTTTTTGGGGTCGCTGAACACGAATCTGAAGTCCGTTTTGCTACATCACGTCTGGATTTTTTTCTAACCTCAAAAAACATCTCGGATTTTACGTGACAGAGAAAATCCGAGGTGTTTCTTGAGGCTAGGAAAAAATCTAGACGTGATGGAGCAAAACGGACTTCAGATTCGCGTTCAGCGACCCCAAAAACATATAATAGATGTGTAATTGATAACACAGATGCACAAAAAAAAAATCGATGAAAGGTGCCAAACATGGCCTATTATATGTTTTTTTGTTGACCTGTGTTATTAACGATTTGGAAAGAAGGCAAAAAGATGCAATAGTTCAGTTAATTGCTTCCAGTAATAGGCAGTTGGAAGAGACCCGAAAAAAGCGGCTACTGAGATTGAAAAAAATTATTGCAGCAATACGCATGCGAAATTCTTTATTATATCTTATAATAAGGAATAACACGCCAAAGCGTCTGTGGACACACGTAAGCAATTATATCTGCTATTTTTTTTATTAGTGAATAAAATAATCAACGCGTATACGTGTATTGTAGGCGAGGGCACGGCAAGTTCTGGGAGTCTGACATTCCTACCAGCAGCGACCAATTTTTTTAAGGAGTGCTTTAGAATGAGCCGCGAATCCTTCGCCGTTTTATGCAACGAATTGACGTCCATTGCAAAAAGCGATACAACTTATAGGAAATGCATCCCTTTAGACCAGCGTGTCGCGATTGCTTTATATGCGCTTGGTTCCTCAGCTGTATACAGGACGATCGGCAGGCTATTTGGAGTATCAAAAGGAAGCGTATGTAATATTTTAAAAGACTTTTGTTCTGCGGTCTGGGACAAGCTCGCTGCTAAGTATTTACCCAGCCCATTCCTTACCCAAGAAAAGATTGAAGAGTGTGTTAAGGGATTTTAGAAAATTGGATTTCCTCAATGTCTGGGCGCTGTCGATAGGTGTGTACATATAATGTAACTAGTGTTCAAAAATCAAAAATTGTTTAATTAACTTCAGATGGATGCCACATTGAAATAAGACCCTCAGCCGCAGATGCTGTAGACTACCATAATTGAAGGGGTTAAAATCATACGGGTCTAACAGCCGCACTCAGAGCCGTTTAATGATTACTTGAGGTGTTCCTCAGTAACGATTTGAAAAAATTCCTTCTCAGAGTCAGTTAACGATTCGTTAACGGCATTTAATGAACATTAAAGGTAAGTTAAGAAAAACCTTTACTTAACTCTTTAACGAATGATTTTGAAATTTTTTGTTTGTTTCCAATAAATTTCAATTCCGATAACGTTGCTGTAACAATGGCAACGGCCCAGTGAGCAGAGCATTTTCGTGCCATTCGAGAGATCCGAGTTCAATCTATTAAATTATGGTTCAAGTTGTGTACGTATGCTGTGATGGCTCCAGTACGACTGCTCTTTATTAGCTATTTCAAGTATCAACTAAAGCTAAATATAATACATACATAATGGAATACATTTTACCAAAAGGGAGAGTCTAGTTAATTGATAATACAGGGTGATGTGTATATACAACATCTTCCTTTTTTTTATATAAAAGATAATGTTTTTTAGATACATATAGTTTGTACATATGGTTTTTTTTTATTTATTCAAAATTCAATATTTTTGGAGGCTTTACATTTCGTCCTGCTTTAGTAAAATATAATCCCTCTCTTTTATCTTTAACAACTTTAGGGGTTTCCTTACTAACAGTATTCGGAGCATTAGACTTTATTCGTGAATATTTATCTTTATTTTGTAGTTCACTTTCAATCGATTCCTGTACTTCTTTTTCTGAACATGACACTTTCGCCTTGACAAACCGGCTCTAAGTACTTTTTCATTTTATTATAATATTCAGCAGACTTCAATTTTTGATCATTTATTTGTTTTTGATATTTTTGCATATTTACAACTTTTGGCTTAAAATTTTTTTCTATTGAAGGTAGTTTTGTTCTCAACTGTCGAGACATCAACAACTCTGCAGGGCTAGGTAGTCCTGATTTTGGTGTTGTTCTGTAATGGAGCAATCCAATATAGGGATCAGATTTACTTTCTAAACACTTTGCCAGCATCTTTTTAATCGTTTGAATTGAATGCTCAGCCATTCCGTTCGACTTGGGCAAATATGGACTGGATGTCGAGTGTTCTATTTGCCAATCCTGACAAAACGTTTTAAATTCTTGTGAATTAAAGGGTGGTCCATTGTCAGATATGTCATGTCTACCAAAAACAGATTTCATTTTGGTTATGACTAGACTACTTGAATAACCGCTTGATAATATTTCAATCTCTACGTATTTAGAAAAGTAGTCTACAATTAATAGATACGTTTGTCTATTGAATTCAAACAAATCGCATCCTAATTTGTACTAGGGTATATTTATAACCTCATGAGACAAAAGTTCTTGCTGTGGATTAGCATTTCTGTATTTAATGCAAATATCGCAGTTCGAAACTACATTAAAAATGTCGTTGTTTATATTTGGCCAATATACTGACCTTGGCTTCTTTTAATGCCTAGATGGCCTTCATGTAAATTTTTAAGGACCGATTTTCGTAAGGCAGTTGGCACCAGAATTTGATTATTTTTTAAGATTATGTCATTAATTATATGAATATCGTCTTTAATTTTGAAATATGGTGCAACTTCTGAATCTATTAGCTTTTTGTTTCGTGGCAAACCACTTTTAATGTAATTCTTTATCTTTCCAAAAACCGTGTCTGCTTTTTGTTTTTCTTTAATCTCATTAACTTTTGAATCTGAAAATGGAAGTTGTGTCAGCAATAAATTGCAATGTAACGAAAGATCTTCTTCCATGTTTATGCCGGCTTTATTTGCAAGGGGTGCTCGTGAAAGTGTATCTGCTATATACAGAAATTTTCCTGGTTTGTACTGGACTGATAGATCGTAACACTGAAGTCGAAGCATGAATCGCTGCAACCTTGCCGGAATCTTATAAAGCGGTTTTTTAAAAAGGTTTACCAAAGGTTTATGGTCAGTTTCTACAGTGACTTTCATACCGTACACATACTGGTGGAACTTAGTACAGCCATACAAAATTGCAAAAAGCTCCTTTTCAATTTGTGCATAATTGACTTCACAATCCGTCAGTGATGCTGAAGCATAGGCTATCGGATGTCTGTCATGCATTATACACGCACCTACCGCAAACTTGGAGGCATCTACAGATAAAACTAATTGCTTTCCTGTATCAAAGTAGGTAAGAACTGGTGCATTAGTTATAGCTTGTTTCAAATTATTAAATTCTTTTTCGTGCATATCACCCCAGTGCCAAACTACGTCTTTTCTTAGTAAATCACGTAAGTTTTTATTTTTAGCTGCTAAATTTTCTATGAATGACCCTAAATAGTTTATCATACCCATAAATCTTTGTAATTCTTCTATTGACTTTGGTGCAGGAATGGCTTTTATGGCTTTTATTTTTTCATTATCCGGACTTACACCATTTTTATCAAAAATATGACCTACAAACTTTATTTGTGTTACTCCTATTTTGGACTTCTCTTTATTGAATTTTAGCCCAACAGCTTTTGCTCTGTCAAGTACCGCTAATAAGATGGTATTATGCTTTTCAACAGCGACTGCATATATTAAGAAATCGTCTATATAGATAATAATGCCTTCAATATCTTCAAATAGTTTCACCATTTCACTATGGAATATTTCTGGTGCCGCATTTATGCCGAATGGCAGCCTTAAAAAGCGATATCTTCCAAAAGGTGTATTGAATGTGCACAATTTCGATGACTCTTCGTCCAATGGGACCATCCAAAAACCTGAATTTGCATCTAACGTACTAAAGAATTTAGCGCCGCTTAGTCTAGCTTTACAGTCTTCTACATTAGGAAAAGGAAAATGTGGTCTTAGAATAGCTTCATTCAAATGACGAGGATCTAAGCATACTCTTAATTTACCATTTGGTTTTTTAACGAGAACTATTGAGCTCACCCATTCAGTTGGTTCAGACACAGGTACTATAACTTTTAAATCGACCATCTTTTCAATTCATGTTTTAAATCAATTTACAATCGAAATGGTATTTTTCTTGGTGGATAAATCACAGGAGGTATACTTGTATTTAATTTCAATTTACAGTTTTGTTTCAAGAGGCCTAAACCAGTAAAAATTGATGCATACTTTTCAAAAATTTTATTTGTGCTTTGTATTACATTGACATTTTGAATAAGATTCATATTGATGGCTGTATTTAAACCAATTATATTTTTGCAAGGCATTTTAAGAACATGAAAATTTTCCGAATACTGTTTATCTTGAAATACAAAATCAATCTTTATAATACCAAAATGCTGCAGTTTTTCACCACTAAAAGTTAGTAATTTAATACATGATTTTTTAACTTTACTATTTAGATTCAAAATTTGTACAATTTCTTCTAAAATAATATTTGTTTGAGCTCCAGTATCTATTTGAAAACTATAAATTTTATTATTTATCATCACCTCAACTGTCCATTCATTTGCTTCACTGTTCTTTTGTTGCTTCATACCATTGCCATGAACTGCAACCACTTCGCAATGACGTTGTTTAGCTTCGCTGCAATTTCCTGCTGACTGAGAGGCTGAGAGCACTTGTAATGTTCCAACGAAGAGATTGTCGTAGTCATAATCACTCTGCTCCTCATCATCGTCTTCTTGATATATATTTTTTACGTACCTCTTTTTGCCGTTCAAACCATTGTTTGCTGCCTGCTTATGTTCGTAGTTGTCTTTTGAAAAGCACATTTTGGCGAAGTGATTCTTTTTGTTACATATATTGCAAATCACGCCATATGCTGGGCATTTTTACAAATGAATATTTCCACATTTTTTGCATTTTTGCTGTGAACCGCTAGGCGACCTCTGTGGTGACCTTTTGTTGCTGGTGTTGGCTGCCGACCATTTATCATATTTTTGTATAGCACCGACACATGCTTCAGAATCGTCGGCACTAAGCTTTTGAAGTTGAGTAATATTTCCTTTGGCGATTTCTAGATTTTTTGATATGTCCACCGCCTTTTGCAGATTTATGTCACCTTCGGTGAGCAGCCTTTCTTTTATGAACGATTTTTGCGTTGACAATCCGCAAATAAAAATGTCTTTGACCAAGTCTTCGCATAGGGTTTCGAATTTGCAATTAAGACTTAAGTTTTTCAACACTGTGACATATTCATCAATTGATTCATTGGCTTCCTGTTTTCTGGTAAAAAACTTATGCCGCTCCATGGCGAGATTGATCTTAGGCAGAAAATAAGCATCAAATGTTTTCACAAGTTCACCGTATTTCACTTCGTCGACATCCAAATTAAATGAGTTGAAAACTAAAAGCGCTTCTGGACCCATGTGGTGTAAAAGAAGTGCAACTTTTCGCTCGTCCGTTTAATCGTCTAAGCTTGATGCACGTAAAAATATTTTAAATTGATTTTTCCAATTTTTCCATGTATCAGCCTGATTAGAGTCTTTTAAGTTGATCGGCTGTATTGCAGACGCGAAAAATTGTGGAGATTGCATCGTAATCACTTTTTCTGTTTTTTCGCTTTCTAATTTTTCTTCTTTTGGCGGCATACCACTATATACTTATATATTTTTAATTTATTTAATTTATTTTTTATTTATTTTTTTTTTACTTTTGAAGAACCTGACACCATATTAAAGTATGGTTCAAGTTGTGTACGTATGCTGTGATGGCTCCAGTACGACTGCTCTTTATTAGCTATTTCAAGTATCAACTAAAGCTAAATATAATATGTGTGTTGGTGTTGGTTGATTTTTCCGACAGGGTGGTAAGATGATTTATTTTGGAACGAATTTCCGTCATCCCTTGTCACGTTTGGTTTGCAGACAAACCGGTTTCGGCGTTGTCTGCAAACCAAACTTGACAAGGGATGACGGAAATTCGTTCCAAAATAATAAACTAAATATAATACATACATAATGGAATACATTTTACCAAAAGGGAGAGTCTAGTAAATAGATAATACAGGGTGATGTGTATATACAACGGCAACGAAATTTTTATTTTTTTTAATAAACATTTTTTTTTAGTTTTATTGTTTAAAAATTTTTTTTTTTTAATTTTTTTAATATTAAGAAACTTTTTTAATTAACCTTTTCTCATTTTTTACTTTCATTTTCACAACTTTTTAGTTTTTATTGTTTTAAAAAAATATTTTTTCAATTTGGTTTAGTTTTTAGAAAACGTATTATTAACGATGAATAGAATAACGCCATCCTCCTCGTTAGCAGATCTTTCAATTATTTAGTCATCCGAAATACCGAAAAGAGCTTCCAAGGTAGTTGCCGGAATATAAAGACTTTTGTCTTTCGAAGAACTGAGATGAGTTGAAAGACAGATGCCAGAATTGACCTGTTAGTGGTTTTGTTTGTTTAGCAAACAGTTTGTAAAAATTATCTATATCTATACATAGTATAAAGGAAAGTCGAGACTCTTTGTACGCGGTAATCTCAAAAACTACTGAACGGATTTTGACGAGATTTTCTCTAATATATTCTGTATCGATAGGAGAGTGACTTTTTTAATTTAGAATTTTAATAGGGTTGCCACCTGTCTAAAAAACTATATATCCACCGTTCGTTGGATTACAAAAAATGAAGTGTGAAATGAAAGCGATTGGTCCCTGGAAAATCACTAATGTCTTATTTTTTTAATAGGGTTGCCTCCTGTTAAGAAAATTACTATCTTTAATCCTAATAAGCGTAGTCGTCAGTTCTACACCGTCACTGTCAAATGAAAAGACTTAGCCTCTAGATGTGTAATAATGTATTATTTTTCTGAGTAGGGTTGCCACCTGTTTAAAAACTATTAGATCTTCACCATTCGTTGGATAAAATAGTGAGATAAGATAGTGAGATGAAAGTGCATGGCCTTCGCATGTACAAAAACTTTTATTTTTTTAAGTAGGGTTGCCACCTATTTAAAATAACTATCTTCTATACATAGTATAAAGGAGATATTTTGAGCACGCTACTGAACGGACTTAGACAAGACTTTTTAAGTATATAATAAACGAAGTACTTGATGACATATGCCATCTTTCTCCAAATACGTATATGTATGTACATACATATGTATACATTCAGCGCGTGGCGAAGCCTCGTGCATCGTGGCCGGCTAGTATCAAATAAAAAAATAGTTTCCTTTTTAAAACAATAAATTCTACAAATCAAAAGAAAATTACATTAAAAAAGAAAAAACCAAATAAAATTAGTTTTTAAAAATTTATCAAGAAAATAAAATAAATAGGACTCGAACTCGAATCTCTCGAACGCCACGCCAGTGCTCTGCTCACTCAGCTATTGCGACTGTTGCGGCAAAATGATATGAGTACTTATTTTTATATTTGATTTCAAACTGAACGAAAAAAGTGAGTAATGATACAAAACAAAGGGCCGCAACTGGGGCCATACTAAAATTTTTCATTTCATAATTTTTGACTCTGAGAGGAAACATGAATTAACTGATTTAACGATCATTAGTTAAGTGCCCGTTAGATATAATTTAATGAACGTTTCTGAGTGCGGCTGTAAGTGACATTTTTTGAAAATATAAGTTATACCCATATTTGTATGGTTAAATATAGTGGCCCGTAGTCATAGAGAAGTTAGAAGAAGGTTTTAACGATTAAAATTGTGTTTTATTGTAATCACCATTTTAACTCTTTCATAGTCAACTAAAAATGCATTTTATGGCAAAAACAGAATTTTAACTTTAAAATGAGGAGAACGCGGTTTTAAAATGGTAAAATAAGGTTCTAAGTTTTGTTTTGTTGTTGAAGTAGTAAAGGCAACAGCACCTAGGTTCGGTCCCCATTCCGAGCGATTCCAAACAATTTATTTTTTTTTTATTTTATATAATTTTTTTAACATAAACATTATTTAACTTTATTTTATTTTATTAAATTTTGTTTTATTATCTTTTTTTGTTTATGGTATTTCATATAATTATTTCGTTATTAATCAAATTTTTTGGAGTCTAACTTTACTTTAAAAGGCCACAACAACTATAATTAAAGAACAAAAATTTAAATAATATTTAAAAGAACAAAAAAAGATGTAAAAAAAATGTTCCGTGGCAGTGGGATTCGAACCCACGACTTCCCGGCTTGCTAAATCCGCAATCTTGCAGCGGACACAGGGTGAACTAATTAAAGTACTGATATTTCTTTATATTGCCGGGTAAATTTTTTCTCTTCATATGAATAGCACTGTTCTCTCTCATCTTAACAAAGAGCTGTTTCCAAGATTTCTATGATTAACAAAACTTAAAAATCTATTCTAAACTCAAAACTGTATTTTAACAAGAAGGAGTTTTAAGTTACGACTATGACTATTGGCCAATGCTTATTTGGTGACAAAGAGTAAACATTCTTTGAATTAGTTAATTAACCCGCATTCATTTAGGCAAGAATCATTTCAAATGCATTTACTCAGAATTTACAATAAGTAATCAACTTTAAACTTAATTATCTCAAAAAAATGTCGGACCTACTTAGATCATTTTGATTCTAACCCCTTCAATTATAAGGGTTGGTACTCAATGGTTTTACTAGCCCTCGTTGACTACAGGTAAACCGTGTCATATGTAATTTATACGTTCGATGAAAATACTCAATTTTTCATAGGTAAAGGTTTATACATATATATAAATGTTGCTACACCCGGCCGCTGCAACGATTCCCAAATTTTCGAAAAATCATCATTAAAACGAATTCTCAAAAGCTCTCTTCTAAGCGAGAATGCGAAACCAATATCTGGCACAAATGTTCCAGTCGTTGTGCTGGGACACTCAGCATTTAGCTTTACGCAATTTCTAATGAAGCCTTATACTTACAACGCAACAGCCGGAAATAGCGAAAAGGTGTTTAATTATCCACTTTCCAAATCTAGAAGAGTAGTAGAGAATGTCTTCGGCCACCTGAAAGCAAGATTTAGAAGAATTGGTAAAGGCATTGATAATGACATCAAAAATGCAACGTCAATAATAAAATGTTGCTGTGTGCTGCACCAATTTTGAAATCCAACATCAACGACAGCAACCAGAACCGCCCTATAATACTCAAAACCACAATCCCAGTGCAGCAAAAATAAGAGAATCAATCGCTTCATTTCTATGTACCTTTTAAATTTAATTTATTTCATACTTTTATTTTTGATTTCATTTATTTTATTATTAAATTCATTAAACCTACTTTAACAAATGCATAGTAAATTTTGGTTTGACTAGATTAAAATTAAAAGTTTAAATTCATTTCGTTTACAAACTTAAAATAAGGTAATTCATTTACTGACATACATATTTACTTCTATCTTCCCGTGCAGGTACATATAGTCACTTGCAAAACTGAGTATACAGTGATTTTTTTTAAATACCTATTAATAATGCCTTTCATCTTAAATATTTTTATTAAATATTATAAAATTAACAAAAATTACTTAACATGAGAACCATCGTGAATATTAAAAAAACACCGTAAACTCAGTTTTGTATATCGCTGGCTGAGTGGAAGATCGACCTATCTCGGCAACCAGTTCGAAGACGCTCTATCTGAGAAATTTTTAAACTACGCCCTATTTCAGAATTTTGCTTAAGAACGCTCACTTTTAGAACTTGATTGAAAAACGCCCTATCTCGTACATCTTCAATATGTTTTCGTGTGAGATAGGCCGTTTTTGAACCGAATTCTGAAATAGGGCGTTCTTCAACCGAATTCTGAGATAGTGTTTTTCAGTAAAATTCTCAAATAGGACGTTCTTCAATCAAATTCTGAAGTAGGGCGTTCTTAAAAAGTTTTCTGAGATAGAGCGTTTTCGAACTGGTTGCCCAGATAGGTTGATCTTCCACTCAACCAACGATATACTCAAATTAAATTCTTAAATTCCTTTATCTTATTCTAATCATAAATTAAATTTACTATTTAATTTTATTTATTATTTACATATGCAGCCTTGGCCAAAAGTATTAGGCACCCCAACATAACAAGGCTTTTAAATTTTTCTTTTGCTTATTTAATGTTTACTATTTTTTTTATAAAAGCGTGGCCCACTATGATTTTTTTTTGCTGACGGTGTTTGCTGATCATCAAAAATCAACGGGATTTTTTAGTAACTACTAAATACTACTATGCATACTATGGGCTAAAAAACTGCATAGGTAATTTTTTTCCAAAGATTCTGAATGAAAAGTTGGAAGTTTTGGTGGAAGTTTGTAGAATTTTTGTATATTTTGCACAGAGTTTGGAATTTGGATTTATGTGTTTTTTGTTAAACAGTGGGCCAGGCTTTTTTAAAAAACAATATTAAACATTAAATAAATAAAAGAAAAATTAAAAAAATCGTGTTATATTAGGGTACCTAATACTTTTGGCCAAGGGTGTAGCTCAGCGAAAACCGTGTAAAACCAAGTTCTGAACTTTGTAGAAAATTTAGAAAACATTAAATTTTCACCAAAACTAGAAGTTTTTTTAACTTTTATGAATGAAGCTTTATAGCCCTTTAAATTCTTGTACATAAATTGCAATGAACTACATTCCTAAATTTTTCATAAAATTCTTGTTAAAAAACTTGTAATTTTGGTGAAAACTTTTTAGTTTTTTCTAAACTTTCTACAAGATTCAGAACTTTATTTTACACGGTTTTCGTTGAGCTATCAACTATATTTAAACTAAAAATTTACCAAATAAAATTATTTATAAAATAGGTAATGGAAATAAATATAAATAAATAAGTAATTCTATTTAGGGTGATCTCCAAATAACATTAAGGCGGACACTTAAATTAAACCGTCGCACACTTTTTTTCCTTCCTCGAATTTGGAAATGGCCCAAAATTTTATTAGTTTTTTCCTTTGAACGCCTCCAGAAATTTTTTCGAGAATAGCATTCCGATCCCTTTCAATTTGCAGGGCTTCTTTGCTATCCTCTTGGAGCTCTTTCATTTCCAAAGCGATTGTTTGGTTAGCCGCGCGAAATTCTTCCATAAATCCATTTTCGAAATTTACACTCTCTTTTTTTCCTCCGCTTTTTCGGAGGTTCTGAAGAAAACTCGTCCAGCATTAAAAATTCAGGCGAAGGAGGAGTCCCTTGAATCTCAGAGGCCCTGTTGCAGAACTCTTCATCTACCACAATTTCAAGTGTCTTAACTGTAATAATTTAGAAAATGATAACCAACAAACACAGTGACTCACACTCACAATTATACAGTGATGTTTTTACAATAGCCACAATGTTTATCATTACATTTATAAAATATTCAAGAAAAAAATTCCAAAAGGAAAACATGAGGGCTGTTCCGGATCTTGTGCATATGCTCTTGAATTTGCATATTCGTTGCATTTGTAAGTGCACATCAATAAAATCTAAACAGTTGCCATGGCAGCAAGCATAAAATTTGCAAATGCAATTCCAACTGCAAATCCAAGACCATTTCCACATCATCCTGAAAAGCCTTATTGTGAATATTGTAAATAGATCACAGAACAACTTTGAGTGTGAGTCAGTGTATAAGCATAAGATTATAGTACTTCACCGTGCTAACCTGTACACTCCACCACTATTGCTTCCAAGTTAAAGGACTTGTAGACGCCGAAGATTTGGTGCACTTTATTGTAGTACTCCCACGCAGATGGTGTGCCGCCTGAAGGCCCAACAATCTTTTTCTCATCTCTGTGAAATAAAAATAATATTTTTACAAGTAATTAAATTTGCATAGATGACAAACTTACCTATATTTATTGGTTAAATTATGCATTTTCACTTTGATTTCATTCGCGGAAAATACAAAGCCCCTTGTGGCCATTTCCACCGCCATGTCTGTATATACATGGGAGTTTCGTTTGCAGCGTCGAAGTTGCAGCAACTTCTCCTCCCACCAATCCAGAAGAAGTTCGACTTCTTTATGCCATTGCGACCGCTTCTTTCTGTAGCATTAATAATATTATTTAATAGAGGTGGCAGATATTCGCGCACCTGTGACTTTGTTACGGTTACTCAAAAGTCACGGGTAACTGCTGTGACAACTTCCAAAAAGTCACCGTGTCAGACTGTGACAAAGGACCAGTCGCAACTATGTTTTTTCCTGAATTGCTCCTGTGCTGAAACGAGCTGTGACTCTGATAAAGTAGAATTCGCAATTACATATTGAGAAACTGTGACCAGTGATGTTAACCTTATAGAAAAATTCGTATAATGATAGGTTATTTAAGACTAAAATCTGATTAATGTTTTTTGATATTAGAATTTCACACCATTAAAAACGAGTGTGAATGGCCAAAACAAAAACAAAGGACGAAAATAGTTAGTGATGCGAAATAAATGCCCTTAGTTCACTCGGCAAAAGATTTCTGTTTTGCAGTATTGTTGTCACTGTTTTTGTCACAGTCACGGATGAAAATCAGTGTGACTGCAAAGTTACAGTCACAAATAAAGTTGTTCCTCAAAAGTCACGAGATCGCCCATCTCTATTATTTAATAAATATTTTATGAGAAATCTTTATACAAACCAGGCATTTTCAAAGGGTGCTGTTTTTGTGACTTTAAGCCTACTCACGTTAAAAACGGAGGATGAACGCACACCACCGCAAAGCGTGCTGTCTTGCAAATACAGCCACCACAAGTGAACGATGCTTATAACAGCTCATACTGATATTGACTTCGGCAAATCTGTACTCCGAATGATCGTGCACGAAACCAGCAACCGCCGTATTTGATCGACTGCCAAAAGCACGATACTGCTTTGGATGGTTGCCGAAAGCATGACAGCTTATGTGAAAGACTGGCGAAGGCAAGATGCCGCAGTTAGCTAACTTGATTTGTTGCAGAAGTCAAACCGCCGCCTTTGGTTTGTTGCTGAAGGCGCGTTTGACGTGTTGCCGAAGTGATGATACTGTAGTTCAAAAACATTCAAAGACACTTGCTTGTTTGAAATGAAGCATTTATATGTACATACATACATACTTACGTACGTATGCATATTCACAACTAGCCTACATACATGTATGCACACGTATGCACATTCCTTACAACTAGCCAGCAGTGAGCAATGCAATTGCACGATCATTCAGAGTACAGATTTGCCGAAGTCAATATCAGTATGAGCAGTTATAAGCATCGTTCACTTGTGGTGGCTGTATTTGCAAGACAGCACGCAATGCGCTCGTGTTCAGTCATCCTCTAATTTCGTTTAGGTATCGATACTACTAAGCCAACGCCGCTGCTCAGTCATACAAAGCAGGGGTATTGAATGAGTATGAACAGTTGAGGATCAACCAATGCCATTCCCTGATACAAACCTCTTTTCTTTGCCGGCGTCCATTTCGTTTACTTTTATCTTTGACGTTTCTCTTTTACTTCGTACTAATAATTATCGATAACACAGAAAACACAGAATTGTATGGAGAAAAGTATCGTTATCTTCTGAGATTTTTTTATAATTACAGATTGACGGCGGCCGAATTTTCCGTGGGTAATCTCGTAATTTAATTACAGATTGAGAGTTAATCTTGAAAAAGCAGATAATCTTGTTATATGTGAACATAATTTAAGGCTTTCTGCACATTGGTCGTCAAATCATAGTTGCTTCAACGTCACAATCATGATGCAACGATTGCATGACGACTACACTTTCGCACACTCGGTCGTGATATTTCAATTCATTTTGCGTCTAAAAATTCACTTCGAGCAGGTATTTTCTGTTTTTCTGGTTGATATTTTCGCGAAATATTTACAAAAACCTGCAATTTTTTAAATATGGACTGTGCTGCAACAATTCTAGACACAATTTTTCTTTAATATCTCTTCTTTTCTTTTCCTGAAATTTGTTTTGTGCACGCGCGCAGAGACTTTTTACAATTTCGTCATATTTTATAGTTAAAACTCACACAATTATTGAATTTTATTGGAATTGTCCACTTTTCAATAATTTCGACCCTATTAAGCTGGCATTTCAGGGTACTATTTTATATATATATAAGGAAAATTTGAAAGTTAGGGGGGGCTCGAGCACCCCTCTGACCCTACCTGGCTACGCCCATGGCCGTACTTATTCGTTTCTGCATCTTCTACGATTTGCCGATAACTAGCTGATAACGACAAGGGTATATATCCTTCGCATATATAGATATCCTTTGAAACGCATGTGCTCGGCTCAAAATTTCAGGGCGAGGCGACAACGCAACTATGATTGGACAAGTGTGCAGATAACCTTAGTATGCAGCTGTCAAGTAAACGATCCATTAGAGGTCTTCATCTAAAGTGATAAAGGGACAAATTGCTTAAATTTATCAGTTTATCCGCACTCTTTCATGAATGCACCTTGGTAAATAATTGCATGAGACTGTTTATTATTTAACGTATATGACTAGTTACGTTTCATTCTTACCTCGTACATTGTGTTCATTTGCTTTTATGTGTTCGTAGCGAAAGCGACTACCTGGCAACCTGTTAGGGTTGAATTTTGCTGAAATTTATACATTTAAAGTGATAAACTTTGGTTAAATAGAAAGCTTGACATTTCATTTATCAAAATGATAAATTTATCACTTTATCAAGTTTATAAAGAGTTTATCACTTTTGATGAAGACTCCTATTATTTCGTATGTGTGTCTAAGGAATTTTGACGTTTGATACTTCACAGCCTGTTGCCTCACCTTTCCTCAAGAAATAATGGATAATTTCAGTTGCAAACATGGGTTGACTTGTGGTCTTTTTTCACAAAAACCTCTAGAGAACCGTAGTAGAAAGCGTAGGAAATTTCTTAAGAACTGCGTACTGCCTTAAGAAATTTGACTCAAGAAAATTTCTTTGCCATTTCATGTACGTCATTTTATATGGAGTTTTTGCTTTTCTTGAGTGCTGCATACTGGCCTATATAGACGATTTTCGGTACACTTCCACCTTCGCTAAATAAAATTTCCAGAAATTTTCGCCCCGTCTAGGTTGTTGTTTCATATGAGCAGACAAGATTGATAAGAATTTTGTTAAGGTTGATTTCTGTTCATTTAAAAGCCCCCTGCTAAGCGTAAATAAGCACCTGCCGATAAGAGTTATGCTTCCTTCGATCCTTGACTAACAGTAAGCCGGCTTCTCAGTAAAGAAAGTTCCTTAAATATTAGTGGTATTCATCTAAACCGATACATTTATCAAGCAGATATTCTTATATATTTAAGCACTCTGTTACATGAACGCCCCATATTCACCTATCGTTTACACTTGCGACAATAGTCATGTTTTCTTTGGTTATCGAGCTCGTTGCATTATTTGGATTACAATGGGGACACTTTTGTAACAGAACAAAATTTTATGCAAAAATTCAATGTAACTGCAATGTAGATTTTTTTTGGGAAGAACATTTTTTAGAGTAAGGCACTTGAATAACAATCTTAAAAACAACAAAATACACATAGTCAAAAAGAAAATGAGAAAAATTACTTAATAAATGCATACATGCATATGTATGTACATTTCTACAGAAAAGTGATTTCGTGTACTTTTATTTAAAAATGTGGCAAGGCCATATATATGGTTTAGAAAAATGATAGATGTCAATAATCATGACTTTTATCAAAAGTGTTTGAAGCGAAATTAGCTTTATAGGGCTTTCGCACGAGGCGATTTTTCAGGCAACTTTTAGTTGAAAGCAAAAATCGCCTCGTCCGAACGGCCTTTCAACTAATCGCTTTCAAAAAAGTTGGTCGCCAGCCAACTTTGAGCTCGTTCAACTTTTTTTCCTTGCAACCCTGTGTTTGTTTACATTCTGTATCAGTGTTGGGAAATTAAATTGTTCCTTCAGTACGAAATCTATACAAAAAATGTACTTTTCGGCTATAATATATATATACATATATTTGTATCATGCAACAAACGATGCAGTATGAAAAAGAATCGATTTTAAACGAAAAAAAATCGATTCTTGCTATCTAACAAAAAGATCGATTAAATAGATTTAAATCGAATCGAATCCAGTTCTAGTTACTCCTCGACCTTAAAAAATAGGTCTAAAATAGTGTTCCTAAAAAGCGCAAAAACCACTACATTTACTACAAAAAAAAATTGTATTTTATTATACAAATTTTATAGATTTTGAGACGAGAATCACGATCTCATTAAAAAAAAAAACGATAAAGAATTTAAACACCTTAATTTAAAAATATATACTATTTATTGCATTTTTATAACCTGCTTGTAAGTATGCGTCCTTGTCACAATTGTATATCACTCGAACATAAAGCACTTTGTTGTGCTCAGTGTTGCCGTTGAGAATTTTCAGAAAGTCGTAAAAAAGGGGTGATTGACAAAAAATGGTCACCACATTATTTTTGCTTTTCTTTACTAGCAAAAGAATAAATCTGTTGAATTTAACAGGGTTGCAAACAATCACATAAATCGAGAAGAGTTAAATTTGCCTTAAGAGTTTTAAGTGATGCATTTTTTCGAACTAACACTTTTTTTAATAGCATGGTTTTGTTAACATTTCCTGAAAAAATCTCTCAAAAGGGGCAAAAGTCGCACATAATTTTGGAAAAGGGTCAAAAAATCAAAATTTTCAAAAAGTCGGGTCAAAGGGTGTTGGCGCTTAAAAAGGGTCAAATTGGTAGTGCAACTCAATATCTTTATTTTTTTTTATTTGAGCCATGGAAGAGTTCTCTAGGCCGTCTGAGAGCAGTTCCTGGGGATTCTTCCGAAATTAAAAACTAAATTAACGAAGCATATAACAGAGAAAAAACTCTGCACAACTTTTACGCTGTTGGAACAACATCAGTTAAATGCAAGCACGGTAAATGCCAAATTGGGACTTAGCTGCGCAAATAAGGCATTTCCATCAATCCTAGATTAAAAATAAGAGACTTATGCTTTGCCTTGAGGTCAGTTTGCTTGCAGAAAAACAAAAAACTATCGTGAAAGGAAACGCCAAATGACCGAGTCGGATTCTGCGACAGCCCGAAAGCAGTACATATTTCTATTTTCAATAGAAAAAAGCAGTACAAACATAAAAAAGGAGTACAATTTTTTTTTTATTTTTTGTGCAATTTATTGTTACAAATTAACAAAAATTAAACATATAGTCACATATTTCATTTAGTTTTTGTTAATTAGGTACAAACTAACACAGATATCCTAAATATCTGTTTCAAGGCAACAATTAATGTAAAAAATAATAATAATATAATAGACTGGCGCTTACACATATGTTAGTGTTTGGCCGAGCTTCTCCTCCGACTTGTGGCGTGCGCCTTGATGTTGTCACACAAAGCGGAGGGACCTACAGTTTTACGCCGACTCCGAACAGCAATTGTATTTTTATGAGAAGCTATTTTTCATGGCAGAAATACACTCGGAGGTTTGCCATTGCCCGCCGAGGGACGACCGCTGTTAAGAAAAAACCTTTTTTCTAAATTTCTTTTTTGCGTTGTTGCTTTGACCAGGGCTTGAACCCAGGCGCTGCGGAGTGGAAGCGCGCACTGCTTACCACTACACCACAGCGGCCGCCAAAATAAATATCTAAATTACACAAAAGAATTCCAGACTCTTCCTGAACGTATGGCAATTTTTTTGAATTTAAGCTTTATAATTAATTTAACATTTTTCGGATTTTTTTATATAAGATATAATAAATTTGCCAGTTTCTGTTTTCATGTAATTTTAAAAATCTGCACAAGTTAAATTTAAGTTGTTTTTTGCAATAAGTTCACTCTCGACATTTTCTAAGGACAGCCTATTTCTGTCTTTCCGCCAAAAGTTAAACATTAAACTAAATACATTCCGTCGCACAAAGGAGTTTTTGACTCTAAAAGCTGGCCAAATGTCCAAATTACGATATTGATGATATAATTGTTTACCTGAGTGCTTTTTTGGGTAATAGGGAACCCTCCACCTCTCGGGGGTACCTTCGGACCGCCTGTCGCACGAGTTCGAACTTGTATGTTGTGATAGTCGAATTTGAATTTTTGGAATTAGAGAATTTCAGAGTCGTGGTTATTGCTTTACAAAACAGTTGTGTTATGTGCAAATTACCAAAGCTCCCATGTATTCATTTCAGGAGAGTACGTACTTTATTTAATTAGTCTAAGATCCGACAAAGGCACGATATTCATCCATCTGTTTAATAGATAAAATTTAACATGTTAATAAATATTTTGCTAGTGGGTTGGCTGAAAAAATACTGGCCAGGATATTTTTAATTAAATATTCAAAAATTATTATTATTTTTTTTAATTATGCTTTATGCTTTCGATTGGTATAAATGTATGTAATTTGTCCATTAAACAAATTAGTGCCAAAGTAACAAAACAATAATAATTTTTGAATATTTAATTCAAAATAACCTGGCCAGGATTTTCTTAGTCAACCCACTTGCGAAATATTTCCTTACACATTAAATTTCATACAAAGTAGATTTCATGTTTTAAACAGACGGGTGAAGGTCGTGCCTTTGTCGGATCTCCTTCCAAATACTCGTTGTTAAAAAAAAAATATTTTGGATCGTTTAAGGCGCTGCACAGTGGCCAATTTTTGGAAAACCCTGGCCAAAAGTCCATAAAAAAATTGGTGCATTCGTATGCATAACCATCTTATATTGTTAGGAGGGCTCTATTGCGTATCGTTATGAGACAACAAGTCGATTCTCTTAAGGCATTTAGTGTTACAGGAGATCGAAGTGACTGTTGCTAGCAATTCGCTCTAAATTTTTCGTAAATTAGAGTTTTCATCGTTGTTAAAATCGTGGTATTATCCTTAAAAAAACAACAGTTTTCAAGTATCCGCTCATGGAAATTGTAATCTAGAGTATGTAAAACATGTTTTTTGATTGTCACGCCATCTAAAAACTGACGTAAGACGTATTGATTCTTTTTGTTTACTCATTATGATGGATTAGGAAAATAGTTACGAGAGTGGTCGAGATGGGCAGTCTAATTTTATTTTTCATATATATTGAAGTTTTTCCCATCCACCTTGGTTAAAACCACCTGCCACAAGCCACCACTGTAGTTTGGACTTCAGTTTTTATACGCGGTTCTTAATTTTTTTGTGTTTAAAAGATTTAAATTATGTAAAAAATGATTTCTGTCAAGATTTTGATGTTTTAAAGATCGGATGTTTTTAGAATTTAAATGATGTCAGAAAGTACTACTATATTAGAGTGCTCATCCATGGGCCTCTCATTATTGAATGGGCACCCCTGCCAATTGGGCAACTTTCCGAAGAAGCCCAAGAGTCAAGGAATAAGGATATTAAAAAATATCGGCACCTCGGACCCTGTTATTTCAAGTTTACGTTTAAACCAGTGGCGGATCCAGCGAAGGGGGGGCGGGGGTAGTTTTGGGGGTTAAACTACGTGTCAGTCAGTGGCGGACACACGCGGGGTGTTTTAATACATAGACACCATATTATACATACATATGCGCCATATTAAAACACACCCCGTCGGTCCGCCACTGACTGACACATAGTTTAACCCCCAAAACCCCCCGCTGGATTCGCCACTGGTTTAAACCCACCAAAATAAAATCTTAAACTGTCGTAAGATGCCATTAAATTATTATCAACTGTTGTAAATGCGGATGCGGAATTGCCATCAGAAAATATAGATATGAACTTGGATACGTCAAATGACTGCGAGTCTGACGGTGTATAAAATTGTTGTCTTAAAAATATATTCCTGCACCAACAAATATGTATGTCTTGTTTATTGATTCATTCAAAATCCCGCAGATCCCGTTTAAATTTGAACATCAAGATATTTAGAAACAAACATTAAGACCTCGCTAGTATTTGTCCGAGCTTCTCTTCCGATATGTGGCGTGCGCCTTGATGTTGGCGCACAAAGGGGAGGGACCAACAGTTTTACGCCGAATCCGAACGGGGATTTTATTTTTATGAGAAGCTGTTCTTCGTGGCTGAATACACTCGGGGGTTTGCCATTGCCTGCCAAAGGGCGACTTTATTACAAAAAAAAACTTGTTTGTTTCTTATTTTTTGATGTTGGTCGGAAACTGGGCTTGAACCCAGGCCCTGCGGAATAATAGCATATATTGCTAACCGCTACATCACATTATATAACAAAAAACATGACCTTTTATACTTAACTACCTTAGTTTTGCTAAAAATCTGATTATTTTATGCGTACACAGCAGCCATTATGGATCCGCCATTTTGAATTTCGAAATTATGTGGTGAAATTTAAAACCAGCAACCAAAATAAAGACGAATACACAAGGTTTGATTACAATTGTACCACGCTTCGACTTTTGGCCAGCTTTTTCGAAAAATTGGCCAGTGTGCGCTAGGCCAATGCAGACTTGCTTTGCATGCCTTTCTGACTTTAATTTGCCTTGATTTACTTCGAAAACTTGCTTGGCCGAATGGCGGCCGAAAACGCTTTCAAATAAAACGTTTGCCTATTTGAAACTTTGAGGCGCTTAAAGCAAGTAAAGAAAAGCTGCCATTTGGCCAACCTTTATACGTTTTAGTATATTCCAAATAATTTTTGACACTTCTCGCAGCAAAGCAAGCCTGCATTGGGCTAGTACCTTTAATCTTGATTGGCATTCAAAAGTATTTTTCGGGCGGTTTTATATTGGTATCTTATTTTTCATGGTAATTATAAGTGAGAGTTAAGTCGCGTTGAGCTAAGTTTTTTATATCGGCCGCCTCTTTCCGCCCCTCTTGTTTTTGAAGGTAACAAGATCAACGGAAATATGGTCAATTGACTTTATTTCCCTCCATGGTGCGAAATAAAGTCAATTGACATTATTACCTTTTCAAAGGCGAAATAAAGTCAACAAAAATTTGGAAATAAAGTCATTGACGCTATTTCCTCATTCAAATGGAAATAGCGTCAACAATGCTTAAAGTATGTCGATTCATAGAAAAAAATGTTGTTCTTACAATAAACATTGTCCCGTAAGTGTTGTTTTTTAATAGATGACAAAGGCTATTGCCAAATCCTCAGTGTGGTGATATTAATCCACACACAATCAAGAACTACCACCAATTGATTTTATTAAAAAAATTGTAATTACGAATATGTAAAAAACGATGCGAAAAACTAAACGCAAAGCACAGCTGGAATACGAGAAATATTTGAAAAAAGAGTGTAGAAATGATCCAGAACTTGCAAAACATGTTTCGTTTCCACAAAAATAAAGCGAACACTATTAAATTGAAGAAACAGTCCATGTCCAAAAACCCCGGAGGAACACTGAAAGAATTCTGTGTTTTAAATTAGCATATTTTGAACTAATTCGGAATGTCTAAGGTGGAATAGAAACCAACCTTTCTATAAGGAAACAATTATAGAAAAGGACTTTTCTTACACTGTATTCATGTCTCCGCCAGCAATTTGTGACATCATTTAAAAGAAAGGCGAACGACGAAGCTATTTATTAGATGGCACATTCAAGCCCATGTGCCAAAATGCGGGTGTAAACAATTATTGATGTTTTAATATCGGAACCGAGATCATGTAAATTAATTGATTGGTTTTCACACACTTTTGAAACACAAATTATATGTTTTTTTACTGCAGACAAGTTGTTACCAAAACACAGCAGAAATCTTCCAATAACTTACAAATATAAAAACGTGCAATATACCCTCTATCAGCAATTTGCACAAAAACTAATTTGTGATTTAAGAAACCATCTGGGACTTATAACCTGTCATCAGTGACATAACTTCAGATTTCCAATTTATAATATTGTTACGATTATCCTCGAATCCTTGAGGGATTTCCCAAATATACTCGGGCTCGTATCGCTGGATTGTTAAATAAATGCTAACGATGACCAAATTGTAGTACAATTAACTTTATTGTCCAACAAACAATTTACAATACTTGCTAATACAGTAAAAACACTTTACAATACTTGTTAAAGCAATAACAACGCTTTACTACTTGTTAACACAATTAAACTTATAGCTTGCTTATTCGCAACTCAATTCTCCGCTCACTTTACTTGTAGCTTGCTGTCTTGTAACTAACTCACCTCGTGGTGGCGGCGCCCTTATATACCTGCGCTGGCACTTATGGCAACTCTAGAACATTCTGAAGTTTATCGCTCATTCTCTTTCTCTCGCTGTTCGCAGTGTTCATCCAACTTGACGTTTCTCTTTGTGGAACATTCTACGTCATTCTTCGAACATTCTGCCTATTTCTCGTTGTTCGCTTTGTGTTGCCGCAGT
>NW_023458563.1:25483680-25488248 GCF_013731165.1 Rhagoletis pomonella
TTAAACGTATGACAATAAACGTCTATGTGACTTGTCGTCGCCAACAGTAGGTAAAATTCAACCTAGAGCTAGAACTAGAGAGCTAAATAACAAATAGCAAAGAAACGCAAAACTAGCAGAAACTAGCAAGTAAACAGCTGATGTATTAACTATTTTGTTTTATATGTATTTAACTATTGAACATATTTGGGCGAATTTTTGTTTATCCATTTTGACAGCTGCTAGTAAAAATATTACTAGCAGAAATTAGCAGGAGAACAAAAAAAAAAAAATAAGAGCGTAAGAACGAGAGAGAGGTGCTAGTTTTTTTGGTTTAAGAAACGCTTTCCAGCAGAAATTAGTGATAATATTTAATCTGTTATAATCTGTTAAGAAACAAAGCTATTATTTCACCAATTGCACCAAGAGTGATAGAACAGAAGATTGCCCCAATCGAGCTGAGAGCAACCGGGCGGGACGTCAACAAATACCAGAATGAGAGAGCAAGACGAACTGTACAAGAAAGACCAAAGACAGTATTGCCAAGTTTTGAATTTGAAAAACCACCAAATTTTTATTGTTATATTTAATGGACTTTATATGCATAAACAATTTTATTGTAAGGATGCCAATTCAAATTAATAAAAATCAATGTTTCTTGCACGACGGTCCAATTCTTGTGGCATGATTGAAGGTGCTGCCACATATTTTGTTGTCGCTTATGACTGTCACCGTGCCATGATTTTGTTTAAATTTTTGTAAAATTGCTTACCACACTTAAGATTGCTATAAATCTTGCATCCATTTATTTTTTTTTTTCAAATTTGGTGTCTTCAAACTGAAAACAAAAGCACCAAAAATGTACCAAGCACCAAACTCAAAAATTTTCGCGTTTTGAATACCCACAGCAACAGTGAATGTAAACAGAAGTATTGTGTGATGTCAGCGAATGGGTGGATGCTGTCAAATCGACGAAGAGAGGGTTAGCGGTCCGCGAATGGCGTCACCTTCAATTTCTGCATCGTGCAATTGCACAGTATATACAGTAATAAACCTCTTTGAATACACCTCGGGGGAAAATCTGATCAGGGTTGCTAATGAGAAGGATCATGAATTTTGTTGATTCAGAGTTTCATACAAAATGACTGTGGTATGAAAGGGAGCAACAACCGTACTATGGCAGAGTGGCCCAAGTCATGATTGTGTAATAGTGACCGAAATTAATTACAAAAGTGTAAAAAATTGCAAATTATTATCTATTACTAGCCAATGCCCGCTTACTTCGCGGCGCCTAATAAGAGCTTTTGCGTTGGCCAATGCAAAAGAGCGTTTAAAAATAAAATTAGTCTGTAAAGTCAAAATTTTTGATTTAAGTTGAAACCACTAATACCATGTCCCCACCAAAAAGTTAACCATCTCAAATCGAACTTAACCACATCACTAACTATTGCTGTCCACACTGCGGTTTGAGGTTTATAAAACAGTACAAATGTAAAGAACAGTGTTCGGACATCCAAAAATCGATTCAGGACTAAGTTACTGCAAAAATCAGAGCAAAAACAAATAATCCGTACTAGATTGAATTTTTTATTTTTGTTTCTGACATTAATTGTTTGACTAAAATATTTTCTATTCATGCAAAATAAGAACGCGGGGCAATGTAAGGATAATATGTTACATATTTAGGTAATATTTAGCATTTTCTATATAGTATAGTATAGTATCTAACACTTAATTTTTTAAAAAGCAAACCTTTTCTACTTTATATAAATTTCATTCCACATATACTTTTTAACAAGTTAAGTAAAGTTCTGCATCCGCCAATTTGTACAGCAATACATCAAAAAATAACGAAGTTACTTTATTGACGCATTGCTATGAAAGAGTTACTTTTTAACAGTGAGATTTGGCTAACTTTCAATTTTTTAACTGAAATCGGTGGTGAACACTCAAAAAACGGCCCCAAAAGGGGCATAACATGAATGAAAAAAACGGAATAGATTGGAAGTCAAGCGGAGTAGAGGAGTAGATTTCAAATTTTTTCAGAAACCGGATTAAATCTAATTGATCGTAGTTGAGTCCAAACACTAGTAGGGAACGAATTCTTTACATTTTAACGCAAATGACCCACAGATGGCGGGAAAACACAGGGTTGTATCAGACTTTCGACGTGGTTTCGAGTTGGTTAGCTTTTAACCATCTCAGTGAAATGGTTAAGTGCTGTCATTTTTATATGGCGAAACTACGCTAAATCAAGTGGGTTATCGGGATAACCAACTCAGTAGCCATAACTACGTGGTTAGCTCCGGCGGGGACATGGTATAAGGCGCTGTATCCTCCTCACACATAGGCCAATAATAGTAACGCTGTGATACCATATGGAATACCAATCCCTTTCGGTATCATGAGCTTCACCGATGGTCTTATTTCCACCTGTGAGAACTCTGCCAGGTATGCGTAATCTTTTTGTATGATCTTGCAACTACAACATTGGTGCCATGCGTATGCCAATAAAAGTTCTTATAGGGAAACTCAAGAGCACAGAAGTGCTGTCCCACAGGATGAAAAGTTTTCCGGTACATTGCTAAATGAGTCGTGTGATCTCTTAAGTATCTTTCAAATGAAGCAATTGATATACCTACGGTTGTCCTTCCTTGTTAATTCACCACTTTTACAATTTGTGGTAAAATTTATGAACTGATTTCTGGGTAGATGCAAGACCGCATGATCGTGCATGAGGGCGTCAGTAAGACTTAACCCCATCCTTCATTTAGACATCTAAAAACTAAATTCGTATAACTTAAACATAGTGCCAAAGCAGACCAACCCCACGGGGTTTCTATACATTTCGTCTGCAGCCCCATCCATTGGGTTCATTTTCTGCAAAACCATTGCTTACCATAAAATGAATACGTGTTATGAATTTCAACCTTAACTCCAGCGGCACTAACCAGGTAAATTTTAATCAAAAGAATTTTCCATAATACAGGTACATAGCTCACATTTAAAATTTGAACGAAATCGGTTAATAAATAAAATTTTTATAAATAACTCTACTCCAGCACCACCTAGCGAGTTTTCTAGTAGCATGTAATTAGACCATATATGTATGTAAGATAACCTCCGACAATCTGACGGAACTCTATTCAGTGTTTTTTGAGTTTATTCCGAACAACGAAATCGGCTATCATTTTATGCAAATAGGTATGTAGATTATAGCGAAACTCGTAACAGCAAAGCTCCATTCTTTGTGAAAAATTCTTCAAAATTTTCACATAAATTTTACCTTACAGAAAATTAAAGACAAAGTTACAATAGTTCAATGGGATTTAGAAATCTAGGAGAAAATAATTCCCAATCGAATGATACTTGCGCGTTTACGTAAATATATATCGAGCCAGCCTTTCCAATAATTACCACTTTTCGCCATAACTACGGTATTGATAACATATGTAGCTGTGCAGAATTTCAGGACGTTAGCGTAAGCAGTTCCAGAGATAAGCTATATGAGAAGTTCAGTTTGTATGGAAGGAAGGAGCCACGCCCCCTTTCCCAATGCATTTGTAATATATGCATCAGTGCTAAGTTTCAGTTCCCCAGCGTAATTGGTTTTAGAGATATATTGGTTTTTTACGTTTTAGTCTGTATAAGAATTTTAGGAATAACCCCAGCTACATACCGAGTAAATTTTTGGTCAGAATGTTTATTTTCAAGGTGTTGCCAAATATGAACCAAGTCGATGTAGCCGTTTAGTAGTTTAGTGAAATACATCGTAAAGAGAACTGTATGAAATTGTAAAACGTGACGTCTCAGGTTTCTTAATTTTTTGGCAGCAACAACGAAAAGTTTAAATTTTTTTAGCGAAAAACCTTCCACACAGAAATAAAAGAAATTAAGTTTGTTGTTATATCAAGGCGAAATTTTGAGAACGGTCCGTTGCTAACTCTAAATATAACAACGACGCACTGGAAAAAGTTAATACGTTCAAATACCTAGGAATAATGATCGACGATAAACTAAAACAAAAAAGAATGGATTCTGTACATTCAATTAGAGCTCTAGCAATATGTACATACATCTTTTCACCGATGCATTTAATTCCACACATTGGCTTTTGCGTGATGCGCTTACAAACATACAGACAAACATACCGAAATTTTAGATTTGGCTTCTGTTGATCTAATAAATCCCCTATTAATTTTTCTTTAACATCTATTATGTACAGATATCGGCCTGTTGCAATTTTTTCAATTATGCAATTATTCTCAAGTACTCTCCTTTGATACCCATATGGCAACACTTAGTTTATATTATAAATTTATCTGAATTAAAGTTTTCAAATAAGTGGCAACCGGCTCCAAGAATATTTTTAAAAGTAAGCTTCCTTATCCTCTTTAGTTTGATATTCGTATTGCAATATTTCATTTATTTTACAAATTTTAATTAATACAATTTTTCAATCAGTGGGCAAATCCCCTAAAAATATTTTCAGCATTAAAATTTCCTATCGTCTTTAGTTTGATGCCAATATTGCAATATTTAATTTATGCTATCAATTAAATTAAATTAAAGTTTTCAAATAGGTGGCA
>NW_023458563.1:25488348-25490470 GCF_013731165.1 Rhagoletis pomonella
CCTCCATAATTTAAGTACGCTCTGGACATCAGTTACTAGGTCGCCATTATTTATGCTATCAATTAAATTAAATTAAAGTTTTCAAATAGGTGGCAACCTTCCACAAAAATATTTTCAGCTGTAAGCCTTTGTAAATTTTTTTCTTTTGACAGCCATATTGCAGTATTCACTTTACGGTATCAATTGACCTAAATTGAAATTTTAAACACAGGTGGCAAATCTCTAATTTTTTCGTCTATATTGGAAGCTAGATCTCTAGCGATACATCGGTGAAAACTGCATTCAATTCCATGTTTTCGACTGATGCGACAAATAGAGATTCAAAAATTGTAAAAATTGTTTATTTGGGTCCTGTAGCTTTAATAAAAACCCACCATATTAATTTTTCTTTAATATCTTTAAGGTACATGCATCAACCTGTTACAATTTTATTATATGTATATCTAGATGTAGATATAGATTTCATTTATTTTATCAATTGAATACAATAAAATTTTTCAAACAGGTGGCAGCCCTCCCTAAAAATATTTTCGGCAATAAAATTTCCTAAACCCCTTCAGCTTGCAGTTTTATGGCCCATTAGAATTTAATAGCTTAAAGTGCAAATTTAAAGCGCTAAGAAATCGCGTTGATTTTTAATGATTGGCAATTTCTTTTATATGGAAGAAAATGCCTAGCACCGTCAGCAAAAAAAAGATAAACATTAAATAAACAAAAAATATAAATAGCCAAAACTGATCAAAATGTCACTTAACTTAATCAGCTAACCATAAGTGCATATAACATATTTATAAATTTTTTTATTTGAATCTACCACATTCTTTTGGAATGTACCACAATTTTTCATGTTTATTTACCACTAAGAAAACTTTTCGTCCGGACACTCTTAGCAGCAACTGATTTGATTTGCTTTGCCGAAATACCAGCGAAGCATCAGTCAATCGTCAATTATCGTTATGGTCTGATTATGCATACTTCGCATAACTTCGCATAAATTTGAAACTGTCAGTTGAAGATCTGTTGAATGCATTTTGTATGTATTCCATTACCCAGAAGTTAGCAGAACTTGTAAAAAATTAGCGATCTGTGGAGTTTAGATTTTGCCTCATGTTTTCTTAAGTGACATTTCAATTGCAGTGGTACCAATAGCAATATTTTTACAGAGATGCATGGAAAGCATATTAGGGGAGTTCACGTACGGTAAGCGTGGAATTTTCAATATTTTCGAAAGCTTATATTTTGAAAAGTTTTTTAACCAATTTTCAAAGTACGGATATGATTGAAAAAGTAATTAAAAGTCGTTTGATGTAATATTAAAATAAAATCTTTCTTAAAAAAGTACGTAACTAACTTTATTAAAATATGTGCACAAGAGCATATAAACACCTTTAAATATATGAATTATAATAAAAAAATCTTTGGTAATATCACTAAAAATATTAAAATATGATAAGTTAAAAGAAAAAAAGGGCGAACATTTGGAAGAAAATATCGTGTCATTTTTTATTCAAAATTCTTATTTTATATTAAGGAATCAATACAGTTGTTTTATTATATATCAAATGAAGTAAATATAGCGTTTAATATATGTAATTAATTACGAATTTGGAGAGATATTGTATTGAAAATTATGTCAAACTGCAAAAAACTTTCGTGTAGACTTAATTTGGACTACAAATATACCCCATTAAAACCTCTTAAATTAATTTTTCTGTAAACAAATCTATTTACCTAAAGAAACCAAAAATCAGCTGTTTTTGTTCACGCACCGTGAATAACCCTATTGCTTCGATGTATAAGGCTGGTAGTACTGATAAATTTGGTTTCATGCGAAGCATAATCAGCCTTAAGTTTTATAAACTTGTGTTACGTTTAAAAAGTTGTGCGAAGTTATGCGAAGTATGCATAATCAAACCTTAAGACGCACGAAGACGATGATAGTATACATGTGTCGACGTCGTAGCAAGCAGAATTTTGAAGCCCAATTACATGTGTTTGGAAGATCAAAAAATGCCCGCCTCTGATGTACAGACATCGACCTGTTACAATTTTATTATACGTATAGATATTTTTTTCTCAGTGAAGAAGTGAAGATTTTGGTAGAGAAGATTTGGTAACTTTT
>NW_023458563.1:25490480-25503558 GCF_013731165.1 Rhagoletis pomonella
TTTTTTTTTTATTTGCGTCTAAACCTTCAAACAAGATGGATGCCAGTGATGCTAATGTAATGTTAATGCCTTTTATTTTTATTTTCCTTTCTCCTCAAATGTTATGTTTCTTTACATACAATCTTTCTTCTTGAATGAAATTTTCACTCACAATTCGAAATCAATTTCTTCAAGTTAAAAATATAGTACGCTGGGTATACCGCACTATGTGGCACCGGAACTGCGCGACACCACGCAACGCGCAATTTTTGCCTAGTTGGTCAACTTTGCCGCGCAGCGTCGCCTCGCGTAGCCCAGCTGCAGCGTAGTGCGTTATGCTCCATAAGAATCCATGCAAAGAATATTTTGCCGCGCTGTGTAGTGTCGTATCGCGTCGCCTAGTACCTTTACCGGACACCGAGTTACCAGTAGGTCTGTTCAATGAGTGCACTAAAATTGTAGAACGGTGCAGTACAGAACCATATTTGACATTTAGCTCAAGAAAATACATGCGTTTAGTGCAAGAAAAGTTATCATCGAACGTTTTTTTCCTGCACTAGAGTACTCTAGTGCGGTCATCGAATAGACCTAGTACCAAGCACTATGTGAAGACCCCAATAATTAACTCCCAGGAGTAGCATTTTCCTCGAAAACTTGGGAGGAGGAAATTCGAACTTCGAAAAAGCTGTTTGATACTTTTTTGAGAGCTAAACTCCGCCATTTAATATAAACAATCTTCAGGGAATTTTGCATTTATTACGTCTTTTTCTTAGTGTTTTCCTGGCCGACCTGTGCTGGTATTGTGATTAAGAGCTAATACACGTAAGCTACAACATGGTTGGCGAAAATTGTCCTTGATATACCCTCCAAGCGGGTGCCGACTGGACAATGGGCATCGCTGCTTGCACCGCTGCGGCGGGATGGGCTTGCTCTTCTGCCGAAGTGGTGCAAGCAGGCGGGGCCTAGCTGAGGCCGAGGTATAAACTCTCCTGCCGCGTCCGGTGGCGGGCCGGATGGGCTCGCACTGGGGGAGCTGGGGGTGGGCATACTGAGGCCATTTCTAGGGGGTACCTGGCGGTAGGTATAAAACGCCTCCCTAATCCAGGGTGTCATGCGTCACCGTGCCCATTGGACGGTTTGCAGTCAGGGGGTTTTCCGACTGTATTCTAACGGCGCCTCCCGGATACCTGTCCGCCTCCGGGAGTAACGGTGGACTTGCTGCGGCATGGGGCTCTGCCGTGGTCGACCGTTTTTTTCCCCTTTCCCTTTTTCCGGCCGCCGAAAGGCTTCTGCTTAGTAGGCGGCCAAAGAACCAGTAATGATGAATAAAACAAAAGAAGCCTCGGAACCCTGCACGGGTAGTGCCGCCGCTGGACACGGCGAAGTTAAGTCCAATAAACCCACCATCTCGGGAACCGCATCGACGGCGCCGAAGACAGGGCCTACACGGCCCAAACAGATTCGGCCCTCCGCAGAATCTGGAGGGAATGCTAAGCCCCCAGAGGGAAAGCATACTTCCAGC
Source organism: Rhagoletis pomonella (assembly GCF_013731165.1). Taxonomy (NCBI): domain Eukaryota; kingdom Metazoa; phylum Arthropoda; class Insecta; order Diptera; family Tephritidae; genus Rhagoletis; species Rhagoletis pomonella. The sequence goes on from NW_023458563.1 coordinate 25,491,982, forward strand.
GATACCGGCAAAACTATACCCCTCGAGGGAAAGTCGAGGCCGGTGGGGAAGCTGCGGACGGCCCCTCTCTCCACGCCCATCCCGGGCACATCCAACTCACAGGGGGTAGTAACCGAGCCCAAGTCCTCCACGGACAAGCCGGGAACTACTCCTGCGAGTAAAACAACAACCGGGGCAAACGACCTGGATCGGCGCCCCAGCTGCTCCAAAGCAGCGAAAATAATTCCGCCCTCCGTCAGGGCCCAGCGCGACCGAAGGCCAGCCGCTAAGGTTATTAAAAGACTGGGCGTCATTCCACACGACCAGCTGACGGAGGAGCAAAAGGCCTCCCTCAAGTGGGCAATGGAAGTCTTCGCCGCCAGCGATAAGCGATCCTCCGGGAAGGGCGGTAAGGACATACCATCCACTAAGGGGAACCCACGGAAGGACCTAGGCCAAAAGAGACAACGATCTCTGGACGACACCGCGAGTGGATCCAAAAGGCATAGGACTTCCTCTCCCTCTGTCCGTCCGTCCATGGCCGTGTCCACCATGAAGCCATTCAGCAAGGCCGCCAAAGAGCATCTCACGCTGGCGTTGTTGGACAAGGGCCATCCGGATGGCCACATCAGCACGGACAATTGGAAGTCCGTACTGATGGGTCTATGCAGGGTGTATAAGGGGATACTCCAGAAGTATCCCGGCCCTGCACCAGTTGTCCGTGATGCTGGGTGGCATCAGGGGCGGGTAAAGCTGGTGGCGTGTGCAGATGAACGCGCGGTCCGGCTATACAAGGAAGCGATCTCCACGGTTGGACAGCTGTGGCCCGGGGAAGACTTAGTTGCTGTTCACAGGGATGAAATCCCTAACAGGCCGCGAGCCTGGGCCTGGGTCCCAGCTGAACCATCAAAGCCGGAGGAGATTCTTGACTTTATCCGACTGGGCAACGAAGGACTGCCCACAACTCCCGGTCATAATAGGGGCAGACTCTAACTCGCATAACACGATCTGGGGCTCAAGCGACACCAACTCTCGAGGTGAGTGTTTACTTGACTTTGTTCTTTTATATAATCTTACTGTATGTAACCGCGGGCGCGACCCCACTTTTGTGACCTCTGTTAGAAGCGAAGTGCTGGACATCACCCTTGTTTCGAGCGGCTTGTCTGATCAGATAAGGGACTGGCAGGTGTCCAAAGAACACTCTTTCTCTGACCATCTCTATATTAGCTTTAAGCTCAATTTTGATCCTGCTCCTTTAACAGCATACAGGAACAAGAAGCGAACCGACTGGGCAAAGAGTAAAAATACGCTGTCGGTCTCTCTACACAGATACGCTTCTCACGATAAGTCCTGCTTATCGTTAAGATCTGATGAAGCGAGTCTCTCGAATACGAAGGTTGTTTCTCTCGTTGAGCTGGACTCATCGTCAAAAATTGATGAAGCGGTGAACTTTGTGACAAATGCCTGTAATGCTGCTTTCAAAGCCTCCTGCCCAAGCACCCTCCCGAAGGGCAAAAAGAAACCCCAGTGGTGGAATCCTGAGATTTCAGCACTGAGGAAGAACAGCAGGAGGCTTTTCAATCAAGCTAAACGAACAGGTCTCTGGTAACCATACACAGACACACTCAAAGTTTTCAAGAAGGCCATAAAGAGGGCGAAACGTGAATCTTGGCAAAACTTCTGCGACAACATAGAAGAGAACTCTGAAGCCAACAGGCTGAGGAAAGTTCTCTCAAAATCCTCTTCAAGTATGAACTCTATCCAGAAGCCTAACGGTGACTGGACGACATCATGTAACGAAATGCTGGAGGTCCTTATGAGCACTCACTTCCCCGGGCTGCTCAGATGACACCCCCGATTTTTCGCCCGGTCCTAGGACCTACTTGTCTCTGGGTGATACCGTTGGGGACATCGTAATTGAGGAGAGGGTGGAATGGGCTTTAATGTCCCTTCAGCCCTACAAATCTCCTGGCCTTGACGGAATCTTTCCCGCTCAACTACAGGAAGCTAAGGACATACTGTGTCCTATGCTTTCTCAGATTTTTACAGCCTGCCTAACACTGACTCACGTACCACACGAGTGGACAAGGGCAAAGGTTGTATTCATACCAAAAGGAGGCAAGGCCGCTCATGTGAAACCGAAGGATTTCAGGCCTATAAGCCTCACCTCGTTCTTTCTCAAAACTCTAGAGAGGCTCATCGACGAATATATTCGACGGAATATTAAAGCTGACAACCTCGAATCAGCATGCATATTCCAAGGGGAAATCCGTGGAGACCGCACTCCATGAAATCGTAGCGACGATTGAAAAAGGATTGGCCTTAAAGGAATACACGCTCGGAGTTTTTCTCGATATCGAGGGTGCTTTCAACAACGTCTACCCGAAGTCTGTTGTTAACTCCCTTCTTATGGCGGGGGTGCAGCGAGGTCTGGTGGATTTTGTTGAGCTCCTTCTCGGAAAGAGAACTATTCTTTCAGAACTAGGGGATGGTTCCATTACAAAGTATGTGACCAGGGGCACCCCCCAAGGGGGCGTTCTCTCCCCTCTACTCGGGAATCTAACAATGAACACCATACTTCTAAGCCTAAAGAGCACCGGTTGTCAAGTCATAGCGTACGCCGATGACATAGCAATCGTTGCAACGGGCAAACATCTTCAGGTCCTGAGTGAGTTGTTGCAAAACGCACTCGGTCTGGTAAACATCTGGTCCAAGGAATGTGGACTTAGTGTCAATCCTGCCAAGACAGAAATGGTACTTTTCACAAGGAAGTATAAAACTCCCTTATTTAAACCTCCCGCCCTAAACGGGGTGGCACTCACTCTCTCAACCGAGGTGAAATACCTTGGTGTTATTCTGGACAGGAAGCTGAACTGGAAGCGAAACACTGAAGACCGCTCCAGGAAGGCCAATACTGCTCTGTATGCCTGCAAAACGGCTATAGGCAAAAAATGGGGAATAAAACCACATATAGTACACTGGATGTACACAGCTGTGATAAGACCCATCCTTTTCTACGGGGTCACCGTATGGTGGCCTGCTCTAAACAACACCGTATCCAGAGCCAAGGCGGAACGTGTGCAGAGGACGGCTGCCATGCTCGTCACGGGAGCCCTGCCCACTACACCCACCAAATCCCTGGAAATAATCTTAAATCTTCCACCTGTGGATCTCTACGGCAAATTTCAGGCCGGCTGTAGTGCGGCCAGGCTAAATACAATCCAGCCGTGGAGAGACCTCAGATTCGGGCACGCAAAAGTACTTGAAACTCTACCGGATAATCTACGACAGATAGATTATACCACTCCTCTACTCTGTTTAGATAACAAATTCTCCACAAGAATCCCAGAGAGGAACGAGTGGGAAAGGGCCACAGACCTGAACCCAGGGTCTACGGCCATATATACAGATGGTTCCAAGCTGAACAAAAGAGTGGGTAGCGGGATCTACTCTGACGAACTCGCGCTAAATCTCAGTTTTCGCTTACCGGACCATTGCAGCCTTTTTCAAGCGGAATTAAACGCCATAATGGAGGCGGCTCTGTGGCTTATAACCTCCGCCCCTCCAGGACGGCCTACCTCTATCTATTCTGACAGCCAGGCTGCTACCAAATCTCTCAATTCTAACGAAGCAACGTCCAAAGTAGCCATCGAATGCAGAAATACTCTCAACCTGCTGGCATCAAAATGCTCCTTGACTGTTGTATGGGTCCCTGGACACAGGGACATCCCTGGCAACTGCCTAGCCGACGAGCTGGCAAGGAGGGGAACGGAACTTTCTGTAGTCAATTCTGCTCCGAATGCGGGCATACCTCTAACCTCCTGCAAACACAGACTAAAGGCGAAACTCGTTGAGGAGGTAAATATAAGATGGGCTGTGGAAACCACATGGCACTACCAGGCAAATATGGCCAAAGATTGATGTAAAGCGATCCATAGCTCTCACCCGGCTGGACCGCTCCTCTCTCAGATTAGTAGTCGGGGTAATCACCGGACACTGCCTGATGGGCACACACGGAAAAAGGTTAGGATACCTCACCAACGATTTCTGCCGCAGTTGCAGAGACGAGGAGGAGGTGGAGACCATCGAACACTATCTCTGCCACTGTCCCGCCCTGTCCAACATGCCCAACCAATTCTTCAACAAGTACCTTGTAGATTGTTTAGCCGATTTGATCTCGGCGAACGTTCTCGACTTTTTGTGCTATATAAAGCGCACTCGGTGGTTCAATTACTAAGGGAGGGAAAGAAACAAATGGCTTCGGCTTCGGTATCACAACGGGCTTTTCCAGCCCACGTGTGCTCCGCGTTCTGCGCGGGGCAGCCACTCTAACCTAACCTAAGCTACAACATATTATTTTTGCTTTATTGATGAACCCTTTGAAGCATTCTCTGGTGAACTGCAGCTGCGGCCGAATTTGATTGTGTGCATCATCCTGCAGATATTTTGAAGTAAGCTGGAACCAGCTCTTTGTTATTTGAAAATCTAATGAACCATTTATTCGCATATTTTTTGGACGATTCTGCTGTGCTGCGTTCCTGCTCCGCCTGTGTATTGCTTCGTTCGTGTTTTAAAGTGTTGCGTTCCTGTTGCGCCTTTGCATTAGTGTGTGCGTTGTGCTTTAGACACCTTAAGATAAGTTGAAACCAGGTTTTTGTTTGTTAAAAACCTCAAAAACCCATTTATTTGCAGATTTTTGCTATGCTTCTGCTGTGCTGCGTTCCTGCTCCATGTGTATTAGATTGCTGCGTTCCTGTTAATATACATATCGTCGTTTAAAGTACAAAACTGCGTATCGTCATTATGCAAAACCGCGTAACTGACATTTGTTTGTAAAAATTGGATTTGCTCAAACAAGTTCTTGGCTCAATCCTTATCCATTCTTCCTGAAATATACTTGCCAAAAATGAGATTGCTTTTTAAGAAAAGATAACCATTTTGAAATATGAGTGTTTTTATATAATAAAAATAATAATAGATTGGCGCTTACACATATGTTATTGTTTGGCCGAGCTTTTCCTCCAATTTGTGGCGTGCGCCTTGATGTTGTCACACAAAGCGGAGGGACCTACAGTTTTACGCCGACTCCGAACGGCGATTGTATTTTTATGAGAATCTGTTTTTCATGGCAGAAATACACTCGGAGGTTTGCCATTGCCTGCCGAAGGAGGACCGGTGTTAAGAAAAAACCTTTTTTCTATATTTTTGCGATGTTGCTTTGACCAGGCTTTGAACCCAGGCGTGGCGGAGTGGAAGCGCGCACTGCTTACCACTACAACACAGCGGTCGACGATGATGAGTGTTTTTACTCTCTAGAAAATAATTAATGCAACATTGCATACGTGGGTTGGCATTATCTTGATACGCGGTTTTGAATTTTATCGGTACACGGTTTTGTACTTTAAACCAGGGGTTCTTAAACTTTTAAGATGATGGAACCCTTACTAACCACATTTCATTTTTTTGGAACCCCACATCAAATTACTAAAAATCAAAGGCAGAGCAATTTAAATATGATAAAAATAATTTTACTAGAAATAGTATACATACTTTAAATTTTAATGTGAAGAATGAAATTGTTTTACTGTTAGTAATTATTGTATAAAATAGTAGTTCGATATAATGTCTGAAAGCTGTATGCGCATTTCTGGGGTAGCATCCAATTTCGACCTGAATCTGTTTTTTTGTATAAATGTAAGCTGAATCCCTTTTTGACAGAGTACGTTGTGACAGAAGGAAGCAAAGTTAAGATGGCCTTTTTAGCGACTTCATGATATTTACTCTTAACACTAACTCAAAACTCTTTCAGAGACACAGATTCAAATGTACAACACACATGTCGAAGTACTCTGGAGATATATGAATACTTCGTAATTGGATTTTGTACCAAACCGATATTACTACTACCATCCGAAAAATAATCTGACAAAGATTTAAGATGATTTACCAAGTGCCCAGTTATGACATTCACATTTCATTTGGCAATTCGTCGCGTTCCTTGTAGATAGTTGTATGTAACCCTTTGGCTACAGCGCCCAACAACACATACCGGTTAGAAAAAAAACAAACCGGCACGCGCAAGCTCAACGCTCTTATGTAGGTATGGCACTCTGTATGGCAATCATACCAACTACGAATACATATGTATATATGTATTGAAAATAGATAATTTCGTCTGGGTCAAGCTGTTTATAGAACTTTGCTTTTTGTGTGCAACTCAAACCGAGCGCCGTGCTTATTCATAAATACCAAAATTAATTTCGCGGAACCCCGGTGACTTTCCTACGGAACCCTTGGGTCCCGCGGAACACACTTTAAGAAGCTCTGCTTTAAACGATGATATATAGATGTATGTACATACATATCTAGTCTGTTCCAATAGCAGTCCGGTTTACAGGATTTAGTCAGAACTTACAGGAAGTCGTTCCTATTGACATAAAACCTGTAAGTGGGAACACTTTTGAGAGAGTAACTGAGCAAGTGTTCCTAGTCAGAAGTTACAGGATTTAGTCCGGAGTTTTTTTTCCTGTAGGTTCATGAAAAGTGTCAAACGATCAGCTGATTTGCATGTGCAATCAAAAACAGAAAGCGGTACGCAAAGAACCGCATATTTGTAAAAATATGGAAGGAAACAACGAAATATATGAATATAGATTTTAATAATTAGTGAGTGATATTTCAGCCAAATCAGTGTTGTACAAATGACATGTAAACAAACCGACTGACATTTTTACAGGAAATAGTGCTTTTGCGTTCCCGTGCACTTCTGCATCTGTTCTCCTTTTACTCTCACTTGAGAGAGTAAAATTGTAGTTTGACAGTTCAACAGGTTTGAGTCCGAAGTTCAAAGGAACAGACTAATCATATATACTGACCTAGATATGTATACACAATTAATGATGTGTACGTAATTTTTTTTATATTGAAACTAGATATGTATATAGTATGTTATTATTATTATTCGGTTCAAAAAAGTCCTATCTCAAACGAAAATACATTGAAAATACGCTGAGATATGGCATTTTTGAATCGTCGGCTGAGATAGGGTGTTTTTGAACCGAGTTCTGATATAAGGCATTTTTCAATCAAATTCTAAAATAGGGCGTTTTTCAGCCAAATTTTGAAATAGGGCGTTGTTGAAAAGTTTTCTGATATCGGCCGTTTTCGAACTGACTGCCGAGATAGGTCGATCTTCCACTCAGCCATCGGTATATAGTCGCATTTTTCGTTATATGTAAGACGAATAAACACAATTTGTATATAATAAGATCTAAATTGAAGGGGCTATAAAACTGAGTGCCCAAAAAAATTCTAACTCTTCTGAGAAAAAAGTTTGAATTTTGGGTGAAAATTTTGTTGTATTTTTTTTTTTTTTGTTTTCTACGAAGTTTTAAAATTGGGTTTATATGGGTTTTGTTAGAAATTGAACTGTATTTTTATTGCAAATTCTTAGAAATAAATAAATAAATATGAGTGGGAAATAATATCACTTTGAAATGGGGTTGCTATTGATATGACCGATACTGTATGTATATAGTAAATTTTGTACAATTAAAAATCAAAGTGGATTTACTAAAATGAACACAACGTTTTTATTATAAATTCTGAAATATATCGTTAATTTCAGAAACAAATAAATAAAGCATTAAAAAGTAGTCAATGCTTGCTGTATGACACGAATTTGGATATACGTCAACTTGTGTAATGTATAATTCCCTATATGATTCCTCAAAGTATCCCTTATATATAGCATTGACACATTAAGTTAAACTTTTGGCAAATAAAATTAATCTTTTGGCAAATGAATTTAATCTTTTGGCAAATAAATTTATTCTTTTGACAAATAAAATTAATTTTTTGACAAATAAATTTAATCTTTTGGCAAATAAATTAAACCTTTTGGCAAATAAAATTTATCTTTTGGCAAATAAATTTAATCTTTTGGCAAATAAAATTTAACTCTACTATAGTACTAAACAGTGTTTGAAAAAGTAAAATATACACTAGAAAACTGCTGTTGCTGTGCTAGGAAAGCATTTTTTTTTACTTTTGACGCTTAGCTTTACTGCGCCAATATCAAGAGTTAACCTCCAGGATAGCTGAAAAGTGGTTTTTGGGTTTTCTGTTCTGTTGATTTGACTGCTCACTTTCAAACAGTTCGGTCACAGCTTGGTCTCAAATATTCATCAAACTATCTGGCGCATTTTATTTCAACCAAACCACGCATTATGGCCAAATAGGATAAACAACTAAAATGCTGCAAATCTTGAACTCCCTTCATATATTTTCAAACGCAGGTACAAAAAAATTTATTTATGTGCATACTATGTACATTAGGGTGCTCATCGAATATGTTTTTTTTTGGAAATTTCAAGACCCTACCCCCTAATTTTATTCGTTTTTATTTGAAATAATATTGCCTATTTTTTATAGATATTTTAAAGGTCATTTAGAGGTCGCGACCTGTCGATGTAGGTTAAAAAATACGGTTTTGTAGATTTATGAGTTTTTGAATTACTATTTTTGACTCGATTTCAAAGATCGAATTTCATCTGAGAAGAGGATATATAGGCCTTTAAAATGGTATTTAGTAATCTATTTTCGGACTTGGCTTGTTGGGATTTTTTATGGGGTAAAATAAAAAAAAAACCATATTTCTCTTAATTTTTTAAATTTTGACCATTGATAATTTCCATAATTTCAAAATATGTAGTACTGTCTAAAATTAAATCTATTTTCAAATAAATGTATATACCACATTTGGCTGAGATCTATCAAGTAGTTTTTGAGATACGCATATATCACATAAGTGAGCAGTGCCACTTCCATTTTCCTAAAAATTCCTGAAAACCCACTTCTCTGCTAAAGAACGATTGTATATGTATATAAATTTTGAATAAATATTGATGAATTTCTTAGCCACTCTGCTCGAAAAATCTGAAAGTCCGGTACATAAACAATATAAATTCAAGGCCTTATTTAAGAAAAAAGTCTCCTAAAATCGACAATTTTAATGCGAAAATAGATTTAATTTTAGACAGTACTAGATATTTTGAAATTGTGGAAATTATCAATGGTCAAAATTTAAAAAATTAAGAGATATATGTTTTTTTTTTTATTTTACCCCATAAAAAATCCCAACAAGCCAAGTCCGAAAATAGATTATTAAATACCAATTTAAAGGCCTATATATCATCTTCTCAGATGAAATTCGATCTTTGAAATCGAGTCGGCCGCTGTGGTATAGTGGTAAGCAGTGCGCGCTTCCACTTCGCAGCACCTGGGTTTAAGCCCTGGTCAAAGCAACATCGCAAAAAAATATAGAAACAAGTAATTTTTACCAAAAAAAAAAACCGACTTCAACTCATATAAAAAAATATATATATATATATATATCTCATGATCCGCTGATCAGATCTTAACCAGAACCACCTCTGAGACACTACCTTTCCGATGCAAAAAGAATTATCGAAATCAGTTGACGTGGTCCAAAGTTATGCGGTAACATACATAAAAAAAAAAAAAAAAATATTCCGACGAACTGATAACCTCCTCCTTTTTTGGAAGTCGGTTAAAAAGGTTTTTTCTTAACAGCGGTCGTCCGTCGGCAGGCAATGGCAAACCTCCGAGTGTATTTCTGCCATGAAAAAACAGCTTCTCATAAAAATACAATCGCCGTTCGGATTTGGCGTAAAACTGTAGGTCCCTCCGCATTGTGTGACAATATCAAGGCGCTCGCCACAAGTCGGAGGAGAAGCTCGGCCAAACACTAACATATGTGTAAGCGCCAATCTATTATTATTATTATTCTTCTTCTTCTTTATTGGCGCTGTAACCGCCTAAGCGATTTTGGCCGAGTCCAAAACAGCACGCCAGTCATTTCTCTTCTGTGCTAACTGACACCAATTGGAAATGCCAAGTGAAGCCAAGTCCTTCTCCACCTGGTCTTTCCAACGCAGAGGAGGCCTTCCTCCTCCTCTGTTACCAGCATCGCGGCCCGCGTTGAATATTTTCAGAGCAGGTGCGTTTCTGTCCATTCGACCGCCATGGCCAAGCCAGCGGAGCCGCTGAATTTTAATTCGCTGCACTATGCCTGTATCGTTGTATAGCTCATACAGCTCATCATTAAATCGTCTGCGATATTCGCCATTACCAACGCGTAAAGGTCCGTAAATCTTTCGCAGAATCTTTCCCTCGAAATCTCCAAGAGCCGCCTCATCAGATGCTTTCATTTTCCATGCCTCCGCGCCATACACCAGCACAGGCATGATGAGTGACTTATAGAGTGTGATCTTTGTACGACGAGAGAGGACTTTACTTCTCAATTGCCTACTCAGCCCAAAGTAGCACTTGTTGGCAAGGGTGATTCTCCGTTGTATTTCAAGGCTGACATTATTATTGGTGTTAATGCTGGTTCCCAAATAGACGAAGTCGTCTACTTTTTCAAACTTGTAACTGTCAACAGTGACGTGGGTGCCAAGACGCGTATGCTCTGACTGTTTGTGTGATGACAGGAGATACTTCGTTTTGTCCTCGTTCACCACCAGACCCATTCGCTTTGCTTCTCTATCCAATCCCGAGAAGGCAGAACAGACGTAGCCCTTGTTTTTACCGATAATATCGATGTCGTCGGCATACGCCAGCAATTGTACGCTCTTATAAATTATTGTGCCTGAGCGGTTCAGTTCTGCGGCTCGTATTATCTTCTCCAACATAAGATTAAAGAAATCACACGAAAGGGGGTCCCCTTGTCTGAAACCTCGTTTGGTATCAAACGGCTCGGAGAGGTCCTTCCCTATTCTGACGGAGCTGGTGGTATTGCTCAACGTCATTTTACACAGCCGTATTAGTTTCGCGGGGATACCAAATTCAGACATCGCGGCATAAAGGCAACTTCTCTTCGTGCTGTCGAAAGCGGCTTTGAAATCGACAAATAGATGGTGTGTGTCGATCCTATTCTCGCGGGTCTTTTCCAAGATTTGGCGTATTGTGAATACCTGATCTATGGTGGATTATCCAGGCCTAAAGCCACACTGATAAGGTCCAATCAGCTCGTTGACGGTGGGCTTCAGTCTTTCGCACAATACGCTCGATAATACCTTGTAACCTATGCTTAGAAGGCTAATTCCGCGGTAGTTGGCGCGTATGGCGGGGTCGCCTTTCGTGTGGATTGGGCAGAGCACACTTAAATTCCAGTCGTCGGGCATGCGTTTATCTGACCATATTCTGCATACGAGCTGATGCATGCACCTCATCAGCTCCTCGCCGCCGTACTTGAATAACTCGGCTGGCAGGCCGTCAGCTCCAGCAGCTTTGTTATTTTCAGCCGCGTAATCGCTATTCGTACCTCGTGATAGGCGGTGGGACAGCTACTCCATCATCGACTGGGGACTCGGGTTCGTCTTCTTCACTACTTGTAGCGCTGCTACCATTCAGTAGGTTGTAAAAGTGTTCCCTCCACAATTTAAGAATACTCTGGACATCGGTCACTAGGTCGTCATTGTTGTTCTTACAGGAGTTCGCCCCGGTCTTGAAACCTTCCGTAAGTCGCCTAACCCTCTGGTAGAATTTTCGGGCGTTCTTCCTGTCGGCCAGCAT
>NW_023458563.1:25503658-25505624 GCF_013731165.1 Rhagoletis pomonella
AACAATCCAAACGTTCGGAATCCTTAATACCCTAAAACCTATTAATGGCATTAGAAGAAAAAGATCAATTGATATATTAGGATCACGAAGACTTAAATATAATAACTAATAATTTGAATAATTTAAATGAAAACAATAACAACCAAGTAGTAATAAACAATGTATTTGAAAAACGTATAAATAATATAACTGGTATAGTAAATAAGATGTTGAACACCCCAACTCCCTCGCCCAGAACCAATGGACGTCGATAAGTCCCTACACTCAAGAGCTGTTAACTATATGAACAGACCACAGATAAATAACCAAATGAAAAGACCATCAAATTTCTCACAACAAGTTCCCCTTAAACAACAGCGAAACTTCCACATAGAAGCAGGTGAACAACAAGACTATCAGCAGGACCCACAATACGATACAGATCAATACTACCAACACGACTGGACTCCAACTCCTCAGGAGTATGAAGCCGCACTAACAGCTGAAGAAAACGGACAATCAGCTCAGACATACGCTGAAGGAAATCCACTCCCTGAAACCCAGGACCATATCGACATTCATTTTTTAGAATGAACAGTTCTTCGTTGCTATACGTAGAATGCAAAACGAAGAACGGGAAAATCCTTAAAATGCTTATCGATACAGGGTCAAGCAAAAATTATATCCAACCCTGCCATGTCCCAAAAAAAAATACCTAATGACGAACCATTTTTCGCAAACTCTATTGCAGGACAAATCCAAATTACTCATCATACAATTGTCAATCTTTTCAGCAAAAATGCCACAAGCTTAAAATTTTTCATACTTCCCACATTAAAACCCTTTGACGGTATTATAGGAAACGACAGTCTAAAAGAACTTCGTGCTACAATTAACATACATAACGACACCCTGACATTAGGTAATGGCATTATAATTAAAATTAAACAGAGACTTTCCCCTGCAGTTAATAAAATAGACGTTAGACCTGACCATATGACAGCCACACAAAAACAACATATAAATTACTTAACCAAAAAGTACCCCCACCTCTTTACGGAACCGGACGAAAAACTTACTTACACAACTACGGTAGTAGGAGAAATCAGGACTTCCTCAGATACCCCAGTTTACACAAAGTACTACCCATACCCCCTCGCGATGAGAGACTTCGTGACACAGGAAATAGAAAATTTGTTAAAGGATGGAATTATTAGACCATCCCGTTCACCCTATAACTCACCCGTGTGGGTTGTACCGAAGAAATTGGATGCATCAGGCCAAAGAAAATACAGATTAGTAATAGATTACAGGAAACTGAATACACTAACAATAGCCGACAAATACCCAATCCCAGAAATTAATGAGGTTATCTCACAACTGGGAAATAACAAATACTTTTCCGTTCTTGACCTGAAGAGTGGCTTCCATCAGATTCCATTAAAGGAATCCGACATTGAGAAGACAGCCTTTTCAATTAATAACGGGAAATACGAGTTTACCAGACTTCCATTCGGTCTAAAGAATGCTCCCGCTATATTTCAGCGAGCTTTAGACGACATTTTGAAGGAACATATCGGTAAAACATGTTATGTCTATGTAGACGACATAATAGTGTTTGGCAAAGACCACCTCCAAAATGTCGAAAAAATTTTTCACACGCTAGAAAAAGCGAATATGAAAGTCCAATTGGACAAGTGTGAATTTTTTCGTAAAGAAGTCGAATTTTTAGGATTCATCATATCCCCGCTAGGTATAAAAACCAATTCAAAATTTTCCATGTCCAAAAACATTGAAAGACCTTAGATCTTTCCTTGGACTATCAGGCTATTATCGGCGCTTTATCAGGGATTATGCTAAGCTAGCAAAACCTCTGACCTCGCTTTTGAGAGGGGAAGATGGACGAGTGTCCAAAAATGCCTCCAGCAAAAAGCTAGTTGTGTTCGATAGTGACGCCCTAACTGCCTTCAATAATATAAAGACAGCG
>NW_023458563.1:25505724-25513516 GCF_013731165.1 Rhagoletis pomonella
TGCATAATCAGACCCTTAGCATAACTGAATCTACACTGGGAAAAAAATGAAAATTTTTTATTTGATCACCGTTTAAAAATGTTCGTATTCAAATCAAGTGAAAAGTAATAAAAAAATGGATTATACACTACGTATAATGGAAATATTCAATTCAAATACGCCCGTATTAAAATGAAGCATATTTCACTGCACGGATGGCGTTTTGACCGTCTCGGATGCTTTCTTCATATGTAATTAATAGGGCAACCCAAAATATGTTCAGGCATGTCTTTTGTCAGGCATGTTAGCAACACGCTAATAAAATGCTTAAACGTTTTTCCAAAAAATATAAGGTTTGAGTTATATTTCTTAGAACTAATAATAAAAATTTCTGAAATAATAACAATATAGTAACACTGTGCCGAAAATTAAATAAATATCGTGTTTATATAGAGTTTTTTAATGTGCGATAAAGATAATACTAGGTTTGTACAGTAACCAATATTCAGTAATAATTTGTACTGGAACCTGCAAATTTTTACTGGAAAAGTGTATATTAACCCAAAAAATTTGCATGATAGCACTGAATCGAGAGCGTAACAACACGGGAGAGCTGCAAATTCCTGCTAGTGAAATTTCTACTAGCAGAAATTAGCTAGCAGAAGAAGAAGAATAAGTGTCAAAAGCCGCCATTCGTTGAATTGTTTTAGCACAAACAAAAAAAGTAAAATGAGTGGAAATCGAAATATTAATGATGCACTGGATTGTGTAAGTGCGTGTGTGTAAAGCAGAGCGTTTAAAAATGATATATAAATAGTAAAATGTTTACAGCAGAATGTCAAAACAGTGCAACAGCTGTTCACTTGCAAGCTTTTGCTAGTTTTGTGTTCATTAACTTTTTCTGCTAGCCTTTCTTGACATGTTGTATTTCTCAAGTAGGTTTTAATTCTTTTCAGGCATGAAAATCTTCGTTCAGGTGTGGTTATTGAAACGGGCAAAAGTGCCAATATACGTAAGATCTTAAAAACAATCCCAAAAGACGTTGTATTAGCTACTTGTAATGCTTCGAGAGCATTTCGAAAATGTTCGCGCGAAACTCGTTTTTTCCACATTTTTACCTCCAGAAAGAAAGTTTTGTTTCGAGCAGCCGATTACTTTTTTATAGAAAGCAAACAATTCTCCAGTTTTTTTTTTCGTTAAAATCATACTTTGGAAACAAAACACTAAAATTATTTAAAACTGATTTATGGTTTAAGAACCGGCTTTTCAAATGAGCAATATATGTATCAAGGAAGGGAATGTAAAAAGCAATGCGATAGTATGCCTCGGCGTCTCCGGTTTTCACCTTAAAGTGATGCTTGTGTGAGCAAATCCAATTTTTGGCAACCAATGTCAGTTACGCGGTTTTGCAGAATGACGATACGCGGGTTTGTACTTTAAACGACGATATGTATGTGACGGGCAAAACTGTAGCATGGTGTAACACGTTTTACTTCAACCATCGCTATCTTTCCAAGTTCTAACGACTTTCATACTTTTGTTGTATATTCTTCTTAGTAGGTGCATCCCTACATATATTTTTAAGAACTTTTTAACAATTTTCACGAAAAAAAAGAACTACTAACACAATGTTCAGTACCCTTTTGCTTGTTTCAGTTCCTGGATGCGATTTGGCATACCTTATTTGTATGTCTTTAAAAATTCTGGAGGTGTATCCTTAGTTTGCTTTGACAGCTCATGTACTCGATTTTACGGACTTTGATACTTATGAAGCTGTGCTTTTAGTTGATTTCACAAATTCTCGATGAGATTCATGTCCGCGGATTGTGGAGGTCATTTCCAAATAGCAAATTTTTGCTTTCGTATCCTGGCTTTGGGAACATGTGCAGTGTGTTTCGAATGATTTTTCAGCAGAAACTCTCATTTTTTCCACTACATCTTGCAAATTTTGTTGAAATATGAACAGATATTGTTCCTTACGCATAATGCGTACTAGCGGACAAACAAAATTTTTTAAATACAACCCCAAACTATTATTGACCGACCACTGTGATTCACAGTTTGCTTTACATGATGCGCATGGGCTTAATTTGGGTCTTTGATCCAATACCATGCCCGGCCATCTGATTGAAAGCGATTAATTTAGTCTTGTCAGACCAAATAACCTTCAATTAAAACTTAAAGATATGTTTTTTATTGCATTCTGAACGGCCTAACATATCCCAATAGGCAACGGTTCGGTTTTCGTGCGATGCAGCAAAATGCTGCCGCACTCGCACATGTATTTTGATCAAATTTGCTTTTATCTTCTTTATGATGCCTTTGCGCTCAATTTGACAATTCTTCGCCTCGCTATCTATTGATTTGCGTTAAAGTTTAATACCTTAAGCGCTTCTGTAATAGTGGCTGCATCGCTACTTGCACACAAGATATCGTACCGTAATTTCCTTTGTCCTTGGGAAGACTTTAGGCTATATTTTTTCTCAGTCTTAACATTTTCAAGTAGCAAATTCCACAATTTTTTGCCACTTTTCGTGCGGTCCCGCCTTTCCGCAGTAGATCTATTATTTACATTTATGGTTCCCAATTAACTACATATATTATTTACTGGTGATCACTTCTTCAATAAATTAGAATAGAGAAAAAAGTCATCTGACTTCCAACTAAGTAAGAGATAACTGTCAAATGCAAAACTGGGAGTGAGTGCAAAACTGTAACATCTACCTTAATTTACATTTTTGTCTGCTGTTTTTTTATTGTTGTTGTATTGACTTCAAATCGTTATGAGAGAGGGAGTAGGGATGT
Organism: Rhagoletis pomonella; assembly: GCF_013731165.1. Taxonomy (NCBI): domain Eukaryota; kingdom Metazoa; phylum Arthropoda; class Insecta; order Diptera; family Tephritidae; genus Rhagoletis; species Rhagoletis pomonella. The sequence continues at coordinate 25,508,509 of NW_023458563.1, forward strand.
ACCAACAAGAATATACAACAAAAGGATGAAGTCGTTAGAACTTGGAAATATAGCAGTGGCTGAAATAAAAAGTGTTACACTATGTTACAGTTTTGCTCGTCACTGTATGTATGTATTCCCTGCAAACCAAAGTTCCCAAAATCTTAAGGAAATCGTTAGGAGTACTTCATTTCTGAAACGATTTTTTTACGAACTTTCAAAGAAAAAAATTCTGAAAGATATTCTTAACATAGCACCATTATTTTCGTTGCTTCACGGATTTTCCTCCGAAATTTCGTAAAAGAATAGAAGTGTGTGTAATTTATTTCATTTTAGAAAATTCGGCAAAAAATCGAATTAAATCTTAACGAATTCTTTAAAATTTCTTTACAATGCAGAATACTCTGAAAAAATGCTTTGCAGGGTTGCTGCGCTCCTATTACAATACGAAAAAACTTGTTTGTAGAAAAAACTTTTACCGAAATGAGTTTGAATGATTTGAATGTTATCCATTCATTCATTCACATTCTTCCATTTGAAGGTAGAAAATTTGAAACAAAATGTATATTCATAATTTACAAAGGTCCAAACGCTGAGTGTTTGGTATGTGAAGTAAAATATTCAAATCTACTGAACTCTGTTCGGCTAGAAGTTTGAATGAATTCATGCAGTCCTATAATATACATACATATTTACAACTGAACTAGGACTTTTGTACGTATATTCGAATTTGCAATTTCGCTAACTCATAGTAATAAAACATATATTATTTCACCGAACTACTTACACCTTAATTTGCACTTTCTTGACCTAATTTTTAACTGCAATTTGATTGCGAAATAACATTTCCGGCACATAATATGCAATATCAATAATTAGCTTATTATAAATATATGTAAACAAGTACATTGTAAAGCAGTCTGAAGAAGAGATTCAATAAACGAAGCAGAAGCTTCAAAACGGTAACATTCCCCTTGTCTTCTTACAAAACAAGGCTGTTAATTGGCGCAGTCGGTAGGATACCGCAACGTCCTACCCAACGTAAATCGTAAAAACGTAGTATGGTAATTTTTTTAAATTTTTGTGCGGTAACAAAAGAAATACGCCAGCGAGTAAGTGGTGTTCTCAACTTTTTTCCAACCATAAAGGTGTGGTTACGAGAAATACGCCAACGATTAAGTGGTATTCTCAACTTTTTACCAACGAAGGTGTGGTTACGAGAAATACGCCGCGAGTAAGTGGTGTTCCCAACATTTTACCAACGAAGAAGGTGTGGTTACGAGAAATACGGCGCGAGTAAGTGGTATTCCCAACTTTTTACCAACGAATAAGGTGTGGTTACGAAAATAGAAATACGACAGAAACTCACCAAAGAATAAACCAACCAGGAGGTGGTTTTCACGACTTTTTATTCGTTTAAGGACCAACAACGGATGAACAAGAACCTAACCTACAAAGTAAGCCTTAAGTGATTAGATATAAGTTTTATTACTACCTAGATAGATACACGTATATCTATTTTTTTATTGTTATATAATAAAAGTGAGCAGTGCAAAATAAAATTTTTTTCTCAACCAATTATCGCAAGTTCATCCTCTGCATTTAAAGGAAAAAATGTCTCAGGTAAAATTTAATCCTTTAAAATACTTAGGAAACCTATAAAGAGCAAATTAAAAGGAAAAGCTAGGGAAATAATAGAAATAAACTGTCATGCAGTTTCTTGGAATTCTATCAACAGTTCTTCAAAATAATTTTGGAGAAAGACTAACTTGCGATGATCTTTTCGACTCACTCAGAGCCACTACATTTAAAACAACAAGTGTTGAGTTTTTCGATGAAATCAAATCTAAACTTAGACGTTCGAACAATAAAACGCTTTTCGTCCTTGGACAGGGACAAGACACCGCAAATACCGTAGCACAAAATAATTGCCGGACAGCCCTCAACGCATTCAAATCAAACATTCCTGAACCCATGAAAACAATTTTAGCTTGCAGAAATCCAACTACGCTCCAAGGAGCTATGAATATCCTGTTCGAAGCTGGATATGCATACCTCAGAGTGGACAATCCTCAAAATCGACGAACTAACTTAAATCAACAAAACCAACAATGAAATAGCAACCAGCAAAACGGACATAATTTCTCTAACCAACAAAATAGATATAGTTCTAATTCTCAAAATCGGCAAAACAATTCGTACCAACAAAACAAAAATAACTCTTATACTCGACAAAATGAACACAGTCCTAACCATCAGAATCGACAACATAGTTCATACCAGCCAAACGGACAAAGTTTTAACTCAAGGGATCAACAATACCCTAATAACCAGAACATATCCCAACCAAATGACAATGACAATAACAATCACGAGATATGTAGAAAGGAAGAAACAGCGGAAAATTTTCATTACACTGCCTCGGAAAATTACCATATATAAAAGTAAAAACCAGGTTAGGACACATAAAACTTATTATAGACACAGGCGCAACCAATTCAATAATGAATCCGGGTATCTGTTACTCCAAATGGATAAAGCAAATCAATAATCTTGAAATAAAAACTCTCCAACACAAAATTTCCATAAATAAAAAAGCTATAATACCTACATTTGAAGAATTTGGTTCAACATTAGGTAATATCGAATTCTACATCGCACCATTCCATGATTTTTTTTTTGGCGGTCTAATCGGAAATTATTTGTTAAGACTACTTAATGCCACTATTAATTATAAAAATAATACTATTGAATTTGGCGAACGGACATTACCTCTTTTATTCAAAGCCGAAGCAGGCTATAAGAGGGAAATGCAAATAGCTCAGAGCGTCGATTTAATTTATTATAAGGAACTGGAAGGAGAAAAGATATTAAAAAAAGGAATATCAAGCGTAGAAAATAACAAAATAGAATTAAATCGGACATCCTTGTCGAGTGACGTATCCACGCAGAAGGTTGATGACCCAAACTCAAATATAATTGAAGAGAAAAATCCTATACCCCTAAAGGAACAAATACCAACCGACCATCTTAATTTCGAAGAAAAAACCCTCTTAATGGTAATCGTTAGCAAATATCCTGATATCTTTTTTCAAGAAGGCCAAAAACTTACGTTCACATCTGCCATTAAGCATAGAATTAGGACAATAAATAATGCCCCTATATTTACCAAATCTTATAGATATCCCTACATCCATAAAAATGAAGTGCAAGCCCAAATACAAGAAATGCTTGCCAATAAAATAATAAGACATAGTAACTCCCCCTACTCCGCACCAATATGGATCGTACCTAAGAAGGCCGATGCTAGCGGGAAAACCAAGTGGAGACTCGTTATCGACTATCGCAAACTTAATGATGTAACAATTGATGATAACATTGATGAAATTCTAGACAAACTGGGAAGATGTCAGTACTTTACTGCCCTTGACTTAGCCAAGGGTTTTCACCAAATATAAATCGAGGAAGAAGATGTACACAAAACAGCGTTTAGCGTCGAAGGAGGGCATTACGAATTCATGCGTATGCCTTTTGGATTAAAAACAGCTCCAGCAACATTTCAGAGAATAATGTATTAGGGGATTATATAAATAAAATTTGTCTAGTATACTTAGGCGACATAATTATTTTCCCGACTTCACTACAAGAGCATACTAACTCTATAAACTTAATTTTCAATCGGCTAAGAATGGCAAATCTCAAAATTCAACTCGACAAATCGGAATTCCTGAAAAAAGAAACGGAATTCCTCGGACACATAGTGACACAAAATGGAATAAAGCCACATCCTAAAAAAAATCGAGTGCGTAGAAAATTTCTCCATTCCCAAAACCCCGAAAGAAATAAAACAATTTCTAGGCTTAACCGGATATTATAGGAAATTCATAAAAGACTACTCCCTTATAGCAAAACCAATGACCGTTTATTTAAAGAAAGGCGCTAAATTAAACATCGCAGATTCTAAATATCAAGAAAGCTTTAACACTCTCAAAACTTTATTAATTCATGACCCAATTTTAGCTTACCCCGATTTCCCAAAGTGAATTTACTCTTACTACAGATGCTTGTAACTTCGCCTTAGGCGCAGTCCTTTCACAGGACAATCATCCAATTTGCTACGCGAGTCGTACACTCAACGAACACGAAATTAATTACAGTACGATAGAAAAAGAACTAGAGGCCATAGTTTGGGCCACCAAGTATTTTAGGCCATACCTTTTCGGGCGTAAATTCCTGATCGAAACGGATCATAAACCATTAACCTGGCTCTTTTCTATCAAAGAACCAAACTCTAAGCTCGTTAGACGGAGGTTAATGTTATCTGAATTCGACTACGAGATCAAATATAAGAAAGGAACGAAGAATGGAAATGCGGACGCTTTATCAAGATTAGAAAATGAAACCGCTAGAATAAATATAGAAGAAAATGTGTAAAAGATAGTAATTCCCAAATTAATATGTTTAAAAATCAAATTTTTATTAAAAAAATATATTCCGGATCAGGAAACATACGGAATAAGCAAATTTTCAAGAATTCAAGAAAAATTATTAGCATTAAAAACTTAGATACAGAGGTCGCGGTAACGTTACTTAAAAATCAATTTAATCAAAACCAATTAAACGCAGTTACAATAGACGAGGAATTCTTCCCCATATTTGAAAACACTTTCATAGAACTGTTTTCCAGTAATAAACAATTTAGAATCATAAGATGCACAAAACTTCTAGAAGATATAGGCGACGAGAATAAGCTTACAGAAATTATTGAAAAAGAACATATCGAGCCCTAACCGCCAAAATAACGTAAGCGACATTTTTTTCAAAATTTTCTATTTGATGCAGAAATGTATTTAGATACTCTAGGAATATTTCTGCATCAAAAAGAAAATTTTGAACAAAATGTCGCTTACGTTATTTTGGCGGTTAGGGCTCGATATAGAGAATAACCATAGAGGAATACAAGCAGTCTTCGAAGAATTAAAATCTAAAATTTACCACTCTCGACTCAGGACGAGAGTTACACAATATA
>NW_023458563.1:25513616-25527995 GCF_013731165.1 Rhagoletis pomonella
CCTGCGGTCGATGTCTGCTTCGATAAGACGATACTGCACGGTGTGGTGCGTGATGAACGCTAAGCCACCACCATTATCTCGCTCGCGATCTCGACGGTGCACGTTGTACCCGGCGCAATTCAACAAAGTTGAATTGCTGTGCAGCTTCGTCTCTTGGACCGCAGCTATTAATATACCATGCCGACACATGAAGACGGTTATCTCCTCAATCTTGCTCTGTAGCCCGTTACAGTTGAATTGGAGGAGCTTCATGTGGTTCGGGAGACGTGTCGTGATGTGGGGTGTGAGTGAGGTGTATGTTCTTGCCGCCGTTGGCTGTGTGTGCTGCTGAGGTGATTGCCGCCCTGTGGTGGTGGTGGTGGGCGTCGCAATTGACGTCTGCGACCGAGCAGTGCAACACGGGCCCTCGAAATTCCCCGTCCAATCTCGCGTGGTACGCAGACCTGAACATGCCCTAAAGTGGCACCAGCCAAGGCAGGTGTTGCACTTGACTGATGTCACATTACGGAATATTCTGGTCTGACATACCGTGCAGATTGTAGGGGGAACCAGGAGTTGTTGGCGGCGGCGTGTGGGTGGTGGTGCAGTTGTGTGTGTTATGTGGTCTGTGGTGGCTATGGTACGGTCTGTGGTGTTATTATATTGTTGTGTAGTGGCGACTGTGTGTGGTTGCTGTGTGAGTGTGTGGGGCTGCACGGGCGGACTATCGTTTGCCGTGGAGGCTGCTCTGTTTGAGCAACAGGGGGCCACGTAAGACGTGGTCCACTGTCTGTGTGTCCGTAGTCCCGAGCAGACCCTGAGGTGACTACACCCCTCGCAGGCATTACACTTGACTGAGGTGGAGTTGTAGTGTAATCGTCTTCGGCATACACAGCAGGTGTATATTTCTGGCCCAGGGTTTGACTCGATGCCAGCCCTGAGTAGGAGAATGCGTAGTGAATGTTGCCCTATGGACGGACAACTTCTGAGATACTTCGCCGACCTAAACGGGGTTAGATCGCCGAAACAACAGCCCTTGGTCGGGTGAAACCCGAGTCATTCCGGTACGTAGAACCGGCTGTCGTGGGATGTGTTCTATTGTTTAATCTACTTCAAATTCTTTAGTTTTTACATTAAATGTTTACCATTACCATTTTTCATAAAACTATTTTTATTTCTAAACTATAAACTATAGTTATTTCTTAAAAGCATATAATAATAGTAATGGTAATGTTCATCATATTGAGAGGCCCTAACTCATATTATTTTGAATTTCAGCTCTATGCAAAGTCGGTAGATTACTCACAAAAGACTTAATCGATTTTAAAAGCATCTACTACGTACATCAAAAAATTAGTTTCTGTGTTTATTAAAACCAGTGTAATGAAAAAAATCTCAACTGAAGATATTTAGTTTTTTTAAAGCTACTCCGTAAAGGAACAAAATTTGTTAGGTAGAGCCTTTCTATATTACGGTAACGATACGAAAGTTAGTACTTATTAATTATGTTTTTTCTTATTAATTGTTATTTTCATATTTGTCAAAAATATTTAATTACTTCATTTTATCATTGATGGCATTACTATACTTTCGCATTGCATATTTTTTAGTATGTATTTCTATGTAGTTAATTTTATTATTAAACATTCATTTATTATTTTCACATTATTTATTTAGTAACATGTATATTTATTTTTTAACCATCATGCTATTCTTAAGTGTTATTTATGTTAAATATTTATTTACATCTCTTATGAAATTATTTATTGTACATTTTATGTATACATCTACATATGTATGCATATAAACATTTTTATTTGTAAAATTTTTAATTGTTTTTTATCTAAAAATTTATTAACATTTTTATTTATATATATTTTATACACTACACATTTGTTGACATATTTTTAAGTTTGTTTTACATAAAACCTTTAACATTTCTATTTAGTTTAGTTTTGTATTTATTAATTTTATTTTTATTATTATTGTTACTATTATTATTATTATTACTATTAATAGTTTTGATTGTGTTGGTTATTATTAGTATTTTTATTATTATTTATTTACTTATTTATTATACAGCTATCAACATCTTAATTTTTTATATATGTATAAATTATTCGAACATTAGGTACATATTTTGTAACTTTTGTTTATTTTGTTTTGTAATTATAACTATTAGTTATTAGGTACGTCAACTATTTATTAACATTTCTATTTAGTTAATTTGTTAACGTATTCCAAACAAAAGGACAATAAAACTTTTCAAAAACGAAAACTTTCAAAAGTATGAAAAACAAAAAACACATTTCAAAGTACTTATATAATATTTTTAAGGTAAAAGTTAATTAATTACTTTAGGATTTTCCTAAAGAAACCATTCGGAAATGCCTCTTTTTGACAATCTGTAAGGCCTTTCGTATTTCAGCTTCCGCGTTGACCGATGTTTTTCCAATTGCTTCTGTAAATTAAAATAATAGAAGTTATATACCAAGTGAGGATACACTTCAAACACTTTCTTACTTTTTAATACCGTAAACACTTCAGTAAAATCCTTCAGACATTTTTTTTCCGGATGTGCCATAAATGTTGAATTGGAGACAAAAACTCCGTGACAGCACTTTTTTCAAAATTTTTACCAACTTCCCCTTGAAGAAGGTATTGCACTGCTGAAACCTGCAATATACACAAATTAAAAATGAAATCACTGATGCAAATCGTTCACAATAATTAAAAATATGAACTTTACATAAGAGTCTCGGTTGCTGTCGTTTATTTCATTTTCCAATTTTTGTATGTCCTCCTCGGTTTTTATAGGGAATCGCGAAGAAGCTGCTACAGTGCCTTTTTCTTTATTAGTAAGCTTCTCTAAAAGAACCGTGTGTTCTGCCAGAACACCTACAATAAAATTATTTTGCTTTTCTATCAAATCTGAAAAACCAAACCCATTAAAACTTTGTTAAAACATACATACATACAGTCAGCATCAAAAATATGAACATCTCGACGCTGACTGTATCTGTAGACCTTTAACAAAATAACTTATCTGGAATTATCTGAAAATATATAATGCTAAAATGATACAAGTTACTTTGTAAATAGTCCACAGATATCAGATGTACAATATGCATATATATATATTAAATGTACCTGTTAATTTAGTTAATTTCTCGCAAAACATGGTTTCCAAGCTTTTGCATTTGCTGCAACCATCATTTACATCGCCATCTAAAATATGGATTAAAGTATATATTTAAATATGGTATGTGAATTAGTTTTTATATATTTAGATATTTAGCATACCATTCCAATTTGGTGTTGTTTCAATTATTGTACAAGTATTCATGCGACAAAACTTTTCTGGTTTTACTTTTCCCACTTCCGAGCTCTCCATTTTCTTCTTCTTCGCTTGCGGTATTCAAAAGGGATTCATAAAAAAACAAAATTTTTAATTAGTGCAACCATGCAATATTGGTATGAAAAGAAATTTGTCTTTGTATGGTAGTGCCATCATTTTACAGTTGATCTCCTCAATAGGAAATATTTCTTTTTCAGTACTGGGTATAGCATCTCCCAAACATATACCTAGCGCTGAAATTGAATTTAAAGGTTCTTCAAAAAAGGTGTTTATGTTCATATACCTCCTACCAACTAAAACTCCCATGCTAGTATCGCATTTTTCGAATCCCTCAATATTAAAAACAATAAAGGGTTTTATGAAACACACATTATTTGGCCTCTTGGTACTAAAAAAATAATGCTGATTGGTATAGGATTTTATTTTCGAAGTTGACTCTACAAAACCTATTCTTTTTGACTCAAGCACGAAATCAGAGTGACTATTTGTATTATAAATTTGTTTCTAATATGTGTGTAGGTTTTCGAACGTTTTTTTTTAAAGTTTGCAAAAAGTTTTCGAAATCGTATGCAGAAAAATTTCCAAGAACTCCTAGTGTTTTAACGCTGTCAGTCAAATGTAGTAGATTGTGGACATTATATGAGACACTATTATCATGGAAAATTTTTGGAAAATTTTCTACAAACAACTTAAGTGTCTCTTCCGCATTTGAAATATTTGAATGCACATTTTTAGGGCAGGATAACAATCTGCAAGCGCAATGCAACAATAAAAACTCATAGTAAATACTATCATGAACATTGTCTTTAAGAACTAAAATACCCGTGTAAAGCAAAAATTGCCTAAATTCAGTCGCTTTCCAATACGGGACTTCCTCAAGACTTCGAGGCAACCGAACGAATTCTTTGGGAATATTGGTTCTAATGGATGCCAATTATCTGATATATTTTTTTTGCCTTCCGCTGTTAACCTCATATTAAAATCCAACTTATTTTTCAAAATTTTAACCAAAAACTTCTTTGTTACACCTAGATCTACCAAATGCATTGGGTCTAAAGGAACCTGTGTTATCATGCGCAAATAAATTTTTTCAAATGGAGTTTTATTTGAGCGAAATCCTATTTGGTGGTGATTTAAAAAATTTCTTTGGGCAAAATCTTCATCACTGATTAGCTCGCCTACTTTTGTAGGATACGTAAGGACGTTAGCTATTTTTTTCGCTTCTTCAGTGCACTTTGAACATCCATGAGCAGTTGTGTGATGGGGAATTCCGCATGCAAACGCCCTAGCAGGTGCATCGCATATTAAAGCCCTCATTTTTAAGCTGAATATTTGTCCGCATAATTCCAAACCGTTTTCTTTCAACAATTGGTACTCATTTATAAAATAGCTCAAAAACTCATTAACATCATTTGGCTTTTGCTTGCCTTTATAAACACCAACTGGGAAAACAGAAATGTTTGGAGCATTAATGATTTTTAATAAAATTGGCCAAAGTTGAGTTTTGGAGCTATTAAATAGAGGTAAGCCATCAATATTAAGGTCAAACACAATTTCTTCGTAGTGACAAATATAATTTGCAATTTTTTTCATTTGATTTTTAATTCCAAAGTGAACATATTCCCCCGGGGGAACATGTTGCACAACCACCTTTTCACTGTTTAAATTAAGAAGAGCGGACGGACTTAAAGGAACGTCTAAGTTCTCCTCTTTGAGGATAATTAACAGGGCCCTTAAACTTTGGTGAGGGATTCTGCTTTTTATTTGCCATGCCGCAAGTTTTTCGCGAAAGGTTTTTTCTTTGGCATCTCATTCGCACTGGTATCGTCGATATGAAAGTTTTCGCATAGCGCTGCGCAATCGTCGGTGGCGCCATTTCCACGAATTTCAATCGACGCTTCGCTCGCCACCAACTGCTGAGCATACAATGCTTTTTTTTCTTTTACAAGACGTTTTAAATGCCTTTTTGAACACTGCATTTTATTGCAAACTAAACCGCACTTATAATTTAATAGTTTATCACTACTTTTATTAATAATTGGCTCACCTGAACACCCAAAAAAGTAAATATTAAAAATTCGCAAATCGTCGCCTTAAGGGATTAACTTCAACTGATGATGAGCTTACGGATGTAGGGAGCAGTGTTGCCGTTTCAGCGCTTTATACCGAAGCGAAAATCCTATTTCAAAAAATGAAGTGTTTCGGAATGATTTGCGATTATTCGAGTACGGTGAGTTCTCAGTTAGTGTAATCAAAACATATTAATTAAAATTTAGTTTTAAATAATAAATACAATTACTAATAGATCGAGTAAGTTTGAACCAATCGGTTATTTAGAGTAATTTATTTAAAACTGAAATTTAGAGCAAGAAAATGTTGTAAGATATAAACAATTTTTACACTTGTTCAAATAGCATTTGACTAATTTATGTTAAATTAGTTAATTTCATTGTCAATTTGGTTTAAGAAAAATATGTAAGTACCATACATATGTACATACGTACAAGAATATGTATGCTACTATCTTTTTCGTAAGTTTGTGTTGATATATTGAATTTTTTGTAATATGTTTTAGATTCTTTAAAGCAAAACTTATATCTTAGAAAGTAAATAGATTTCATAAGACGTTACATGACGGGTTCTAAATCGAACCGAAATATTTTTTTGGAAGCGATTGCGGCAGCCCTGCTTAGAATGCAAAAGGTATTGCCAGATAAAAAGCAACCAGGCTACACATACATATTCTACTTAAATAAAAGTAAAAAAACGTTTGCTTTCACTTAATAAATGTAAGAGGTATTATACATCGAATACTTAAGTAACTGAAGAATTGTTGTCGCATTACAAAGGAACAAGTTATTTAAAACTGTATGTACTGTGAGTTAAATGTGTTATTGTTTTATATATGGCAATACCTCTGGCCGAATACAATTACCGACTATTCACGAAAGACGACGCTAAAAGTGCACCTGAAATTCGACATGGTCCATTACAGCATAACATGTGGTTTGTATGTAACCAGGTCGCTTGCTACCTACAGCAAAACATAGTCCCATCGGGCCACCTGGTCTTCAAATTTTTGCAGGGTTACCTCACCGCTAGGGATGCAAATTTTCAGAGCCAACATCGATACATCGATAATTCGATGTATCGTAAACACTAACATCGATGCCGAAAAAAATCGCTCCAAAACTATCGATACATCGATATTTTCCGATGTTTCTCTTTTTTAATAAGTATGTTACAGGTACTTCATGATTTGCAGGTTTTTACAGGAAGCTGTTAACGTACGCCACCTTCCATAAGGTTTATTAATGGCGAAAACCGCTTTACCTGTAAAACCTGCAAATCCTGAAATACCTGGAACTGACTTAATGCTTGTTAAAATTTTAAGAAAAACCTAGTGTCCATCTAAACTGCTACACTTTTAACATTTCAATGGGTGGTTTTTTGAAATTAATTAGATTTCCTTCCAATGTCATAATAGATTTGCTGTTTAAGCGCAGATAATACTTACACGCACATTAAGTCGTGTTGAAATACTGTAACTACGTCATGGAAATCGCCTATGTTCAACGTTGCCAATTGCTTTTATTAAGTGCAGGGCTGCCATCACCCGTAGTACGCTTACCCAAAGGGCTCTGTCCCACGGTTAGTAATTATCACGATATTTGGATCGCGATCCATATTGATGGATTGATGGATCGCGCACGAATGCTACATGTTCAATATTTAGCGCGTCAGTATTTGCATATTTTTTTTGCTGAACGCTTATTATGACGCAAGAAAATATTTTTATTTTGTACGTATAATTTACAGATAATGCATTTATTATTTATGACAATTATTTTAAGATTTGTTCAATTTGTTTTGAAAGATTTTAAGCCCCGAGAGTGGTGGCAGAGCCGATGTTTACATTATGAGAGTAAAAGATGCACTAAAGAAATGTATGGATCGCGTTTTGAAAGTGCTACACGTTCAATATTTATTGACGGTATAGCGATCCGCGATCCAGATTTCAAAATTTTTTAGAAATTTTGCGGTATGGATCACGATCCATCAATCTGCATACTACACCGTCAATAAATATCGCGATACTTGGATCACGTCAATAAATACTGACCGTGTGACAGAGCCCAAAGAATATAACATAAAGATGTGAACGCAGTGGCAATTTTGAACCGAAACTAAATCGATGTTTAAAACATCGTTAAAATTGACATCGATATATCGCCAATTTTACGATGTTGAGTAATTTTCAAATATCGATGGTAAACATCGGTTGTTCCAGTGTGAAACTACCAAACACTCTTTGCCTTGAAGGGAATTTCTCTGAGAAGTTCAAGGCAAAACTATATTTTAACCAATATTTATGCCCATTCGCAAAGAAAGGATGATATTGGAAAAGCTTCCCACTCTAGAAAACGCGTTGAAATGCTTATAAAAATAAGACAAAATGTCCCGACAAGTTATTTTGCTAACTTCAGCATGTTCTTAAAATTGTGTGCTTGTACAGAATATAAAGGCTAAATAATGGGAACAATTCTACTTGCATTTAAATCATTATTTCGCATCACATGGTCGCGTTTCCTCTTATTCCTTAAAATTTATTATTTGCGCTCCCTCATTACCAAGCTTTTATTCATTCCCTCACTTTTATGACATCACAACCGGTTGGTCACAGCTTGATTTGCGCAATCTTGTTTTCTATCACTCTTGCGTTATTAGGCATCTTACACTGTATACGGCTGAGAATAAAAATTCACAATGCGTAGCATATGAGTGAGAGTGTAAGAAAACTCTCAAACACCCTTGTTACACGGGTAAGAATATTCCAGTGCTGAGAACTTATGAGAACTCCACGATAAGAACGAATACCACTCTCATTACTTGTTAGACGGTGAGAATGAGAGTGAAATCCTATTCTCAAGGTATTTACTCTCATCGTTTACGAGCACCTTTAAAGAAGCGAAAAAATTCGAAGGCATTATAACGCTATGCCTTCTAGAACACGTTACCACAAAGAGGTGGTACAAATTAGGGCTCATGATACCGGGTATTACCGGGTTCGCGACGGGTATCTTGTTGGAATAATTTGCATTAATGGAGATTTATCTAACCACCTAGCTAACTCGTTACCACAATTGTTTGCGAAGGAGTCCCCGCACCTAGGATTTTTGGCGTTTAAATCTTCTCCCAATACAATTTGATTTTAGTTAAATCATCGCCTAATAGTTTTTTCCGCAGCGTTTTGTACATAGCCAAAAATGCTATTTTTTCCCCACCCACCAAATCAAGTTCAACACCCACAATACTAGTTGGAAAAGGGAAATTTTCGCATATCTGTAGCAATACTTAACACAACCTGCAGTGCCACCTCCTTTACCTACAGTACGAAACTGCGCTATAAAATTGTGCCCATTAAACGAAACCGTGTGTCTGATGTTGAGACAATGCTAGCTATCAGTACCACATCTGTATTGTTAGTTTTTAGGAAAATATTGAAAAAATTACACTTCTGTCTAGATATTAAGGAATTTACGTTAATAAAAATGCATTTAAGGTTTTTAACCATCAAGAGATAAAGTTAAGAATAGATTAAAAAGTGCTTGAGATTTTTCCTCATCATTGTTAATTATTTCGTAATTCTTCGAGAATTTTTCAATCTTGGTAAGGCAACCAAAAAATCCTTGCCCAAAAGTCTTTTACAATCTACATTAATTGTATTAAATTTATTTTCAAAAATAACTGTTTGACATTGCCGAGCCGGCGAAGATAACTTTGAATGAAACTGTTGGACGCATTGCTTCATTGTTTAATTTTAGATTTTTATTGTTTATCTTAGATTTGAGCCTACTGATTATTTCAATTCTTTTAGGGCATTTCTTATCATTGGCTGAATGACCCTCCTCAAGACAATTGGCACTCCTGATCCGTAGTCCCACTGTTTTGACTACGGTGCCCTACGACGGGTCAGTGTAGACATATTCTGTATTGTTGAGATGCTTGGATGGAACTTTACAGTTTCCTGGCCCATGGGACTTACTGCATTTGACACACCTAAAGGGCATGCTGCAATTACTTGCCACGTGGAAATAGCGTGGACAGTTTTTACATTGTATGGGGGAGTCGTCTTTGAATCCCTTAAAGCTAACTTTGCAATTGAGAATGCATTGAATATTTTTAAACTCCAAAAGATTGGATTCCCTTGAAAGTTGTACCAACCAATTAAATTTAAGTCTTTTTACGTTTATGACTTTTATATTCAAACCTAAACTATGATAATCGAGTACTTCAATTTCATCGTAAATGTGTGAAAGTTTCTTTATTATTAAAATATATGGCTTAGCCTCATTTGGAGTGATTAATTTCATTATTTATAAAATTTTTTTTAACTATGTCATACTCTCCAAGAGTTGATACGCTTATATGCGTGACATTTTTATTAATAATATTGAAATAAAAATTTTTGTGGCCCAATTGTCCACCAAGTCATTAGATTGGAGGTTAACTCCTTTTAATCATTTTCTTTGCATTTACATTATTGACTGCTGCCAAAGAATACCTTGCTTCGTAGACCGTTCCAGGAATACCTTGCTTCGTAGTTGATGCTGGTTTCATCCAGTGGCCGACCTCTGTATGCTCATCTGCTTCCTCATCATCCATCACACTAAAATCAGTTATTGAATGCTCATAGTTGAAATCAGTAATGATATTCTTTTCAGCCTGCGTTATTAGGCTTTTATTAATTCCGTTGTTTATTGTGTCATGCACATTTCCATTTTTAGAGTTTATTGAAACTTCGTAATTTTTTAAACGATTTTCGAGTTCATTGATTTTCTTAGAAAGTTCTTCATTGAGAACAATTAATTTTTTATTGACTTGACAATGCTGTCATAATCATTTTTTTTACTTGAGTGTACTTAATCACCGTCAGCCAATTCTTGGCTCTCACGACGGCGTTCCTTAAGAGTTATATGGTGCATAAAAATCATACATACATAGATATGGCAATTCCTCGATAGTATCTAACTTCAAATATGGCCGATAGTGGTCACCATCGATAGTTGCGATAGTGATGTCCCTTCGATACTATCGATAAGTGCCATCGATAGTTTGCCACCACTAATCACTACACTTGCTGGACTTTGACATGCAATTACACTGCACCTACAGGTTGGTGTTATGTTGCAGATTCGGGGAATTAGCTACTGTTGATCATTGCCTGCTACCTTGGCAATGCAAATATGCTGGCTCAGGTCATTCTTCAGAATTTACTGTTGGCCTTGAGCTGCACGTGTTAACTTATATAAATAAATACACGACGTTATTTTCGTTTATTTAAAAATTTGTCGTTTATTTCTATAATTAAAAATATTAGTTATACGGCACTATGTGCCTGTTGGTTTGCAGTTAAAACTAAGACTAAAATATTCTTAAAGCTAAAACTATTACCCTATATACCCTTCCTGAGCCTGCCTACGTGACCAAAGATGCTTGGTTTGCTAGGGTTTGCGCGTGTAGCGCTCGGCAGAAGTATTTGGTCAGGTGAGTGAATAAGCGGTTGCACGTGTTTCGCTCACTAAAGGTGTTTAGTTTCATTAACTAAGAGTTTAGAGGATGCGCGTGCAGCGCAATTGCACTTTTGGTTGCAACAAGACTCCAAAATATGCGAACGGTTTCTAAGTTTGCAGAATATTCTGTGGGAATGGAATTTATGTAATGTTGTTTTGGCTATGTGTAGAAGTTCATAAAATATTGTGTTAACTCCTCCCTCCGAAATTTCGATCGTGAGTGAATAAGCTGGATTTCACTAAAAGGTTCAGAGAACTTATTTTTTTAATATTCTTTATATTCAGCTCTTTCATGAGTTTTAAGGATAGTACTTCCTCGAATTCTGAACGTGAATTTGAATGTTGGATTAAGGCTATGTTGTTCTAAAGTTGTAAAATTCATGTTATTAATTCTTATGGTTTCATTAAAGATTCTTATTAAATATGATCCTTTTTAATTCCTAGTATTATTATTTGTAGTAATATTTCCTTCGAAATTATTTAAAAGTATTAATCCATTATTTATTTCAACAATATTTTTAACATGTTCCGTGTTTGTTACGGTGCACTTATATGGTTTATTCTTTATTAAATTTCTTATACAATTGTAGTTTTCCAAATTAACAATTTGGGTTTGTTTGCAAATTTGTATTTCATTTATTATTTTACAATCTTTTTCTATACCATAATATTCTTCATTATATTTCAATATTTTTTCAAAATTTATCTTTAAAATAGTTTCGTTTTTACTTAAAGGCTTAATTATAATAGATTTGCAAATTTCTTTACCGGTTTTCGGTAATTTTATCATATAAATTAGTAAGTTCTGTTTTACAGCAATTTGAACGTCTGCAAAATTCAAAGATTCTTCTAACGAGCCAAATGGTAAATTTTCTTCTTTAAACATTTTATTTATTCTATGAGCTTCTTGGTTGGTAATAATAACTGAGTTAATAATGTTCGCTTTATTTAAATGAATTGCTCTTTTAAAATTTTGTAACTCATCTTTGATTATGTCAATTTTAAATTTATACTGAAGTATTAGGGCGGTTTGAAATTCGTTACTTTTTCCTACAGACTTTATTATTGAGTTGCTAATTTGTGTGATATTGTTAATTCTTTCGATAATATTTTTGTTAATTACTAGTTTTTGGTTATTATTTTCAATTACTTCTTGAAATTTACTGTTGATCACTACCAAGTCATCATGGTCAGGATTGCCAGCTATCCATTTCCAGGGTGATCCTATGAAGTCTAGGGATCTTTTATTTTTGTATTTAGGTAAGATGTTATTAATGGTTGCGTTGATGTTATTTATCTCGTCTGTTATAAATGGGTAAAGGCGGTTGTTAGCTGGTATGTTTCTAATGAAGTTTCTGTTTAGTTCTTGTAGTATTGTAGAGTATTCCGTTATGTTTGTCATGTGGATAATCCGGTAGGTCCTTGTTTGAATTTTGCCAATTCCGTCCTCCATAATAACGATTTCTGATTGAGTATAGTCTAACACTTCAACCGAACCATCGCTTAAAATAAAGTTCAGGAAAAAGAGAAATCTAAAAATAAAAATGTACTGAATTAGTTTCGTATGCGGTCTGTGTGAACTATTTTCCCTGATTCTGTTGTTATTGTGGAGTTCCTACTTTCTTTTACAATTTATTCTTTGTATCGTTTGGTAAGTTTGGTACCTGCACCATTTCCAGTTGTAAAAGAGAAAGCGTCAAATGAAATTGCGAAAGCCTCATTTGGAAATGAGAATAGTCAATTGTAAATGCGATATCGTCATTTGGAATTGAGAATAGTCAATTGTAAATGAGAAAAGGTCAATTGAAAATGAGAAAGCGTCATTTGTAATTGAGAGTAGTCAATTGTAATTGAGAAAGCGTCAAATGAAAATGCGAAATCGTCTTTTGGAATTGAGAATAGTCATTGTAAATGAGAAAGCGTCATTTGTAATTGAGAATAGTCAATTGTAAATGAGAAAGCGTCAATTGAAAATGAGAAAGCGTCAATTGAAAATGAAACTCGTTTTTATTTAGAAATTATTAAAAATGCAAGTTTATTATGTCCCAACTTGCATATCTTGTAAAGATAAAGCATTTCCATGGAAAGATGTTGCGTGCTGAAATGCTCTCGCGCAGTCTCCTCCGGTGATTATAGTTTTCGCGTCATCCACCAACTTCTCCAAATATTGCAGCCGTTGCTCAACAACGTTTGGCCCATTTATGACTGGGTTTGAGATGTGCCTCTTTACATGCATTTTGATTTTTCCCCAGATAAACGCAGCACTTTTGCACGTCCATTGGAAGCATCAGCTACAGCTTTTTCAATTCTGGAGTGACATGGAGCATTGTCACACACCAAAATTAAGACGCTATCCAAGCACCACATGTTTCATTTTTGAAGCATCCCCTCTTTCTGGTTCCCCAGCTGCTCCCAATGATGCAAAACCGACGCTATCCAAGCACCACATGTTTCATTTTTGAAGCATCCCCTCTTTCTGTCGATTGATACCACTCCTGAAGTAGATATTGCGCCAACTAGGTGAATATTAGGCCCTCTTGCTGCTGGCAGAAGTTGTATTGCTCGATGACCCACTTTCGAGCGTCCTCTGGTATGCCGACAGAACAAATTAAAATTTGTTTCATCAATATAAACCACCTGCCAGCTTGGATACGCTCGATTAAAGCAGCAACGAAGACTGCGCGCTTCTCTATATTCACCATATTGTTCATTGTAGTTGGCTCAGGACGTACAGCTTTGCACGTGTACATCTGGCCTTCGAGGTAATTGCCAATGGCTGAACGAGACATAATTATGTATATTAAACTCACTCTGTACGCGTGCTCGTATTGCAGTCAGAGTAATGCTGCCGTTTTCTTCAATCCACGTTAGTATGGAGTAACTTTGTTCCTGCAGTAGCATTTTCGGCTTCGCACCTCCTTTTGTTTGGTGCTCACCTCGACCGGATTTTGCCCAGTTCCAAGCAGTTTTGTTGCGATGCCCAGGGTTGTCGCCAGCGTTACCCAATCCTCCCCACGCGTGGCTGCAGCAACGATTCTACAGCGATCTTCCGAGGAGTCTTTCCGATATGTTTTGCGGATGCGTTCTTCAGAATCTAAGATGATGATGAAAACATCATGCTATGTAAGCATAAATTTATTAATCCATGGATATATTAAGTTCATACCTTCGATAACCCCACGACAAATAGTACACGTTCCATTATCGCTGTCTATAATTGGTTGAATGCACTGCCGATGAAAGAGGTGCCCACAAGGTAATAGGCGGACAACGGGTTTTCGTTGCATTGTAGCAACACACACAGCACAATTGTCTTTGAACTCCATTTGGGGCACGGCACGTTTCAGTCGATTGTATTTTTTATTTTTTTTTGAATTTTTTAATGAAATATCCAAGTAATTTATATATATGCATATTTTTAACATACTTGATTTATATACTTTTTAATCGTAAAGTAGTTCTTCCGCC
>NW_023458563.1:25528095-25529948 GCF_013731165.1 Rhagoletis pomonella
AAGACGAGTCTGGCAACTAGATTCTGGTAGCAGGTCGAGTGATTTCCCTTCGCAGATCATGGTAGCAGATAATTGCAAGCAGTGTTCCTTGATGCCGAATGTCTGATGTTTATTGGTCAGGATTGTTTGATATGCCAATTCCACTCGGACGCCGTTCTGTATGTTAGCTCTTGCGATCAGGTGATTAAATCTAGCTTATGTGACCTTTGGTAGGGACAACACGTATAAGAGGAGTGTGTTGTTGGTGTAGATCGATGGTTTGCTATATTCAATGGCTTCGATGGCGTTGCTGTATGGAAGAACGCCGATCTCACTGACAAGCTGGTTAACTTCCTCTATACTCAGAAGATTGGTGTTGACGACTCCTGCCTTAGTCATCTGACAAGCACGGATCAGTTCGTTGACGTCTTCATTCAGGATAATTTATGCTAGACTTCTTGAGAAATCCTGTCCAAGTTCCTCTTGTTGATTATATCATTGGTGGCGACCACAACGCCATTCAGCCTCTGCAATAACTGATTAGTTTTCTTAAAAATTTCATCATTCACCTTGTACTGCTGCTCGTTATTTTTATCAAGGGAATTTTCGTAGGACCTCATCCCAGTCCGTAGCATCAGGTGAGCCAGCAATCCATTTCCAAGCTGACCCAATCCAGTTAATAGATCGTTTTAATCTAGCCGTTTCGTGACCTCTTAGTTCGTTTAAACGTGTGCGGATTCTGCCTAGCTGGAATAGTAGTACCGCTGTAGATGCTGTTGGTGTCATTTAAGGTAGTTATTGCCCACTCGAGCCGATTTGTTGCCAGTTCGTATCGTTCCAAATTTACCACATGAATTAGCTGGAAGTGTCCATCGATGATCCATCCATACCCATCTCGTATGTTTACTAGGGGTGAGTCTATCTTGAATAGGTCATATGAATGCACAATGGCGCAGAGGCACGTGCTACGGATTAGATTAATACATTAGTCTACTAATGGTTTATTACCCATACCCGCGTTATAATAGTGACTCTATACAATTCAAAGTCTTAATTCTAAAATTCGTCTTAGCCATATCCTTTTTACATTATTATATTTTTTATTCTACTCAAAGTCTTAATTCTAAATTTCGTTCTTAATCATATCCTTTTTCTCTTAACTATTCTACTCATTTAACTAGTTATCTAACTTTATGTTTTTAATTAACCTAAGATCCTTATTCTAGTTTTGGGTTTCATGGAGTGAGTAGTGATAGAATTGAGAGATTTGCATGTTTTTTTTTTGTTATTGTTTACAGTGAAATTCCTCATAACCGGACACTCACGGTCGCAGTGTTTTTGTCCGGTTATGGGAGCTGTCCGCTTATAGGGGATGAGGTCAAAAAATATATACATACTACACATATAAAATTCATTGTAGTTTATTTAAGAAATTTTTCGAAGCAAAGAATATTTAAATACATACTTTAGTATTACATATACATACATAAATATATCAATTAAATACATTGTACAAGTCCTTACATTTCAATATCGACTAGTTTGTTTGAAAAAATTGTGTGATGCTTGTTTGTTTTAACATTGATTCCTTTAATTTAAAATTTTCATTTTCAAAGTGACTCTCGATATTTTTAACCTGCTGAAAAGCTACATAGTCATCTTTTGCAAATTGTTTCAAGCGCTCAACAAGTTTTAAAGCCTCATCATATGATGTTATGGGGTCACTTATTTCTTCTGAAGGTTCATCTTCTGAATCACTTAAGTCCATAGTATCATCTGGTTCGTCAAATTGAATTTCTATATTGTTGTCCTCAGTGAAAACATTTGGATCTATTTGGAGAAAACCTTCGAAATCATTTGCCAAATCTAGTCCT
>NW_023458563.1:25530048-25531440 GCF_013731165.1 Rhagoletis pomonella
ACATACTTGATTTATATACTTTTTAATCGTAAAGTAGTTCTTCCGCCAGTGTAAAACAACTGAGACTTCCCGGCGAAAAGAAACCAGAAGAGTGTTCTCTATCGAGCTACATACATTGATCCGAGACATACCGTGGATACATCTTAGCTTCAGGTCTAAGATCTTCCGATGTTTTTCCCAGTCATTAAAGCGTCTGGTCAATCATTGTTGTAATAAAAACGGTTTTTGTTTAACCAGCTCTGGCCCTTTTAATTAAAGTTTTGTATTTACACTTATTACATAGTTATTACGAGAGTCGAATAAATGGTTTAAACAGATTCAAGAAGGTCATGATGAACTACATACATACATTTATATGTATATAAGTAATTCGTAAAGGTTTTTCGGAATTCGGTCGACATCGACCAGCTTTATTTTCCTGACTTCTTATCTATGTACACACTCTAATAATATGACGTAGCTTACAAATAGCAAAGATGAAGATCATAACCTTCTGACAACTTAAAAATTCCGTTTTCAAACGCGTTTTATAGCGACATAATTGATTAAGCATTATCAGTGATAAGCGACTTGAAATCATCTATTATATATGCAGTACCCAATTAATTTTCTTTTGTTTCTCATTTCCAAATGACGCTTTCGCATTTTCATTTGTCGCTTTCTCATTTATAATTGACTATTCTCAATTACAACTGACGCTTTCGCTTTTTCATTTGACGATTTCTCATTTATAATTGACTCTTCTCAATTACAACTGACGCGTTCGCATTTTCATTTGTAGGGTTCGAACGATACTATCGATATTGAGTAAGCATCGATACTGAGGGTATAAAAATGAGTACTTTAATACTCGATACCTTATTTGGTGATTTTACTCGATACTTTGCAAATTGCTCATAGTATCGAATACTTTTTAAAAAATACACTTTTTAAATTTAAATAATTAATAAAATAAATAAATAATAATAAATTTAATTTTAAATTTAATTTAAATTTAGGATTAAAGAGCTTAATAAAATTACATTTTCATACACTTTTCAGTTTATAAACCTTTTTTATTTTTTATGAATAAGGCGATAAAACTTTACGCAAAGTTCACGAAAATGCAGAATTTTTAGAAACTTTTTGGGTATGCAGTTGACTTTTGATCCGACCTTGCACATAATTATACAAAATTGAATAGGCTACAAAAATACATACCCACAAAGTTTACAAAAATTCTTAATAAAATTTTAAATTCGTGAAAGTATATATATATATGTATGTATGTATGTAAGTAGATTTAACGTTAAAATTACTTCTAACGTGAAATTAAGTTCTGCAATGAAATAAAAATCAAATATTTTAAATGTCTATTGTTTTAATTTCAGGAAATAACTACATAGATATACG
>NW_023458563.1:25531450-25536882 GCF_013731165.1 Rhagoletis pomonella
TTGCGACGGTGGGCGTTTATTAAATGGTTGAGGTTGCCCATTGTTTGAATTTCGTTGTCCCGGATTATGAAATCCTTGAGGTTGGGGTCTGTTCTGGTAATTAACCTGTTTAGTTTGTATGGACTTGTCAACTTCCATTGGGACTGGGGTTTGGGCGGGAGTTGTGGTCTGTAACTTTGTTGAAAATTACCGTAAGGCGTATTGTGCGATGTGACGTAAGGGTTTGTTTGTGGTGTGCCGAAGGGGCGATATTGTGGAGTCGGATTTGAAACGGGTTGTAGTAAGACGTCCTGTCCATATTGTTGGGGAAGGTTTGTCTAGTGCCTTGTCTCTATAGGTTTTTGCCATAGCAGCCATGGCTTCCTCTCCCAACTCCAGACAATCAATCTTGTCCAGTATGAGAGAGAGACACCTGTAGACTTCGTGGTAGAACTCCTCTACTGTTCTACCCTGTTGGACAAGCGTTGTCATTTGGTTCTCTAAGTTACTGACGTCTCTTTTATCGGAGTAATGAAGCATTAAACACTTCTTGATCTTATTCCAATTCAATGGGGTCCGATATGATTCGAGTGGCGCGTCGGCCTCGCCTGTAATTTTGTGTCTAATTGTGTGAAGAATTGAATAATATTTTGGCGAATCCTTGTTTTGACCATGCATTAACAGTATCCTATCTACGGATTTCCTCCACGAGCTAAACTCGCCTGGTCTTCCAGAAAATTCCCTCAAACACTTTACCACATCCAGTATTCGGTCTGATGAGTCGGAATTCCTACTGAAGTCTACCTTATGCTCCTCTTCTTCTTCTACTCTAGGGTGTAGTATGGCGGTAACTGTTTCTGTTATTAAATTTGAAAGCTCCGTTCTCTGGCTACTAGTAAAAACAGAGGGTAAGGAGGAGGTACTGGAAGAGCTATTATTTGCTTCTAAATTTTACCTCGAAAGAGTCTGCTATCTATTCTTCCTGCGACATTTTGTTCTATATATATATATATAAGTTAAGTACTTTATTGAGATAAATAAATAAGCCTAATTGACTATAGTAACACCCCGATGCAACTGCCGCTGCTCCGAGTTCTGCCGCTCTTTATAGCCTGTTCCGCTGCCGTTGTTCTATAGCCAGACATAGGCGACGTCAGTGAGCCGCCTTGGCCTTAAATTCCCACAGGTAACTTAGAATATGCAACACACTGATTTCACAACCGTGTGAAATGAAATTATGCTGACACCGCTGCAATGCCTAATGCATTGGCTCCGTTATACTAATAGTTGCGTAAGCATTAGCCAGAGGTACTAACTGTGGCCGACGGTTCCCATAGGTGTCTGATAACGTTGTGCAATATTGCTATTGCATGATATGATGAAATGCACTTGGCCTTGACAAGGGTGTAGGATGTCAATTATGTTGTGAACCACAATTATGCTGACATGGCGCACGTGTATTGCTGGACTGTGGGAATGCAACATGTTGGGTGACGGCGGATGTGTTAACTTATATATATATATATATTTTTTTTTTTGTTGTTTTTATAAACAAAGCTGTACAACTATGAATACTGAAACTGTAGTTTTTGCAAGAAAAATTTAACAAAAATATTTAAGTATTGGAGAAAACTTTTAACCTTAAATTAATTTCTTTTAAATTTTAAATGCCCTTATATTTCACTTATAACTCACTTAAATCATAAATATTCCTAAATTTCATTCATAACTTACACTATCGTTAACTGCATTCTGTGTGTTGTTGTTACTTTTACAGTTGGTTTTCCACTATCGCTGTTGTTGTTGTTACTTTTTTACAGTTTTTGTTGTTCTTTTGCCACTATTGCTGGCGTTGTTACTTTTTTACAGTTGATTTTGTTGTTCTTTTTTTGGTGCGTTTATTTATTTTGGAATTTTATTCAAAGATTTTCTCTAAATTTAAACATCTATTTTTATGCCCGTTTATTCAAAGTTTTTTTTTCTTCTACACTGGTTTGTGAAATTTTCTTTTTTTTATTTTGGCTGGGAAATCACTTCACTTCCTTTTTCTAAGTAGGTACTAAGGGGCCAAACTAATTTTTATGGTTCGCGCGGACTTTTTACGTTTTAAACCGCGCCCCACGTTGGGCGCAAATAAGTACACGACGTTATTTTCGTTTATTTAAAAATTTGTCGTTTATTTCTATGATTAAAAATATATCAATTAGATATACGGCACTATGTGCCTTTTGTTTAAACTAAATTAAAGATTGTGTCAATTAGGCGGCACTATGTGCCTGTTGGTTTGAAGTTAAAACTAATTCTAAAATATTCTTAAAGCTAAAACTATAACCCTATATACCCTTCCTGAGCCTGCCTACGTGACCAAAGATGCTTGGTCAGCAAAATAGGGTTTGCGCGTGTAGCGCTCAGCACAAGTATTTGGTCAGGTGAGTGAATAAGCGGTTGCGCGTGTTTCGCTCACTAAAGGTGTTTAGTTTCATTAACTAAGAATTTAACGGATGCGCGTGCAGCGCAATTGCACTTTTGGTTGCAACAAGACTCCAAAATATGCGAACGGTTTCTATGTTTGCAGAATATTCTGTGGGAATGGAATTTATGTAATGTTGTTTTGGTTATGTGGAGAAGTTCATAAAATATTGTGTTAACTTATATATGGCAATATATTTTTTTAATATGCCTTTTTTCATTCATATAAAAATTTTCTTAAATTTAAACTTACATAAATAGTTTCCACATCCCTCGGCGGCTGCTTGAGCTGGTAGAGCTCCTTTTTCGCCCGTTGCGTACTCAGGGGCCTCATTTCCGAAGATGGCGTCCAGAAATTTCTTATTTTCCTTTTCACGCCCGTGATGATTGGTGGTACTCACTTGTAGTTTTAGGCAGCACTCCTATTGATATCCAACTGTCTTTTTGTAGCTCTCTTTTTTATGGCTAGCGGTACTTTAAAGAGTTAGTTTCGAAATTTTCAGCAGCACTCCTACTGATATTCAACTGTCCTTTTGTAGCGTTTTCCTTATGGTTAGCGGTACTTTTTAAAGTCACTTTGTTTCGCGGCGCTTTTTTATATTTAGCTGCGCTCGTTTAAGTAATCTTTATTTCGCGGCCCTTTTTATACCCGAGCGCACTTGTGCACAAGGGTATATTAATTTTGTTCACATAACGGTTGTTTGTAACAGCCAAAACGAATCGAGATAGATATAGACAAATGTATACATAAATGATCAGAATGAAAAGAGAAATCGATTAAGCGGTGACTGTCTGTCCGTCCGTCCGTCCGTCCGTCCGTCTGTGCACACGATAACTCGAGTAAAAATTAATATATCTTAACGAAACTTGGTACGTGTACTTCTTTCGGGACGGATGGTATTGAAAATGGGAAAAATCGGACAATAACCACGCCTACCTCCCATATAACGGTAATTTTCAGAAATACGAAAACTGCGATATTTTAGTAACTACTGAAGATTATTCACTCAAAATTGATATTTACAATAAGTTTTAGACGAAAAATAAGAATATTATAAATTTTTTTAAAATGGGCGTAGCCACGCCCACTTATTGTTACATGTGTATATCTTGGCAACCGCAGCACCGATTTTTTTCCAAACTTGGCACAGTTATTGGCCTTGTCCCGGAATACCAAATGGGAAAAATCGGACAATAACCACGCCTACCTCCCATATAACGGTAATTTTCAGAAATACGAAAACTGCGATATTTTAGTAACTACTGAAGATTATTCACTCAAAATTGATATTTACAATAATTTTTAGACGAGAAATAAGAATATTATAAATTTTTGAAAAATGGGCGTAGCCACGCCTACTTATGGTTACATGTGTATATCTTGGCAACCGCTGCACAGCTAATGGCCTTGGTACAGCATACTAAATGGCCGAAAATTTTTAAAATCGGACAATAACCACGCCCACATCCCATATAACGGTAATTTAGAGAAATACAAAATCTTCGATAAATCAGTAAATATTAAATTTATTCAAAATTGACAACAATCCTTTACCAAGAAATACGCTTATGATAAAATTTTGGAAAATGGGCGTGGCACCGCCCACTTATGATCACATATATATATCGGTAACCGTTCAACCAATTTGTACCAAACTCGGTATTTTTATTGTGCTTGCCACATAAAAGCAAAACGTTGAAAATTATTGAAATCGGACTAAAATTCCGGCCGGTTTTCATATAACGGTAAATTTCAGAAATGCTTGAAACTGCAATATTTCGAAATTGAAGGACGCTAATTTACTCAAAATTGATACACCACGGCTAACCATCTAGCGGTAGGTTTCGAAAAGGTGAAAAAACATTTATTTTAATATTTGCGCCGGGTATTTAATGTTCGGCTCCGCCCGAACTTAGACTTTCTTACTTGTTTATATTCACCTTAATGCATCACTTTTCCCGACCCGGCTAAGCTATTTAGCTCGGGCGTCATTTAGGTCTTTGAGTTGCGAAAAGACCAAACAAATAATTTTTTCGAGGAGTTCTTTGCTCCGTTTATTTCCGAAATGTTTTTACAACTGATTTCTAAAACTACAATCATTTAACTATAAGCCTTAATTCTAAAACTAAACACTTAGTTTTAAGTTAATCTAAAATATTTTTAAAATTATAAAAATAGTCACTTACATTACGATTTTTTTTTGCTTATCGCCTGATGGTGAAGGTTGTGATAAGTCTCTTTTACCCCAGAATTCCTTATTAGTTCCTGTTTTATTATATACAAGTAGGAGGTGGTCCTAAGGCCTTTATCGCATTTAACTCTGCTCCTTTGGGGAAATTCGTGGTTGGGGTTCTCTATATTGTTCACTAGCTTTTGTTCTTCGCTTTGGAAAACTGTTTTGACTATCCTACGGATAGTCTCTTCTAGTCCTGGAGGGTCTGAGGACTGAAGGTATGGTATCGTCAGACATTTTTGTTTATCAATACTGTTAGTTGTTTGCACTTTTAAAAATTTTGTTACTCCTATTTATATTCCGTTACGGAAAACACTAATTTGTTATGAATTAGTTGTTTCAAATATTTCATTTGATCATAAAAATCTTAGTTTTTGCTATTCGATTTCGTTACATAGAACTTATTTATTACGAATTATATTATTCTAAATAATTCACTCGATCATAAGGATCTTAATTTTTTCCTATTCGACTTGGTTACATCAAACTCTGGTTTGTTATATTATTCCAGACATTTTGACTTGCTTAAAAAAAACTTTTTTACACTTTTCAAACAATTATATTGAATTAAATTATAACTTACAAAATAAAGTAAAACTTCCTCCTGTGAGGTTTTTCGAGGGTGCTTCCCGCGATGACTCAGGATCCTGTATCCGCACACTCTTTCCGTCTACTGACAGCGTTCCCCCCAAGTGGTGTGTAGGTACAGTCGCGTAGGATCTCGCTGCTTATATTTAAGAACCTGTTCTC
>NW_023458563.1:25536982-25540965 GCF_013731165.1 Rhagoletis pomonella
GGTCTGTTCTGGTAATTAACCTGTTTAGTTTGTATGGACTTGTCAACGTCCATTGGGACTGGGGGTTTGGGTGGGAGTTGTGGTCTGTAACTTTGTTGAAAATTGCCGTAGGGCGTATTGTGCGATGTGACGTAAGGGTTTGTTTGTGGTGTACCGAAGGGGCGATATTGTGGAGTCGGATTTGAAACGGGTTGTAGTAAGACGTTCTGTCCATATTGTAGGGGAAGGTTTGGACCATACCGTAGTGCAGGTCTCGGAAAAGTTCCTTGCCCAAAATTGGCAAGCTCCGGATAAAACGGTCGTCCTTGCGTCTTTGCGGGGTATGTCCGTTGTTGCGTGTGGTTTGTCGGTTTTTGATTGGTTATCATGCGGGAAATGTTGTTGGCGTGGCTTGTCCGATAATTCATAACGTCCAATGTGGCAAGCTAGTTGGTTCCCTAACACTAAGTAAACTTGGCAATTGCCCTTTTAGACCCCTAACGAAGGTGTCTAGTGCCTTGTCTCTATAGTTTTTTGCCATAGCAGCCATGGCTTCCTCTCCCAACTCCAGACAATCAATCTTGTCCAGTATGAGAGAGAGACACCTGTAGACTTCGTGGTAGAACTCCTCTACTGTTCTACCCTGTTGGACAAGAGTGGTCCTTTGGTACTCTAAGGTACTGACGTCTCTTTTATCGGAGTAATGAAGCATTAGGCACTTCTTGATCTTATTCCAATTCAATGGAGTCCGATATGATTCGAGTGCCGCGTCGGCCTCGCCTGTAATTTGGTGTCTAATTGTGTGAAGAATTGAATAATATTTTGGCGAATCCTTGTTTTGACCATGCATCAACAGTATCCTATCTACGGATTTCCTCCACGAGCTACACTCGCCTGGTCTTCCAGAAAATTCCCTCAAACACTTTACCACATCCGGTATTCGGTCTGATGAGTCGGAATTCCTACTGAAGTCTACCCTATGCTCCTCTTCCTCTTCTACTCTAGGGTGTAGTATGGCGATAACTGTTTCTGTTATTAAATTTGAAAGCTCCCTTCTCTTGCTACTAGTGAAAATTGAATGTAAGGAGGAGGTACTGGAAGAGCTATTATTTGCTTGTAAATTTAACCTCGAAAGAGTCTCTGCTATCTGTTCTTCCTGCGACATTTTGTTCTATATATATATATATATTTTTTTTGTTATTTTTATAAACAAGGCAGAACAAGTATAAATACTGAAACTGTAGTTTTTGCAAGAAAAATTTAACAAAAATATTTAAGTATTGGAGAAAACTTTTAACCTTCAATTAATTTCTTTTAAATTTTAAATGTCCTTATATTTCACTTATAACTCACTTAAAGCCCTGTATGCAGCTCTCAAGAAAACGGCCAAGAAAAAATTGCCATTATTTCGCGTGTGTGTCCAAGGAATTTTGACATTTTTGATACCTCACAGCCTGGTGCCTCACTCTTTCCTCAAGAAATAATGGAACGGGCATATATTTCTGTTGCAAACCTGGGTTGCCTTGTGCTCTTTTTTCACAAAAAAACTTTAGAAAACCGTACTAGAAAGCGTAGTAAATTTCTTAAGAACTGCGTACTGCCTTAAGCCCTGTATGCAGCTCTCAAGAAAGCCGTCAAGAAAAAAAACCATTATTTCGCGTGTGTGTCCAAGGAATTTTGACATTTTTGATACCTCACAGCCTGTTGCCTCACTCTTTCCTCAAGAAATAATGGAACGGGCATATATTTCTGTTGCAAACCTGGGTTGCCTTGTGCTCTTTTTTCACAAAAAACTTTAGAAAACCGTAGTAGAAAGCGTAGTAAATTTCTTAAGAACTGCGTACTGCCTTAAGGAAATTTGACTCAAGAAAATTTCTTAGCCATTTCTTGTACGTCATTTTATATGGAGTTTTTGCTTTTCTTGAGAGCTGCATACAGGCCTTAAATGATAAATATTCCTAAATTTCATTCATAACTTACACTATCGTTAACTGCATTGTGTTTTGTTGTTACTTTTACAGTTGTTTTTTGTTGTTCCCTTTCCACTATCGCTGTTGTTGTTGTTACTTTTTTACAGTTGTTTTTGTTGTTCTTTTGCCACTATTGCTGGTGTTGTTACCTTTTTACAGTTGTTTTTGTTGTTCTTTTGCCACTATTGCTGGTGTTGTTACTTATTTACAGTTGGTTTTGTTGTTGTTGTTCTTTTTTTGATGCTATTATTTATTTTTGAATTTTATTCAAAGATTTTCTTTAAATTTAAACACTTATTTTTATGTCCGTTTATTCAAAGTTTTTTTTTTCTTCTACACTGGTTTGTGAAATGTTCTTTTTTTTATTTTGGCTGGGAACCATAAAAATTAGTTTGGCCCCTTAGTACCTACTTAGGAAAAAGGAAGGGAAGTGCTTCCTTTTTCCTAAGTAGGTAATAAGGGGCCAAACTAATTTTTATGGTTCGCGCGGACTTTTTACGTTTTAAACCGCGCTCCACATTGGGCGCCAATAAATACACGACGTTATTTTCGTTTATTTAAAAATTTGTCGTTTGTTTCTATAATTAAAAATATGTCAATTAGTTATACGGCACTATGTGCCTTTTGTTTAAACTAAATTAAAGATTGAGTCAATTAGGCGGCACTATGTGCCTGTTGGTTAAACTAAATTAAAGATTAAGTTGATTAGGCGGCACTATGTGCCTGTTGGTTTGAAGTTAAAACTAAGACTGAAATATTCTTAAAGCTAAAACTATAAGCTACCCTTCCTGAGCCTGCCTACGTGACCAAAGATGCTTGGTCAGCAAAATAGGGTTTGCGCGTGTAGCGCTCAGCAGAAGTATTTGGTCAGGTGAGTGAATAAGCGGTTGCGCGTGTTTCGCTCACTAAAGGTGTTTAGTTTCATTAACTAAGAATTTAGCGGATGCGCGTGCAGCGCAATTGCACTTTTGGTTGCAACAAGACTCCAAAATATGCGATCGGTTTCTATGTTTGCAGAATATTCTGTGGGAATGGAATTTATGTAATGTTGTTTTGGCTATGTGGAGAAGTTCATAAAATATATTGTTAACACGTATTAATTTTTTCTGCCTTCAACTCTGAGGTTTCGGTCAGTCTCGTGTGAAAAATATATGCCATTAAAATGCACCAAACGTATGCAGTGAAGAAATGTCGCTGGGCAATTTGCAGAGCAATGAAATATCATTTTATTTAATAGTTGCGTTCCCTAACTCGCAAAAAGTTGCAAGAATTTACAGGAGTTTGCCAGAAAGCGTTCCCGTACTCGGTTCTCTGGCTAAAGCGGAGTAAGGTGGAATTTTCAATATTTTGAAAAGCTTATATATCGAAAACTATTGCACCGATTTTCAAATCGTCATGGTTTGAAAGATAATTGAAAATCCTTTTAGTTGATATGCATATCTATATATATATATCGGCACCCTGAAATTGTGCATATGAAAAAAACCGAAATAATGCATACGAAAAAACCCAAAATAATGCATATATGCACAGTTTCGGTTGAAAACTGAAATAATGCATATGAAAAAACCGAAATAATGCATATATGCACAGTTTCGGTTGAAAACCGCAATAATGCATATTAGAAAAACCGAAATTATGCATATGCACTCTTTCGTTTGAAAACCGAAATAATGCATATATGCACAGTTTCGGTTGAACACCGAAATAATGCATATGAAAAAACCGAAATAATGCATACATGCACACTTTCGTTTGAAAACCGAAATAACGCATATGAGAAAAAGTAATGTAAAAAAAATATTTTTTTTAAAATAAGCTTTTATTTAACATGTTTAATCAAAGGAATAAAATAAAGTAGTGAAACAAAAGATTTTTTAGCAAGAAAATTTTGTCAAAACTGCACTAAAATGAATAAAATAAAATAAGTTAAGGTCTCGTTAAAGTTACTAAAAGCCATTTAGTGAAAGGAGTTATTCAAACTCTAATGAAAATTACTAACAATTTGTACTAATTTACTTCGTTTTTAAAAAA
>NW_023458563.1:25541065-25542816 GCF_013731165.1 Rhagoletis pomonella
ATCAATATCTACAGCTATTACTGTTTCTGTTCTTGGAGATATTTTTATGTTTTTAACTGTTTTCGTTTGGATATTCATTGGTATTATCAGATCATTATCATCAACTTGCGATATTGTTAGTGTATACGTTTCATAATCAATCTTACAGCTACGCTCTGTTAAGAAATCTCTACCTAATATTCCATCTGCTAATAAATTTGAATTTTCTAACATTATGTGAAATGTATGTACTATTTCCTTATCTTCCCATAATAGCTTAATTTTTGCAACTCCTAACGAGTTTGTCATTCCCCCATTTATTCCGCTTATTTGACAAATTTCACTTTTATCTATATAACTATTAGCTAAATTTTCTTTTAATAATGATATATCTGTACCTGTATCAATTAATAATGATATAACGTTATTACCTATTTTAACTCTAATATAATTTGAAAGTTCTTCATTTTTACTTACACTAATTACTTTCTTTGTTGAGTACTCTCCGGTTTTTCGCCACCGGGGGTACCCACGTTTCCCTGGTTGCCATATCTATTGTTATTATTATAACCTCTGTTTCCTTGGTTATTATTTCTATTATTTCTACCATAATTATTACTTCCTCCTCTGTTATTATTAAACCCTCTATTACTAGTGTTATTTCTATTATGGCTGAAATTCCTACTGTAATTATTATTTGAGTTTCTAGTGCCATGTTCATTATTTCTCTGTTCTCTATCATTATTAAAATTTCTATTATTATTATAGGACCTGTAATTGCTCGTAAAATTTCTTCTATTTCTTGTGGCTACATGTACAAAATTATTCTGATTAGGTTTGGTCTTGCCGCCAAAACTACTGATTTAAATGGCTCTTCTAAACCATTCTTGAAAGTTGTCAAACCAATTTGGTCATTAAGTTTAACTATTATTTCTCTATTTGTTTCACCTTGTTCACTTATCTGCAATTCATTTAATGGTGCTAACAAGTTCTCTATTTTAGACCCAAAAGTATTCACATTCAAACCTCTTTGATTTGTTTGTGATAATTCACTGTGAATTTTTGAGGTTGTTTTATATGATTTATATGTTTGTTTGAGTAGTTTTTTAAAGTC
Source organism: Rhagoletis pomonella (assembly GCF_013731165.1). Classification (NCBI taxonomy): domain Eukaryota; kingdom Metazoa; phylum Arthropoda; class Insecta; order Diptera; family Tephritidae; genus Rhagoletis; species Rhagoletis pomonella. The sequence goes on from NW_023458563.1 coordinate 25,542,159, forward strand.
TTCAAATGTAGTAGGCTTGGCTTCTGTCAGAATTTTATTTTTTACTTTTTCTGATAGCTTTGTAGCTAAAACGAATTTAATTAATAACTGTTTCTGCTGCTCATTCTCTAAGGTATCGTGATAGAATTCAATTAAACCAAGGTAATTGTTTACTTCACGATAATCCCCTTGAAATTCCGGAATTAGCTTGGAAGCAATCAAATTTGGGTATTTTTGTTTTAACTTCGTCAACTCTGTGTTTTAAAAGTAATTTTATTCTTCCTAAAAGCAAATCAAATTCATACTCCTTCTTTTTAACCGACTTCCAAAAAAGGAGGAGGTTATCAGTTCGTCGGAATATTTTTTATTTTTTTTTTTAATTTATTTTTTATTTTTTTTTTATGTATGTTACCGCATAACTTTGGACCACGTCAACCGATTTCGATAATCGGAAAGGTAGTGTCTCAGAGGTGGTCCTATACTAATCTGGTTAAGATCCGATCAGCGGATCATGAGGTATATATATATATATATATTTTTTTTTTTTATATGAGAGTTGAAGTCGGTTTTTTTTTGCTAAAAATTACTTGTTTTACTATTTTCTGTCGTACATTTAATAAGTAATTTAAAGTCTTGTCTATGTATTCGTCTGTATAAGTTCTGTTTGGACTCTTTTTTA
>NW_023458563.1:25542916-25545185 GCF_013731165.1 Rhagoletis pomonella
GTACAGTCGCGTAGGATCTCGCTGCTTATATTTAAGAACCTGTTCTCATATTATGGTGATAAAGGATGTCCTGCCGCTTTTTAGATATTTTTTCTTGCACTCGAGTTGCCTATGTCAAGTTTACCTTGTATAAAAAAAAAACAAAGTTTAAATTTGCCATTCACCGGTTTATTGGTTCTTCAGAACTAATCTGCTTACAATCTAAAAGTAATATTTATAACATATATTTGCTTATTCCACATTTTTTCAATTTGCAATTAATTACTTGCGAATTCATTGGTTCAGTCACCTCTGGCAGTTGCTAATTTTTATCGGCCAATTAATTGCTGGCACGTCAGGGCACCGCCGAAAATACCCGGCTACGGTAAGTAACAAAAAAGTGTTTCCGGACGACACCGGTCTTTATTGGTTGCTCTTTAATTTACAATTGAGCTTACAGAATATCTTAATTCTAAAGCTAAGTTTAAAAGTTAAGCCCGTGTCCCGTCAGCGTGATAGGTATTTTGCTGATTAGTCGCTGCTCTGGAATTTCTTGTTCAACTTTTTGGTTGCGCGTATAAAGTGTTGAGTTATGCAAAGGATTGCGTTAGTTTATATCACAGACTGGTGGTCAGCATACTAAGTTAGATCTGCAGATACTAGTTCCGTAATTTTTGGAGTGTCCAAATTATGGCTAACAGTTCATTTTTGTTGGTGCTGTAGTTTTGCTCGGTGTCGTTAAGAACACGAGAATAAAAGCATTAGGTTGTCCTTGTTGAGAAAGGACTGGTCCTATGGCAAAACTTCCGGCTGAGTTGTGAGCTCAAATGGTTAAGAAAAATCTATTTGGAATAGCCCATCAAGACTTCTTTTATTTTTTGAAAGGCTACCATAGCAGCTGAGTGAAGAGTTATTTCTACTTTTGCACTTTATTTTTATTTTTTTAATCATACCTTGTTGTCCTCGCAGGTAGACGGTTTGTGGTTTGGTTATCTTTGCGAAGTCGCGAATGAACTTCCTAAGTCCTAAAAAGGATCGAAGTTGTGATAAGTGTGAAGCTTTTCGGTCGGCCAAACTCTTTAATGGTTTCGAATTTATTTGGATCATCCGTGACCCGTCTGTGTTTGATAATATGACCTAAATATTCGACAAAGTCTTCGATATGTTCGATATGTTCTTCTCGGGAGGAGGAATATATTAGCCGGCGTTCTTTTAACCAAATGGTATCCTTAATAAACTCTTACTCAGTTCCATTGATCGAAAATGCTATATTTTCTCTATCTTTTTCTATTGTTAGGATTTTATGAAGTCTCACTCTAAGTCTACTGTGGAACATACTGTTACTTTTCCTAAGTTCTGTATGGTCATATTAACATCCGGTATGAGCTATTAAGTATATATCAGTATTGGTACGGGAATTTATCTTTTGAAAATCTACAACCATGCGACGTTTGGGTTTCCCTTCGTCCATATAGGGGAATTGCATGAACTCCTTCTTGGCTGGATAATTCCATCTTTTAATTAACTATCTATTTCTTTTTTTTACAAACTCATGGTCTGCCATCGGATAAGTGTACTGCTTGGTCCAGATAGGGTCGTCCGACTGAGTTCTAATAGATGCTTAAATGGTAGTAGTTAAGGGTACAGTCTCACTAATATACTTATTCCTTCTCATAATTTGATTCATTTATTTTTTATAATCCTTATTACCATTTGCATTATTTGCGTTGTTGCGGACGATTTTCAGGATAGCGTTGGCGTGGAGGAGGTGCTGCTGACTGTACCTCGAACTGTCGTTTTTCGTTGTCTTGATGGATGGTAGAAGCGATTGCGAAGGCGCCTTCCAGGTTGTTTGAATTGTTGCTATAAAGCGTACAACTAGTATATTTGCTGTTAATTCCCATGATGAAGGAACGAACGGTTTCCTGGTTTGCATAGTCATTCATTGCAGTGTTATTCTGGTCCCCAGACATTTCGACCTTGGACAGGGCTAATTTAGGCGCTTTACTCACTTCGCTATGCAAAGCGTTTGTCGTCTCTAGAGATGCAAATTTTGAGGACTAACATAAATGTTATGATACGATATATCGGAGAAATCAGCATCGATGTTTAAATACATCGACAGAAAAACATCGTTAGTTTCCGATGGTTTACAATTTGTTAAGCCCTAGTGAAATCAAAAAAAGTTTTATCTGTTTAGATCCCAACGAATGCCAGTAGAGAAATTATTATTATTCATCTTTATTCAGTCTATGGTTTACAGTTTTACAGACTAGAAATTAGACTAAAA
>NW_023458563.1:25545285-25551597 GCF_013731165.1 Rhagoletis pomonella
AATTTACCTCTTTTAATTCCAGGGCAAGTTGGCCCTTTAATTTTTTTTGTTGTTCAGGACCTTCAGTCCTTAACTGGCGCCCGAGCAGGGACCAGTAGTGTTAGTAGTAAAATAAAATCGGGATAATCAAATCAGTGATTAAGTGATTGTGAAAAGTGGAAAGAACTTATACCAAATAAAAGTGAAAAATAAAAATTAGCTAAAAGGCTATCTAAAAAGAAGCCAGTAAACAAAATACCAAAAAGCTATTAAAGTGCTTAAGTGAAACTAATCAAAAAATAATCAAGTAACAAATAAATGATCCTTGCAGTGTTGTGAGTAAAAATAACCACTTTTCGTCTGCATATTTTTCCTTGTTTATTTCCAGGATGGATTCGCTTCAGGAAAACGTAACGAGATTGACTGGTGCAGTTAACGCACTTATGGACCACCTGAATGGGATAGAGAGGCGTGTATCAAGCTTGGACACACTTCAAAATAGGATCGCTTTGATAGAAGCTGCTACTCCGCAGCTAAATGGAGTGGAAGCAGAAGTACAGGTTCAGCCCCGAGCTCCAGCAACGGAGGCGGAACTTAGGGATATCTCGAGACTTCCAGACTCTGTGAAGGAGCTACAGGTGTTCAACGGTAATCCAACTATGTTTGTGTAATGGGTGCATGCTGTCGAGAGCATCCTTACTGATTTCGAGCTGGTAAAGGGTAAGTCTATCGTGCGATTTTACAGCACATTCAACAAAAGATACGAGGACCCGCCGATACTGCCCTCATATCCTATAGCATTTTTGACACTGTGTAGCATGACAGCTAAGCAAAACAAAATGTTCACACAATATTAAGTAAAAAGTTCAATATACTTTTGGCAATAACTAGGCCAAAGTACTCAAATAAATTTAGCTTGCGCTGCACTTCTCCAATAACATAAACTCGATTGAACCCATATACATTTATGTATGCATGCACAACAACGTAGAATCATAAGCATGACTAACAACTTAGAAATGTAAGTTTGTAAATTAGATTACTCATAAGGTAGATTGTAAGCATATAAAAGAACGGCGATGAGCCGAATAAAACATTCCCACTTTAAGACTCAACGTTTTTACTTGCGTTTTACTTTTTGAATCATTGTGGGGCATTTTAATGCTCACCTAAATGCGGCTGTAGAGCTAAGACAATACTAAACTCCTTCCAATCTTTACAACTGAATGGACTGCCATGAAGGAGTGTCTATCACTCCATTACGCCGACAAACGCGACATACGCACCTTGGAGTACCAACTCCACCAACTCTCCCAAAAGGATTCGCGGCTGACTTCTATGGAGCCGTGAATCACCAATTTGCTTTAATTATAAATAAACTCAAAACTGAGAAATACTCTCAGGAGACAGTGCAGGTACTAATAGATACGTACAGAAATCGTGCGCTTGATGTGTTCATCCGTGGATTGAATGGGGATCTTTCAAAGATGCTCCTGGTTCAGCGTCCTAAGAATCTACCTGAGGCATACTCAAGGTGCCTCGAGATACAGAATACAAATTTGAGGAACTACACGGTACACACTGCACGGTTTAATAACCGTATTGTCGCACCGATGAATACCATGCCAGATCGCATGCATGGTTTGGATGGTAACAAGGCGCCTCCACGTCCACCAAGGACAACATGGCGTCCCCAAGAGCGACGATATCCCTTTGAAAAACGAGTTGGACACATTACTCCTAGGCGAGATCCCCCGTCAACCTCTCAGCCACCCGTCGAGAAGATGGACGTGGACCAGTCGGTCCAATCGCGCAAAGTGAACTACATGAATAGACCGAATCCCTTTAAACGAGGTGCAAGATCAGATAATCTTCCGCGAAAACAGCAAAAGGTGTTCAACATAGAGACGGACGATAACAATGACGAAGTGACTAACTACTTGCAGACTTCACAGGAGGCACAGGAGGAGAATTTTTTATCCAACGGCCATCTAGCGTACCTTACTTAGAGTACGTACTCCCTGACGGCCGCACCTTAGATTTTCTTGTCGACACTGGTGCCAATAAAAACTTCATTAAGCAAACGATCGTCAAGCAAGGCAAACCAGTCGACAGATCCTTTACCGTAAGATCAGCAGGCGGAAGTATCCCGATACAGAAAAAAATAAGTTTGAATTTGTTTAAGGATATAAACGTTGACTCTGACATAACCTTCTTTGTGCTCCCAGGATTAACCTCATTTGACGGAATCATAGGGGACGATACACTTAGGGATATTGGTGCGATAGTGGACAGGAAATCTAATATTCTAAAGGTTAACGAATTTAAAATCCCGCTGAAGGCTCGCGTATCCACCCAAGTGAATTATATCTTGTCTAAGGATATCCCTGTTGAAACGGAGGAAAAAGTGAACAAACTAGTAGCTAAATTTAGCAACCTTTTCCTACCTATTAATGGGAAGGAATTAGTAGACACTTGCGTACGCGCAGAAATTAAAACGTCAACTTCTGAACCAGTTTATAGCAAAAGCTATCCTTATCCTTCTTGCATGAGAGAAGAGGTCGACCGGCAGGTGAACGAATTGCTGCAAGAGGGAGTTATCCGACCATCAAAGAGTCCATACAACTCTCCTATTTGGGTGGTTCCTAAGAAACCTAAACCAAATGGGGAGAAGCAGTACCGTATGGTAATTGACTACAAAAGGCTTAACGCTGTAACGATTCCCGACACCTATCCTATCCCTGACATAAACGCTACTTTGTGTAGCCTTGGAAACTCCCGTTACTTCACGACCATTGACTTAACTTCTGGGTTCCACCAATTCCCTATGAAGGAATCCGACATATCTAAGACTGCTTTTTCGACCATGAACGGTAAATACGAATTTTTGAGATTGCCTTTTGGCCTCAAGAACGCGCCAGCCATCTTCCAGCGTATGATCGACGATGTACTGAAACAATATATCGGTAATTTGAGGTCGTATTTGTACGGTGCCAAAAAGATAAGAATATATACTGATCACCAACCATTAACATTTTCCTTAAGCTGTCGCAATTATAATGCAAAACTAAAGAGGTGGAAAGCACGCATCGAAGAATATAACTGAGAAATAATTTATAAGCCAGGGAAGGCTAATGTGGTCGCGGATGCCGTCTTAAGACCGAACTCAACGCCTTAACGGATTCTGTGGTGGCTCAACCGTCAGGAAGCGAAATAGAAAATAGTGATGAGGTAGCAACAATGCACTCCGCTGAACAGGATAATTCCGATCTTATACCACACGTCGAGGGCCCCATAAACGTCTTTAGGAATCAGGTGATATTTAGAGTACGTCAGGAATCTCGATGCCATGAGTAACCGCATCATGGCTACCGCAGATATTTTATTTCTTTACCAAATATCGACAGTTCAAACGTTATTCCAATTCTCAAAGAATGCCTTATTCCTAATGTTATAAATGGCATAAAAATTCCTGAGGAATTTCTCCAATTATTGCAAAACGTGTATGCTAATAATTTCCACAGGTATAGGATCAGGATAACTCAGCGCCTAGTGGAAGACGTGACCATCCCTGATAGAATATTCGATATAATCGAGGAAGAGCATCGCAGAGCCCACAGGAATCCGAAGGAAAATAGAGAGCAGATTCTAGAAGAGTACTACTTTCCAGGTATGTCAAAACAAATTAGGGATTATGTTAGGCAGTGCGAAGTGTGTATGCTTAATAAATATGACAGGCATCCGGCTAAGCCTCACCTCCAACCGACACCGATTCCCAGCTACCCATGCGAGATCACTCACATGGATATTTTTGAGATTGAAAAACAGAAGTTTCTGAGCTGTGTAGACAAGTTTTCAAAATTCGCAAAATTATTCGCTATCAAAAATATGTCGTCCATTTATATCCGAAGGAAACTTACTGAAGTTTTACATTATTTTTCCGTGCCAAAAATCTTGGTCATGGACAATGAGAGGGGATTCCTAACTCCACTCGTTCTCAATTACATTAGATCTCTCGGGATTGAAATTTACCAGACTCCCACACAACGGAGTGAAGCCAATGGCCAGGTAGAAAGGTTACATTCAACCTTGATTGAAATTTATCGGTGCATATCTAACGACTTTCCTAGGATGACTCCCAAAGAGAGGGTAGCGATAGTCGTAGATAGGTACAACAATACCATCCATTCCATAACAAAAAGGAAACCGGTAGATATATTCTTTAACAGAACAGCTAGGGTAAACTACCAAGGCTTAAGGGACTTTAGGGATCAAACGCATGAGAATATCAAAGCTTTGTTACTACATGAACAAGAAGCTAGAAATGCAAGGATCAATTCAAAGCGCTCGCCACCCAAAGAATATAATAGTGGTGATACTCTGTTCATAGCAAACAGACAAATAAAGGGGAAACAAAAGCCTCGATTTAAAAAAAAAAAACAATCGCAGAAAATAGAAATGCGACAATAGTAACTGAAAGTGGGAAAAATTTCCACAAAGCAGATATAAAAAATGTGTAAGATAACATTAGACAAAAGGTTAATAAGAAGCTTAAGATTACTAGAATCCGGCGGTTCGGAATGCAAGCGTTTATGCGTTTGTAGTCGATGAAGTCATAGTGGTTCAATTCCACCTCGCTCAGTGGTGTGAGATGGCAGATTCGAGGTGGTTCAACTCCCCCACGGTAATCTTCTGCTTATTTGCGTGAAGCCACCCGTGTCATGAGTAGGTCATTTGCAATTATAAACGCGTATGACTAAAAGGGACCCACGCGGGCCTTCCATAGACAAATAATACCTATAGTCCGATGCAAAAAACCATAAATACACATTCTGCTAAATAAGTACGCAAAAGTAACAAATGTATACAAGAATACACCTCGCGCAAAAGCACCAAAAAAATAAAAAAAGAGAAAGTGAATTCTCACAAAAAAGAGGAAAAAATATTGCATGAAACTTATTACTACAATTAACTTTCATTTTTCGCATTAACCACTTACCACTAATTAGTTAACAATTAACATAACTAACTACTTCACTACTGGGTTCCCTAAGAAAATAAACAATAACAAAAAAAACATGCAAATCTCTCAATTCAATCACTACTCACCCCACGAAACTCAAAATTAGAATAAGGATCTTAGGTTAATTAAAAACATAAAGTTAGATAACTAGTTAAATGAGTAGAATAGTTAAGAGAAAAAGGGTATGATTAAGAACGAAATTTAGAATTAAGACTTTGAGTAGAATAAAAAATATAATAATGTAAAAAGGATATGGCTAAGACGAATTTTAGAATTAAGAGTTTGAATTGTATAGAGTCACTATTATAACGCGGGTATGGGTAATAAACCATTAGTAGACTAATGTATTAATCTAATCCGTAGCACGTGCCTCTGCGCCATTGCGCATTCATATGACCTATTCAAGATAGACTCACCCCTAGTAACCATACGAGATGGGTATGGATGGATCATCGATGGACACTTCAAGGTAATTCATGTGGTAAATTTGGAACGATACGAACTGGCAACAAATCGGCTCGAGTGGGCAATAACTACCTTAAATGAAGCAACAGCATCTACAGAGGTACTACTATTCCAGCTAGGCAGAATCCGCACACGTTTAAACGAACTAAGAGGTCACGAAACGGCTAGATTAAAACGATCTATTAACTGGATTGGGTCAGCTTGGAAATGGATTTCTGGCTCACCTGATGCTACGGACTGGGATGAGGTCCTACGAAAATTCCCTTAATAAAAATAACGAGCAGCAGTACAAGGTGAATGATGAAATTTTTAAGAAAACTAATCAGTTATTGCAGAGGCTGAATGGCGTTGTGGTCGCCACCAATGATATAATCTACAAGAGGAACTTGGACAGGATTTCTCAAGAAGTCCAGCATAAAATCTTTATCCTGAATGAAGACGTCAACGAACTGATCCGTGCTTGTCAGATGACTAAGGCAGGAGTCGTCAACACCAATCTTCTGAGTATAGAGGAAGTTAACCAGCTTGTCAGTGAGATCGGCGTTCTTCCATACAGTAACGCCATCGAAGCCATTGAATATAGCAAACCATCGATCTACACCAACAACACACTCCTCTTATACGCGTCGTCCCTACCAAAGGTCACAGAAGCTGGATTTAATCACCTGATCGCAAGAGCTAACATACAGAACGGCGTCCGAGTGGAATTGGCATATCAAACAATCCTGACCAATAAACATCAGACATTCGGCATCAAGGAACACTGCTTGCAATTATCTGCTACCATGATCTGCGAACGGAAATCACTCGACCTGCTACCAGAATCTAGTTGCCAGACTCGTCTT
>NW_023458563.1:25551697-25566222 GCF_013731165.1 Rhagoletis pomonella
GGACATTCCAGGTGCATGCCCTCAAATCGTAGTCCTTTAAACGTTTGACGTGGTCGTCATCATAAGGGGGGGTCTCATCCGGGGCTTTGCCTTGCTTCTTCACTGGAAGTGGTTTTTACGTGGCGGGTCCCAAGCCCAGCGCACAACCCATTGCTGGGACGGGGTGGTTTCGCAACCAAATACACGTTTATATAGCGAGCCGCTTGCTCCAAGCAGACACCCGCTTGCAGCCGCACCTACTGGTGAACAGGCGCTGCAGACTTCAGTGAGCCCTAAACCGAATAAGTCAGAGTGGACCCACCGAAGCTACCTCTCTCTCTGCCGTGACCCAAGGCTCCACTCGGATTGGTTACCGCATCTCGCACATGGGTTGCTCACGTTGCCCAGAGCGCGCGAACGAGGAGGCAAGAGTCGGGATTGAGTATAGCCATGCAACTGTAACTGCATACCCAGCGCAATGACTATACCCTATTGCACTCCAAACATTGACAAATACTAATATCTTAATATTATACATTTCCAGCCAATGTGTTTTTAGCGGTGATGGCTGAGCTCAATTGCTTTCTTGATTTCTTTTTCGAACTCAACAGGACCTTTCTTTTTAAATGCATCTATGTGGAATGAAATAGACTATACGAAAATTCTTATTATTAAAAGATATGTACGTATGTATGTATACGGTAGAGGCCCCATAATTAGCGATACTGTTTCTTTATAGGTCTTGACCATTTCTTTAAGAACTTGCGTTGATTTTTGAAAATTTTTGACAAAGTATGTTAAAAAGGTTTTTATATGTGTGACCTGGTCTACGAAAAGGGAGCTTACGTGCGAATACTAGTTTTCTGTGAAAAAGCTGTTAAAAGTAAGCAACTCGTTTCGTCAGTTTCACATTATCTCGTTAATTGTTCTCCGCGCCGGACGTCCAGTAAGTGTTGTTGTTGGTCGGAATATTATTATAGTTCATCGTGTAAGTTGCTAGTGTGGAACATTTAAAAAAGTAACACTGAAGAAGTGACGTTTACTGTTTCTGTTTCTACATTTTTAGTACGCTTCTAAGCAAGTTAGGATTTTCTGCTTTTCACCACGTGAAAAAGCATCTCATCTTCCATCCGAATCAACCAAAAAGTGAAAATTGATTTTTTGACACCTAAGCCCCCTTTCCGTAGACCAGGTCACATATATACATAGCTATAAATAAATACAGAAAAAATAAATGCTCAGAACTTGTAGTGTCCATAATATGTGTACATATTACCTCGTAGGACTGTGTATACCAGTATAATTTTATTTTGTGGTTTTCCCTCCCATCTTCCGTCCCTGTTAAACTGCCTCGTCCGAAACTACATGTTTAATAACGATGGCTACGTCCTGAGACACACCTTTTATTTTTGTGATATAAGCAGTGTTGCCGCGGCATTCAGAAGAAATGCATCACCAAATTGGATTAAAAATATTATGAAAAAAAAATGTAAGTATCAAAGTATACATCTTCAATAAAACTTCTAATTCTTGAATTAAAATGGTAGTTTGAATTTTTAATTGAGATCGTTGACAGTTTTTATTGATATTTTGTCGTTTTTATATAAAATGTTGAGTGAAAATAAAGCTTTTATACTCGGTAACAGTTGAATTCATTTGCATACTTAACTAAAAACACATACCAAATTGGTGTTTAAAACTGTAAACATATAAAAGTAATTTTCACAATACTTACTGGATTACTCTGGATGAAATTCTTAAGGCAGTGTCACACGATTGGTACATTTGTACATTTTAGCATTTACAGAGTAGTTTTGTTTGGAAAAATTTGTATTGAGCTGAACTCAAATTTCTAAAGAACACCACTCTGTGACTGCAAAAAGTACAAATCTGTAGCCCAGTACCACATCCGACAGCTTCAGAATCAAAAAGGAAAAGGAACGCCAATATTAGCCTGTTCCCGCACTCGAGGATTTAGTGAGAAATTGTTCGCATAATAAATGTGTGAACGGAAACGACTTCGGACTATTTCGGACTAAATCCTGGAGTACGCGAACAGGCTAGTTGTTCGTAGCTTGCAGTGATGCCATATCCAGATTAAAGGTGGTATGTTCAGTGAAAGAAAACAAACTTAATATGTTGCCTTAAAATCATACAAGTCTTTTCGATTTGCGACTTTCTTATTTCTGTTGATGTGCGCATCTTAACTTCTTCAGTACCAAGTACTTTATAATACGGTTTTATTTCTTACGTTTATATATAAATAAATTGTAATACCGCAATAAAAACTATTATTTTTACTTACTTTTGGTATGAATGGGGTCGAATAAATGGTAAAATTATCGCTTGAACTAATTAAGTTCAAAATTATATCCAAGTACTTCAGTACTCGACATTATTTGGAAGGTAAAACTACTTTTGTTGAGCACAAAATGTGAAATTTGCGGTTACTATGGCAACCAACTACCGTTACTTCTATTAGCATTGCCACTCACTTGATCGATCAAATGAGAGTCATTCGCTACAGGGCCAAACTGATATATAAAATTTTGCATATGCCTTAGTTTTCGTTGTTAATGTGTTGGAGTCTCTGTCAATCGCGTCTTGTACGGATATGATGTAAATAATAGGTTTGTTCCACAAGCTACTCGAAGTCAATTCGAGTTACACATACGCGTTCCACCATTAAATTTTTGAGTTTACTTATTTGATATACGCTGACAGTTTGAACTTTGCTCGAGTTTTTCTACAAGTAGCTTGTGGAACAAACCTAATAATGATCTCATTTTACCAGATTAACACCCCTACTCTGCAAATCTTTCGTATTCGAATTTTGCTACGAATCGTAGAAAGAGAATGCTGCAATCCGAATCGTATTTTCGAACTTTCGAAATTCGTAACAATGGCATGCCCAAAAACGAACGAGTATGCGTAATTTTGTACGAAAATAATTGTGTCGGAAATATTAGTGGTGTTCATTTAAACAGATAAATTTGCCCTACGCATATACGTATATTTTTATCCACTGATTTATATAAACGAGTAAAACAGAATCTTTGTTGCCCCTTATCCTGAAACTTGGGTCCGGTTTAGTTATTTGTACAATGCTTTTCGGTTGTTGTGTCCAAACGCATAATCCGAATCCAAAAACTTTAACATCACGTGTAATCAAAAGATTAAAATTTTATTTAAAATTTCCGAGCACTATCATATTAATAAATTCGGTTTGAACTATGCACTTTTTTGCGAATTTCGACGTGGGTTCTGCGCGAAAATACTGCGGATGGCAAGAAGTGTTGTATGCCTTTGACATGAGGAAGCCCTTCTTCTCCGGCAACACAGAAAGGAGAATTCTACTTAGTAATCTAACAAAGTGCATGACTTCGATGGCTTGGAAGAAGCTGTTATTGCATTAACTGGATTGAGAACCAGTTCTTCAAGCATAGGAGTAGTTCTGGCTTGTGGTTCAACAATTCAACCAGAAGCTGACATAGACGCGCCCATGATTACTATGCCCGACAGCTCCGCGTACCTTTGTGAAATCATTCCCATAGCGCGCTCTTACTCCGCTGCTATAATTGCAAATGCAATAAAATCCACCGTTTCCCTCAAAATATGTAAAATCAAACAATTTTACTATAAATAAGCTGGACATGCTGCACATGTTTCCACAAGGGTTGCAGCATGTGGATTTTTCGTTTTTCGTAGCGTTGTGTTACGATTATCCTCGAAACCTTGAGGGATTTCCCAAATATACTCGGGCTCGTATCGCTGGATTGTTAAATAAATGCTCACGATGACCAAATTGTAGTACAATTAACTTTATTGTACAACAAACAATTTACAATACTCGCTAATACAGTAAAAACACTCTACAATACTTGTTAAAGCAATAACAACGCTTAACTAAACTTGCTAACACAATTAAACTTATAGCTTGCTTATTCGCAACTCACTTCTCTGCTCACTTTACTTGTAGCTTGCTGTCGTGTAACTGACCAACTCTAGAACGTTATGAAGTTTATCGCTCATTCTCTTTCTCTCGCTGTTCGCAGTGTTCATCCAACTTGACGTTTCTCTTTGTGGAACATTCTACGTCATTCCTCGAACATTCTGCCTATTTCTAGTTGTTCGCTTCGTGTTGCCGCAGTATTCGTCACACTGCCCTCCACCTAAGTCTGATCGTCCCGATCAGACACACTTGCTGTTCCAAACGCTGCAAGCCTTTCCAAGTGGACCACCTTTTTCGGGACACTTCAAAGCGCGCCTACTGCTTCCACAGCCGCTTCCATTTCCGGCCACCGGATTATCACCATTGCAACGTGGTTTAGCTGCTTTCCTCCTGCCGGAAACACTGCCTCGCTTACCATGACCACTTCCTTGCTGCGACCCCTTCTTCACTGAGCTGGCGGAAACGTCACGCTTTTCCTGTATCGGTGAACCACTTCCTTCTTCTGACGAAACCATTCCGTCTCCATCACTGCCAACCTCCGTTTCTGGTGGAATCTTCGACACTTCCTCTAAGACTAACCGTCTGCTGCAGCACTGGCTGTCGTAACCAACCCTAAGTGGCACTTTCCTGTGACGATCTGTCAGGATCATTCTCTGGAGGTCAATCTTCATGCCTTGGCCAAGTAAGAAATTCACGCCAATGATGACTTCATCCACAATGTCTGCCACTATAAACTTAGTATACGAGGCCATATCGTCGAGTATTACCTCGCATGGTACTTCTCCTAACACTTGGGTGCGTTTACCAGTTGCAGTCTGCAGCTTTGCTCCAGGTAGTGGCTTCACATAAAAAGTGGCCAAATCCGGTCGAATAATGGAATGTGTCGCTCCAGTATCCACTGTCAGTACTCTCTCCTGCCCATTGACACATCCACCAACAGTGAGGTTGCATGATTTCCGGCCAAGTTGTGAGATGGAGTTTATGGGCCCTTCAACTTCTGGAGCCAGCACGCGGCCCTTCCTGCTGGCTCGTTTCAGTTTAACGACTGATTGGAGTTGGATTCATCTCCTTTAGCCCTGCGTTTGCGTCCTGCTGAATTGTTGAGCGCACTGGAACTTGCGCTGCAATCGCGGGCGAAGTGGCCTGGCTTTCCACATTTAAAACATTTGCCAGAACTATGCTTTTTCTCGCCCAGCAGTTGGATAATCTTCTTCAGCATTTCATTTGTCTCGTCCGGTGTTTCCACTTCCACGCGATGTGCTTTGTAGGCTGGTCTACTTAGGAGCGCCGCCGTTTCACGCGTCTGAGCATACGAGACAGTTTCAGCAAATGTTGGCTTTGGATTCGCGTACGTCTCTCGCTTGGTATACACGTCCCGCATTCCGTTGATGAACCTCTGGATTTTTACTCTTTCGAGGTGCTCACCAGATGCATCTCCAATTGCCAAATGAGCCAACCTTTCAGCCTCGGAGGCGAATTCCTGTAGAGTCTCGTTGGATTTCTGGCAGCGATTCTCCAGCTCCATCTGGTAAATCTGTCTCCTGTGCTCGCTACCATAACGTCTTTTTACTGCACCCATTAAGGCATCGTAATTGTTCCTTTCACAGCCGGGAATAGTCTGCAATATTTCCGCTGCAGGTCCTTTTAATGCCACGAACAGAGCAGCGGATTTATCGTCCATGCTCCAGTTGTTTGCTGTAGCCGTCTTTTCGAACTGTAGCTTAAAGACTTGGAAAGGAATCGTGCCGTCAAAGGATGGAGTCTTTACCTTGGGCGCGCTGGTCGAAGAAGGTGGACGATTCAACTGCATATCTCGGAGACGACCTTCCAACTCTTCTACCTTAGCCTCAACTTTCTCCTTAATTAGCTCTTCGATTTTGTCTTGCCGTTCCTCGATTTTATCCTGTCTCTCTCTGAGTTCCGCATAATCTTTGAATAAATTCTGCTCTAGCTGAGTAATCTTTTCATCTAGCTGCGAAGGCATGTACATTTTCTGGGCTTCCAGCTGGGACGACAGCTGTGATGACATCTGGGACATGGCGGCTAATAATGTGTTCATGTCCATAACTGTTGATGAACTAGGAGCTTTTGCTGTTCTTCAACCTTCCCGGATGTCTGCTGCACATCCTTCGACGAACAAGCAGCCTCATCCTTCTGTTCGTCCTTTGTTGATGTCGCGTCGTCCTCACGATGGAAGTCGTATTTATCAACGTCGATACCTTCATTTTCCATAGCCTCTCGCAGCCGTGATAGTAATTCCACTTTTCTTCCGGAGGTTGCTAAATTTCATTTCTCCAAGTCCTGCTTGCGTTCCTCAATGAATTTTTGCCATTTTCAGTAGTTTATCCTTCGGGATTTATTTAACAATCCCACTTCTGACACCAATTGTTAAGATTATCCTCGAAACCTTGAGGGATTTCCCAAATATACTCGGGCTCGTATCGCTGGATTGTTAAATAAATGCTCACGATGACCAAATTGTAGTACGATTAACTTTATTGTACAACAAACAATTTACAATACTCGCTAATACAGTAAAAACACTCTACAATACTTGTTAAAGCAATAACAACGTCCAACTAAACTTGTTAACACAATTAAACTTATAGCTTGCATTCGCAACTCACTTCTCTGCTCACTTTACTTGTAGCTTTCTGTCTTGTAACTGACCCACTTCGCTGTGGCGCACCCTTATATACCTGCGCTCGTACTTATGGCAACTCTAGAACGTTCTGAAGTTTATCGCTCATTCTCTTTCTCTCGCTGTTCGCAGTGTTCATCCAACTTGACGTTTCTCTTTGTGGAACATTCGATGTCATTCCTCGAACATTCTGCCTATTTCTAGTTGTTCGCTTCGCGTTGCCGCAGTATGCGTCACAATAGCTACGTATTACGAAAATTCGGGTTCTAGAATAAGGGGGTAAAAAAAAATGTACCAAATCTGAAAGTTATGTACCAGTGTACAATCTGGAAATAATTTACCTGAACTGGTTCATTTCGCCCAAAATGGCAACCGTGGGAACAGATTAATAGCTAGACAAAACCCCTCTGTGACTGCCAAAATGTATAAAAGCACCAATCGCGTGATTTGGCCTTAACGGCTAGTTTTGTCATTTCTCGCGAAATCAGTGCTGCCGTTTGCTAATTTTCGAGCGAAGTGAAAACACACTAAAAGTGAAGTGTTTCGGAGTGACTTGGGAGGAAAAGTGAAGTGATTATCGAAGTGACGACTTTCATGCACAATTAAGGGAGTGGGGTTTTTCGATTAGGTTATTTATCACCTAATTGGTTAATCGAATATTTTTTTATCACAATGAAAGTAATATTTAACCTTTATTAATTTATAATTTATTGTGTTCCTGTGCAAATTTAGGCCGGGAATGTCTTCAAAATCACAATATCTAACACTTTGAGGAAATAAAATCCAAAATTACAGTTCACTGATGATATTAACACTAAAATATAATTAATCGATTATCGATTCACAGCAACAAAGTCATACCTAGATACACAGCAACAACATCATCACGAGATTCACTTAAATGTTTAATTTTTTCTGTAGAATTGAAGATGTATGAAAACTAAAATGTAATGGTTATTTTCCTCAAATATTTACTAAATAATTATGAAACTTTATCCACCCATTCATTTCTGAGCGTTTACGACTTATTCCAAATAACCGATGCCAGATCGAAGATTTAGGCTATCTGCACACTTGTCGTCCAATCATAGTTGCGTTATCGTCTCGCCCTGAAATTTTGAGCCGAGCACATGCATTTCATAGGAGATCTGCACACTTTTCGTTATCGGCTAGTTATCGGCAAATCGTAGAAGATGCTGAAATGGATAAGTACGGCACTGTCGTTTGCTAATCGTTGTGCACGCATTGTTTGTTTACATTTTATGGGGAAAAATGAGTGAAAAAGTTAATATTTGCATGAAAATTAGTGTCTTTGGGGGTCCCCCAAAGCTCCCCACTAGAAAGGGAAATTATGCCAAATTAGATATCGGGCGATTTTGAATAAAGAATAAGAAAGTTAATTAAAAATAGAAAAAACAAGTTTTTATAAAAAAATTTTCTTTTTAACAAATGTATTTTTGCGTAGAATTCCTTTCTGCGTAGGCGGGCTTCGGCCGCACTTAGTGATTATAACCCTCAGGCAGTAGAATTCTCCTTTCTGTGTTGCCAAAGAAGGGGGGCTGAACACTTTTTGCAGAGAACACCTTTCTGCGTAGGCGGCCTTCGGCCGCACTTAGGGATTATAACCCTCAGGCAGTAGAATTCTCCTTTCTGTTTTGCGAAGAAAAGGAGCTGAGCACCTTTTGCAGAGAACACCTTTGTATATTTTTAATGCTTACTCGGTTATATCCTATCTTCTTTTGTCTCTCATTCTTTTCATTATTTTGGAGTTTAACAGCTGAACTACGCCATTTAATTTGCATATGCAACCAAAGTCAGAAGCGTGATTTAAAAGGTGTTTTTATTAAATGAATGTTAATATTAAAGTCGTAAAGCAAGTTATAACTAATCGAGTAAAGTGTAAAGTGAAGGGGAATACAAAAATGTATCGGTGAAGTGGCTGCTTTAAAGAGAATAGGAGTGGTAAATGTACGCTAATTTCCGAATTTTACAAAAAAGGGCATATTTTAAACCCAATTTGTAAATAAATTAGTGACAAAAATTTACAAAAGTGAGTGTTAAAATAATGCGTAGACCCTTGACTACAAGTGTGTGGAATTTTTTTGGATCGGGCCACCCCTCTGGACGGAATAGCCCGAAATAGTTGTGAGCGCTACTAAACCCCACCCCAACAAAGAAGGCGCAGTTGGAAAATGAAGTTATTAGTATGAAGTAGCAGCTCAGGCATATTTGGAAAATTATGCCGATAAGCAAGATGGAATTTGGGAAAGTGCCTAGTTGCAGCATATCTATGTATTAAAAAAGTAATTAATTAAATTAAATTGTGTTTAATAGAAATGTTATAACTCAAGTGGCGTTATTTAAGATGTGCTCCAAATATTTGGCAAACTTTTTTTTCGCCTTCTCAACGTGCTAAGTGACAAGATAAGATGACTGCCACCACGGCCGGTAAGAAGCCCGAAGCAAAGGGAAAACTACCTTCCAAGAAGCTGCCTGCTGCCCCCGAGTCGTAGCTGAAGTTAAGCTAGAAGCAGGTCAGCAAACGTGCTACCCTGATCAAGCGTAAACTAAAGCGCTCTGCTGTGGTTGCACTCCGCAAGCGTGAAAACTTGGAGCATGCTGAGAAATATCAATCAAAATATCTCCGTGATGGACGCCGTGAGATGAAGTTGCGCCATCTGGCAAAGAAACGCGGCCCATTCTACGTGCCCGCAAAATGGCTTTTGTGATCTTTATCTGCGGTATCAACAAAGTTGCACACATGGGGCTATCCAGAAAGCGCACGATATTCAGTGCGTTGATTATGTGGTGCTCGAAATATTCACTGTTGGATTGCACTCCAAGAACGTCTCCAACTTACTGTGGCCACTACGTTGATTTCGGTAACCGTGAAGATAATATCAACAAACTGCTGCCCAAGATGGTTTAAAGAAATTTTCTGGTGTACAAGGTGGAGTATTTTTATTTCAAAAATATATAATAATAAAAATAGAAAATAATGTTTTTTTTGTAACTTTCTGAAGGTTTAACCCGCAAATATGCCAAATGGAAGGCAGCTTATATTCACAATTCCTTGAATAATGTCGAAATTCCGTTCCCGTTTGTAAAGGCCATTTCAAAAGGCTCCATTCCACAAATTGAATTTGTTTTGGTTTTTCAGCTCATTAACGATGCACCCAGGATTGCATTTACCGTCTATGAAAATATTTCATGAAGCGATCGAAAATTAGCTCCGAGCAACTAAAAGTTGGTTAAGCTTAAGTGAAATAGTTTTTTTAAATATTTATTCCTGGTATCTATTAAAAAAAATCAACTCAATATTAGTGTATTGAAGGAAGTAAATAAAAATCTAAGAATATATTTCTTGAATGTTTTGTCATAGAGCCGTTATTAAATAAAGACATAACTGCATCGGGCGTTGCTGTCGCTATATACAATTAATGCATTAATAATAATAATAATAATAATAGATTGGCGCTTACACATATGTTAGTGTTTGGCCGAGCTTCTTCTCCGATTTATGGCGTGCGCCTTGATGTGGTCACACAAAGCGGAGGGACCTACAGTTTTACGCCGACTCCGAACGGCGATTGTATATTTATGTGAAGCTGTTTTTCATGGCAGAAATACACTCGGTGGTTTGCCATTGCCTGCCAAGGGGCGACCGCTGTAAAGAAAAAACCTTTCTTTCTCAATTTTTTTTTGAGATGTTGCTTTGGCCAGGTCTTGAACCCAGGCGCTGCGGAATGGAAGCGCGCACTGCTTACCACTACACCACAGCGGCCAGAATTAATGCATTAGAGAGGGATAATTATACAAGCTCAAGCTGCTAATTTGGGTATACTTACATATGTATGTATTTACCAGTTACTCGCCTGGCATATAATACTTCAACTGCGAAAATAATGAGAATTATAATTTATTTAGATGCATATTTTAGCTAAATGTTATATCGTCGCCTGGATAAAAGATCGTTGCATGTTACTTTCGGCAGGTTTCGGGAAATCACGATTGAAGTTTGGAATGCAATTTCTCAGAAACACGACTACAGATTTTCTCCAAAGTGTCGGGGAATGCTATGTACTAGTTCACGAAATTCTTAAATTATCTTTTTTTTTTTAGTTTAGTGTAAACCATTTATGAGTTTAATAAAATTTTGTCGTATACGACATTTGTCAAAAATGTTGCAGTCAGCTTTAAAATGTGATACAATTTTTTATAAATTAACGATATTTTTCACTAATCAGCCTAATCGTGAGTTTCGCCCAAACAAAATTTCGCCAGAAATGTTTTCACCCACCCGTAGTGAATACACGGAAACGAAAAGTGAAAAGGTGGCCCGGTTCGAGAAAATGAAACTCATGATAAGACTGTCATAATGACGCTTACGGAAATTTTCCATCCAAGCGACGATATTTGAATGTTACTGGCATAATTTCGAGCCTGTATGTAAATTTTCGGGAAAAAGTTAAGAAGTATATTCATATACTGAAAAGATATTTTCGCAGACTCAAAATTTATTTAAAGTATATCATCAACCCTATTTACAATTCTATGTGAATAAATCGCTCCCATAATTTAATTTTTTCATTCAATATATTTCACAATTAACTTAAATACTAAATTACAAATATTTGCGCAACGACCTCAACACAGTAAAATGAAAAATGGTATTTATTAGTAAAATAAATATTCCTAATACATTAATATTTCAGTTAAACCTGAGATGTTCAATCGCACTGCAATATTTTTCTATTCATTTTTCAAGTGCTAAAATAATTTTCACCACATAAAATTGCTGCACAACACCCTTATTGCCGAAAAAGCGTTGCTTGCAACACTAGTCCTTTATGGGGACCAAATTTGGTGGAAAAAAATAGCTAAGTTTGTATTCTGGATATACTGAGGTTTTAACTATCCGCCTTATTCTAGAACCCGAATTTTCGTAATTATCAATCCACATGCTGCAACCCTTGCGGAAACATGTGCAGCATTGCCAGCTATCAGTTGTTTTTCGAAGATAGCTGAATGAAGGAAAACAAAGTGGAAAGGAATTAAAAAAACACTCATCATGTACTTGTTTATTGTAAAATTGGTTAATTTTACATATTTTGAGGAAAATAATGGATTCTGATGCATTTGCAATTATAGCAGCAGAGTAAGAGGCCGCTATGGCAATGGATTCACAAAGGTATGCGGAGCTGTCGGGCATAGTAACGATGGGCGCGTCTATGTCAGCTTCTGGTTGAATCGTTGAACCACAAGCCAGAACTCCTCCTATGCCTGAAGCTCTGGTTCTCAATCCAGTTAATGCATTAACAGCTTCTTCCAAGCCATTGAAAACATGCACTTTGTTAGGTCCACCACCTGTTGCGCCTGCTTCTGCCTTCGGCCGCTCTTATCACTCATGTCGAAATTTGCTAAAAAGGGGATAGTGCAAACCGAGCTTGTTAATATGCTAGTGGTGGGAAATTTGAAACATATATTCTAAATAAAATGTGAATCCTTCGATTACACGTGTATGTTAAAGTTTTTACACTCGGGTTATGCGTTTGGACACAACAACCGAAAATCATTGTACAAATAATTAAACCGGACCCAAGTTTATCGATAAGGGACAACAAAGATTCTTTTTTGCTCGTTTATATAAAGCAGTGGATAATAAAATAATGTAAAACAAAAAAATGTTTTTTAAAAACAAGCTTTTATTTAACATGTACAATCAAAGGAATAAAATAAAGTAGTGTAACAAAAGATTTTTAGCAAGAAAATTTTTGTCAAAACTGCACTAAAATGAATAAAACAAGATAAGTTAAGGTCTCGTTAAAATTACTAAAAGCCATTTAGTGAAAGGAGTTATTCAAACTCTAATGAAAATTCCTAACAATTTGTACTAATTTACTTCGTTTTTAAAAAAGCTTGTCGCGTGAATAGCAAACCGGCATTTAAATATCTGCATACATACATATACATACCTAACCAATTATGCATGTGCGCTGAATTCGACGACAAGCTTTTTTAAAAACGAAGTAAATTAGTACAAATTGTTAGTAATTTTCATTAGAGTTTGAATAACTCCTTTCACTAAATGGCTTTCAGCAACTTTAACGAGACCTTAACTTATTTTATTTTATTCTTTTTAGTGCAGTTTTGACAAAAAAATTCTTGCTAAAAAATCTTTTGTTAAGCTACTTCATTTTATTCCTTTGATTATACATTAAATAAAAGCTTGTTTTAAAAAAAAAAAAATTTAAACATTATTTTATTTTTTAATTTTTAGTCCATTTATAAAAGCGTTGTATATTAAAAAGTGTTATTTTATTTTATTTACAAAACTTTGCAATAGATATTAAAATAATTAAACTTGCAATGAAAGACAACAGCAGACTGTGCAAGCAAAATGTTGTTTGCTTACGTTTTGTATAAACATACATATGTACATATAGCAGCAGTTAATTTCTTTTAAAGAGATGGCGTGTCGTCCATTTCCGATGTAGCGTATATAAATGGTGCATATATTTAGGCGCAATATTTAACTTCTTATGGCGTGGCGACATCTGGAGTCTTCTAATTGTATCTCCTTGATATGATGGCTACAACGAGGTTCATATCTGGACTAGGTTGATATCTAGAATTTGCTACAAATAGCTTTGCTACACTACCGCCCGCAGCTTTAACAATTTTATAGTGGTTTCACGTTCTTTGGCAAATTACGCTCTGTTAGCCATAAATCTTACTATTTTTTACCGCCTTTGAATCAAGACCCCTGGACCATATAGGGAATTCATTTATATTTTAAATTGTATTGTCATCGTGATTAGAACTATGCTGAAAGTTTCAAGTCTCTAACTTGTCGGGAAGTTAGTTTAAAATCGATTCGAATTTGCTACGATTTCCGGGGGATGACCAAGTTAAATAAAAGCTTATAAAAATAAACGTATATGCGAAAGGCAAATTTATCTGTTTAATTGAACACCACCAATATTTCTTCCAAACACACATCGATATATATCTTTTATTTCTCCTCCGAAACAGAATTGTTTTCGCACAAAATTACGCAAAAAAGCTTACTCGGTCGTTTTTAGGCATGCCATTGTTACGAATTTCGAAAGTTCGAAAATACGATTCGGATTGCAGCATACTATTTCTACGATTCGTAGCAAAATCCGAATACGAAAGTGTTGCAGAATAGGGGTGTATAAAACATGACGAAATTGTAAAGTCTCTGTGTGCATGCACAAAATACATTTAAGGAAAAGAAAAGAAGAGATATTACTGAAAAATTATGTCCAGAGTTTTTGCAGCACAGTCCATATTTTAAAAAGTGCAGGTTTTTGTAAATATTTCGCGAAAATATCAACCAGAAAAACAAAAAATACCTGCTCCAAGTCAATTATTAGACGCCAAGTGAGTTGAAATATCACCAGATAACTTAGATATCTAAGTTCTCTGCCTTCTCTATCTATCTAAGTTCTCTGGTGACAGCTGCAACACTGGTATAAATGGAATGAGTGTTTCTAATATCGTGACATCTAGCGGCCCGCAGTGGTCTATTGCATGTTAATTTTTGTCACCAGATGGCGCGCTATTTTTAGCTTTATGGCAGCATATGCAAGAACCAAGTCACTGCCGTCCCTAAATTGGAGCGCTAAACGAGCCGTTTTCCATTGTCAACAAGCATAATTTTTGAAGTTATCTCATTTCCTCTCGCTTTTATTCTCGTTTCCTCTTTTCCTCTTTTGCCCTTCTCTTTCTTTCCGTCTTCTGCATCCAACTTCAACACGTAACGACCTGTCAAAAATTAAATGTCCATTTTCTCGGCATAAGCGCCGTGTTATTGTGGGTTGCTTCGTACAAATTGTACGGGCATGAGGATATTTGACAGTTGCTTGGCGCGCGCCAATATAGTTTGCGCAAACCAATATATCTAAGTATGCACGTTTCATTTGTTTT
>NW_023458563.1:25566322-25566715 GCF_013731165.1 Rhagoletis pomonella
GACTACTCCACACAGGACTTAATTGATATTTTTAAACAACGTTTGGATCCAGCTCTTGTTAATGGGCTCTACACCACAGAAAATATTATGGGTAGAATACAAGAATTTTATCCATTACATTTCAGAAACATAAAAATCCGCTTTACACAAACCTTATTAGAAGACATCACAAACGAAACCGAGCAAAAAGAAATAATAATAAGAGAACATCAACGAGCTCATAGAAATAGCCGCGAAAATAAAACTCAAATTCTTAAAAAATACTATTTTCCTAGCATGTACTCCAAAATAGAGAAAAAGGTCAAGCAATGTTCAACTTGCCTTCAACAAAAATACGATAGGCATCCCCCCAAAACCAGAAATCCAAGCCACCCCAATTCCCCAAAACCCTGG
>NW_023458563.1:25566815-25569024 GCF_013731165.1 Rhagoletis pomonella
CTAATGATTGCTTTTGGAATTCCCAAACTTGTAGTAATCGATAACGAGAAATCGCTGAACTCCGCTTCAATTTCGTCGTTATTAAAGGATGAAATGAACATCGAAGTATATGTCACACCCCCTTACGCTAGCACGACAAACGGACAAGTGGAGAGATTTCACTCTACGCTTTCTGAAATTATCAGGTGTTTAAAATCCGACAACAATAGTCTCACTTTTGAAGAGTTACTTTTCAAATCTGTCAAAGAATACAACTCAACAATTCATTCCACCACTAAGAAAAAAAACCGCTGGAAACATTCTTCGGTACCAGAGTTACCACAGACCCCCAAGAGTTAGAAAGACATAGACAACAGAATGTAGCCAAGTTGTAGCAAGTAAAGGAACTGTATTATCACAATAAAAACAGACAAAAAACGAAAGATTACTCTGTAGGTGAGGAAATATTCGTTAAAATCAATAAAAGATTGGGCTCTAAGCTATCATCGAGATATAAAAAGGAAATAGTCGCAGAGAATAACAGGACTACAGTCAAAACTCAATCAGGTCGAATCGTTCACAAAGGCAACATCAGAAGTTAGTCTCACTATTTAAGGCGTACTTAAGGGTTAACCAAGCCTCATAACAAGAAAAAAAATGAAAAAAAAAAAAAATAATATTTCAATTGAATTTCTTCACACTAATTTAAATTCGTATCCATCGAATTAAATTAATTGCAGGAAATTAAATTGAAGGAAATTATATTAAATTGAATTAATTTAAATTAAATAAAATTAAATCGAATTTTAATATAAATAAATTAAGTTCAATTTGAGTACAATTAGAATAATCTTGACTAAGGCAATCATCGAGTAAATTGCCATAGGCGTTCGATCATTAGAAAATAGGTAAATCGAGTAAATTGCCATAGGCGTTCGATAATTAGAAAGTAGGGAAATCGAGTAAAATGCCATAAGCTTTCGATCTTTAGGTAATAAATTAAATCGTTATAAATGCCATGGGCCAACGATATAAATTAAAGTTAGTTAAATAGCTATAGGTCTATAACGAAATCTTTTTTACAGGCTCTTTGCCTCCACGGCTTATGCAGAAACCCAAATACTTGACTATACGAATGCACAGCTTATAACCTTAAAAGACGGGACAGCAAGAATACAGGAAGGAACATTTAAAATCATTCATATAATAGATACGAAACAGTATGACGAACTAACAAAAGAACTTGAAAATACAATCGCGGAAAATATCCAAACCAACCATCCGCTACATCCTTTTCTCAGTCACGAAATAATCCAAATTCGCACACTCCTTTCAAAATTAACTCCTAGAACTAAAAATAAACGGTCATTAGATTTTATTGGTACAGCATGGAAATGGATTGCTGGTAGCCCAGACCACAATGACTTAGAAATAATTAATAAAAACATTGGAAATTTACTAGAAAATAACGATAGACAAGTAGTAATAAACAAAAAATTTCTGGATAAAATCAACGAAGCAAGTAATAAAACTAATGAAATACTTAAAAATCTAAAAGAAAATGTAAACATAAAATTAGAATTAGGTCTTAAAATTAAATATAAATTACAATTAATTAAAGAAGAGCTTATCAATATTGAATACGCCTTACATTGGGCAAAATCAAATATTGTAAATTCATTTATATTATCAAATCTAATACAATTGAAAAAATTATTGGAAAAGAAGAAATACCTTATATTAATATTGAAGAAGAATTAGAATTTACCGATATTAGAATAGCTTCAAATGGTACATCTATAATTTATATTTTAAGCTTACCTACCACTAACAAAGAAACTTGTGAAAAAATTATACTCAAAGCAGTGAAAAAGGAAAATAAAATTAATAAAATTGATTACGAAAAAATTCTAAAATGTAAATCAAAATTGTACGGACTAAAAAATGAATGTAGAGGATATAATAAAATAACAATTTGCAATGAAAAAGATTTTAGAGAAATAAGTAATAATAGTTGTATTAGCAATCTTATAAATAGTAAACGCCCAAATTGTGCGCTTGTCAACGCCGACCACATTAGCAGCCTAGAAGAGTTACAACCTGGAATACTATTCTTGAACGATTACAATGGTTTAATCGATATAGATGGAAAATCAATTGATCTTAATGGAACATTTATAGTCCAACACCACAACTCTACCATCAAAGTACAAAACAAAAATTTCTACGT
>NW_023458563.1:25569034-25571056 GCF_013731165.1 Rhagoletis pomonella
GTCCGGAACAATTTTTTTTGTAACCTACCGAGCCGGGTAGTTTAACTTATATTACAACCACTCGACAGAGCATTCATGAGTCCGCTTAAAACTTATTCTAACGAAGAAATTAGACGATTCACTAGAGAAAATGGTCGAAAAGTCACTCAATTCGATTTAGTTGGTCTCTTTTCTAAAGCTTATTATAAAGTTCAGACTGGCCAGATTGCAGAGAATGGTTTCAAATGCACAGGTATTTACCCATTCGACCGTAATATATTTACAGAAGTAGTCTTCATTGCTGCGGAAACCATGTATGAACATGTAACTGCCGAAAACTCTGAAGAACCCCAACAAGATACAGAGATTACTTCAGAACCAGCGTCAATGTCGATACTAATGTTGTCCTCGCAACCGCAAGAACGGACCCCATCCACTAATATAATTCCAGCTTCTTCCCCGAAACCCGTGGCACCGACAATTCGCACCACTTCCTCATAACCTGTGGCGTCGACTAGCAAGGGATTCGTTTCAGCGTGGCAAATTTCGACATTCCAAAAGTTAGACAGCCGATTTCTACTGGCAGGGGAAGAAAATCAAAAGCTACAGCATTGACCAAATCACCATACAAAAATCAATTAGAAGAAAGTATTGAGAGGAAACGTAATCAAGAAAAATCAAAAATTAAAAAGGAGAAAAAGACCTTAAAAAACCAATCCAGCATACTCGGAAAGCAAAAACTGAAA
Source organism: Rhagoletis pomonella (assembly GCF_013731165.1). Taxonomy (NCBI): domain Eukaryota; kingdom Metazoa; phylum Arthropoda; class Insecta; order Diptera; family Tephritidae; genus Rhagoletis; species Rhagoletis pomonella. Next base: position 25,569,760 of record NW_023458563.1, read on the forward strand.
AAGTAAGATATAAAAATAACATACCCAGTTCCCCGAAAAAAGTGCCCATTCCCCGATTGCCATTTAAACCGAAATTCCCTTCCAATCGGGGAATTTCCCGCGAGTTGACAAGTTGAGGGATGCAGCTGTGCTAATCCCTTCGTACATGTCTTGGAAACCACAATTTGTGTGTATTTTAGAGTTTTCTTCCAGTCACACGCCGAAATTGTAATATTTTTCACCATTTTAATTGTAGGTATATACACAGTATTTAACTATACTAGATGGGTTTATCACCCGCACTTAACCTACCTGGGAAGACTCATACAATATTACCTACAGTTGTACATAAATATGTATGTATGAATGCATTTAGTTCACCCAATGTGCCACTACTGCTTACATAAAATGTATAAATTGCCACTGAGCAAAACAACTTGAGAAAAAATCATTAGTTTAATAGCACGAGTGCAACACCGTACACGTGATAGAAGTAAAACTTCTTAAAAAAAAGCACATGTATGCCCCGACACCCAATCTTAACAAAAATAAACTACGAGACTATCAGATGAATACAGTTATTTATTGTATTCAAAGTTGGTACCAAGTTGATAAGGTTTTATCATTTCTCACAATTTTTTTTTTTATTTTTAATTTTTTCGAATACAAAGAATATGATCATTCTTTTTCGCTTCATTCCGTATTCGAAAAATTATATGTTTTAATGGACACGTCGATTTGAATACATAATTTAGATTTAGATAATATTTTTAGCAATTTATTTGAGAAAACTAAAACATTTAGATTATTGTTTGTATTTTCGTCGATTTTAAATTTGCTACCCTAAAATAATTTATATCAAATAAATACCTCTTTGAGGTAAAATTTTCGAAATATCGTCTACTGCTGGAAACACAAAATAAAAAACAGAACTTTTGCAACGATTCGTATGAGTAAAAAAGATTTTCCCTACGTTTCAAAGGCAGTTAAAAAAAGCATATAATTTTCGTCACGAAATTGATATCATACATTTTGTGTTTCTAGTTCAGCTTTCGTCATTCGAAAATTTTACCTCAAAGAGGTGTTTCATTTGATTGAGATGTACGACAACAGAAAAGGTCCATATCGACTTTGAAGATCTTCTTAATAGATTTTATATAAATATAACTATTTCATTCATTCCACCACAAAACGGAAGCCCGTAGAAGTATTTTTTGGAAGAGCCATGGGACCTAATATCATCGAATTAGACGGAGAAGAAAATATCCAACATCTCTAACACAAGCAGGAAAAGGATCTAGAGCTTCTCAACAAAAAT
>NW_023458563.1:25571156-25572381 GCF_013731165.1 Rhagoletis pomonella
GTTTTTTAACATAAGTCTTACAATGCTTATTTATAAAATATATGATTGTAATTAATATAAAAACAATCGAAATAAATCCTATTATATTATTTATTAAAAGATTGTTGCTGCTGCTGCTATTGTTGACATTGTTGTTGTTGTTGTTCATGGTGATTTTCTGCTGCTGTTCTTTGGCTTTTGGAAGTACAATTGTCCAAACCATGCCTCAGTTGTTATCTTGTTTATGTTGATTTTTCTTCAATTCTATTAGTTCCGCAATTAATTTCCGTTTGTTCTCTCCAGTAGCTAATGGAATTACCCTGTGAAGCTCACCAATCTTCCTTCGTAGTTTCACCGCCTTACCTCCTCGGGTTTTTCGTTTTGGTGCACTATGCTCTGTGCTATCGTTTTTAATTTGTCTCTTTCTGTAAGCTTCTATTGTTAGTGGCTTACGTCCAGCCGTGAGCGGAGTTGGGACGTATTTTGATATTGGTGTGGATGATGTTGTCGCCAGTGCTTCAGGGACATATTCATCATCTATATTTTCTTCTTCGTAGGATCTTGGGTGGTTCAGCTGTTCAAACAGGTTGTCCAGATCTTCTTTTGAATATTGCTCCGTCATGAATATAATTTTTATTTAAATTTATTTGTTTTTATTAGAGTTATTATAGTGCCAATTTGCCAGGATCGCCATGTTATGTTTATTTTTTTTTTTATATTATTATTTTTAGGTATTTTTAACTTTTGGCTTTTAACCGAGCCACGCTAAAAGGGTGATGGCCTCAAGGCCTATTTTTATTGATGAGACAAGTTAAAAAAAACGAGGCAATGCTGCCGATTCTTGATTCAAATCAAGTCTGTTTATTTCAGTGCACAAACACTGCTTTTATAATAAATTTTACATTTCTCCTTAAATCTAAGACACTCCCAATTTTAAGTTACTTTTCCAAAATTTTCATATTGTGACCAATCATAATTTATTATCTTGTAGTTTTGCATTTTCTAAATGTTCTTGTAGTAAAGTCTCATTGCTTTTCTTTTACTCTGATTAAATTTATATTGACTTCTCATATATTGAGAAATATCAATTGTGAAACCAATTGTTTCACAGTTGCTCCACAAAGTTCATCGTCTTGAGAAAATACAACACTACAAATGTCTTCACAAAAGTGACCCACATATGCAAGCTGCAATATGATCGTTTCTACAAAGCAAGTGGCCGCTAACGCTTTGCCCAATTTGTGAC
>NW_023458563.1:25572481-25578204 GCF_013731165.1 Rhagoletis pomonella
TATTGCAGTCACATGTGTGTTTACATTACTGACCTTACTTACTAATTTTTTGTAGACACACAACAATTTACAGGTGCATCGAAGGTGTTGTTGTTGACGCAATAGCAGTGTTAACGTTCCCATGCAGCGGTGACGAGTGTCAACATTTACGCCCCACTACCCAAGTCGCATGCTTACACAGGCTTTTGGTTCAGTTATTTGTTTGAAAGTTATGTAAGCCAAGTTCGGCGCATATCCCCCTTTAAAGCATGCCGCGTCATCGTTGAAAGGAATTGAAATATGGGCCGGTGAAGGATTTGATGTTTTCGTTGGTATAGGATGGTTTTCTTCTGTACCGCTTGCGTTGACTTGAATATGAATTTTGGTTTTTCTATTTAGAATAATCTTCTTTACTATAATACCTATCAAAGTAATGAGTGATATTATTATTACTGCAGATCCTGTGAAAAGGCTGACCTTGTATTTAGTGCTGATAGCATTGATTTGTTGAATATTTGTTACATTAAGCTCCTTAAAATATTGTAGAGAAAGAACTTATTCAAGATTTCTTGTGGCATCTGTCGATTTAATTACTGCAGATAGTGGCTTTGCAAACAGTTGTGTTTTATTCGTATAATTTTTGTGATCAATTGTTAAACTTGCGTTGTCATATTTTTTGAGGAATGTTCCCTGCAGATGGATAACTTCATTGTATATTTTCATAGATCCGTTGTAGCCGTTGATAAACAGTACGTCGGGTGTTATTTCCTCTATTCTTGGTATGTGGTATCTGTTTATTATAGTTACGGTGACCATATTAACGAACATAAAATAAAGGACATTTTTCCCAATGATTTTAAAATACGAACATACAACTTATATGATGGTAATTTAGATCAAATATTTGCCAGTTAGGTTAGGTTAGGTTACACTGGCCGGCTGGTGCGCCTTACATAGACCCAATGGTCCTTTGTAGTGCCAGATGGAGGTCCGTGTTACTGCGATCTAAAGTAGTCGTCGTATAGGACGTCAACGCTTTTTGCGAAGTTCAAGAGAGCCTTAATATCCAGTTTTGAAGCCTCCCCTAGTCCTTTGAACTGCGAAGCTCCGAGATCACTGTTACTAATGCCCATTCTGCATGCATGGGATGCCAGTAGGTTGTGGCCCGTCATTAGGCCAACAACTGTCCTGCAATCCCTGCCAGTTAATTATATTATTAAATTGTAATTGTTAATTGCTCTTCTCGAAAGGCGCTGTAACCGGATTTTAACCAATTCCGAAAAATTAAACCAAATCCTTATACAGGACTTCGTCATCCTTTGCTGCCACAATGCGTTTATCATAATTGAGCGGAGGTTTATTGTTATTTTTCAGTGGATCTGAAAACTTGGCGTGCAACACGATCCTGGGCACAACTTTCCCTATGATTTTGGCGTCCTTTATTTTGACAAAGATTATAAAGGACAGGGGGTTAAAATAAAGGACTGTCCTTTAAAATAAAGGACGGATGGTCACCGTAATTATAGTGCAGTTGGATGAATAGCCCTTAAGCATATTTTGGTATACAACTGCTTTCTTCTAAATTATTTTGCTTGCATAATATTAAATTATTTATATTCTTACAATTATTTTTGACACCAAATATATATTTATTACAAACAATTAGATTTTTGTAGTCGAGTTTAATTGCCTTATCTCCTAGATTAACAGGTTTTGTTACAATGGATTTACATAATTCTTCATTTGTTAAAGGAAGTTTTACAATATAGATAATAGATGATAGGTTTGATGCAATTTTAACATCGCTAAATTCAATACCTTCGACTAAATTTAAATGAGGCATATTTTGTTTTTCTAGTGTATTCTTAATTAATTCTTCGTTTGATAAGATAAATGAATTGACAATTCCGGCCTTTGCCATTGAATTGAATAATCCAAATTTGTTAATTATTTAATACATTTTAATTTCCTTTCAAAATTTCTTTCTAATTCTAATTTGAGAGAATCACTTAACTTTATTTCGCTTAAAATAACATTTGAAATATGTGTTAAAAGGCTAATGTAGTATTATTAATTATTACTTATTGATTCTTATTGGTCTGGGGATCCAGCTAACCATTTCCAGGCTGTGCCAGGTAATTCGATCGCTCTTTTGGTCTTCCTGGGTTTCACTCCGGATAAAAGGGATCGGATAGGTTCTTATTCTTGGGATAGGAATGGATAATTATGGCTTTTTCTTATCACGTCATGTTCTATTGTGGAATGTATTTTGTCAAGTATGGAGTCATATTTTTCGATGTCTATAGCGTGTATTAGTCTAAATGTTCCAGTCTGAACTTTCTCGGTTCCCATTTCTATCGTTACTATGCGCCTGTTTGTGTAATCCAAAATTTGAATTTCTGCATTGCATTAAACAAGCAAGATCCTGCAAAAAATGGGTGTATTATATCTTAATGAAACTTTGTGATCTAACCGTTGCTCATTTCGTTACAATTATGTTGCCCTTGTCTTCCTTAACTATGTATTTCCTTTTTATAACGGGGTGTTAGTTTATTGCCTAACCTCTTGTTTGTTTTGACGTAAATAACGTCATCAGTTGTTATATGGTGAAAATGAGCAACACCTTCGACGAAAAAAATTGCCAAAAATCAATGGTACTTGAAATTGGGCTACAAAACTGCATACTCAAAATTTTTCTAAAAAATCTAGTCAAAAGCTCGAAGTTTTTACAAAGTTTGTTGATTTCTTTTTTAGTTTTGCACAAAGATTGAAGCTTGGATTTATATGATTTCGGTTAAAAATGTGCTATACCTTTAAAAAACAGTAATTATATTATTATATGTATGCATGTCAAATCAAACTTTTTATACCCGAGCGCACTTGTGCACAAGGGTATATTAATTTTGTTCACATATCGGTTGTTTGTAACAGCCAAAAAGAATCGAGATAGATATAGACAAATGTATACATAAATGCTCAGAATGAATAGAGAAGTCGATTAAGCCATGTCTGTCTGTCCGTCCGTCCGTGTACACGATAACTCGAGCAAAAATTGAGATATCTCCACAGTGTTGCCAGGTCTTCGGCATGAGAAAACGTCCCTCTTGGTGTGAAAAAACGTCATTTCCTACCCAAAAACGTCGTATTCAAATGAATGTTCAAAAAATTGTTCTTATTAAACTTTTATTATATACAAAGGTACATATGTATGTACGTAAGGTATATTAAAATGTCATTTTGACAGAGCACATTTAAAATTCATAGTAAACGGGTTTGAGATCGTTAATATAAAAAAAAATCATTTTATACATACACTTGTGATCAGCAGATTAAGTCATCACCAGTTTGATCGATTTTGGCTATTTCTCTATTGTTTATTTAATGTTTATTATTTTTCCATAAAAGCCAAGCTCATTATATAACAAACAAAAAATAAATCCACATTTCAAACTTTGTGCAAAAATTATAAAAAATCTGCAAAGCTTCAGCTAGATTTTCAACTTTTTATTTCGATTTTTTTTTAGTATGCATTTTGATAGCCCATTAAATTTCAGGCCAATAAAGTGCAATTTTAAAGAAGCTAAATAATCGCGTTGATTTTTAATATATATATTTTTTTTTATTGTAGGCATTTGGTAAGGGGGTCGGTTGTCGAAAATGCTAAATTACGTTCTGCTAAGCAGGAGCATAGCAATATTTCATCCTTTTTTGCGTTCTTTACATTTTCAATGAAGTCTTAAAAAAGTCGCCTACTTTTTTCTGACTTTTTGATGTTTTTGCGAGCGTGCGTGTTGCAAGAGATCAGCTCTTCCTGATTTGGCTTTTAATGTGCAGTTGCAAACATTACAATAAGCCTCGTAACCTCAAGTGTTTACACAACCAGCCTCTGAACATGGGATCCTTAGTCCAAGAATCCAAAAAAATGCGCGTACGCTTGGTATGCATCATATTTAAGTCATCTGCGTCTAAAGAATAAATATCTTTTGAAGCAGCTGCTGCAAAACACAAATATTGTAAAGATTTATTAAGAAAATAGTTCAAAATCAATTCTACTTACAAGATTTAGTAACAGAGAAAAATTACTGAGAAGTTAAAAAACGTAATTTTTTACACAAAAAACGTCCAAATGACGTTAAAAACTTCAACCTGGCAACGCTGTATCTCAACGAAATTTGGTATATAATAATAATAATATATAATAATAATTTTCAGACGAAAAATAAGAATATTATAAATTTTTGGAAAATGGGCGTAGCCACGCCCACTTATGGTTACATGTGTATATCAATTTTTTCAAACTTGGCACAGCTGTTGGCCTTGGTACAGCTTAATAAATGGCCGAAAATTTTAAAAATCGGACACTAACCACGCCCACATCCCATATAGTGGTAATTTAGAGAAATACAAAGTCTTCGATAAATCAGTAAATATTAAAGCTAATTTATTCAAAATTGATGCTTACAACAATTCTTTACCAAGAAATACGTTTATGGTAAAATTTTGGAAAATGGGCGTGGCGCCGCCCACTTATGATCACATATATGTATATCCGTAACCGTTCTACCAATTTGTACCAAACTCGGTATTTTTATTGTGCTTGCCACATAAAAGCAAAACGTTGAAAATTATTCAAACCGGACTAAAATTACGGCCGCTTTTCATATAACGGTAAATTTCATAAATGCTTGAAACTGCAATATTTCGAAATTTAAGGACGCTAATTTACTCAAAACTGATACACCCCGGCTTACCATCTAGCGGTAGGTTTGGGAAAGGTGAAAACACATACATATATTTAATAATTGCGCCGGGTATTTAAAGTTCGGCTCCGCCCGAACTTAGACTTTCTTACTTGTTGATACTAATTTTTGTCTATTTCCGCGGTGAATGTAGAAAATTTCACATTCAACTGTGTAACCAGACATTCGTAGGGGGATAGCAGCAAAATGCGTAGAAAAAGCGCTTGCCGCGTTAGTTACCGATATCGTCCTTTCTCGCAGAGCGGATAGATACAATTTTCGGGCTAATTATCGTGCTTCTATCGCCGAATATTATTATCGAAAGGTAATATTTATACCGCTATTGCATAATATTTAGCTCGATCTCCGAGAAAGATTGCCGAAATATACATTACATAAACATTTGTGAGTTGAACTATTATTTCCTTACATATAAAATTAGGGAATATAATACACTACAAACACACGCTATCAGTTTGGAAGGAGAGTATAAAGTGTGGTCAGAACGATGAACAAATGAGATAAGCGAAAAGCCATATCTAAAATCAGCAGCAGAAGTTCTTGGCGAATGGGACGACGAATATGCTTTTCCGTTGATTAACAAACTTCTGCGCATTCTGACTACACTTCTAGCTAGTAACGCTACTTCAGAAAGATGTTACCCTTCGCCGGTTAAAAACATGGTTCCATAGTACCATGAATGAAAAAAGACTGTTAGGTCTAGCACTTTTACACGTACACTTACAGGTCTATTCTGCGCTGGTAACATAAATTTTGTAACCGGTAATTAAAGTGTCTGTCAATTTTTAAACCTTTTTCGCATTCTGTGCGCTCTTGTAACCGGTAAATTTGGTTACCATCTGATGAGCTGGTAACAAAATATTGCCCCGAGAAATATGCAATACAAGAATTCATAGCTGAATTGCTGAATATTTTCACTGCATTGCCAACGTACCTAGAATCGCGGTGACAAGAAGTGGTAATATTTTTTTGGTATATAAAAGT
>NW_023458563.1:25578214-25578492 GCF_013731165.1 Rhagoletis pomonella
GGACTTCATAAAAATAACTTGAACCTCTATTTGCGTGAAAAATAAATGAGGGTTCAAGCAGGATGGATGCTTGTAGGTCATATAGCTTCGATTGGTCACTCCGCTGTGAATCAAGTTATATGCCTGTAATTTAACGTTATTCGACAAGTCGATCCCAATCGCCCCTCCCCAAATAAAATCCTGTATCCGCCACTGAACGTCATCAATATTACATATTTTAAAATCAGTTCTATTTTTGTTGAGAAGCTCTAGATCCTTTTCCTGCTTGTGTTAGAGAT
>NW_023458563.1:25578592-25584102 GCF_013731165.1 Rhagoletis pomonella
ATTTTTGTTGAGAAGCTCTAGATCCTTTTCCTGCTTGTGTTAGAGATTTTGGATATTTTCTTCTCCGTCTAATTCGATGATATTAGGTCCGATGGCTCTTCCAAAAAATACTTCTACGGGCTTCCGTTTTGTGGTGGAATGAATGAAATAGTTATATTTATATAAAATCTATTAAGAAGATCTTCAAAGTCGATATGGACCTCTTCTGTTGTCGTACATCTCAATCAAATGAAACACCTCTTTGAGGTAAAATTTTCGAATGACGAAAGCTGAACTGGAAACACAAAATGTATGATATCAATTTCGTGACGAAAATTATACGCTTTTTTTAACTGCCTTTGAAACGTAGGGAAAATCTTTTTTACTCATACGAATCGTTGCAAAAGTTCTGTTTTTTATTTTGTGTTTCTAGCAGTAGACGATATTTCGAAAATTTTACCTCAAAGAGGTATTTTATTTGATATTAATTATTTTAGGGTAGCAAATTTAAAATCGACGAAAATACAAACAATAATCTAAATGTTTTATTTTTCTCAAATAAATTGCTAAAAATATTATCTAAATCTAAATTACGTATTCAAATCGACGTGTCCATTAAAACATATAATTTTTCGAATACGGAATGAAGCGAAAAAGAATGATCATATTCTTTGTATTCGAAAAAATTAAAAAAAATAATAAAAAATTGTGAGAAATGATAAAACCTTATCAACTTGGTACCAACTTTGAATACAATAAATAACTGTATTCGTCTGATTGTCTCGTAGTTTATTTTTGTTAAGATTGGGTGTCGGGGCATACATGTGCTTTTTTTTTAGAAGTTTTACTTCTATCACGTGTACGGTGTTGCACTCGTGCTATTAAACTAATGATTTTTTCTCAAGTAGTTTTGCTCAGTGGCAATTTATACATTTTATGTAAGCAGTAGTGGCACATTGGGTGAACTAAATGCATTCATACATACATATTTATATACAACTGTAGGTAATATTGTATGAGTCTTCCCAGGTAGGTTAAGTGCGGGTGATAAACCCATCTAGTATAGTTAAATACTGTGTATATACCTACAATTAAAATGGTGAAAAATATTACAATTTCGGCATGTGACTGGAAGAAAACTCTAAAATACACACAAATTGTGGTTTCCAAGACATGTACGAAGTGATTAGCACAGCTGCATCCCTCAACTTGTCAACTCGCGGGAAATTCCCCGATTGGAAGGGAATTTCGGTTTAAATGGCAATCGGGGAATGGGCACTTTTTTCGGGGAACTGGGTATGTTATTTTTATATCTTACTTTTTCAGTTTTTGCTTTCCGAATATGCTGGATTGGTTTTTTAAGGTCTTTTTCTCCTTTTTAATTTTTGATTTTTCTTGATTACGTTTCCTCTCAATACTTTCTTCTAATTGATTTTTGTATGGTGATTTGGTCAATGCTGTAGCTTTTGAGTTTCTTCCCCTGCCAGTAGAAATCGGCTGTCTAACTTTTGGCAATGTCGAAATTTGCCACGCTGAAACGAATCCCTTGCTAGTCGACGCCACAGGTTATGAGGAAGTGGTGCGAATTGTCGGTGCCACGGGTTTCGGGGAAGAAGCTGGAATTATATTAGTGGATGGGGTCCGTTCTTGCGGTTGCGAGGACAACATTAGTATCGACATTGACGCTGGTTCTGAAGTGATCTCTGTATCTTGTTGGGGTTCTTCAGAGTTTTCGGCAGTTACATGTTCATACATGGTTTCCGCAGCAATGAAGACTACTTCTGTAAATATATTACGGTCGAATGGGTAAATACCTGTGCATTTGAAACCATTCACTGCAATCTGGCCAGACTGAACTTTATAATAAGCTTTAGAAAAGAGACCAACTAAATCGAATTGAGTGACTTTTCGACCATTTTCTCTAGTGAATCGTCTAATTTCTTCGTTAGAATAAGTTTTAAGCGGACTCATGAATGCCCTGTCGAGTGGTTGTAATATATGTGTGGAATATGGTGGCAAAGAAATTATAACCACACCATTTTGACGAGTTAATTTGATCACCTCAAGACTTCGTGTGTGACTGTAATGACCGTCTAATACTAACAATACTGGAAATCCTTTGACGGCCGCGAAAATTTAAGAAAATGCTGAAACCACTTCGTGAATATTTCAACTTGTACCCAACCTGATAAGTGGCGCGAAGATTGGGAACCTGGTGGTGCATCTTTCATCAGCTGAATGTTATGATTTTTTTGTGGAAATATAAAATACGGAGGTACAAAATTTCCAGCAGCGTTCATGCAACTTATGACGGTTATGAGCGAACCTCGTTCGGCCGAAGTCATTGCTCCAATTGCCTCTTGCCTTTCTTGCCGATAACTTTAGAGAGCTTATTTTGCACGGCAGAGTGTCCTGTTTCATCTACGTTATAAATATAGGTAGGTGGAAATTTATGCTTTACATATTCTTCTTCCAAACAAATCGAAAAAAAGTTTAACACTTTCTCGATTAAAACCCTTTGCTCTGTCAAATGAAGTTCCTGTTGGGGTAGGAATACTTAGCTTATCTTTGTGGCGTTTACAAAAGCCGTACAACCAGTCCTTTCCAGCGCTATTATTAATAACGGAAAAGGAGTTTGGAACATTGTATTGTTTTTCCAGATGAAAAGCTAAGGAAAAGCTAAGCTTTTCTTGTGAGCCCCCAGTAGCGGGCCTCTATTTCAGGTAAATAATTAACCAGTTCCTGTCTTGTATCTCATTAAATACTGGTCTATGACCTAGTTTAACTCCTACAAGTTCAAGTACGGGCTTTGACTTCGAGGCATTCGTTGAAGCGTTGTATGTGGGACGTCGTAAACTTTAGATGCCGATAAAATTCCCAAGTCACCTTTGCGCACAGCTTCTATCGCGGCCCCATATTACCCTGCTACCATTTTCTAATTTCTCCTTTTTTCGGCATCTAAAACAACAATCCTGTCTTAATAACTATAATATAAGCCAGGAAAAAATACACTCGATCTTTGGAGGGTAATATGGTATTATACCACATTAACCTCCATCAAGTGTACCACAAAGGCCGATCCCTGATTTTTTTAAAAAACAAATTTATAAATTATCAAATAATGTACATTTCCAGATTTTTTCAATATACTCTTATAACTTCAAACTTACCTTATCGAAATTCAACTTCTGATTAGGAAAAAATTCACTTGTTTGCTTAAACCGAACACGATATTTTACTGCTTGAAAATAAAAAAAGCAATGAGCTGCTTTTGCTTTAACATCGTAAAACATCCCCGTCTTTTTTTCAATTCATCACACGTTAGGACAGACGTTGCAAAGCGGCTATATGTAACGATATGAGTCTGTACCACATTAGACTCCTATACCACAATACCCGAAGTTCCTCTAACCGCTGTTTTCCGCTACTGAGGGTCCAATTGTTGGGTGCGGGCTTTCTTCTCACCAAGTTATCTCTCCCTCTCTCGCAGGTCACGTCGTTGCGGTGCTCCTTTGAGGACCGCTTTTTTTACATGGATATGAAGAACATAAATAAAGTAATCTATCAAAATTTACAAAATAACCATTCGCGTCGTGTTGATATGGCTTAGTATTAAATTTTGATTCGACGCCTGAAGGAATGGTAAAATTACCAAAACCAGAAAGATAAATAGTAACACTTTTAGGAAGTAAATAGTTACCCTGTTCATAAATCATATCAACAAATTCTATTTCAACTGTAGTTAATCTATATGTATTATATTATTATTATATAAAATTCTAGCGCAGGATAGAACAGCAATATAATAAAGGTAAGCTGATAATGAAATTGAACGTTTAAAATTAAGATTATAGGCGCAAAAATTTTCATAAGTTTCATTAATTAACGAAGTTAAACCGTCAAAACCCAAAAAATCATTTAACTCTTCTGTTTAATTCTTAATTCTTCAAATGGAGAAGGGAAAAACGCTTCTAAATAAAGGGGATTGTTTTTCAACTCAGAATTAGTTTTTGATAAATGTTGTCCAGTAGGCATAGTATATTTTTCTTTTGCTTCAATTGGACTACGAACATTATATTTTGGCTTGTTGGAGACTGCGCCACGTCTAAAACCACCTCTACCTCTAAATGATGATGATGAAGGTTGTGGTTGATACTCATTATAAACCGGTTGTTGATACTGCTGTTGTTGCGATTGATAATGAAATTGCTGCTGCTGTTGCAGTTGTGATGGGGGTTCGCGCCATTTCCTCTTCGAGGATAATTATTACGATTAAAATTGTAACGAGACATTTTCGCTCTGTTACTAATCACGCCTTATTGACCAAATAAGTTAATAGATACCTCTATAAGTGATTAACGCTTTGATATACGCTTTGATGCCTTTCCAAGGTCTTACTTTATACGCGATCAAGTGTTGTGGGACTACCACTTCGCTAATTAAACTATCTCTTTTTAAAAACTTAAAAACTTTGAACCGCTTTTTTTCGTTTCGATTAGGAACGTGAGGCACTACTTCAGGGCCTTTACTTAAATTCGACTGGCACGTCGGAGGCCAGATAATCTATGTATTCTACATTTATCGAATCGGACAAAAACCTTTTGCACTCGTTCTATCCTGGAAGTGTGATAATTATAAATAGGAATAGGAATATTTGTTTCACATTTTGCTGAGCCGCTCGATGCGCTCGATTATGTTCAGCCGAGATAGTTTATTGGTGTTCTTCAGGACGAAGGGTAGCCTGCCAAGCCCATATTTTCCATTCTTTACAGATAATGAAGTTTTCTCTCTATCATGCTCCGATAACTTCATCTACACCAGATTTCAAATCAAGGGTAGTCAAAGATTTGCTCCTACATACATAGATTAGACAAGATCCCTGTGATATCCGGGATCAGGTATTTGTCGCAGATAGATTTTTCGTTAAGCTTTCGAAAATCTATAGCCTGGCTCTTGTTCTCTTTACCGGTTTAATTTAAACATTTCTTCTTGACCTCGTCGTTCATGTCTTCACGCAATAACTTTTGCATAACTGTACTGTCTATATGTGTAGATTCGGGTGTGTGTATGTCGTCGCACTTGTGTGGTCATGTATCAATGAACTTCATCCTTATATTGTGGACTTCGAAGTAACCATCTTTAAGATTAATGATTGCGTCCATTGGTTTCAGTATATTTTGTCCCGTTAGTCCGTCAAAATTTTTATTATTGAAGCGGGTTAGTTTCTAACACATGAGATAGTCTTCATTAAATTCTTTAGGGAAGGGAGTGATGCTATTAAAATGTATAGGATGTTGTAATTTTGATCTCTTATATTGTGGCAATAGGTTTTTATTCAATAGGGAAGTGGTTGATCCCGTATCTAATAAAGGTGTTCTTACACGATATGTATTTGCATCTGTAAATGTGACTTTTTCAATACATATGTAATTGCTTATGTCTGTCAAATTCAAAGTCTTTATTTAACTATTTAGAAATACGTTATTTGAAAACGAAATAAACTAAACTCAGATGATTCTATCTGTGTTCAG
>NW_023458563.1:25584202-25585329 GCF_013731165.1 Rhagoletis pomonella
TTTTTCATTATGAAAAGAAGCATTTCCGCATTATCGGGCAACAACCTATTTCTATTTTCAACATAAATGTTACCCGATGCACTAAATACTCTTTCCGAGTTCACTGAGGAAGGTGGCGCGCAGAGATACTGCATTGCCAGTGTAAACAAATTTGGAAATTCTTTGCGGCTATACTTCCACCAAGTTAAGGGATCTTCTTGTCTGGATATAAGAGGTAACTGCAAATATTTCTCTATTTCTAGTTCATAAATCGCTGCCTTTTTTCTTGTAAGTTCGCTGCCTTGTCTACCAATCGTTTGGCTAACCATATCACTAGAAACACTAGAATCAGCATCAGAGCCGTTGGCGATTTCCTCAAAGCATTGCCAAATATCCTCGTGAGCTCGATCTTCGATGGAAGCTTTCACTATATTTCGGCATTTTTCATATGATTCAACTGGTTCATCCATGCTAACTGATTTATAATTTCGAATTAGTTCATCAACAACCCAGTTTTTAGCTTTATTGGCGTCAGAAAAAAAACAAGTTTTGAAACGGTGCGAATCTGTTCCGAAAAAATTACAAAAATGCCGCAACTATTTATTGGAACATTCACAGCTCTTCATTTCGTCGTCCGGAATATCAGAACCTACACGTTCGGAAACGAAAAAGGTTAATAGCCGGGTTCTGTATAATTTAAACAAAAATTAACGTAAGAAAACAAAACATCTTGATTGTTCAAAAGAAAAGAATTTGATGAAGATTGTTTTTGTTTGTTTATAAGATGCCATTTTTCACTGCGATAGCATCGCACGGATGTGTGCGGAATTGTGTTTTCGAAATGGTAAATTCTGTAGCATCAGAAACGGTGCGGAGGTCGAGGTGAACTCGAGCCGGCAAAAAAACAATATTGTGAAATTTATTAAGGGCAGCAGTCTACCGGATATCCGATCGGATATCCGTATCCGGCTGTTATTTTTTACAGGATATCCGGAATCCGGTTATCCGGCAAAATCTATATCCGGCACATCCCTAATTCAAATACTTCCAATAATTCAAAAGAAGTAAATTTTCAATGTCCAGCCACAAAGTTCATTTCATCTGAACACAGATAGAATCATCTGAGTTTAGTTTATTTCGTTTTCAAA
>NW_023458563.1:25585429-25593473 GCF_013731165.1 Rhagoletis pomonella
CTGAACACAGATAGAATCATCTGAGTTTAGTTTATTTCGTTTTCAAAGAACGTATTTCTAAATAGTTAAATAAAGACTTTGAATTTGACAGACATAAGCAATTACATATGTATTGAAAAAGTCACATTTACAGATGCAAATACATATCGCGTAAGAACACCTTTATTAGATACGGGATCAACCACTTCCCTATTGAATAAAAACCTATTGCCACAAAATAAGAGATCAAAATTACAACATCTTATACATTTTAATAGCATCACTCCCTTCCCTAAGGAATTTAATGAAGACTATCTCATGTGTTAGAAACTAACCCGCTTCAATAATAAAAATTTTGACGGACTAACGGGACAAAATATACTGAAACCAATGGACGCAATCATGAATCTTAAAGATGGTTACTTCGAAGTCCACAATGTAAGGATGAAGTTCATTGATACATGACCACACAAGTGCGACGACATACACACACCCGAATCTACACATATAGACAGTACAGTTATGCAAAAGTTATTGCGTGAAGACATGAACGACGAGGTCAAGAAGAAATGTTTAAATTAAACCGGTAAAGAGAACAAGAGCCAGGTTATAGATTTTCGAAAGCTTAACGAAAAATCTATCTGCGACAAATACCTGATTCCGGATATCACAGGGATCTTGTCTAATCTATGTATGTAGGAGCAAATCTTTGACTACCCTTGATTTGAAATCTGGTGTAGATGAAGTTATCGGAGCATGATAAAGAGAAAACTTCATTATCTGTAAAGAATGGAAAATATGGGTTTGGCAGGCTACCCTTCGTCCTGAAGAACACCAATAAACTATCTCGGCTGAACATAATCGAGCGCATCGAGCGGCTCAGCAAAATGTGAAACAAATATTCCTATTCCTATTTATAATTATCACACTTCCAGGATAGAACGAGTGCAAAAGGTTTTTGTCCGATTCGATAAATGTAGAATACATAGATTATCTGGCCTCCGACGTGCCAGCAGCGTTGCCATAAGTGAAGATTTATCTTCAAAATGAAGATTTCCTTGGATCTTTTTTGTTATAAATCTTCGAATGAAGATTTTTCAGATATCCAAAAATTGCACTGAAAAAATCTTCAAAATGAAGATTTTTATATTGGCAAAAAGATTTTTCTTTTATGTCGACTACATACTACGTTTTCGAAAAAGTACTATACAACTCTAAAATTTTTGTCAGTGTACTCTAAGTGAAATTTTTCATGCTGCACGCCCTGTATTAAAAACGTCAATATGGGTAGTAACTTCACTTTAACCAAATGACAGGTGTCAAGTGCGATGCCATTTTGAATAACGAACACTATGAAATGGAAAAGTTTATAACAATCACGAGGAAAAGAAAAGGTAATTATGTTTAGCAAGTTTACCTGTTATATTTAGTAGTGTATATACTCAATGAAAGTATTATGAATATATTGTGAATGTGATTTCCTATTTTAGAAGAAACTTCTGCAAATACCGAAGGAGGGATTGAACGAGACGCTGCCGCTGAGGAATACGTAGAGGTAGATTTTTCATAAAAAGAAAAAATACGCTTTGTTGACTGTAGTTTTGTTTATAAAGCGATCTAAAACAAAGAGGAGATCTTTTAACGCACATTGGGGAGATGATGAAGAATTTAAGAAGTGGTTAATAACAGGAGCGCACGGCTTACCGCGTTGTAAAGTATGTGGCGTCGATCTTAAAGCATCTGGAGGAAAAAAGGATTTAACTGCGCATGCAAAGACCACCAAACATATTGAAAATTCAAATGCAGTTAATATACACAAGGGAAGCAAAGAAATTATAGAAGGCATTCCGCGAGCAACGTTTTTTGCTGAAATAAAAGTTGCGGCTTTTTGTGCAGAGCATAATATAGCCTTCACCAGCATGGATCATCTTTCACCTCTTATAAATAACACATTTTTAGAGTCGAAAGCGGCACAAAACTTCGCTTGTCGGCGTACAAAAACAACAGCTTTAATAAAAAATGTACTGGGGAAATCACAGCTGGACCACCTTCTGCAAAATATGCGTTGTAAACATTTTTCTTTGTGCGCAGATGAGTCTACGGACATATCGACATCAAAATTATTGTGCTTAGTTGTGAAAATTGAAGAAAATGGTAATGTACAAGATTTTTTTCTGACATGTTTGAAAATCACTAAAGCCAACGCGGAAAGTATATATGACTCAATAGTTAAATTTTTTAATGAAAATAATGTTGACTATAAGAAATGGTTATTAGGCTTTGCTGCTGACGGGGCTAGTGTGATGACTGGTGGAAAACACTCAGTCGCCACATTATTAAAAAAAGATTGCCCACATCTGTTTGTTATGAAATGCACCTGCCATTCTTTAGCCTTATGTTCAAGTAAAGCATGTGCACAGCTACCTTTAGAGGTAGAAAGTACGGTTAGGGATATTTACAATTTCTTAGCTAACAGTCCAAAACGAATACATATATTTTCATCTTTGCAAGAGCTTTTTGACTTAAAACCTCTAAAATTGTTGCATCCGAATCAAACCCGTTGGCTCTCTTTAGAAGCAGCAGTCGTAAGAGTACCCTTATCAGTTAGATATAATTCAACTTTTTTGCCTTCACGAGGAAGTTGAAAAATTTCAGGCAACTTTAAGAATTCTTGAGAATTTACGTAAACCATTATTTAAAGTATACTTGACGTTTCTTAAGTACATTTTGAAGGAAATCAATAAACTTAACAAATTATTCCAAAGTGAGTCACCGAAAATTCATTGTCTTAACGAAGAACTAAATAATCTCTTTATGAAATTCTTAGATTCTTTTATATATATTGAAAATATTGACTTACTATCTCTGCGGCGTTTATATAATAACTCGGAATATATAAAGCCAGTAAATGAATTATATTTTGGAGCTGACACAGAATTGTTATTTAACGATTTGAGCTCAGCACAAAAATTAGGATTCTCACATAATGCGTTAAATTTTTATGTGGTTTTGTGTAATGAGACGCTTTGCCGATTCGATTTCACTGATAAAACCTTGAAAGGAGTGGAAATGTTGTCTCCTAAAAATGTTATAAGTAAAAAGCATTCGTCAATTATAATTGTATTTCAACACTTTCCAACTCTCAAAGTGAATAACATTCAAGATTTAGATTCTGAATGGAGAGAACTACGAACTTTTGATTTCAAAAATCGTGACTTATCTGAAGCGACAGATATAGAGACATTCTGGAAAGTAATTTTAAATTCAAAAAGAATGGATGACTCGCCTTCCTTTCCATTATTACAAAAATTAATTTGGTCTGTTTTAACAGTACCTGTATCAACGGCTAACGTCGAGAGAATATTTTCCCAAGTCAATTTAAACAAAACATCGATTAGAAACAAACTAGATGTGGAAACATTAAACGGAATTTTATATACAAAAGATTATTTAAAAAGAAACCAGATCAATTGCCACAATATGCCATTTGATATTAATTTGCTTTCATATATTAAAAACGACATATACTCTAATTGATAGATTAAGTCATTTTCTACGTGAATATGTATACATAAATCGGTCGTTTTCTTTTTTTTTAATATATTGTTTATTTTTACAGTATGGAAACTAATTTAAACACGTAACAATCTAGCTAGTTTAGCTCTTTTATTTTTATATATGCATACATTAGTACATATGAAATCCATACATACGTTTATACATTTGTATCTGATAAGTATACGATTTAAATTATAAAAACTTGAAAATATACCAATATCATTTCATTTTCATGGGTTCATGGGAAGTGAAGATTTTTGGCTGTGAAGAAGATTTTGTTTTCATTAAAATCTTCAAATGAAGATTTTTTTTTGACAAAAATGAAGATTTTTCGACCACTTCCTCTGGCAACACTGCTCGTGATTGACTATGCTATGTGGGTAATCTTCACCCAGCACACAACCTGCTGGATACTTGGCGAGTTCAGGTACATATTTTCTTATATAGGCGCCTGTAGCATCGGTTTTCTTACCGAAGGCAACGGAGCTGTATACACGAAAGTATTGATAAAAGAAGGCAGATGCTGAGCGCCACATCCAATTGCCTGCATTCAATGCCCAATCCTGATCGAGCAACAGCTCTTCAAATACTTTTTGTCCCTCTTCCCAGGAAATCCATAAATCTCCGCGTGTCAAGAAACATGCCACTGCATGACGTGCCAAATGATGTATCCAACCTTCCTGGCGCAACTGACGCATTATAGCGTCGATAAATGGAAACCAGTACGCCCATGCGTCCACGCTGCCAAATGCGCTTCATTACTTTCCCACGGTATTTGCATGCAGAATTTATTGCCTATCATGCGATCGAAGTTCGGCTCCGAAGCAGCGGCAGTGTAATAAAATTCACGCCAAAGCACTTGTCCGAGGAGCGATACAGGCGGCTTGGAATGTTTTGGATGCCACTTTAAAACAGTAATTAAACGTTGATGAAATAAGCGTGCGCTAAGGCAACCAATTTTAAGATATGGACTGAGCCAAGGTACATTGAACAGGTAGTATCAGTAGAGCAGCTGATTTGATTTATTTTCAAATTATTTGGTCTCGAAAATGTCAAATATTTTTAATTTTTTCTCACAAAAATTCTGAATTGTTAAAATCCATTTGCATGTGAAACCTTTTTCCATACAAAACAAGCGATTGAATAGCAGCTTTTGGAACGTTCGCCCAACTCAGCAGCACAACCACTGATTACTGGCCCTTGTAAAGGATGGATCAATGCTTCGAGAAGCAAACAAATTTACTAGGAAAGAAAGTTGCAACAATTTTTATTTTTTCCAATTTCAATTTTTTATTTTTTATAATTTTTTGTATTTCACATGGCACGCTTTGATTTAGAAGAAAAAATTCAGAACAGTTGTTGACACTTTCGATACCAGAAGCAACAACAAAATACACGCAAATGTTGTTTTTGCTCTACTGATACTACCTGTTTAATGTGCCTTGGACTGAGCACAGTGGTGCTGGGTTCAAGTGAGTTCGGTGAGGTGTTTGGTTTCTCAAAGGCGGTTACCCACGACTCATCGCTCAGTTTAAAGATTTTGACATTAGCCGTTTATTTACATTTCTTCGTTGTTTACAATTTGGTGGTGGCTTTTTACTGCAATTTTCTTCATTTGCGCTTGCGACAACGTGTGTACACATAAGATAAAGAATAATTTAACACAACGGCATGATTTTTAGAAGAATTTGCATAATAAAAATGATTTTTCATGCGTTCAACAATTTCGCGGTTTTCTCCGTTCTCTTCGTTGTTTACTTCTTACAACAAAGACGGCGTCGAGATTTCGGCAGCCAGAAAATAACTTTTTTCGTTCTTTCCTTCCCGCGTGATATTGTGTCTTTCGTTCATGGCTTAACGAGTTCTTCCAATGTTGGAAATAGATAACAATTTGGATCCTTCTGTTCCATATCATCTTTTGGTGGTTTATGTTCCACACTCAACCTCGTCGGCGTCGCCCAGGCACTTTCAATTTCTCCACAACACTGAGATATGTCAATGGCGCACTGCCGCCATTACGTTGTATCACCAACTCTGGATTATAAATGGTATGCGAACAACACGCATCTACCTTACTTGCTGTCTCCACATGCAAAAGTTTTTATCTTGATAATGTTATCAGGCAAAATTTTGCCCATGGAGACCGCATATTGCTCTTGGCAAGCAATAATTATCAGAGCTTTTATTTTGATAAATATTGCCAGCAATTTGGTACTTTGACAGCTACATTTTCATAAAATTTTTATCAGGCAATCAAAATGACAGTTGGTAGGCAAAAACTTTTGCCTGTGGTGACAGGCCGTTATTAACACCGGCTTCCTTTGCTAAACGTTGCACTTCTGCGTCACGAGTCAGTGCATATGGGCCATGTCTCACGATCAATATTTATTGACGTGATCCAAGTATCGCGATATTTATTGACTGTGTAGCATGCAATATTGATGGATCGTGATCCATATCGCAAAATTTCTGGAAATTTTGAAATCTGGATCGCGGATCGCAGTACTGTCAATAAATATTGAACGTGTAGCATTTTTCGTTCGCGATACGTTAATACGTGTGTATTTCAAAATAAAGTGGAGATTTAAATGTTAAAGGCGAAACGTTAATTATCGGATTAATTATTTATTTGGCAGCGGTAATTTTTAATAATGTCGGACGACGAAAGTGCACATATCCAGCCGGCGGTGTTGGGATAAACGAATGGCCAAAGGTGTTTGAAGGAGTTTATCCTACAATTGGAAAGTATGCCGGAATTGTGGCATCCTTCGTCCAAAAGCTACATGAATAAAATAAAAAAAACGGCCGGACATGAGAAATTATTACTAATCTTAAAAAAAATTAATGATAACGCCACTGTAGGTGATGTCCGAAAAAAATAAATTCTTTACGAACAAATTATCGCAAGGAATTGAAAAAAATTATTGACTCCAAGCGCTCCGGCGTTGGTACAGAAGACGTTTATATTCCAAAGTCTTGGACATTTAACGCTCTTCACTTTTTAAATAAAAATGAGAAGCCTGTTGACCTAGCTATAAAGGTGGAAAGAAAAGAAAGTAGTATGTAGATTGTCTGTTGTTTTAAGTTAACACTTTTATTATTCTTTTTTTTCATATACATAAGTGATAAAAATTGAGTGGCAAAAGTTAGCATCTATATTCGTCATTGTAATAGGTTCGTTCGCGTAGCTGTTAATTGTTCATGTTTAACCAAAACTTACAAGTTTTTGGGTTCGCGTACGCAAAAAACTTGCAAAGTAGGGGAAATTGAGAGAGCAAAGTGACATTTCATTTTGAGGGGAAGCTGCTGGTTTCTGCTGGAAAAATTTTTGCCAACAGCAATTTGCCAACAGGAAAACAGCTGATCAAAAACAGCTGGTTGGCATTTACGCAAATCACAAAATTGAATTTGATGGTTTGGAAGATAAAAATTACAAAATGCGACTAATTAAACTTGTAAGAAATAAGTAGTTATTTGTTTAATCAATAAACTGTGTCAGTATAACACTTTGTGATAACTTTTCGTACGTTATAAATTTTACACTTTTAAATGTAAACAAAAATTATATCAGCTGTTCGTCTAACTTGCAAGTTTCTGCAAATTTTCTGTTCGCGTACTATTTTGGATATTTCTCTCTTGTGAGCGAACAGATGACATTTCGCCGGAATTTGGCAGTTGGTTGGTTTCTGCTGGAGATTTTAAACGAACGCACCTAATATTTGCAAAATTTGTCTCTTATAGTTTTGGCACATCTTGTTGAATTTCGCGCCGAACTGCTTTGTACGGTGGTTAATTGAAAATTATACTCATTGGAATATGGTGCCTGATAATTAGAATCTTTTCTCATTAAATAATTGTGCAGATAAAAACAAGCTGCTGTCACTTTTGAGGCTTTCTGCGGGCTGAGACTTATGGCTTTCTGGAAAACTCCAAATTTATTGGCGAGGATACCAAACGCACACTCAATGACACATCTAGCCTTCGATAACCGTTTATTAAACAATTGCTCTTCTTGTGATACTCTTTTTTGAGGATAAGGCTTCATAAAGTTAGGGCCTAGCGCGAAATCTTCGTCTCCTATAAAAACATATGGGAATGATTCCGAGGTGTTTGGCATGGTGTCCATTCCGGTATATTTAAACGATTTTGTTGCAAACGCTCCCAGAATTTAGTGTAAAACAAGACACCACCATCAGACACGCGTCCATTGCATCCAATATCAACCATGAAAAATTCCTTTTTAGCATTCGCAATAGCCATAAGAACGATACTGTATGTTCCTTTATAGTTATAATATAGTGCTCCCGAACCATTTGGACGCTTTATTTTTACGTGTTACCCGTTAACTGCGCCGACGCAGTTATAAAAATTATGTAATACACGAAATTCATCAGAAACACTTCTCCACTCTTCTGCTGTACTAGTCATCTAAAAAAAGAAATTTGAAATCCATTTTATAAATAAAATATAAAATTAACTCTCAGTTTCACCAATCAATTTTAAAATT
>NW_023458563.1:25593573-25596956 GCF_013731165.1 Rhagoletis pomonella
TGTGGCGAATACTGCGGCAACACAAAGCGAACAACGAGAAATAGGCAGAATGTTCGAAGAATGACGTAGATTGTTCTACAAAGAGAAACGTCAAGTTGGATGAACACTGCGAACAGCGAGAGAAAGAGAATGAGCGATAAACTTCAGAATGTTCTAGAGTTGCCATAAGTGCCAGCGCAGGTATATAAGGGCGCCGCCACCGCGAGGTGAGTTAGTTACAAGTCAGCAAGCTACAAGTAAAGTGAGCGGAGAATTGAGTTGCGAATAAGCAAGCTATAAGTTTAATTGTGTTAACAAGTAGTAAAGCGTTGTTATTGCTTTAACAAGTATTGTAAAGTGTTTTTACTGTATTAGCAAGTATTGTAAATTGTTTTTTGTACAATAAAGTTAATTGTACTACAATTTGGTCATCGTTAGCATTTATTTAACAATCCAGCGATACGAACCGGAGGATTTGGGAAATCCGGACGAGGGTTCAAGGATAATCGTAACAATATACATATATGAAAAGTCTTGTTACACTCGTAGTACATATATAAGATTGCATGTGCAAAATTAAGGCAGACTTTTTTTGCAAGAATGTGCGCTAATTATTGAAATGTTATTGCGAAATATTTTAGAGACAATGGCTAAAGCAATACCTACCTCTCATTTTTGTTATGGATTTTTGTTAAATGGTTGTTCAGTGAGGATGTGGAGGAGTTGTAGCACAAAACTGCACCACATATGGAACTTCATTTTCGTCCTCTGTTTTTTCGAAAAAACCCCAAACCCAGCTCCTTTTGCGTCCGCTCATTTTTGTATCTGAATATACATACATATGTGTGCATGTATATATTTAAAAAATTTTTTTTTCATTTGTCAAAGAAATTTCAATGAGAGTTCGGTTACTGAAATTCGATTTGCTACAATGCTCGAGTAGTCGAAGCAAAGCAACTATTCGAATAATCGAAGGCGGGCGACTATTCGAATACCATTAACCGACTAATAAGCCTGCGAAAGGTTACGAATCGAATAATCGGTTAACCGATTAGTCGAATAGTCGGATAATTTTACGAGCCCTAATACATACATATGTTTAAAAATCTTATCAACTTAGCTGAAATAGAAAAATTCATACATGTTTGCAAAAATCAATTTGCAACAATCAGCAAATCGATTTCACGCAAATATCATATTTTCGGCAAGCAAGCAAATGTACAAAAGCCCGCTCCTTTCCCCGTTTCCCGCTTCTTACTCCACACTTGTCGTTCTGACTTCCATTTTTATACCCGAGCGCACTTGTGCACAAGGGTATATTAATTTTGTTCACATAACGGTTGTTTGTAACAGCCAAAACGAATCGAGATAGATATAGACAAATGTATACATAAATGATCAGGATGAAAAAAGAAATCGATTAAGCCATGTCTGTCTGTCCGTCCGTCTGTCCGTCTGTCCGTCTGTCCGTCTGTCCGTGTACACGATAACTCGAGCAAAAATTGAGATATCTCAACGAAATTTGGTATGTAGGTTTCCCTTCATCCAAGGTAGGTTGGTATTGAAAATGGGCGAAATCGGACTTTAACCACGCCCACTTCCCATATAACGGTAATTTCCAGAAATACGAAAACTGCGATATTTTAGTAACTACTGAAGATAATTCACTCAAAATTGATATTTACAATAATTTTTAGACGAAAAATAAGAATATTGTAAATTTTAGGAATGGTTACATGTGTATATCTTGGTAACCGCTGCACCAATTTCTTCCAAACTTGGCACAGTTGTTGGCCTTCGCATAACATACCAAATGGCCGAAAATTTTTAAAATCGCTCAATAACCACGCCTACTTCCCATATAACGGTAATTTTCAGAAATACGAAAACTGCGATATTTTAGTAACTACTGGAGATTATTCACTCAAAATTGATATTTATAATAAGTTTTAGACGAAAAATAAGAATATTACAAAATTTTGGCAAATGGGCGTAGCCACGCCCACTTATGGTTACATGTGTATATCTTGGTAACCGCTACACCAATTTCTTCCAAACTTGGCACAGTTGTTGGTCCTGGTACAACATAACAAATGGCCGAAAATTTCTAAAATCGGACAATAACCACGCCCACATCCCATATAACGGTAATTTCGAGAAATACAAAATCTTCGATAAATCAGTAAATACTGAAGCTAATTTATTCAAAATTGATGATTGCAACAATTCTTTACCAAGAAATACGTTTATGACAAAATTTTGGAAAATGGGCGTAGCACCGCCCACTTGTGATATGTATCTCGCTAGCCGTTCTAGCAATTTGTACCAAGCTCGGTATGGTTATTGTGCTTGCCACATAAAAGCAAACCGTTGAAAATTGTTGAAATCGGACTAAAATTGAGGCCGCTTTTCATATAACGGTAAATTTCAAAAATGCTTGAAATTTCAATATTTCGAAATTTAAGGACGCTAATTTACTTAAAATGTATACACCCCGGCTTATCATGTAGCGGTAGCTTTCGGAAAGGTGGAAAACATATATTTAATACTTGCGCCGGGTATTTAATGTTCGGCTCCGCCCGAACTTAGACTTTCTTACTTGTTATTTTAGAGTTTGTTTTGATCTGACACAAGCACGCGCCTGCCTCCGCAAGCATCCCCTCTTCATAGTGCCTATTATATTTCTGTTCCTCTTTCCTTTTTCGTTCTTATTTTTTCATTTTGCTTTGAACTACAGTAATTTGCTCGAAGTGTGGTGGCACGGAAAAATTTTTGGTATGGTGGCAGCCGACATTTCTCTACCGACACCGTCGGTCGAGCGGTGCACTTTGTCGACGAGTGGTATATTTGGCCGACTGCACCCCAAAATTTTTTCGCAACAAAAACGGTCCACTGGAAATGCGCCTTCTCATTTATAAACGTTCTCTGGCAACACTGGTATAAATGGAATGAGTGATTCTAATATCTTGACATCTAGCGGCCCGCAGTGGTCTATGCTTGTTAATTTTTGTCACCAGATGGCGCGCTATTTTTAGCTTTATGGCAGCATATGCAAGAACCAAGTCACTGCCGTCCCTAAATTGGAGCGCTAAACGGGCCGTTTTCCATTGTCAACAAGCATAATTTTTGAAGTTTTCTCATTTCCTCTCGCTTTTATTCTCGTTTCCTCTTTTCGTTTTTTGTCCTTCTCTTTCTTTCCGTCTTCTGCATCCAACTTCAACGCGTAACGACCTGTCAAAAATTAAATGTCCATTTTCTCGGCATAAGCGCCGCGTTATTGTGGGATGCTTCGTACAAATTGTATGGGCATGAGGATATTTGACAGTTGCTTGGCGCGCCAATATAGGGCTGGCTGTGAGTTTGCGCAAACCAATATATCTAAGTATGCACGTTTCATTTGTTTT
>NW_023458563.1:25597056-25629914 GCF_013731165.1 Rhagoletis pomonella
AGTTTGCGCAAACCAATATATCTAAGTATGCACGTTTCATTTGTTTTTTAGCTTATTGCAATATTTACGTTCATGAAAAATTTCTAGAGAAGAATTTATATATAATTTTTTAATGTGACATTATTGGCAGCGAACTACCAAATGGCTAAACCAGGAAATTAATAAAATTATAGTTTAAAAAACTAAAACCTCCCTATTATAATTGTCATTCGTACTGTCATTAGGTATGTAACTTGAGAATATAAATCGCTGCATCTTTTAGGCGCATCAATATTACATAGTTACATTCCGAGCTAATAAAAGGAAGGTTATAAAAAAGGAAATGTTTTCGCTTCTGGCCTAAGTTGCCGTTATGATAATCGCTGATAATTTTTTACCTTAAATTAACAGCACATTTCCCATAAACTCACAAAACTCGGCGCATCACTGTTGTGATTTCTCCTGCGCCTCGCTGTAAAAAATATGCCGATAAAAAACAAAAATTTTGAAATTTTTGTGCATTTCGTTAGCACCAATAACAATAATAGCTCTGATCCAGTACTCCATGAACTTACAGGATTTTACACGAATTTGCAGGAAGTTGCAGAAAAAATGTTCCCGTACTCCGAAATCCTCCAAAATCCTGTAAATGAGAGCGACTTTTGGAGAGTTGTGTAGAGAATGAAGTTGCAAGATTTTACCCGAACTTTTTCTTCTGGTAAAATCATGAAAAGTGTCAAGCAATCACTGGTTGACATTTTTACAGGAAAAATGGTTTTTTTGTTCCTTTTTGTTGTTACTCACTTTTTACTCTCACTTCACTTCACTTTCACTGTTTGACAGTTTTACAGGATTTTTCACGAAAAGTATTGGATCAGAGCTAATACATAGTATAGAGTACCTGTAGATTTTCGGTCTTGTTAACACTTGTTAATTTTTTTATATACATACATATAAAAATAAGAGAGAACAGCTGATTTTTGAGGGCTCCAGTAATCGACAAACGTCTGCGTAAACTTACAGCGTTTATATATAAATTCTGCGGTCTTGACTAATCCTACTATAAATGAGCTTTTATACCATAAAAATTTCTACATGCAACCCTGGACCAATAGCACTCAACCCTGTTAAAATTGCATTTCACTGCAGCGATTATTTGCTTTTTGTCAGGTTGTTGGAAAATCAGTGTTTTTTGCAGAAAAAATTAAGTAAAATTTAAAAAGTTCCTTAGAAAAATAACTATTAATCACGATGGAGGCTGTGCCGCGGCTTCATATGCTGTGGTTTGTGTTAAAATCCAGCCCAACAGGCACCTCCTTTGCCAATCTGAAAAAGGTGAATAGTTGTGGGACAAAGCAGATGTATACCAAAATCCATCTAATTCTAGAAAATCTATCACACGGCTAAGTTAAATACCATAATTAATTAATATTGAGTACCCGGAAAAACTAGGAACTTAGAGCTGGCATTTTTTCAACGCAGGGGATAACATTGGAGAAATTACCCACTTGGTCTTAATCGTTCACACAATGAAAAGGGTAGAGGAGTGGTTGGTGGTAGAATGTTAAGGGACTAGGGTAGTTGAGTCATCCAAATCTTATTTTAATTGTTTTGAATGCGCACTGCTGCTATGTAGATGATATATGTAATAGGACCTATAACACTGGAACACAAAAAAAAAAAAAAATGGAGTGCGCATATATCAGGTTTGTTAGCTGTGGCCATACGAACAATGCCTCATACTTCGATTTGCTAGATAAATTCGTGTTCTCGAGAAAACAAGTTTTCAGGATCCAAAAATCCTAATTTTTTTCGCCCAATTTTGGAAACGCATCCTTTTTTTGCCTACATTTGTTGAAAATAGCATATAAAGCTAATATATATAGACCAAAAAACGATAAAATTTAAAAATTTGGAGAAAAGAAATTTACTGCTATAGGTACTGAGATTTTTAGATACTGAAAATTTGTTTTCTCGAGAACATGTATTGATTTTGTAAATCTGACTATGAGGCATTGTTTGTATGGCCAACAGCTATCAAACCTGATATATGTGCACTCTATGTTTTTTGTGTTCCACAGTGTAATTTGAATTGTTAAAACTGATCGCTTCTCTGCGAATGGACTTAATTATTACTAAGTTTCTTCCACATAGTCTAATTTAAGATCGCTATACTTATAATCGCTACTAACATACATATCGATAGTCCTCTGCAATAACAACACAATGCAAATTTCAAAAAATAATAACTGTTACTAATATTAAGTGGCTCTTGTGAGTAAGGATTGCTAAAGCAAGTACTAAAGATTAGACTTGGATACTAGAAGGATTAGAGACTGAACAGTAGTAAGGGATTTTAATTTTTGAACTCTGAATTGTGTCGTTATTGCACCGGACCATCGATATGTATGTATGTAGATATGTATGTCGCTATTATAATTTTAATGGATATTCATTTTGTATATTTTACGCTTCAGTATATAGCGGAATTCTATCAGGAGGATCCTGAAGCATATTCTAAAGAAGTTTTCGCACTAGAAACACTTCGAAACCAGGCTTTACACCCCGGAAAAGATAAATGCGCTATTCTAAAACGATACTATTGCCAATTACATTCGCTGCAAAATCGATTCCCTCAATTGGCAGAGCGAAGCATATTCACCTTTACTTGGAAAGACCTATATCTTAGCAATGTTAACGAGTATACTGATTTGCGGTATGAATTAGCCGCTGTGCTATTCAATATTGCTGCTTCTCACACACAAATGGGTGCGTCTGTTACTCGTGGCGATGTGGACGGTATGAAATTGGCCTGCACGCATTTTCAATGTGCTGCTTGGGCCTTCGGTGAGTTAAGAGAGCGTTTTACTAATTTTAACGGCGGAGGTGATTTTATGACCACGGAACTGCTAGTGTTCATGCAACAGGTTTCATTCGCCCAAGCTCAGGAGTGCATTTTGGAAAAATCACTTATAGATAATCGTAAACCAAACATTGTAGCTAAGGTCACTGCACAAATTGTAGTGTACTATGGCGCAGCTTTGGCTGCTCTTCTTACAGGTGGTGATGATGGACCTATAGCACAGGTGGTCGATAGTTCGGTGTTCAAGCTTTGGAAAAAATATGTACGATTCAAAATATCGTACCTGACCTGTATTTTATATTTGTATCAGGGACAGCATGCAGAGGAACAGGCGAAAATGGGAGAAAGAGTAACCTTATATCAGGTGATTAAAAAAATTCGCTTACATACATACGTACACATACAGTAAAAATAATTAATTAACATTGATATTTCCAGGCCGCTTGGGAAAAGCTGGAAGAAGCTAGAAAGGAATCAAAAGGTTTACCTGACCAGAAAGAAATCAATGAGTCTCTTATTTTTACCGCTGATGTTGTAGAAGGAAAACGCAAAAATGCTAAAAACGAAAACGAATTTATTTATCACGAGGCCGTGCCCGAGTTGACCTCAATAACTGCAGTTCAAGGAGCAAATCTGGTAAATGGCACAAGCTTCAGTATCACAGATCCCGACGTAGCCGGAGAAGATATATTTGCTCGCCTAGTACCTATGAAGGCTCACGAAGCCAGTTCGTTATATAGCGAAGAAAAAGCCAAACTTTTGCGCAAATACGGTTCAAACATAGAGGAGAAAGATGCAGAATTAGCTAGTTTTATGAGTTCTCTTACGCTCGATAATCTAAATATTAACGAAGAGAAAGCTAATAAAATTCCACAAGGTATTGTTGACCGTTGCGCAGAACTGAACGCCAACAAAACAGCTATACAAGATCTAATAGCGGCCATGTCACAATTAGCAGAAATATGCGCAGATGTCGAAACAAACCTCAAGGAAATTTCCACAATACTCGCTGAAGAAGAACGTCAAGAAAATGATTTTCAGAAGATTACAGGAGTCCAACGTACACCTAATCCACATATTACCGAACTAACACGAGAATTTCAAAAATACACAGAAGCTCATGCACGCGCTGGCGAATCAAATGACACGCTACGGAAGGCAATGGAGTTACACGTGAATAATCTAAAAATTTTATCGCGTCCGTTACAAGATATACAACAATCTGTGCCGAAATTAAGCGCAGAGCTAAATACAACAGAGCTTTTCAAAGATGTAAAATTAATTTTAAACAAAGCAAACGAAATGAAAGCCCAACGCGCTCAGTTTCATGCAGATTTGCGTATTGCAGTAAATGATGACGACATTACAGCTAAGGTGATTGCGCATGACAGTGACGAGGGTCTCCAGTTGCTCTTTGAACGAGAGTTGGCCAAACACGAGCGTCTCACGCAACTACTAGATCAAAATATGCTCGCACAAAAGAATATTTTGCAAGCACTTACAGAAGCATATGCTAAAGCGGCACCTGTGCTAAAGACACTGGCCGATGTTAAACACAAACGAGAGGCTTTCTTCTCCTCTTTAGCTGCTTCTTACGATGTGTATGAGGATTTGTTGGCAAAATCTGCCAAAGGATTGGAATTTTATAAAAAATTATCAAGTATGTAGAGATGTTTAATCTCAGGTATATATAGACGTTTCTTTTATTTTATTAATTATTCCTGTAGGCAACGTTCAAAAATTGTTGACTCGATTGAAAGCAGCACGTGATGTGCAATTTGAAGAACGACAACAGCGACTGAAAAATCAAACGAATGTCACGCCTACCATACCTATTAACACTGCTAAACCACTTTCATCAAATATTGTGCCGAATTCAACTACATCAACATCAAGCACACCCAAATTGCGTGATTATCTCAAATCGAAAAACCCAACCGCTGGGAGTATAGTTGCAGCAGGCGCGTTCGATTCTGCAGCAAAGAACTCTGTTTCGCAAAACGCCCAATACATTCCGCCAGTACGCCCAAATCCACTGGGCTCAGAAAATCCTACACAAGCTGCTTGTTCTTCAGGCAGTTTCTACACTGCACATGCAATTAACTCTAGTGGAGCCGTGCACGTGGTAGCACCCAACGAACCACCTCCACCATACAGCTTACAGCAGCAACAGTATTATGATCCTCACACCGCAGGCTATACCAATCCAATGTATCAACAGCAGCAGCAAAATATTGCGCCCCCCGCGTATAAATTGCAAGCATCACCAAATTCACAATTTGCCCATTTGAACTCAAGCATTCCAAATTTAACAGGTGGTTACAATAACCACACAACTTTAGGACAAAATGACGAGTTCGCACAGCAACAACGTCTTCAGCAACAACAGCAATTAATGATGCAGCAAACAGTGCCCAATAATCCGGCATATGGACAGCAGCCGACTTCTGTAGCTGCTGAAAGTTATGCAGCTAATCAAAGCAATTTTATGCAGCATCAACAAGCAGCTTCGACTGTGCCTACCAATACGCGCTATCAATTAAATACCAATAATATACAGGCATATAATCTTGGATCACAGCCGCCGACACAGGGTTGCTTGCCGACCCAATCAATTAGCGGCACAGCAACGGATGCCAGAGCTGCACCAATTGGTTCGCAAACTGCAAGCCAAATGCATACTGTACGAAAAAAGCGATTAGGTATTATACATATTTATTATTATTTTTTTATTAATCTTCCAGGTACAGCAGCCCTATTCGCAAGCATCTGCATATAACGTGGGCACACCAACTTCACGACCTTTATATGTTGCAACTTCTGATATTGCTCAAGCACCCGCGAGCGCGTCACCACTTTCTGTGCAAGCCACATATGGGCTGACTTCCTGGCAACAGTCACCGTACTCTAGCGGAGCAAGCAACGTAGGGGGTACATCTCAATATCAACAAAATAATGCTTTCCAGCAGCAGTTGCCGCAATCACAGCCTAATTATCCACCTGCTAGTTGTGGAATTAATGCAGTTAGCAGCGAAGCATATCCTGCCTCGTCTGTGGCTCAGCAAGGTGTTCAGATTACAGCAAGCACTTTGTCAAACGTTACAACACCAAACTTGTATCCGTATTCAACAATTACCAAACATCCTGGTTACAGCTTCAATCCACAAACTGGTCAATATGAATATGGCAGCGGATATCAACATCGTAGTGATAAGTTCTATAGCCAATACACATCTTCAAGCACACCAAAATTGGCAACTGTTGGTACGACTGATTCTGAAAACGCTAGTAAGATAAATGTGGCTACTGGTTTTGAAGTGAGCAATATTCTTTTAAATATGTACTTAAAACACTGCAGTTGAACTGATTATAATTCTCTGTTCTAGTCACCTGTTGTATCCCACACCAAGTCAAATGTGGCTTCTGTTGGGCAAACATCCAACACGATTTCATCTAACACGGACAAATCATCTAATTTAAGCTATTACTCAGCCCCATATGGTTATCAATCACAAGGTATAGCATCGCCTTATGCAATACAACTGCAGCAACACCACCAACAGCTGCTTCAGCAATCACTGGCTTCAGCGCAGCAGCAGCAAGTTCAGCAAAAACCTCAACAAACAAATTATCAACAACAACAGTCTACATATATGCAAAGCGGAGGAGCTTCCATAGCACCGACACAAACTACGAAAAGCGCTTCTGAGTACTCTTTTGGTACGAAACAAAACGAAAAAACGTCAAACTCTGATAGTCCAGCACCAACTGATATGAAACCTGGGTCTACTGTTGCGCAGTCACACGACTTCAATAAACCGACACCAAAACCAATTAAAAAAACAACTAATATTGATTTGTTGACCGATATTGATTTCTCGAACGGTGGGCTAAGTGTTCCACCGCCAATATTGCCACAGCCAATTTTGAAGCCAGAAATAGTGGCAAGCCCACCGAGTAGCCAAGTTGCAGTTAAAGCTAACCTCAAATCAACACCAAAAGAAGTAAAACATAATAATCATTCACTAAATAATACCTGTGCTTTTAATAAAATGTAATTTCAGACTTCACCGGAGAAGAACTTGAGTTCTACTTTAGCGGCCTCATTAACGCCAACAGCAAATTTAGAAGCACCGACGCTGTTAGCTGCTCCGCTTTCACCACCGCTAGCATCTATAAAAGTTGCGGTCTCGCCTATCAACTCACCTGCAACCCGAAAACCTAGTTTGGATAATCTTTCAACTTGTTCAGATTTGAGCTCACTAGATACGAACTTTGATTGGGATTCGGTTTCTGTGCGTAACGATCAGCCAGCAGATAAACATTCCAATGTGTCACCAAATGCTGCTTTTCAACTAAAACCTTTTGACCCTTTCAACGACGACAAAATATTAAAATATTTCCATAAAGAAGTGGAACGTTACGAAAAGATAATCGAAAGTTTAAATGTCAAAATGCTGAATGGAAATACGCAACTGTCGGCCAAATGGAAGGAATTACATGACTTGCTTTCAAAGGATGCCAGCAAACGGACAACTACCATAGCTAAATTATTCCCAGAGAAAAATCGTTCACTGGATTGTATTCCTTACGATCATGCGCGTGTAAAATTGGAAAAGGACACTGATGACTATATAAATGCCGCGTACATTAAGGTATCATTCATAGAGATGTATATCTCTCAAAACGTAATAGTACTCTATTTCACCTATTTTTAGAATCTCGGCACAGGATGTCCAAATCTAATAATAGCACAAACTCCTCAGCAAAACACTATCAATGATTTTTGGTCTATGATTTGGTCACAAAAGGCGCGCACAGTTGCTTGTTTGCATACACCAAATGAAGTGAGTATAATTCAGTTGTAGTTTGCTGGTAGTTTATCGTGAACATTTGTTACCAAAAAAATCCCTGAACTTTATTAGATGTTGGATCCATACTGGCCACAGGAACGCGATTTAGAAAATCATTATGATGATTTCACTGTGAAGTGTGTTAAAATTAATTCGCTTTCCCATTGTGTGGAATACAATCTTAAGCTATCCATGCATGGCGCTGATGCGATTGTCGATTTGTCGGTGTTGCAAATTAAGGCTTGGACAAAAAGGTAAACAAGTAGGATTTAGGATCTTCAAAAGTAACCATTTAAAAAAAGCTAAACATTTAGAGTAAAGTGAAACTAAAATATGAATAGTAGTAGTTATTCAATTTCAAAAATGCCAAACAAAGTTAGGCTGCTATGTTGTTGTTGCAGCATTAATATAATAAAAATTATATATCGTACAGTAAAATCAATTGGTCTGTTTGTGGAAATTCATGCTTATTTTAGGTTTCGGAATAAATAATACTACTAAACATATTGCACACATCAAAAACAAATGTAGATCCATTTTTTGCATAATTCCATTCGTAGATTTATATTTATCTTTTATTTATGCAAATTTTTTTTTCTTCATGATTATATTTTTATATTATTTGCGTTGAATCAGTACGATCCACAATAGTCTTATTACCTGATTTTTGAGTTGTAACTCTTTTGAAGAGGGTATGCGATATATCTTAGTCTAAACGCTTAAATTCTCGTATCCGCCTAAACCTCTTAAATAAACCGGCTTTCTATACAATATTAAGTAAGTTTACGTGGTCACGAGCCATTTACGCGTTTAGACGAATACACCTATTATCCGTTTTTGTTGAATTTTTAAATATATATACATACTAATATTCTCTCAATTACAGCTTACCTTCGCAAATTATCGGTATTGCACGCAACGCTTTGCAAGCACACCAACAACGTTGCCTAGAGTTTAATACGCCAAGCGCACCACTAATAATGAATTGTTTGAATGGATCTGAACGTTCAGAACTTGTTGCAATAGCTATTTGCGCTATTTTAGCTTTACAAACGACTCGTCCAGTACTAATTAGTATGTGTATATACCTCAGTACCTAATAAATTATTTGCTTACTCAAAATTATTTTCTTATGTTATGCAGATGTGGTTGACATTTGGTATCGCATTTGTTTGCAACGGCAACATGCTCTGCGCGATATGGAGACTTTGGAGCAGTCGATGCAAATTGTTCTAAATCATGCACATGATGTGCTCAATAAACGTACGTAAAAGATTAATTTTTTTAAATGTTGGAAAAGTAATTATCCCTTGTATTGTACTCCACTATTGTACATGCATACATACACATATGAATATATGTACTAGGTGGAATAAATGGAGGCTGTCACAGAATCCATCGTAGTCCGATTTTTCGTGAAATCTGCGATCACTGAATCCGAATTGTTACGAACGTGTTTTTGAAAATACATATACGCTACGTTCGTAGCTATTCTAATTCAATGCTAGCATTATCGTAGATTTCTCGAGAAATTGGTCTACGATGGATTCTGTGATAGCCATGAATATTTCTTATCAGATTTACTATAAGCGTTGTACTATATCTTTTATGAATTTTTTGCAAGTGGCAATAGATAATGTACTTTTTGACTAAATATTCAAAAATTACTGCATGTGAAGCTTGCTTTGATTGTCCTTTCAAAAAGTAAATCACACCATGCAGGTGCTTAGCCAAGAAAAGAAATGGTGTGAAAGATTTAGTTAACTTGAAGGTGTTTGGTTTTACAAAAATCTTTTAGCACATTTTGTTGACAACCATTGAATATTTTCTTGACGTTGACGGACTATGCATAATAGGCACCATAGACGGTGCGTCTGACTCGCGAGTCATCTGTGTACATACGTGTAGACTTTTCGACTACACGCAGTTGAGTCACTCAGAGTCATGCCAGAATCATGTCGGTGTAACTAATAGGCGGCATACACGCTACGTCTAACTCACACACAAATGAATGAGTCAACTACAAAGCCAGCAAAACATCCTAAAACCGATCCGGAAAAGGACAAAAAAGTGGATAAAATGCGGATGTTTGTCCGTTTACTGATTTCATTTCCGGATACTTTGACGATCCGTTTTCCCACTAAAGTGTACGGCAGAAACGTATGTACAGACAACAGTATGTGAAACGGATACGTGTTTGGCTGTTTTTTCTAAAATTTGTCTGATTGAATTCTTCGTTCAATACGCTTTCCTTCTGCACTTCACAAATACTTTTTCATGGTTCAAAAGAAATAAAATAAAATTAGGAAGCGCCTGACGGAATTCGGCACCTTCTGGAAGCTAACAAATAGCGGCAAACTCCTCTGCACGCTCAGCCACTGCCAACTACGCGTGCATGCTTTCAAATGTTTAGCTTGAGCAATTAAATTATAATTATTCCTTTCAAATGACATCATCCGGATACGAAAATTGATGATAACTGTGGCACTTTTTCTATTCGTTTCCGAAAATGCAAAATTTAACAAAACTGGCATATATGTGTAGTTTAAAGGCGAGTCGACACGTACACAGATGACTCGCGAGCCAGACGCCCCGTCTATGTTGCCAAACATTTATTTTCACTAATACATCCAAACCGACTCGTGAGTCAGACACACCGTGTATGCCGCCTTTAAGTAATCGCCAGATTTGTCATAATAAATGATTACTCTAATAATTTCAGGTGGCATCATGACTTCTTATCAAATGAAAATCGCGCCCCAAATTGCTTCCAAGGAAAAGGAAGAAATAAAGGATCCGCTAAACGAGCTCGATCCGTTGTGGAAAATGAAGTGAATATAATAATAAATAAATAGTCAACCACCAGGGCTGCTTTTCGAGAAGGGCACAACGACGGTGCCGCGTTGACTGAAAATAGCAAATTCTTCGGCTTTTTGACAGCTATTCAATCGTTTTCAAATAAAAAATAATAATAACTGCAACGGAAAGCAAATTATTGAAAATCTTTGTTTTAGAACCCAATATTTTTATCAAAAGAAAAATAAATAATAATGACTTACATACATATTAGAAGTTACAAAACATGAAATGTTTCACTTCAAATTAACCTTAATACTATTTACTATTATCACACTTATACGTATTTATTACATATTCGACCAATGCAAAAGAAACTAAATAAAGCATACATATATAATTGCAATACTTACTTAATAAGAGGCATTTTCATTAATACTTACAAACCAGAAGATGTAAATGAAACTCTCATTATGGGTTTTCTAACAATTGCATTTATTAAATATTTATTTTCTTCTGCAGTATATGCAAAACGTATGTAATTTTTTCACATCGAAAGCCTTTTGTTGGAATAATTTCTATAAAAATTGCCACTTATACAAAGCTGATTTCACACATTTTGAGGAAACTTCTTTTAACATGGAATTCCGTAAGATCGAAAAGAATTTCCTAAACATCCTAAAAAATGTCGAGTTAAAATAGTTCCACCGTAATGGAAACATTACATAAATAAATGAACTCATCAATTTACAATTGCTTACAAAAACATGAATTGTACCGAATTCGGGTATTTATATACATACATACATAACAATAAAATTTCAAAAAATAGATGTCTATATCTAAGAGTATTTTTTATGATTATGATTTACATATTAGCTTCTTCGCGCTAGGTATGTAACTCTGAATACGAGATTTCCTACATAGAAATCAATTATATTATTCACGAGCGTTCATTTAATTATTTTCTTATGCTAAATAATTTAAATTTTCGTTGCCTTATGCGTCCTAGTGCATAGGTAATACATATTTACTAAGCAATATCAAAAGATTCAGAAAGAAAAATTTAATTTAAAATATCGCTTTCAAGCTCATTATATGTACATTTAGTTTAAAAAATTTAGGGTTAATAGCCGAATTTTTCATTTTCGGAGTTAACAATCGATATCTCCCCAAATTCCATTTAATTTAATTACATTTTCATCAATTGCTTAATGACGTATCACGTTTAGTCTGCCTCGTTTCGAATCAGGCCCTGAATAAAGATATTCGTGATCGACAGTTCCCACTATGCAAAATATGAGAAAAATTAGGCGACTTGGAGATTTATTTCCCGGGTAACAAATCAGCAACATCATTTCTTTCTTATCATTTTAAGAATATGTTATCAAAAATTCCCATACTGAGGGATTTCCCGTCCCGTATTCTCCAAAAGCATTTAGTTTATACCAAAGGAGGGATTGAAAAAATAGAAATAGAAAGGAAACAATTAATTTCGTTTTTAAATTCTAACTTTGTATTCAAAAATAAATGAAATATTAAGGGCCAGTGTCAATTGATAGAAAAGAGGAAATTTTGACGGATCAAACTAAAAATTGATATTTCTCGTGGTGAATACGAACATCATCTCAAGGGGCTAGGTAAAATTATGACAGCTTCTAAAAATGTATATCCACACATAATATTGATTGGCGGTATTAAAGAGTGGAATTTTACGCCACAGTAAAATTTTTCATCTTGTCTCCCCACGGAGAAAAATGTTACCGATTGGAACACAGCCTTAAAAGAATAAAATTGATTGTCCCAAGTAATTATTGCTCAAATATCGTCTGTAGCAATAATAAAGCGACAAAAAGACTACTCATTCGGTCAATAAGAAAATGACCCGACCTTTTAGACGGTTTTTTGTTGCCGAGGGTGACACGTTTTCTTATTGCCTGCAACAAAAAAATGATCGTTCCAGCGCCTTCGTCTTGACCTGCGCTCTCTGCCGGAGCCGCAACCGCTAAACTAAGACGTAAAATACGTGATATTATTAAGAGCACATTCAAGTTCAAACTGTTCGTGATTTTTATCTATTTATTTTATTGGATTGAATTTTACAAACATATCAAGTGCTACCCATCTTTTATTAATTCCTTTAACTTATTAAATAAATTGAGTTTATCTTTTTAAACAGGCGGCAGCCCTCTTTAATATTCTTACTGTTCAAGCTTAATATTTCCTAATAATTTTTCGTTTGACAACCATATTTTAATATTTCATACAGTATCTTATGTCTGTCGTCATAAGCAATAACCGCCTAAGTCGAAAAACTTGAATTAGAGAAAAAACGTTTTAAACAGTTGGATTGCAATGTAAGCCTTATGGGGAAACCAAAATATTTTCGCTTATAACTTTTTAAGCAGCCTAGCTGGCGAGATGGGGATTACCATAGCATATATAAATCCATTCTTTCTTTATTTATTTAACCGATTACAAATCTACATCGAATTTAACTTTATAAACAGGTAACAACACTATAATTTATTTTGAAACTAAAGACTTTTTAAACCCTTTTCATCTGGCACCCGTATTGCGATGCATATCTAAGTCACCTAATTCCCTTAATTAAAGTTGAATTTAAATTTTAAAACACGTGGCAACCCTCATGTATGTACATAGTTTAGAAAAAAGAGATGTGCCGGATATAAATTTTGCCGGATATCCGGGTTCCGGATACCTTAAGAGCCGATCGGATATACGGTAAACTGCTGGCCTCAGTAAATTTTATAAAATTGCTATATTCGTTTTTTTGTTTAACGAAATACTTATGACCAGAGTATCTAATTTTTCGAACTGAACTATCCAAAACGTATTTAAGAATACAAAATTGATCCTCTAAAATCCAAGTTATAAAGTCAACCCTCATTAAAAAGATAACTTCTCCTTCTGCAACACTGATTTATCGATAATTTTTGGTAAATAGAGGAGAAATGTCAAAGAGAAAAGATAAACAACAATGAATGCCGCTAAGCAAAAGGGTGGTGTATTTTTATTTTAGGTCAGGTTAGGTTGGGTTACGAAGGTTGCAACTCTTATTTTGAAATGTGATGAAAATCGAACTATTATGCATGCTTACACATCGTCCCGTATTGTCCGTAATGTTTCATTATTGCAATATTTTGTGACCCACGTTTCAAAATACGTTTTTTTCTGACATCAATAGATCTAAGAATTGGGTTGATGGTGAACTAATTCGAAAACATAAATTAGTTAGCATGGAAACCAACTGATGTGTCGGAGGTTTAACGTGATTACCTGCCGATGACGGCCTAACCTCACGGTGCTCAAAAGCACACGGATCAAATCAATGCGAAGATCAGGGCCCCGACATGTAAGCATCTCGGTACCAAACGGCAGTGCGAAATGGACACAATATCCACCTTGGTAGGGTTCGAGGCCTATCTAATCCTCTGCTGTGCTATGGGGTCGGAATCCGGTTGCAATGCAACGCATTTCACCGTATCCAAGAACATGCCATAGTTAACTCTGAGGGCTTCTGTTCCCCGTGGTACCAGAATTAAGTCTCCGGTAAGTCCTCGTAGCCGAAGCTACTACCAGTTGAGATGACATACCACTCTGCACTGGTGACCATCAACTCACAGATTACTCTGCTCGTCTACGCCTCCTAAATACCTCTCGGGCAAAGTCCCCCAAAATTGTCGATGTCGAACCCGTGGAGAGGGCAGTATTAAAGTCGTACCGTCCATCCGTCCATTTTACCCCCATGGTGCCAAGATTACGCACGTCCGAGTATCTCTGGCATTCACAGAGCACGTGTTAAACATCCTCCAACTACGCTCCGCATTCACATCCCTCAGAGTCATTTAGGATCCTCTTGTGAAAAAATGCATTAAGAGGACCATGCCTAGTTAGGAGAAACCCCAAACTCAGACAAAGCTCGAAGTCCGGCCTCTTTCCCACAACCCCAACACTCAGAATGGATCGATACGTGACACGACCATTGGGGCTACTGTCCCAACGATCCTGCCACATACCGACAAGTCTGTCCCCCAGTAACCGTTTGCAACTCACCGTCCGATATCCACTCCGTCAAATGCGGCATTCCGATACCCCTTCTTAATCTGAAGGTCATAACCCCCGCTATAACCACTAGATCAAGAGGGGGCTCCACCATAATCACCTGCAGTGCGTTCGTTGAAACAGTACGGCACACCGGTAGACAAGCTAGCAACAATTTCGTTTGGTATGACAGAAACTTCTGGCACCCCACAACCGACATAGCTGTCTCGTACCAAATAAGGAACCCGAAAGTGGCACAAGTCACGAAAAGACCGGCTGAGGCAGTGTTTCGACTATATGGAGGCAGGTAGAAAAAAGTCACGGTGGCAGTTGATAAAAAACCCGGTTGGACTTAGGAGAGGGAAAAGTAAAAGTCATAAATACCAAATTTTACTTTATTTACTCACCCCCCTTCTTCACGAACGATACATTTCCAAAAAAAAAAATACGGACATGGGCACGATACTGACTAATCAGATTAGTTTCCTTTGGCGATTAACCCATTAAAGAAAGTGTTTCTTTTTCAACTGTAATCAATTATTAAAATGTCGTGGAATATTCGGGTGAAGGTATTTATCATTTATTTGGTACTTTCTTATTTTCTTGTCAAAAAATTTACTTTGAAATGTTGATGCTAAAGATTTTTAATAAAAAAAAGTGTGAGTACCGGTCTGTCAGGTCTTGAAATTAGACGAATGTTTTAGAGAATTTTAGGTAGTTTTCGAATATATAATTTGATCTTTGCGCGCGACTTTGCAAATATATGTAATTTTTGTTTTTTTTTAATTTTTGATTGTCAGCTTCTTTTTGCATAATTTCCCGAAAAGAACTTTTCGAACAATAAAAAAATCTAACCAAACATTGGGAAAAAGCGAGTATGTACACCTAAGTCATTTTATAGTATAACCTTTGTTTTCTGAGAGTAGAAAGCAGGAAACAAAAGTTAACCAAAATTCCATCACATTTAATAACTGGGCCCACATTTTTTGTGAGTTTTGGACGTTATAGTGATCCAATCTTCCCCATATTTTATATTAAGTTTTTCTAATAAAATACAGACCACGAACTAAATTTCATCGAAATCGGATGAAATTTAATGTTTCCGCCCACAAAAGTAGAGGGCGTGGCAATTAGTCCATCTTTACAAAATTTCATAATACTCTATTTCTAAGTAAAACTAAAGCACATCTCAAGTTTCAGTGAAATCGGTGTAGGTGTACTATTATTTCCGCCTGCATCCGTAAAGTCGAAACACTGTGGGATGCGTCGTACCTGTCCAACAACACCAAACCGACGCTCTTTTAGACGCACCAAGTGGGGAGCAAAGCTCATATGAAATAAATAAAATAAAATAAAAACTTTCTAATATACAACGCTTTTATAAATGGACTAAAAAGTAGAAAATAATATTTCTCAGGCCCACAGAATTTGTTTTGATAACTTTTGATTTTGAAATTTTAGCAAAAGTCGTTATAAACAATTAATGACTACCTTCGCAATCGGTTGACGTGGTCCAAAGTTATGCGGTAACATACATATAAAAAAAAAAAAAAAAAATATTCCGACGAACTGATATCCTCCTCCTTTTTTGGAAGTCGGTTAAAAAGAGTATTTAGGGAACGTACCCATACTACGTGACCCACTTTTTGCAATTTTTAAGCCCCCCTCGGTGACCACGCGTAGTATGTCCCAAGACCGCCACGGCTCTTTTTTGATAATATTCGCAATGTTTTACATGCTAAAATTTTTTGTTAATTTTGTTTTAAAATATGGCTTATGTTTTAGCAAATCCCATTTAATCCAAGAATGATACTGTGCACAAAAATTAAGAAAAATCTGGTAAGTTTCAGCAAAATCGTGAACTTTTTAATACGAATTACTAAAAAGAATTCAGGTATGCAGTTTTATAGCCAGAGCTGGGTGAATGCAATTACATTACAATTACAATTACATTCCTCAGTAATTGTAATTAGGAATCAATTCCTTCAGTTCCCAGCAAAGGAATCGATTACTTTCTCAATTCCTTGAAGTAATTTCAAATGGGATTTTTTTTTTTAATTCCATTACAAGGAACTTCATATTGTAATTGGAATAAATTACGTGCTAGTAATGTAATATATTTTTTTTATTCCTTTGAAAGGAATTGGAAATGTAATTGATTTTTTTCGAGTTCCATTCGTCAAAATAATTTAAAAAGTATTCGAAAAATTTATAAAAAAAAATTTACTATTGAACTGCAATAGCTTTGTTAAATTTCTTGGTTGCTAACTGTCTTGAAAAAATAACTTATACCTAAGTAGTATTACTAATTGGACTTTAAGAAAGCTGAATAACTTAAACTGTAGCTGTTCAGTTTATATGGTAACCGTTAAATTTTCCATATCCTACAGCGAACGAGCTTCGCGACAGATGAGACCCGTAAATGTCGAAGAAGGCATAACCCGCCCGAATACTTTCACGCTCGCCTTTCGGTGAGGAACAGTCCGGACTGTTGCTGCCTTGGGCACTGCTGTTCTCTTGGATTAATCCCTGCGTATCTATAAAAATGCACTGACTTAATTGTGTACATTAAGGTGCCCTTAGTGCTACCCAAAATGGCGTGCCTTCTGGGGCCTTTGAAGTACTCTTACTGGTATCCTGCGTTACAAATGAGGATAGAGTCTGCTGGAATTACGAGCCCTGTCGGACTGGAGATCCTACCACCTAAGAGTTTTATGAACAAATTGCATTGCTATGGCTAACTTTTTATGATAGCACTGTAAGAGACGCTAAAATTAGACAAAAAACGCCGAGACGCGTAAAATTAATTTTGGGTAGTAGGTTACGGATCTGTATACCGTTTTTTTAGATAAGGTCATTTAGTCGTTATTTTCATTTTAAGTTTGCATTGCAAATGAAAAAAATTCAAACTTTAACATGGAAAAAGTTACTCATACGCCATGTATGAGTACGGTCATTTACGATATGGCGTATGAGTAACATTATTTCCAGCTAGTATTTCATAAAAACAATTATTACACTTTCACTTAACCCCTGCAAACTGGTTTATTTATCCATCGATTTTCAGCCGCAAAGCAAGCAGATATTGGCTAGTCCATACTAATATATATTTTGAAAGCCGGTTTTTCTGTTCGCAAAGCTCGAAAAAGGCCATACCGATTTTTTTTGAAATTTCGAAATCTACTGCAGACTTTCCAAGGATGGTTATAGGCTAAACAAAGTTTCGATATAGAAAGGGGATGTGGCACCTCCCATGCAAACCGAATTTTTCAAACTGCATACATTTGTGGTAGAGGACTAGAACTGGGTATGGGGATATATATATATATTATCTGGGCACTAAAACCTCTTAGAAACTATCTATATGAGACAGCAAAAATTAAGATATTTACGGACCACCAACCCGTTACTTACGCACTTAGTAATAAAAATGACAATTCAAAACTAAAAAGATGCCAAGCAATTCTAGAAGAATATGATCATGAA
Source organism: Rhagoletis pomonella (assembly GCF_013731165.1). Classification (NCBI taxonomy): domain Eukaryota; kingdom Metazoa; phylum Arthropoda; class Insecta; order Diptera; family Tephritidae; genus Rhagoletis; species Rhagoletis pomonella. The sequence goes on from NW_023458563.1 coordinate 25,615,099, forward strand.
CTTAAATATAAGCGAGGCAAAACAAATGTTTTCGATGACAGCCTTTCTCGACCTCCAGAACTCAACTCAGTAATAATAGCAACACACTTCGACGAGAGCTCAGGACACAATTTAATACCATCAACGGAAGCTCCAACCAATCTATTTAAAAACCAAATTTGGATACTTACTGGACAGACAAGTTCTTATGACTTTAAAATCCCCTTTCCGACATACCATAGACACACGATTACTGAAGTACAGTATTCCACTGACGACCTGAAAAACTTATTAAAATGCTATTTAAATCCTTCTGTGATTAACGGCTTGTTTATTTCAGAGGAAATATAGGGCCAAATCCAAGAGTTATACCCCGTATACTTTAAAAATTTCAAAATTAGGTTCACCCAATCACAAGGTAAAGATTTACAAACAATGCTGCTGTTCCACAAATCTTACTCGAACACAAAAGAGCACATAGAAATGCATTAGAGAAAAAAAAAAACAAATCATTAAAAAATTATATTTCCCTCAAATGCAATCACACATTAATAAAATAGTCAAGTGTAGAATTTGTGCTGAAAACAACTCCAACTCCTGAATATCCGAGACCAATCCTCAATATCGATTTATTCATAGCAGAGAAGAAATTAGTTCTAACAGCCATAGATAAATACTCTTAGTATGCTCAAGCAAGAGTTATTAAATCTAGATCAACAGAAGACATAAGCAAACCCCTCAGAAATGTACTTTTTACATTTGGAATACCTTAGATTATAATTACTGATAACGAAGACCGACTAAGAATTAGAATTTACAATACACCACCAAACACAAGCAAAGCAAATGGACAGGTCGAACGTTTTCATTTAACTCTCGCAGAAATCTCAAGATGTTTAAAAACTGAAGACATAGACAGCACTTTTGAGGAATTACTTGACAGAGCCATTTACGAATACAACTTTTCAATCCACTCTACAACTGGACAAAAACTAATAGAAAACCTTTTCGGACGTAAAGTTTACATTAACCCTGAACATTACGAAAAAGCTAGGCAAAATAATATACAGAGATTGAAACTTAAGCAAGAAAAAGACTTAAAACACCATAACAAAAACAGGATACCCTGCAAGACCTATTCACCAGGAGAGACCATATACATAAAAATTAATAAAAGATACTGTACAAAACTGACACCCCATTACAAAAAAGAAGTAGTTGTTCAATTGACTTGCGCCCACTTGATGATGCATCCCTGCGCATATTTTATTCCTTAACGCATCCCTGCACATTTACCGATTCAAAGCATCCCAGCTGTAGTTGGAAGTTCGACAAGTGCACGGGAATTGTTTACAGTGTTGGCTATAAATGCAACCGCCCCCTTGTCATTCTTCTCTTCTTTTCCATTTCGTTTCAACCACCGAGAGATCGCCGCCTAACAGGACCTCTACTCATCGTATCACTAATTCGGATTATTATTTTAGTAATTTGCGTACTTGTACATTTAATTACATTTTATTTTCATAAACTCTTCTATTACTGTTAAATATTAATTCTTTCATTCAATTTGTTTTTTGAAGTGATTCATACTCTCCCTTTAATGTCATTCATATTTTCATATATTATTGGTAAACAATTTAATATTCAAAGACTAAGGTCTCTTGTATTATATTCATCCATTCAAGCATTCAATCAGATTTTCATAATTTTCTTGAATTGTAAATTTAGTTATTGTTAATAAACGCAACTTTTAATATCGCAAACAATATCGTAAATATTGAACATGGTCCTGTTGAGCCATATTTTATATTGGCAACTCGAAACCTAACTTCGAAAAATAGTAGTCGCCTGGCCACACTGCTCGCGACTGTAATTTTACTATTTATTTTCTATTTCGGTAGCATCAGCGAGCAGCAGCAAATTTAAACTCTCAAACAAGAATTTTCAAACCGGTAAATTTGTAAGTATTTTGCATTTTTTATAAATTTTGCCAACCTTTTCGGCTGCCCAACGTGGGATTCCAAATACATAAGCAAATGAAATTCGGCAACAAGCTCGCCGTGGTAGTTCACATCGAGGGACCTAAGTTTCATCGCGGGAGCTAAAGGAACGTTGCGGAACTCAAATTTCATCGTTGGACAAAAAACTACCTACCTACTTGGAAATTTGCTGGTTGCGCCAGCGCTATTATTTCGGTCATTCATTCTGGTATGTATATCCATATGTAAGATAACACCAGTAAAGTTAAAAAGCAAATAAATGTAAACATATTGACAAGCGATAATTCTGCCAATAAGAATTATAACTAATAAATAGCAAACGGCTCAGAGGTACCGTAAGCAATTAAATTGGCAATAACATTCGGCATGCGCCAAATAAAATCAACAAGTAATTAATGCTGACACAGGTAGAATTAGGTTATATTAAGAGTAAAAAAATGGCATTTAAGTAATCAGTTGTAATTATTGATTCAAATAATAAAGGTCTTTAGACCAAAAATATTATTTTTGGCGGCGATCAATTTATTCCGCCGTGAAGTGGCGCCCGAACAGGGACGAGAAAAGAGCAAAACGGTGTACCCTAGTACCTAACGGAAAAAGGAGAGAATACACATTTGTCAGTTGCTTGTATGAAGCTGATTATGTTGTAAGTAATATAAGAATTAGAATTAAGGAAAACACAGTAGAAAAAGCTAAAAAATTTTCTTTGGAAAATTTTTTTGTGGAAAAATTGTCTTTGAAAAAATTGTGAAAAAAAACAAAAATAGCTAATAAGAAAACCCTAATATTTTTCTCATTTTAACAAAAATCTTTGTGAAAAAAAGAAAAATCTAATAACAAAAAAATCCTAATATTTTGCTCGTTTTTACGAAAAATTTTGTGAACAAATTTATATCTAATAATAAATGAAATGGAAATAGAATCGCAAACAAAATTTTTGTAAAATTTTTAATTAAACTAAAATCTTCGCATAAAATAAAAAAAAATATACAAAGTTTAACATGGCAAATCCAAACAACCTCATTAGGCTACCAGTGTTAGGAAATACTGCCCCACAGGCAAAACCCTCCAATTAAGCCCCTCAAAATTCTCCAGAACTAGCTAACCTTATCAGGACTATGATTACCCAAACCATAGAAGTGAACGGTCCTACTCTAATACAAAATGCTCTTAAAAACAATATACCCCAATAATATCGGACCAAAAAATAGAGGAGCAGTTCAGAAATATTATGAACGAGATGGACACAATTTCAGTACGTTCATTACGAGAATTTTCAGGAAACGCCCCGGGGTTTAGCTCCTGGAAGAAAAGCGTTGAACCCATTTTTAGAACATATGAACCCTCAAAAGGCACGCCTAAATACTTTGACATTTTAAATTTAATCAGAAATAAAATAATAAGTAAAGCAGATATAGCGCTAGAGTCATATAACACACCCTTAGATAGCAATCTCACGTTGTTTGACCACCCATTATGTCGACAAAATAGATATAGGCACATTAGAATATCAAATGATATGTCTCGTCCAAGGACGAATGACAATAAATGAGTTCTACCAAAAAGCTTATGGACATTTATCTCTGATCTTAAACAAAATAGGTTGCATGGAAATAGGCGAAGAAGCAGTCCATCTGTTAGAGGACTATCTGGCGACCTGCCTAGGCTCCTAAGTGTAAAAGAACCAAAGAGCTCCGCGACAGGAAAACAACCAATAGAAACATTTTCCGGCAGACAATACGAGAACTCTAGACGCGACATCATAGAAACCCTTAGGAAAAGACAGACAAAAGATTTAGAAAATCATAACAAAACTCAAAAAGCTATCAAAATATACACTCCTGGCGACGTAATTTATGTTAGGATAAAAAGCGCATATGATCCAAACTACCAGCTAGATATAGAAAGGAAATATTTAAGGAAGACAAATCCAGCATAGTAATCACCGAAAAAGGACGAAATGTACATAAGAGTAACATTAAGACTTAGACAACCTTAGTAAAATTTGTTTTCTTTCTTTTTTTACAGACTTTCCGTGCACCTAGTGTACGCAGACTTCAAAATGATACACTATACGAATTCTCAGTTAGCAACATTCTACACAGGACTGACGAAAATGCAAATTGGAACCTACAGAATTATACATAAAGTAGACTTAGACGCATGGCAGAATTCATTAAACGAAATAAGCAGTACCATAAAAACCAAGATAAATACGTAAAATTCCCTTTTACCCATCCTTATTAACGAATTGAATTTAACCCAAAAATTTCTAGATACATAGACTCAAACCCAAGAGATTTAAGAAATCAATAGATGCACTAGGAAAAGTGGATTGCAGGAAATCCCGGTCATAACCACCTTGTAATTTTCGAAAGCCCAATAAATAATATAATAAACAATAACATTAACCTAGTAGTAATAAATAAAAAAATCTTTGATAGGATAAATAATATTACAGCGGTGTCAAATAAAATTTTGAACGCTGTACAAAATAAGGAGGACATACAGCACAATTCTGCTATAGAATTAAAATACAAACTAAACATTTTAAAAGAAGAAATCTTTAACATAGATTATGCCATTCACTGGGCTAAGGCCGCCATTGTTAATTCGTATATTCTATCTAATGGAGAATTAGAATTAGTAAAATCTGTATTTTTAAGAAATAACTTTACATTAAATAATGAGAAAGAATCACTACATAGAACTAGCGAATATAAAAATTTCTTCAAATGATACAATGTTATTTTATATAGTAGGCAAATTCAAAGTTTGCGAGAATCGCCCACATATTTGAATCAAATAAACATATGTGCATATGTATGTACTTAAAAGATATCAACCAATACATCCTATATAAGTTAATACCGGTGTATGAGCTACACGCGCAACTGGTATTAACACGGCAGACATAGCGTCAGCACTTTCCATGAGAACGGAATGTGCAACCAACCTGACACTCTAACTGCATTAGCATGAGAACAGTACCAGCATATCCAAAACTGCAACGCCAGCACCAGTGGCGACGACAACTGACACACACACAGCTACTCGCCCGATCTACGACGTCGACAGCAGCAGCAGCATATCTCGCGGCAACAACTGCGGCTTCAGTTAGGGTAGAGTTAAGATTATTTTGTATTTTTGTAATCATTAACTTTTCACCCTCACTTGTATTCGGTTGGTCATCGGCTGCCCTTGCACAAGCAAGGGAAATAAATAAACTTTGTAAAACCGCAAAACGGTGTTTACTTCAGTGGCGCCCAACGTGGAAGAGGACAGGGCAGGACATCCAGTCTTCTAAAGGATACTCATTATAAAGGAGGACATCTGAAGTCTTCCAGCAAGGACATCTATTATCAGCACAAAGAGGACACCTGAGGACCTTTTGGGAACAACTTCTATTCTTGCATACATGGAATACTATAAGATTATTTTGTAAGTAAAGTGTAAGCGGCTTATAGTATTTTTGAGAAGATTATTAAAAGTTTTATAAAGTTTTAATCTGAATATTAACTGAGTGCTTTATTGAAAATTTTTGTGAATTTACACTACCTAAAGAGTAGCTATTAATATTCCTTAACAAAGGAAAACCAGTGAAAATTTATTTTACGAGAGCGGCGAAACTATTATTTAAAAATTTTTGAAATCATTATACTACGACAGGAGTCACTAATAATATTATTTAGCAAGGCTAAACTAGTGAGAATTGATTTTTCGTGAGTGACGAAGCTATTTAAAGAAATAATATTCGCGGAGGAATTGAAACCAGTTATTATAAAGGCTTTACTTTGAATAATTTTAATTTCGTTTGAATTTGTGATAGTCAGTGAGAGTAAAAATTCGCAACATGGACACACAAATGGTTCAAACTATGTATGTTGAACGCAGCTGTTAGGGTTGCAACGGCGGATAGAGGGCCTTACTCAGAGATTGGCGCGTATAGAGACCCCTACCCAAGTAGAGGAATTTGTGCCCGTAACCATTCATCAAAATATAGGTTGTGACGAATCGCTTGATGTCGTAAAGACCCTGCCCGAATTCAAAGGCAAACAGAGTCGCTAAGTTTCATGGTGGCAAGCAGCCCACGCTGCATATAAAGTTTTCGGGGGGTACCACGGGAGCTCCAGACACTACCAAGCTGTCGCTATTATACGCAATAAGGTTGTGGGTTCTGCAGACTCCGTACTGGCCTCCTTCAATACCGTCCTAAATTTCAGGGCAATCATTGCTAGGCTGGACTTTACTTATGCGGACAAACGCCCTGTCTATTTGATAGAACAGGAGATGTCCACATTGCGTCAAGGCAGCTTAACGACTACAGAGTTCTACGATGAAGTCGAGAAGAAATTAACTCTTATTGTTAACAAGAATATCAGCAGGGTGAACTTATCAACTCTTTAAATAAAAAATACAGAGAGGACGCATTAAGAGTGTTCATTTCTGGATTGAATAGGCTACTTTGCGACATACTATTTTCAGCTAAACCCGGCGATATGGCTTCAGCACTTGCTCTTGCTCAGGAGTTGGAATCGAATAGAGCACGATCATACGTTGCTAACACCTTTTACAAGAGAAGTGAACGACTAGGTACAGGAGGAAGCGGGCAAGGAGTTTATAGTAACACCCCACAATTTCGAAGAATTACACCCGAACAACAACGCCAGCGTCCAGTACCAATAGACGTTGATCCATCTTTATCATTTCTTAGAAGGAATAGAGTAGAGCAAAACCCTCAACAAGTAGGTAGCCGTGGTCCACAATATCGTGCCACTGGGAACTCTCCCATCATACCAAGAGATAAAAAGCCATCTGCTAAAAACAATAAAGGATATCTATCAAATGCAAACTTGCACAGGCAGAGAGAACTTCTAACTGATAACAGGGATAACGCAGGACGACAGTTAAAATTCTTACTGGACACAGGTGCTGCGAAAGATAACATTAAAAATATTGGAACGTTAAAAGGTGTTAAAGAAACCAATAATCCTTTTTTTGGTAAATCTATCCACGGCTGATAAAATCAACTTCAAATGTATTGTGCACATTTTCGACCATAATGCAAATTTTTTTATTCTTCCATCTTTACAAACCTTCGATGGTATTATTGGATTTGACTTATTAAAGAAAATAGGCGCATTTATCGATATGAAAAGGGGAGTTATACATATTATAATGGTAAAAAAGAAGTTATGCCGTATTTTCTTTGTCCCGAAGTCAATAGCATGCTGTCAAAAGCAAAACAAAATGACCCAATCGCACAGATAGTTAAAGAATATTCAGGAGTATTAACAGCCCCTAACGAGGCATTACCGTACAACCCTAATGTCATTGCGACCATAAGAACTACTGATAACGATCCTGTCTATTCGAAGGCTTATCCGTACCCTATAGCAGCATCCGACTTCGTAAACAATGAAATTACTGAGCTCCTGGAGAATAGTATAATTAGACCTTCTCGATCTCCCTACAACAATCCCATTTGGGTTGTTGGGGAAAAAGGACTAACGGAGTCGGGGGAAAGGAAAATGAGACTGGTGATCGATTTCAGGTAATTAAATGACAAGACAATAAGTGACAGGTATCCCATTCCGGATACATCTGTCATAATTGCAAATTTAGGTAAATCATCCTATTTTGCTACCTTAGATTTGAAATCCGGATTTCATCAAATACAATTATCAGAACGCGACAGAGAGAAAACTGCTTTTGCCGTGAATAACGGAAAGATGAATTTTGCAGAATCCCATTCGGACTGAAAAATGCAGCAAGCATATTTCAGCGCGCTATTGATGATATCCTTAGGGAGGAAATAGGGAAATGTTGTCATGTATACATCGACGACGTGATTATATTCTCCAAAATAAGGATACACACATTATCACTGGAAAAGACAAAATTTATGAAGCGGGAAGTAGAATTCCTTGGATTTACTGTCTCGAAGGATGGTATCAGAACTTGCTCGGATAAGGTCAAAGACATTGTAGGTTACGAGGTTCCCAAAACCCTTCGTGCCTACTACTACTATAGGAGGTTCATAAAGGATTGACCACTGACGCGTCGGCAAATGCTTTGGGGCAGTGCTCTTGCAAGAGGGCCGACCAATAACGATGATATCACGTACCCTAACCAGGACTGAAGAGAATTATGCTACCAACGAGCGGGAACTTTTGGTAATAGCTAAGAAACTATTTATATGGAGTCGGACGCCTAAACATTTATACTGACCACCAACCCTTGACCTTTGCTATATGGGATAAAAATCCGAATGCAAAGCTTAAGCGGTGGAGGGCGTTTGTGGAGGAGTTCTCCCCGAAATTCTTATACAAACCAGGGAAAGAAAATATGGTTGCGGATGCTTTATGCAGGCAGCACATCAACACTCTAGAAAACTTCGACTCCGACTAACGGCCGTTATCCGCTCTGTCGAAAATCCCATTAACTGCTTTAAAAATCAGATTATTTTGGAGGGCAGCCAGCAGTCGAAAGCGACCAAAATATTTTTCAGATCCCAGATCAGACACCACATCAGGTACAATCAGTATGTAAGAAGTATAATAAATATGTATTATGGTAAATAAGAAAACATAGAATTAAAAGAGTTTAAATTTCTATAAATTAGGAAAGAATTAATAAATAAAGAACAATATTCAATAACCGCTCGACTGCGCCACAACAAATTTCTTGTCGTTTTATTACAGTACCCCCAATAGCTACTAGATCAACAGTCGATATTAAGGAAGCTTTATTGTAAGTTTTGAACTTCTTCAGGAACACTAAAACAATAGTATTTGATAATGAGAAATCGTTTAATTCGCAAACGATCAGGTCATTGCTGCGCGACCACTTCGGCGCACACACCTTCACCACACCCCCCTACCATAGTACTTATAACGAGCAGGTAGAGCGCTTTCACAGCACTCTCACAGAGATCGCCCGATGTACCAAGCTCACCCAAGGAATAGATGACACGGCTGACTTAATACTACTCGCCACAGCCAAATACAACAGGTCAATCCATTCCGTCACCGGACAAAGGCCCATCGACATCATTCAATCGATTCCAAAATCGTTAAGAGATAAAATAAGTGATAGGATTAAGAAGGCTCAGGAGAGAGAGTTACGAGTTGCAAAATAAGGACAGACAAACAAAATCATTTCAACCCGGAGAAAAGGTTTTCGTGAAGACGAATAAACGAATAGGGAACAAGTTTAGAAAAATCTACGTAGAAGGGACTGTCACAAAAGACTTGGAGACATCTGTGATGATTGGGAAGAGAATAGTTCACAAAAGTAACCTCAGGTAATCTTTTAATTTCAGATACCTTCTCCTTGCACTGATGCAGCGGGCGCAGTCAAGACTTCTGAACTATACGAACTCACATTAGATACCAGTCAGCAATGGACAAGTAGCTCTTTTTGAGCGGTACCGTTCAATATTGCACAGGACTAATCTGACAAACTACGAAACGGTTGCATTTGATACTGAAGATATCCTTGACCGTTTACCGCAATCCCACATCGGGAAATTATTACAGGATGACATTGACCAAATTTTTCAGTTACTTGACACATTAAGAGTTCATCATATCGGCCCGCAGTGTAAACTTTTTAGGGACGGCGCTGAAATACATCGCTGGAACCCCTGATTTTGACGACTTCAATGACGTCAAGGTTAGAGAGCAAGCACTGATAGAGGCAAGTGAGCGTCAAATGGTTATAAATACAGAAATGCAGGTTAGGATACATGAACTGACACAGCGCGTGAATGAATTACTTGACGTAACCAAGAAAGCAGATATAGATACAGGAATTTTGTTCGAGCTCGTCACAAACAGGAACAGGGCAATAATAACGGAAATTGAAAATGTTATTTGTTGTATAACCTTGGGTAAGGCAAATGTAATAAACCCAATTATGTTGGATGCTAGAGATGTAAAACAAATGCTAATTGCCGGCCACTTTGCTAATGTTAGTTTTAGTGATCTAATCTTAAAATAATGCTGGATAATGCTAATGTCTTCTTCATAATTAAATACCCAGAGATTATGGAAATTTGCAAGAAGCTTCGGTTGTTGCCCGTGGTTCATAAAAATAAGATGCTCATGATGGAGACGAACTTGGTAGCCGAGTGCGATCATATTTATCACCCCCTCAGAATCTGTAAGGATTCAACGGCGATAACGTTCTGCCAGCCACTTCAGGAGAGCCAGTGTCTTCATCAGTTATTAAATCACCATTCTGCAACTTGTAAAACGGCATCAGCTGACCACGTCAATCTGATTTAGGAATTGGACGATAGCCTAGTTGTGGTAAATGACGCATCAGTAAAGGTCCAAGAAGCAAACAACTCAGCCACGACAATACGAGGTACGTTTCTAATAACTTTTGAAGGAAACATGGAAACATAGCTGTAAATCGAAGTACGTTTGAAAACTGGAAAGCAGTAAGTCGTTCACATCCAGAAGGTCCACCTGCTCACCTGATAAATTTTACGGAACATACTACATTATTGTCGTTACCGTACCTGAAGAATCTTAACATAAGAAACTTAGCGCACATTTCCAATCTGTTGCAACTAATTCATACTCGTTCTGTGCAGTCACTTGGAGCCATCGGTTTATTGACCCTGTTGTCATCCGCGATAATAATAAGCTTAATAATTAAAGCAAAATGTTAAAAGCACAAAGGTATGAAGGTCCTGGGGAAGGTTTTGAAAAACGCCGAGGACGACCTCTCTTTAAAAGGGGGAGAAGTTAACACCGGTGTATGAGCTACACGCGCAACTGGTATTAACATGGCAGACATAGCGTCAGCACTTTCCATGAGAGCGGAATGTGCAACCAACCTGACACTCTAAATGCATTAGCATGAGAACATTAACAGCATATCCAAAATTGCAACGCCAGCAGCTGTCGTTGCTGCAATTTTTGTCGAATTTTTAAAAAAGTTGCACATAATAATATTTCTGTTCCTCCAAAGAACTTACATTCCGAAAATGAAAGTTACATCTGGAAAGCCTAGTTGCTGGAGCACTTTAAAGGCTCAAAATTGCCTCCAAAATAAGCCAATATTTATCGTTGTTTCTACGACAGAAACCGAACTGATCACTTACAAAAATTAATCTGTTAATAAGGTCATAAAAATTAAGATCGCAAGCAAAATTGCAAATGCTTTATTCCGACGCTTTGGTTAAAATAAGCATAATTACTGCCAATGATAATCAACCTGATATACTTTGTTCACACGTATTGGTCAACATGAGCACAACATATTTTTATTCACACGGTTTTGTTGACATAAGCATATTACACATTTTGCGTCTGCTTTCATTTGTTTGCATTAATCAACAATGTCTTATATGTAAATTTACACATTCCAAATTATTTGGCCACAAGAATATACTAAAAGGCATAAAGTGCAAGCTACGCATAAAAGAATGCAAGCGAAAATTAATACCATGTTGAGTAAAGCAAATTCAATATTAATATGTTGAATTTTCTTATAAGCTACGTAAGCATTTAAGTTCAATCAAGCAAACGACTGTGGTCTAACTTGGCATAATCGGTACTGTTACGAACATTTTGGTGGCCCCTGTGAACGGACATTCTGGAAACCCCGAAAGACATTCGGTAAAGAACATTTTGGAAACCTAGACACCCCTTGAAAGGAAATTCCGGACTTCTGAACACTAATTCAGCTTAAACAAGGCCAGTGCAGCAGTTTAAGGACACACAAAAGTAAACTACAAAAAGAAAAAATGGCGAGTTTCGAGGATTTGGCCAGACAAAAAAAAGAAACGGGCGGCAATATTGAAGCAATTGTGCGAAACTTTACAAATGACCCGCCATCCAGGAGGCAGTCAGTCAGTTATTACGAGGAGCGATTGAGAAGACTGGACAGCGAGTAGTCGAAATTTGAAACAACTGACAACAAACTTTGTCTGCTAGAAATGGTATGTATGTATTTTCATATTCACTTGCTATCAAAATTTGTAAATACATAAATATGTATGGTGACTTGCATAAAAGGTCATGTGTTGATTTTTGTTTAAATATTTACAACGTTTTTCAAGCTAAATTCATTCCATTATTTTTCTATAAAAATATTGTCCAAGCTTTAGCCAAAACCATATAATCAGAGTTTCTAACTTTATCCAAAATTTAGAAAGTTTGAAACTCTGATTTATATGGTTTTGGATAAAGCTTGGACAATGATATGATAACATCCCAAGGAAAAAAAAAAGAAACAGGAGCACTAAGCATTGCACCTAAATGTCAACCCACCGAATCAAGTTTGTCGGAGCAGGCGAGCAATTGCCAAAGTTAAGTCAACAAGAGGGAAAAAGGTTAAAAATTGTCCTTCATGTGAAAATAGCATGACATACCACGTTGAAAAATAATAACCACAAAATTGGTTACAACACGATTTTTTTTCTGGGTGTAGTGTCAGAATTGTAATATATTATTTGAGTATTTGTAGGGTTGCATTTTAGAATTCTTTTATACCATTACAGTGTCTGAATTTCGTTTTATTTTAATTTGGTCGTAAATTAAATTATATCCCGGATGCCGAGGGTTTAATCCCGGGATTTCGGGACTCAAAAAAGGGTTCGGGACTCCCGGGATACCCAATAAACATTTTGGCGAACGTTCGAAAATGACCTTCGACTCATAACCAACTTTAGGTTCCAAAAAAAAATGGAAACCATAGTAACAAGAGAGAAAGTGAGATCCAGGTCATTCTCGAAGGGAAATATAAGAAAATCACTCTCTCTCAATAAAATTCCAATTCGATAATGGGCTGGATTTCGAATTCATAACGAAAGAAAAATACATTGGATAACGAAGGTTCCGTTTTGCTGGAGAATGGCCTAGTTCTCGAATCGAATACTAACCTATTTCACATTCGTTATCGAAGGTGAGACTCGAAAAAATATTGGTTTTCGAATCATTTTCGAATTGTTAACCAAGCCGAATGTTTATTGCGTACATACAGACGCTAGCTGAAAAAAGTTTACAAACCGCGCAAAAGTGCGCTACAACCAAAATGTCCGTGCGCGCTAACACACCGAGGAAGTTCGCTGCTGGTCAATGCCCAAAAATCGCGAACTCCACTCACTTCACTAACGGCTCATGCGGCGACCGGCTTAAGGTTAAATTAGTGGTGACATAACCATAATCATATAAACCAGCTGTTTCAACCAACCTTATGGCCAACACTATATTCGATTCGGGGTGCCACACTATAACGCCATAGCCATAACCATAGTCATAGAGACCAATTGAATTTTGGTTTTCCGCCATAACCATAATCAGCTGATTCCTGAAGTGCGAGTAAGAACGCGTTGCCTGACGAAAAACAAAAAATAATATTCATGCCTATTACGGTATCCGACGGATGCCATTCGCACGAATCTAATACTTCACTCTCGCTTGTTATGACAGTGAGAATCAGATTAGATCCGCGCGGATGGCATCCGTCGGATATCGTAATAGGCATGATTGTTCACAGCCAATGTTTTGGCTTACGTGTACAATATGAACCAGTTAGCTATGCAAAAACCAAAAATGTTGCTCGATAGAACTTCCCACGCTGATTTCAACTGTACCAAAATTATTTGGCGCAAAAATAAAATGCAAAAATACTAAACAACGTAAAAAAATCGTATTTTTCATAAAATAACATTAAAAAATCATAATTAATGCAAAATAAATTTATATTATTAAGAAGGTACAAGTTATGTAATACCTTTGATTTGATGTATATATTTTATTATGATCTGCTGTTGAGTTTGAAGAATTTAGTGTTAATTTAGTGATAGTGAAATAAGGCAGCCACGATTGAATACATAAGGGGGAATGGGCTGTCTTTGCCGCCCTGGGGCCTTACTAACCGATCAGCTTCCGTAGGTCAGCGTTTGGACCGCTGACCCTATTGCCGCCCTCTGCCGCTCACCGCTGTCTGTCATCTACAGGGCCGTCGCCGAGGTGGCTAGCGTAGCAAAGCCGCCACCCGAATTAATCCCATCTATCAAACTGGGGGAATCCTTCCTACATCCCGGAGGAGCGAAACCGGCAGTCCACAAACGAGACAACATGAGCAACGCCGAAGTTATGAGCACCGTCCGCCGTTGGGACGTACACTACTCCGGCGGCGACACCTTACACGACTTCCTGGATAGAATTGAGGAGTTAGCGGTATGCCTCCAAATCGTGCAAGACCAACTCCTTCCAACTTTCCCCGAGATTCTACAAGGTAAAACACTCCAGTGGTTCTGCGTCCGGAGGTAACAGATGATCACTTAGGCCAGATTCCGCCCCGAGAGAGAGAGAGAGATTTTTCCTGCCTAGGCGACAAGTAAACCAGCTAGAACATACTACTATCAAGCGGAAGCAGCTGCATAGGGAAAGGCCAGGGATGATAAGGCTGTTCTGCTCCCGGTGCGGACGGTATGGAAGCCTCTGCAGGGATTGCCCGTGCTCCAAGTCGACATCAGCAGCCCAAACCGCCACACCGTCACCCCCTGCACAAGTTACCGCATTCCAAACAGACTGGCGAAACGTCGACGGCCGCTTTTGCGCCGCCGTCACTGTCGAAGGCTTTAGCATACGGCCGCTGGTGGACACAGGAGCTACGCTGACGTTTTTTCGATGACAGCACGCGGGTTAGTCACACGGCCATTCCACTCCGAAAGAAAATATAACTGAGGTGGACTGGTCGCCTAACATAACACCCAAGAAAATAAGTGTCATTGCACCATTCCATTTCGTAAGCAATATGTCCATTAGCTTGCAGTGAAATGAGTGCAAGGAAATTTGCATAAGCAGTAGA
>NW_023458563.1:25630014-25631334 GCF_013731165.1 Rhagoletis pomonella
TTAGCTTGCAGTGAAATGAGTGCAAGGAAATTTGCATAAGCAGTAGAATGTAGCAATTAGAAATATTTTGATAACTAAACAACAAAATGTGATAAATATAAGCCAAATTAGTTTGTAAGCATCATTGTAATATACATACCACATACTGCAAAAAAGTCGCGGTAAGCGTAAATTTGGTTTTCTTTTAAGCCACGACCGTTGGCTGAAAGATTGATTGGACCTGATGAATCCTGCCGCGAATCAAAACCCTGAAGAATTAATCGCTAAATCGGGAAATCTTGAAGGACTCCACTCACAAAATATTATCACAGAAAGCTAACTAAAGTTAGGCACCACCGCGATTTATGAAGAATTTATGCAAAAAAAAAAAACAAAAAAAGTAGCACAGCATTTTTAATTTATAAAAATTATAAAAAAAAACCAACTCACAAAGTGAAAAAGAACTCAGTGTCACCAAAATTTGTATAAATGGCAAAAGTGCAATTTAGTTTAAACTCAACCACAAAATGACAGAAAACTAGGAAACCTGCCAGCCAGCAATATTATCCGGCACGGATCTTCTGAGGGAAGCATCCCGAATAAAGGAATTTCGGGGTACCAAGGAATACGATCTATCATCATTTGTAAAAGAAGTGGAGTTAATTATACCACTATTTGGGGAAAACCCCCTTCTGCAATGGTTTGTTTTTGAACGGTACGTTCGCAACAAGATACAGCGTTGCAAACCATGAGGACTCTGGACCAAACCGGGCGGAAATCGAGGATGAGCTGATAAAAAACTTCGGAGCGAAAGAAAGTTACCACAGCCTATATCTCGAGGCAATTAACATGAGGAAAACTAATGTAAGTGAATATTTTAGAAACCCAAGAAATATATTAGACAAATTAAATACTAAATATGAATTCGATGTAAAAAACCACAAGAATTCTCACCCTCAACAAATGAATCCATTATGTTAAAGACTTTCCTAAACGGAATTCATCCAATCTTATCAAGCATAGCCTATAGTAGAAGCATATCTAAATTAAGAGAAGCTTATTATGTACTTGAGGAGACATGAACGCTACGACAATATGACAAGACTTACAAATACCAAAAATCCAACAGATATGACGGACAAGCGTTCAAACAAAAACAGTTATTTCAGAGTCCATCAAATATTTAAACACATAATAATTCCAATACTTGCGTGCTAAGTTAATACCCTACCACCAAGATATAATTCAAGCTACTCTCAACTTCCTAATAATTCAAATTAGGGATGTGCCGGGTATACTGGCTAATATCCGGCCGGATTCCGGATATCGATTATAGAAGAT
>NW_023458563.1:25631434-25639792 GCF_013731165.1 Rhagoletis pomonella
AGCACAAAGAGGACACCTGAGGACCTTTTGGGAACAACTTCTATTCTCGCATACATGGAATACTATAAGATTATTTTGTAAGTAAAGTGAGCGGCTTATATTATTTGTGAGAAGATTATTAAAAGTTTTATAAAGCTTTAATCTGAATATTAACTGAGTGCTTTATTGAAAAGTTTTGTGAATTTACACTACCTAAAGAGTAGCTACTAATGTTCCTTAAAGGAAAACCAGTGAAATTTTATTTTACGAGAGGGACGAAACTATTATTAAAAAATTCGTGAAATCATTATACTACGACAAGAGTCACTAATAATATTTTTAGGCAAAGCTAAACTAGTGAGAATTTATTTTTCGTGAGTGACGAAGCTATTTAAAGAAATATTCGCTGAGGAATTGAAACCAGTTATTATAAAGGCTTTACTTTGAATAATTTTGATTTCGTTTGAATTTCGCAAGATGAACACACAAATGGTCCAAACTATGTTGAACGCAGCTGTTAGGGTTGCAACGGACCAAGCGCGTAGGGGCTTTCAGGGTGTGATAGAGGGCCTTACTCAGAGATTGGCGCGTATAGAGACCCCTACCCAAGTAGAGGAATTGGTGTCCGTAACCATTAATCAAAATATAGGTTGTGACGAATCGCGACCCTGCCCGAATTCGAAGGCAAACAGAGTTGCTATGTTTCGTGGAGGCAAGCAGCCCACGCTGCATATAAAGTTTTCGAGGGGTACGACGGGACCTCCAGACACTACCAAGCTGTTGCGATTATACGCAATAAGGTTGTGGGTTCTGCAGGCTCCGTACTGGCCTTCTTCAATACCGTCCTAAATTTCAGGGCAATCATTGCTAGGTTGGACTTTACTTATGCGGACAAACGCCATGTCTATTTGATAGAACAGGAAATGTCCACATTGCGTCAAGGCAGCTTAACGATTACAGAGTTCTACGATGAAGTCGAGAAGAAATTAACTCTTATTGTTAACAAGAATATCATGACACATGGCGAGCAGGGTGAACTTATCAACACTTTAAATAAAAAATACAGAGAGGACGCATTAAGAGTGTTCATTTCTGGATTGAATAGGCCCCTTTGCGACTTACTATTTTCAGCTAAACCCGGCGATATGCCTTCAGCACTTGCTCTTGCTCAGGAGTTAGAATCGAATAGAGCGCGATCATACTTTGCTAACACCTTTTACAACAGAAGTGAACGTTTAGGTACAGGAGGAAGCGGACAAGGAGTTTATGGTAACACCCCACAATTTCGAAGAATTACTCCCGAACAACAACACCAGCGTCCAGTACCAATGGACGTTGATCAATCGTTATCGTTTCTGAGAAGGAATAGAGTAGAGCAAAACCCTCAACAAGTAGGTAGCCGTGGTCCCCAATATCGTGCCACTGGGAACTCTCCCATCATACCAAGAGATAACGAGCCATCTGCTAACAACAATAAAGGATATCTATCAAATGCAAACTCAGAGAGAGAACTGATAACAGGGATAAGCCCATAAGCGACGATACGATAGCGACAGACGACCACCCCAGAAAATACAGCGTATTAACAACTTGACACAAGCTAACGACTGCGAGGGCCCGACAGGCCATACATCCGAAACCCATACTGGCTTTTACGATGACTACGAACTTTGTGAAAACGAAGAACCTGAGTTTGATGATGAAATTAATTTTTTAGGGGAAGATCCTTCTTGCCTTACGTCACCAGGACGTTCGCAGGACGACAGTTAAAATTCTTACTGGGCACATTTTTAACTTTGCACTGATGGAATGGAATGGAATTGTGGGTGGCCGGAAAAACCAAAAACTAATTTTTCCAAGCACTGAAGCAGTATTGCCCATTGTACTTAAGGCTAAGAAACAGGATTTAGAGGAAAGGGATATGTAGGTGGGGGTGGCAATTCATTACTCCTCTGCAAACTTACCAGACTCCTTTATGAACTTTAGCAATTTGTTGAGGGAAAGAGAATGTACGTCGTCCATTCTCAGTACATCCGACCCAAAAATGTACTATCTGAGTCTGGCGAAGGCCGGACAGTGGCAGAGAAAATGTTCTGTACTATCCTCGTCCTCCAAACACGATGTACACAGTGGATCGTCGATGACCATATGTCGTTCCCATGGATTGTGCCCTGTAATCAGTCCTACCAGGGCTCGTAGATCACTCCTTCTTTGTCTGAGAAGAAATTTTGGTACTACCCCGTCAGGCCTTTTCAGGAAACACTTTGTTATGTTGCAGGTATCAATAGTGCACCAACGGCTCTCATGAGTTTTGCTTATGAGATCCTTGATGCACCGGATCGTTCCCGCTATGCTTGGCCCTACAATTGGCTCCGGTCCAATTGCGCGCTCCAGAGAACCGCAGTTTGCCAATTCATCAGCCAGTCCATTACCTTGAACACCGTAGTATCCTGGCATACAAGTTCAAGCTCATTTCATCTTGAAACGGAGTTCAGCCTCAACTTACATTTCTGGACTAACTTTGAAGAGGTTCGAGCGGATTCCAGGGCCTTTAGAGCAGCTTGGCTGTCACTGTAGGTCCTGATTTTATGTCCGCGCCACCTTTCGCCAGTTATCTAGTCTGCTACTTTCAGTATTGCAAAGACTTCCGATTGAAAGACCGTTGTCATTGCACCCAAAGCGGTAAAGCATCTGAAGCTTCCGTCCAGATGCCATCCAGCTCCAGTACCGTTTTCAGTCTTCGAGCCGTCAGCGAGCTTCCCAAGAGAGTGTCTGTATCTCTCCATTGTTCACTTGTAGGAAATCCAATGACGTACTTTCTACCAAAGGAGAGTATAGGTATCAGTTTGCCAATTGGTGCTAAAAACAAAGAATATTGCTCTGACAACCTTCTGAACAACTCTATGTGCCCACACATCGTTTCCATTGGGACACAGGACTAGGGTTGTCTTGCTGGGATTGAATCACTTCATGCTATCTAGGAGATTGCTATCCATTGGGAAAGAAGCTAACCTTTGTACCATAGCAGAAGTTGGGAGAGGATGACCTCAGGGCGGGGTGCTCTCACCTCTCTTGTGGTGTTTGGTAGTAGACTCCCTACTAACGGGAATGCAAAACTTCGTTCACATCCAAGCTTACGCGGATGATGTCTGGGTCGGATGTACTGAGAATGGACGACGTACATTCTCTTTCCCTCAACAAATTGCTAAAGTTCATAAAGGAGTCTGGTAAGTTTGCAGAGGAGTAATGAATTGCCACCCCCACCTACATATCCCTTTCCTCTAAATCCTGTTTCTTAGCCTTAAGTACAATGGGCAATACTGCTTCAGTGCTTGGAAAAATTAGTTTTTGGTTTTTCCGGCCACCCACAATTCCATTCCATTCCATCAGTGCAAAGTTAAAAATGGACGTGAATCAAGATTTTTTGAAAGAGTTTTTAGATTGCTATAAGAAGCAACGTTGTCTCCGGGATACAACTAGTCCAAAGTATGTGATGCGTGACAGAAAAATAAGATCATATTGTAAGCAACTGATGGCAACCTGGTAAAAATGCGACTCTGTGGCAAGTGGCACCAACGAGTATTAGTCGGAAAACGAGCTTCAGACCGAACAGTCGTAAAGTGCCATCACTCGTGAAATGTATCTTTTTCTATTAATTTTAAATCATTTATATTATCAATATATTAAAGTTGAGTGTTATTAACTATTCAAATAAACATGAATATAACACTAAGAGCCATCCTTTCAGGCCAGAAGTGTGATTGTGTCTATAATTAAGCCTTCAAAGTGTGTTGAAATACGTGTAAAGGCGCAAGCGCAAGCGCATATATAAACATACGTACATATATACGAATACGAACGAAGTGGTGGCTGACGAAGCAACAACAATAGCGTCTATTGTACGCAACGAGTCGAAGACGTTAGGTTTGAATAAGTTTGTGTATGTGGGCTATACCTACCCTGCCAGCATTTATTATCGCGGAAGTGGCGAAAAAGTATCTTCAAGAAGTTAAATTTCATCGCGGAAGTTATCGCTTTCTCATGTTTTTACTATGCTCTTTCGGGAAAAACTGTTCCCCGTAAGCGTTACGTCCACACTGACACACATGCGACACTACAGGAAGTGACTTCTTAGTATCGTCTGGAAGAGACAAAAGCAGTATATCTAAACATACTCACATACGACGCTTCCGAAAGTAACTTCTTAGATCCGTCTGGAAGAGACAAAAGCGGTACATCCAAACATACTTACATACGACGCTTCCGAAAGTATATTCTTAGTGTCGTCTGGGAGACGCAGAAACGTGACGTAAAAATACACCTGGAGGTTTCTCTTTTTATTTCTAGCTTAATGTAAAAAATGCAAATATATTTGTTTAATTTTTTTTAACTTTTATTAACATTAGAAACAAGAAAAACAGTTTGTTTAAAATTTTTAGTTAAGTATAATTTGTTAACATTATTTAGTTAAGTATACGAGTTAAGGAACTAATTGGAGAGGCGTAAATTTCCGCGTGTATTTTCACTTGAAAGTTTGCGTATCAGCACTCTATCCCTGGCGTGTAAGAAATGTTGTTGGACAATTTTATTAATTTGAAAATCTGTCGAATTTTGGAACTTGGAGTGACAAACGTCTGGGAAAAATAAAAAAATGAATCTTAGTTATATATAAGCATTGCTAATTACAAACTTTCGTGGGAACAAGCTATTAGACTACATTCTGTCCTCTGAATTGGTAATACAGAATGTGGGTAACAAACCTTCTTTTGTCACCAGCAGAAGACAAGAAGTCATAGATCTAAACTTAACCAATGTAGTTATGGCGGATCATATCAAACGATGGTTGGTGTTAGATGACGAATCTCTATCAGATCATCGACTCATCGAATTTCGGCTAGGAACTGACACTTGTCAAGTGCCAAAAGGTCGGAATCCTCGAAAGGCGGACTGGGAAAAGTTTGGGTTGCTCCTTGAAACGAAAATACCCAATCTCGCTTAACTCAAAAACATTAAATCAATTGAAGAGGACACCCGCGAGGTAACGAGTACTTTGATTGGTTGTTTTGAGCAAGGATGTCCGCTAAGAAGAAGCAGGCAGGAAAAGCGGTCCCATGGTGGAACGCCGAACTCACCAAACTTCGAAAAAGGTCTAGGACACTTCTGAATAGGGCTTTAAAAACTCGAAAGGGGAGGACTGGTCCAAATATCATATCGTGCAGAAGGAATATAAGAAGCAAATTCGCAAGTCAAAATTAAGCTCTTATAAAGACTTCTGCAGTGATATTGACAACATGAAAGAGTCTGCCAGGCTGTGTAAGGTACTTCAACAGGACCTGACGGTTAGGCTTGATTCTCTTAGAAAATCTGATGGAACTTATACCATGGCGCTGAGACATACAAAACTCACCTTTAAACTCACTTTCCGGGTAGCAGGATAATTCCTGACGCAGGAAAGGATGACTATGCGCTGGCAAAAAGCTTCAGGCCAGTTTGTCTGACATTCTTCATGCTGAAAAGTCTGGAGCGCTTTTGGAGGGTTTTGGTGCATAGCCCCCTTAGTGCTCATCAACATGCATACCAAAGCGGAAGATCGAGGTGGGGCTGGAAGCAATGGGAGTCTTCGCTGATATTGAGGGGGCGTTTGACAATGCTGCTTTTGACTCCATGTGCTCTGCGGCCAGAAGAAATGGTGTGAACGAAATCATCATAAGGTGGATTCACTTCATGCTATCTAGGAGATTGCTATCCGTTGGCGATGAAGCTAACCTTTGTACCATAGCAGAAGTTGGGAGAGGATGACCCTAGGGCGGGGTGCTCTATCCTCTCTTGTGGTGTTTGGTAGTAGACTCCCTACTAAGGGAAACGCAAAACTTCGTTCACATCCAAGCTTACGCGGATGATGTCTGTGCACTGTATCAGGCAAATCTCTCATGGAGGTTTGTGTTAAGACACAAAGAACCCTGAATAAGGTTGATGAATGGTGCACTTTTCAGGATCTTGCTGTCAATCCCAGCAAGACAACCCTAGTCCTGTGTACGCGGAAAAGATAATTGGAAGGTCTGCTTTGTTGAATTTGTCGTCTCTGGATTTAGCGATCCAAGAGGAGGCAATGGAAACGATGTGTGGGCACATAGAGTGGTTCAGAAGGTTGTCGGAGCAATATCCTTTGTTTTTAGCACCAAATGACAAACTGATACCTATACTCTCCTTTGGTAGAAAGTACGTCATTGGATTTCCTACAAGTGAACAATGGAGAGATCCAGACACTCTCTTGGGAAGCTCGCTGACGGCTCGAAGACTGAAAACGGTACTGGAGCTGGATGGCATCTGGACGGAAGATTCAGATGTTTTACCGCTTTCGGTGCAATAACAACGGTCTTTCAATCGGAAGTCTTTGCAATAGGCGTGGAATTTTTGATCAGCTATAACTTCGGAACCATAAGTCCCAAGAACTTGAAATTTGGTATGCAGGCAGTGCAAGATTTGACGAAAAAGTTACCAAATGTAAGGAAAAGTAACCAATTTTTTATTAGATTAACAACTCAGGTAATCACAAATTCTTTTATATAGTACGTATAGTACGTAATTTTACAAACCAAAGGAAATCAGTTTTTATTTGCGTTTTTGAAAAGTAAATCCTTTTAAGGCCGGAAATAAATGAAATACATTCATATATAAGTATATATATAACTACATATTTTATAAAATCAGGCTTCCCGTATTAGGTGCATATGTATGTTAATATCTTTAACATTACCAGACTCTAAATGACGTTTTTAAATAAGTACATAGATACACAGTTTCCTACTTCTTTGTAAGAATCAATGAAATATCTGATCAGCGTAAATATTTTATAATTAAGATTATACAATTAAAAATTGGACTGTATTGAACTATATCGTCGCTCAGCGCGAAGCGATGGTAAATAAATTTTACAAAAGCGCGAAAAACCAATTTTTTCAAAACTGTGGAATGGTATTTCCATATATGTAATACTTCTATATTGCTAGTACATACAAAGTACATTCCCCAACATCAGAGTGTCGAAATATAGAAAAAAGAAAGAGAGATCCGATAAGAGAATGTACTCGAAATGACATTTTTACTTTTGAAAATTCAGGAGCGGCTTCACAAATTCTTAGTTAAAAACAATTCATATGAAAAATTAACAAAAAATACAATTTTTATAAATCTATGAGAAACGCTGCGGCCGTTGGTGGTGGCAGAGGATAAAAAGACCAGTTGGAGAAGGACTTAGCATCAGTTGGCATTTCCAATAGGCGTCAATTAGCATAGAAGGGAATCGAATAGCGTGCTTTATTGAATTCGGCTAACATATAAAATGCTACACCGCTTTATGTGTAAATAAGTTTTGTCTTGGAAAAGATCTTCTATCTTCCAATTTTTCGGATTTCCAAATAACGAAGAGCATCGGACAAAGTCGACATATAGAGCCCTAACCGCTAAAATAATGTATATATTTTATTTTTTAATTAATTTTTGATGCAGGTGATCTAAGAGCATTTATGAATCAAAATTAAATTTTGAAAAAACTTCGCTTACTTTATTTTCGCGCCCAGGGCTCGATATACATTGCCGCTTGAAGGAAACATGAGACTCTCAAATTTGTGTTTGTTTTTTGAATTCCTTGAACCGCCCCTGTTATGATATGGCACTTCATTCTAGGTAGTAGTTTACACATATACACGCATACTTCTACAATCACAAACATTTTCATAGGCTGTCTTTCTTTGATTTCGAATTGAAAACTCATTGTGGTCATATTGTACTAGCAATATAGAAGTATTACATATATGGGTTTTTCAATTGAACCTACTTGCTATAAGATTATTATTATTAATCTTAACTTAAATTAATAAAGTAAGCAGTAATGGAAAAATAATTACCAAATCCCTTTTCTATTGTACATACATGACGTGGTATTGGATTCCGCATATACGAGGTATTTATAAAGTCTTTAGCCGACCATGTATATTATGTATTCTGTATATTATAAAACAAATACATACATATGTAAGTAATATTAACACAATGATTCCAAATATTCTCACTTGGTTTCACTGCTGGGGCTGCCACTGTTGCCGCTACTCTCCTCAACCTCGACAGGTGTAACTGGCTTATGTCTTATAACGAAACTAATTTAAAAGTTTTTTGGAAATACATATGCAAAATAAAACCAAAATTGTGTATTCTTTTCTCACTTATCCATAGAATTGAGCCCGTATAATCTAACTTGAAACACCAATTTTGCGCGGAATTCTAATAATTTTTCGCGGCTTCTTAATGACTCTCGTATTATTCAAATGTCATTTGTAAACGAATCGCTCCACTGTGGATAACGACTATAAATGAATCACC
>NW_023458563.1:25639892-25641230 GCF_013731165.1 Rhagoletis pomonella
TTAGCTTGCAGTGAAATGAGTGCAAGGAAATTTGCATAAGCAGTAGAGTGTAGCAACTAGAAATAAGCAATATTTTGATAACTAAACAACAAAATGTGATAAATATAAGCCAAATTAGTTTGTAAGCATCATTGTAATATACATACCACATACTGCAAAAAAGTCGCGGTAAGCGTAAATTTGGTTTTCTTTTAAGCCACGACCGTTGGCTGAAGAATTGATTGGACCTGATGAATCCTTAGGGGATTAACTAAAGTGAAATAGTGCCGCGAATCAAAACCCTGAAGAATTAATCGCTAAATCGGGAAATCTTAAAGGACTCCACTCACAAAATATTATCACAGAAAGCTAACTAAAGTTAGGCTCCACCGCGATTTATGAAGAATTTATGCAAAACAAAAAAAAAACAAAAAAAGTAGCACAGCATTTTTAATTAATAAAAATTATAGAAAAACCAACTCACAAAGTGAAAAAGAACTCAGTGTCACCAAAATTTGTATAAATGGCAAAAGTGCAATTTAGTTTAAACTCAACCACAAAATGACAGAAAACTAGGAAACCTGCCATCCAGCAATATTATCCGGCACGGATCTTCTGAAGGAAGCATCCCGAATAAAGGAATTTCGGGGTACCAAGGAATACGATCTATCATCATTTGTAAAAGAAGTGGAGTTAATTATACCACTATTTGGGGAAAACCCCCTTCTGCAATGGTTTGTTTTAGAACGGTACGTTCGCAACAAGATACAGCGTTGCAAACCATGAGGACTCTGGACCAAACCGGGCGGAAATCAAGGAAGAGCTGATAAAAAACTTCGGAGCGAAAGAAAGTTACCACAACCTATATCTCCAGGCAACTAACATGAGGAAAACTAATGTAAGTGAATATTTTAGAAACCCAAGAAATATATTAGACAAATTAAATACTAAATATGAATTCGATGTAAAAAACCACAAGAATTCTCACCCTCAACAAATGAATCCATTATGTTAAAGACTTTCCTAAACGGAATTCATCCAATCTTATCAAGCATAGCCTATAGAAGAAGCATATCTAAATTAAGAGAAGCTTATTATGTACTTGAGGAGACATGAACGCTACGACAATATGACAAGACTTACAAATACCAAAAATCCAACAGATATGACGGACAAGCGTTCAAACAAAAACAGTGATTTCAGAGTCCATCAAATATTTAAACACATAATAATTCCAATACACTTAGCACGCAAGTTAATACCCTACCACCTAGATATAATTCAAGCTACTCTCAACTTCCTAATAATTCAAATTAGGGATGTGCCGGGTATCCGGTAGATATCCGGAATCCGGCCTAT
>NW_023458563.1:25641330-25660128 GCF_013731165.1 Rhagoletis pomonella
ATAGTAACAGCATATCCAAAATTGCAACGCCAGCACCAGTGGCGACGGGCACCTCCACTACATAGACTTACCTGGAATCGCAGCAACAACTGCAGCAGCGACAACTGACATACACACACAGCTACTCAACCTGGCACTCTAACTGCATTAGCGTGAGAACAATAACAACTTATCCAAAATTGCAACGCCAGCACCAGTAACGACGGTCACCTCCACAACATAGACTTACCTGTAATTGCAGCTGCAGCTGCAGCAACGACAACTGACACATACACAGCTACTCGCCCGAACTACGACATCGACAGCAGCGGCGGCATATCTCGCGGCAACAACTGCGGCTTCAGTTACGGTAGAGTTAAGATTATTTTGTATTTTTGCTATTATTAACTTTTCACCCTCACTTGTATTCGGTTGGCCATCGGCTGCCCTTGCTGAAGCAAGGGAAATAAATAAACTTTGTAAAACCCCAAAACGGTGTTTTACTTCAGTGGCGCCCAACGTGGAAGAGGCAGGGCAGGACATCCAGTCTTCTAAAGGATACTCTTTATTTATTTATTTATTTATTTTTATTATAAAGGAGGACATCTGAAGTCTTCCAGCAAGGACATTTATTATTAGCACATAGAGGAGACCTGAGGACCTTTTGGGAACAACTTCTATTCTCGCACACATGTAATACTATTCGATTATTTTGTAAGTAAAGTGAGCGGCTTATAGTATTTGTGAGAAGATTATTAAAAGTTTTAATCTGAATATTAACTGAGTGCTTCATTGAAAAGTTTTGTGAATTTACACTACCTAAAGAGTAGCTATTAATATTCCTTAACAAAGGAAAACCTGTGAAAATTTATTTTACAGAGGGGCGAAACTATTATTTAAAAATGTGTGAAATTTTTATACTACGACAGGAGTCACTAATAATATTATTTAGCAAGGCTAAACTAGTGAGAATTTATTTTTCGTGAAAGACGAAGCTATTTAAAGAAATAATATTCGCGGAGGAATTAAAACCAGTTATTATAAAGGCTTTACTTTGAATAGTTTTGATTTCGTTTGAAATTCTGATAGTCAGTGAAAGTAAAAATTCGCAACATGGACACACAAATGGTTCAAACTATGTTGAACGCAGCTGTTAGGGTTGCAACGGACCAAGCGCGTAGGGACTTTCAGGGTGTGATAGAGGGATTGGCGCGTATAGAGACCCCTACCCAAGTAGAGGAATTTGTGCCCGTAACCATTAATCAAAATATAGGTTGTGACGAATCGCTTGATGTCGTAAAGACCCTGCCCGAATTCAAAGGCGAACAGAGTCGCTATGTTTCGTGGAGGCAAGCAGCCCACGCTGCATATAAAGTTTTCGAGGCGTACGACGGGAGCTCCAGACACTACCAAGCTGTTGGGATTATACGCAATAAGGTTGTGGGTTCTGCAGACTCCGTACTGGCCTCCTTCAATACCGTCCTAAATTTTAGGGCAATCATTGCTAGGTTGGACTTTACTTATGCGGACAAACACCCTGTCTATTTGATAGAACAGGAAATGTCCACATTTCGTCAAGGCAGCTTAACGATTACAGAGTTCTACGATGAAGTCGAGAAGAAGTTAACTCTTATTAGTGGTATTCATCTAAACCGATAACTTTATCAAGCAGATAATCTTATAAGTTTATGCACTCTGTTACATGAACGACCCACACTCTCTTTTCGTTTACACATGCGACAATAGTCGTGTTTTCTTTGGTTATAAAGCGCAGTGTCACTAACTTTATACTACTAGCAGGGGGATAAAGAAATTATAGAAACTACCTCACTAAATTGGAAAAATATATATTTACGACATATCTATTTAAATAAATGTACATATAACATAAAGGCTATTTATTTGAAGCAAGTTATAAGAAACAATGGCAGAATGTCTGTTTGTGTATGAATTCATTTGTCACGGCTACCAAACTTTGCGAATTATCAGTGAAACAGAACAAACAGACGGCATAATAATTGAACCAGATCTCTATCAGGATCGTTGTTGAATTGAATTTGCGTGCAAAATTTGTATGAGGATCCCGATTATTGCCTAAGAAAACATAGCTAGAGTTGCGACAGAGTTGCTTTGTCTTCAGTTTATCAAGTTTATTCAGTGAAATCGCTGGATAAATTTATCAGAAATGTGTAAACGGGTTTCCATACAAATTTTGACAGTTCATTTATAAGGTTTACACAATTATAAGTTTATACGGTTTACAATGCAATTATAAGGTTTGATGAATACCCTTATTGTTAACAAGAATATCATGACACATGGCGAGCAGGGTGGGCTTATCAACTCTTTTAATAAAATATACAGAGAGGATGCATTAAGAGTGTTCATTTCTGGATTGAATAGGCCCCTTCGCGACATACTATTTTCAGCTAAACCCGGCGATATGCCTTCAGCACTTGCTCTTGCTGAGGAGTTAGATCGAATAGAGCACGATCATACTTTGCTAACACCTTTTACAACAGAAGTGAACGACTAGGTACAGGAGGAAGCGGACAAGGGGTTTATAGTAACACCCCACAATTTCGAAGAATTGCACCCGAACAACAACGCCAGCGTCCAGTACCAATGGACGTTGATCCATCTTTATCGTTTCTGAGAAGGAATAGAGTAGAGCAAAGCCCTCAACAAGTAGGTAGCCGTGGTCCACAATATCGTGCCACTGGGAACTCTCCCATCATACCAAGAGATAACGAGCCATCTGCTAACAACAATAAAGGATATCTATCAAATGCAAACTTGCAGAGGCAGAGAGAACTTTTAACTGATAACAGGGAGAAGGCCCAAAAGCGACAATACGATAGCAGACGACCACCCCAGAAAATACAGCGTATTAACAACTTGACACAAGCTCCCGACTGTGTGTTAAAAGGTGTTAAAGAAACCAAAAATCCTTTTTTTGTTAAATCTATTCACGGCACCGATAAAAATCAAGTTCGAATGTATTGTGTACGTTTTCGACTATAATAAAAAATTTTTATTCTTCCATCTTTAAAAACCTTCGATGGTATTATTGGATTTGACTTATTAAAGAAAATAGGCGCATTTATCGATATGAAAAGGGGAGTTATTCGCTATAATGGTAAAAAAGAAGTTATGTCGTATTTTCTTTGTCCCGATGTCAATAGCATGCAGTCAAAAGCAAAACAAAATGACCCAGTCGCACAGGTAGTTAAAGAATATTCAGGAGTATTTGCAGCCCCTAAAGAGGCATTACCGTACAACACTAATGTCATTGCGACCATAAGAACTACTGATAACGATCCTGTATATTCGAAGGCTTATCCGTACCCTATAGCAGCGTCCGACTTCGTAAATAATGAAATTACTGAGCTCCTGGAGAATAGTATAATTAGACCTTCTCGATCTCCATACAACAATCCCATTTGGGTTGTTGGGGAAAAAAGGACTAAGGCTTTCTGCACATTGGCCGTCCAATCATAAGGCCTGTATGCAGCTCTCAAGAAAAGCAAAAACTCCATATAAAATGACGTACAAGAAATCGCTAAGAAATTTTCTTGAGTCAAATTTTCTTAAGGCAGTACGCAGTTCTTAAGAAATTTACTACGCTTTCTACTACGGTTTTCTAAAGTTTTTTGTGAAAAAAGAGCACAAGGCAACCCGGGTTTGCAACAGAAATATATGCCCGTTCCATTATTTCTTGAGGAAAGAGTGAGGCAACAAGCTGTGAAGCATCAAAAATGTCAAAATTCCTTGGACACACACACGAAATAATGGCAATTTTTTCTTGACCGTTTTCTTGAGAGCTGCATACAGGGCTATAGTTGCTTCATCGTCACAATCATGATCCCACGATTACATGACGACTACCCTTTCGCACACTCGGTCGTGGTATTTCAATTCATTTGGCGTCTAAAAATTCACTTGGAGCAGGTATTTTCTGTTTTTCTGGTTGATATTTTCGCGCAATATTTACAAAAACCTGCTATTTTTTAAATATAGACTATGCTGCAACAATTCTAGACATCAATTTTCAATAATATCTCTTCTTTTCTTTTCCTGAAATGTGTTTTATGCATGCACACAGAGGCTTTTTACAATTTCGTCATATTTTATAGTTAAACCGTTCACATTTATTGAATTTTAATGCAATTATCCACTTTTTAATAATTTCCACAGATTTTAGGCAAAAAATACCAATTTTTATGCAAATATTAACTTTTTCACAATTTTTTCCTCATAAAATAGCTCTGATCAATACTCTTCGTGAAAAATTCTGTAAAACCGTCAAACAGCAAAATTACTCTCTGAAGTGAGAGTAAAAATTGAGTAACAACAAAAAGTACGGGAACAAAAAACCATTTTTCCTGTAAAAACGTCAACCAGTGATTGCTTGACACTTTTCATGATTTTACCAGAAGAAAAAGTTCGGGTAAAATCTTGCAACTTCATTCTCTACACAACTCTCCAAAAGTCGCTCTGATTTACAGGATTTTGAAGGATTTTGTAGTACGGGAACATTTTTCCTGCAACTTCCTGCAAGTTCATGGAGTACTGGATCAGAGCTAATGTAAACAAACAATGCGCGCACAACGATTAGCAAACGACAGTGCCGTACTTATCCGTTTCTGCATCTTCTACGAATTGGCGATAACTAGCCGATAACGACACACTGCACACTGCAGATCTCCTTTGAAATGCATGTGCTCGGCTCAAAATTTCAGGGCCAGACGATAATGCAACTATGATTGGACGACAAGTGTGCAGATAGCCTAACGGAGTCGGGGGAAAGGAAAATGAGACTGGCGATCGATTTCAGGAAATTAAATAACAAGACAATAAGCGACAGGTATCCCATTCCGGATACATCTGTCATATTAGCAAATTTAGGTAAATCATCCTATTTTACTACCTTAGATTTGAAATCCGCATTTCATCAAATACAATTAGAAGAACGCGACAGGGAGAAAACCGATTTTTCCGTGAATAACGGAAAATATGAACTTTGCAGACTCTCATTCGGACTGAAAAATGCACCAAGCACATTTCAGGGCGCTATTGATGATATCCTTAGGGAGGAAATAGGGAAATGTTGTCATGTCTACATCGACGACGTGATTATATTCTCCAAAAATAAAGATACACACATTGAAGATATAAAACGCATCCTCCGCAGACTTTATTCCGCAAACATGAGGGTAACACTGGAAAAGACAAAATTTATAAAGCAGGAAGTACAATTCCTTGGATTTACTGTGTCGAAGGATGGTATCAGAACTTGCTCGGATAAGGTCAGACATTGTAGGTTACGAGGTTCCCAAAACCCTTCGTGCCCTAAGGCCTTTTCTTGGATTAACGGGGTACTATAGGAGATTTATAAAGGATTACGCTTTAGTGACGAAACCCTTGACTCGATACTTACGGGGAGAGAGTGGGAACATCAAGGCTAACCAATCCAAGAATATTAAAATCAATCTAGATGATAGCGCGTTGAGGGCATTCAACAGAA
Source organism: Rhagoletis pomonella (assembly GCF_013731165.1). Classification (NCBI taxonomy): domain Eukaryota; kingdom Metazoa; phylum Arthropoda; class Insecta; order Diptera; family Tephritidae; genus Rhagoletis; species Rhagoletis pomonella. The sequence goes on from NW_023458563.1 coordinate 25,646,837, forward strand.
TCAAAGAAATCCTGGCATCGGAAGACGTGCTTATATTATACCCGGATTATAGGAAACAATATGACTTGACCACTGATGCGTCGGCAAATGCTTTGGGGGGCAGTGCTCTCGCATGAGGGCCGACCAATAACGATGATATCACGTACCCTAACCAGGACTGAAGAGAATTACGCTACCAACGGGCGGGAACTATTGGCAATCGTTTGGGCGTTGCAAAAGCTCAGAAACTATTTATATGGAGTCGGACGCCTAAACATTTATACTGACCACCAACCCTTAACCTTTGCTATATCGGATAAAAATCCGAATGCAAAGCTTAAGCGGTGGAGGGCGTTTGTGGAGGAGTTCTCCCCGAAATTCTTCTACAAACCAGGGAAAGATAATATTGTTGCGGATGCTTTATCCAGGCAGCACATCAACGCTCTAGAAAACTCCGACTCCTCCATTGTAGAGCATAGCGAAGAATCGCTAACGGCCGTTATCCGCTCTGTTGAAAATCCCATTAACTGCTTTAAAAATCAGATTATGTTAGCCACCCTGTACCATTTCCTTTCCGTTTGCATATATCAACATCTATAATTTTGTAACTAACAACGAACAACGAAGTTTGGTGGAAATTGACCGCCATTAATTCGATCCTTTTCCAAATTAACAGCCGAAGCGAGAAGACGTGCCTATACAATCGTGAAACGAGCCATAACGCCAGCGCGCTAAACATATATTTGAAGTATTGAAGTTTAATTAAATCATACTTTATATTTTGCATTATTTTAACCTAGTTCAACTATTGAATAAAAGTACAAATTAAACATTAAATTTAGTTTTAATTGAGAGCGCAACAGTTCGCAACAGTTTTCACGATTTTCACGTCTGTCTCGCTTTGCACACACGTGGATAAGGTTACAACCAAGGTGAGTGCATGAAAAAAGCACACAAATACGATTTGCGAAGGCGCGTACCAGAAAAGGCGCATACCGGCAGTGAAGAAGAATCATCAGCTGAGAGTTCCATGGACGAGTCAAGACAACCAGAGGGAGCCAGTGCAGATAGCATGAACGCCATAATTGCAACGTTGAACGCACTCAGGGCTTCAGTGGAGGAGTTAAGGAATAGCACAGTGGAAAGTCAGAGGGACATAATTCGTTTACGGGAAGAAATACAGCCCCAAATCATCGTGGATCAAGTGCAGCCAGCACAGAGTGAGCAAATACAAGTCGCGGTACTACCAGAGGAGGCCAGCCAAGTCGTACCTGCTACGGATGCGAGAGTAAAACTCTATGACTTACCGACATTTAATGGCAACGTCGAAGATTGGCCACTGTTTCGTGCCAACTTTGACGACACAACAGCCATGTTTAAGTACAGCAATCGGCAAAATTAAATGCGCCTACAGAAGTGCCTCATAGGTCCAGCAAAGGAGGCAGTGGCATCGCTGCTTATATACCCGAATGACGTACCAACGGTGTTAAGCGAGCTTGAATTCCGATTCGGAAGGCCAGACATGCTGGTGAAATGTCAAATTAGCAAATTGCAACAATTTCCACCAATCTCCGAGACCAAGCCTGACCAAATTGTGTCGTTCTCTTCAAGAGTGCGTAACGTGGTAGCATTTCTAAAGTCGGCGAAGTGTCAGCGGCACTTGGCAAACGTTACGTTATTGGAGCAAATGGTGGGTAAATTACCTCAGGCGCGACAATTTGATTGGGCACGGCAGGCGGCGACCATACAGCCGTACCCGACGGTAGAAGATTTTTCAAAGTGGCTTAGCGAGTTGGCTCGAATAGCTTGCTTAATGCCTACAGCAAGCACATCGAGTACAAGGGTAAATGCGTCGACAGCTAACCCTCGGCGGTTAATGCATATAGAACGTGCGATAGAGTGCTATAAGTGCAGCGGCAATCATACAGTTTTCCAATGTGAACAGTTCAAGAAGATGGGTGTGCAAGACCGATGGGAGCTGGTGAGAACGCTCCAACTTTGCTTCTCGTGCCTGCGGAACGGGCACTGCACGTTAAAATGTCGATCGCGGAAAAGGTGTAATGTAAATAGCTGCCAATGGTACCACAATCCGTTACTACATGGTGAAGAAGCAAAAAATCAACCGGTACTTAAAGCTATAAAAACAAATGAGACAGCGCAGCCCATATTAAACTGTCGATTAACAGAAAGCACGTGCGGGCAACTGTTCAAGATGTTACCGGTAAACATTTATGGCCCCAACAGAAAACGAGAAGTTTTAGCGATGTTTGATGAAGGTGCATTAATATCAATAATGGAAGAAAAGGTCGCCAAACAAATCGGGGCCAAGGGTAAAGCACGTCCGCTAACGCTTCAGTGGTACGATGACAAAGTAGTCACCGAACAAGCATTGAAACTAAACATTGAAATTGAAAATCATCTAGATATGACCAAATTTTTATTGAAAGATGTATTTACTGTGAAAGAACTAAATTTGCCTGAGCAGTCTTTGCAGAAGGAGCACTTCGAGCACTTGAAAGATTTGCCGCTCATAAATTACCACGCTGCGAAACCGGTTTTGTTGATTGGACTGAAACACGCTTACTTGGGTGCAACGTCTACAGCTGTGCAAGCTGGCATCGATAGTCCAATGGCAATTAAAACTCCATTAGGATGGGTCGCGTATGGCCCTACGAAGTCGCCGTTGGCTGTAAGTCCTCGAGTCATGCTCATCAAAGGGTACCAACAGCTACACAACTTGGTCGAGGAGTATTTCGCAACCGACAGATTCGGTACCAATCCGGTATCCATCAAACTGGAATCGGAAGAAGACGAACGAGCGCGTTTAATTCTGGAGCAGACCACCAGACGAGTCGGCGACCAGTTCGAATGCGGTCTACTGTGGAAAGGGTATCCAACGAATCTACCTAGTAGCAGGGCGATGGCAGAAAAGCGTCTGATGTCTGTTGAGAGACAGATGAAATGCAACCTTGAGTTTGGTAAGCGATATAGGCGCGAGATGGCAAAGTACGTAGACAAGGGTTACGCCAGGAAGTTGGGTAGCGTCGAACTTGCCGCGACACATCAACACGTTTGGTACCTGCCCCATTTCGCGGTCCTTAATCCCCACAAGCCAGATAAAGTGCGAATCGTCTTTGATGCCGCAGTCTTGGTAGACAACGTATCGCTGAACTCAGTTCTGTTAAAGGGGCCAGAACAAGCGCAGCCGTTAATACGGATATTATTACAGTTTCGCCAGGGGCGAATCGGAGTGTTAGCGGACATACGCGAAATGTTTTCGCAGATCAAAATACGTCCATCTGATCAACACGCTCAACGGTACCTATGGCGAGATGGAGATGCAAGTCGACCGATTGAGGAATACGCGATGACTTCGTTAATATTTGGTGCGGTGTGTTCACCATGTATAGCCGAGCACGTTAAAAATAAAAACGCCGAAGACTTCCAAGCTCAGTTTCCTGATGCCGTCTCAGCAATTATCACTAAGCACTACGTCGACGACTTAGTGGCCAGTTTTGACACACCACAACAAGCCGTTAAGATCAGCCGCGAGATTGTCAATATCCATTTGAAAGCGGGATTCGAGTTGCGCAACTTCATTTCAAATTGCGTCGAGGTGGAAGAAAGCATGACCCAAACATCGCCAGCAGTTAAAGAAACTGTCAGCATGGAACGTGGTGGAACAACTGACAAGGTACTTGGGCTATTCTGGAACACCAACAATGATACGTTCGAATTTCACACGAAATTTCATCGCGTTCCAAAGGAGGTACTTGACGGAACACGCGCACCAGAGCGTGAGAGAGCTGCTGCGAATCGTAATGGCAGTTTTTGACCCCTTCGGTATGTTGGCGGACTACTTAATTTTTACTAAAATTTTAATTCAGGAGACGTGGAAACATGGAATCGCTTGGGATGACGTTTTGCCGCGGGAACTAAGCAAGAAATGGGTACGCTGGTGGCAAGATTTCCACAATGTTCAGCAGTTCAAGATGCAGCGCTGTTACTCTCCGAACATTTTCGATGGTGGGCGAGTGGAAGTACATATCTTCGTCGACGCAAGTCAAGTAGCGTTCGCAGCGGCTGGGTATGTTCTCGTGGTTCACGGAAGCGAAATCGATGTCAGCTTCATAATAGGGAAAACGCGCACGGCACCGGCGAAACTACTATCCGTCCCGAGGCTAGAACTCCAGGCAGCGGTACTGGGTGCACGACTAACCATATTGATTCGAGACTGTCTTGAATTTACCGCTGGGAGAGTAATTTTTTGGAGCGACTCCCAAACGGTCCTGCAATGGCTGAATTCATCAAAGCGGAAGCATAAAGCATTCGTCTTGTCACAATCCCGCAGACGTAGCCACGCGTTCCTCAAGTACGCCGAAGTTTGACAACAATAGCTGCTAGGCTTAAGGTCCGACATTTTTGAAGCTCGATGAGAAGTATTGGCCGACAACAACAGTAAAAGCATCATCCGTTCTGCCAGAGGGAGTGAAGTCCGACATCCTTCTACTCGTCCAGCAAGGCAACACCTTCATTGACCTTTCAAAATTTAATTCATTTTCAAAGCTAAAGCGTACCATAGCCTGGGTCATAAGAGCAGCAACTCTATTCCGTCCGAAACCACACGCGAAGATACAACTACCAGCAAGTCTCACATCAGCAGAGTTATAAAGGGCCGAATATATCATTAATCGAACCGTACAGTGGGAATGTTTCCCGAGCGAAATAGCAGATTTGACAGCGTCGCGGAAGTTAGCAAAGCAAAGCTCGCTGTATAAATTGTCACCGTATTTAGACCAGGATGGCATATTACGACTAAACGGACGCATTGACGAGGCATCATATTTACCATTCCAAGCACGACGACCAATTTTATTGCCGCGAAAGCACATTTGGTCAGACCTAATAGTACAGCACTGCCACGAGAAGAGCCACCACCAGAATTCCGCGATAACGATCAACGCTGTACGCCAAAAATATTGGATTCCGGGCATAAAAGGTCTTCTTAAAGCAATAAAACGTAAGTGCCTCATATGCAGAATCGATAGGGCCCAGCCCAGTCCACCAATGATGGGTCAGCTACCCGTCGACCGCATTACTCCGTTTGTGCGTCCGTTTACCATCACCGGTATGGATCTGTTCGGGCCATTTAATGTTTCCATCGGAAGACGTCGCGAGAAGAGGTGGAGCGTTATATTCACGTGCCTGACAGTCCGAGCTGCGCATATAGAATTGGCAGAGAACCTATCCACTGATGCCTTCATCTTATGTTTACGCAATTTTGTTAATCGCCGAGGCACTCCCGTAAGGATAAGGAGCGACAATGGAACCAATTTTATCGGCGCACAAAAAGAGCTGAAGTCCTGCGAGCGTTTGTTGGATACAGATCGCATCCAAGCTGAAGCTGCGAAGCATAGCATCGAGTGGGTATTTAATTGCCCAGCGAATCCCAGCTCAGGTGGTTGTTGGGAACGACTGATACGTGTAGTCAAATCGGTGTTGGCTAAGACGCTCCGAGAAGTAGCGCCAAAGGTGGACACCCTGCAAAGTGTCCTCATTGAGGCAGAAAACATTATAAATTCACGACCACTAACGGATGTACCAGTATCGCACGAAGATGACGAGCCACTCACGCCCAATCACTTCTTGCTTGGATGTGTGAATTCGACACAGACACCGTATCCAGCTGACGAAAAGGTATGTTTGCGGAAACAATGGCGAATATCGCAAAACCTTAAAGATCGCCTATGGAAGCGCTGGACGACTGAGTATTTACCGCAGCTTATACAACGCACCAAGTGGCAGGAAAAGACAACGCCGCTGAAGGTAAATGATCTGGTGATAATATGCGATCCATCACAACCACGCAGCCAGTGGCAGAGGGGGCCTGTTACGAAAGTATTCCCCAAGAAAGACGGCCAAGTACGAGTTGCCGAAGTGAAGACCAGCGGAGGTATACTGCGACGGCCAGAGACGCGCTTAGCTCAGCTTATAGTTGGTGAATCTCGGAGAGATTCACGGGGGGAGGAGTGTTAGCCACCCTGTACCATTTCCTTTCCGTTTGCATATATCAACATCTATAATTTTTGTAACTAACAACGAACAACGAAGTTTGGTGGAAATTGACCGCCATTAATTCGATCCTTTTCCAAATTAATAGGCGAAGCGAGAAGACGTGCCTATACAATCGTGAAACGCCAGCGCGCTAAACATATATTTGAAGTATTGAAGTTTAATTAAATCATACTTTGTATTTTGCATTATTTAAACCTAGTTCAACTATTGAATAAAAGTACAAATTAAACATTAAATTTAGTTTTAATTGAGAGCGCAACAGTTCGCAACAGATTATTTTGGAGGAGGGAAGCCAGCAGTCGAAAGCGACCAAAATATTTTTCAGATCCCAGATCAGACACCACATCAGGTACAATCAGGATAGCGACCTTTTGGAAATGATCAAGGAAAGTTTCAACCCTAATGTAATAAACGGGCTGTTATGTGACCTCCCCATACTAGTGAAAATTCAGGACAAGTTTCTTAAAATATTCCCGAACGTAAAATTCCGCCACACGACAAAGTTGGTAATCGATGTCGTTAACGCAGAGGATCAAAGGGAGATAGGAGCACAACAGGGCTCACCGTTCAGCTCGTGAGAACCTTCAACAGATCATAACCGAATACTATTTCCCTCAGATGCGCCAGCGGTTGAAGGAAATATTTTCGCACTGTGAAATTTGCGAAGAATCTAAATACCAACGACACCCTCCGAAACCAGCAATAGGCGCAACTCCCATTCCCAAAGAACCTGGGGAAATTCTTCATCTCGACGTCTACTCGGCCGACAAGAAACACTTTCTGACCTGTATGGACAAATTCTCGAAATTCGCCATAGTATCCCCAATAGCTACTAGATCAATAGTCGATATTGAGGAAGCTTTATTGCAAGTTTTGAACTTCTTCAAGAACACTAAAACAGTAGTATTTGATAATGAGAAATCGTTTAATTCGCAAACGATCAGGTCATTGCTGGGCGACCACGTCGGCGCAGACACCTACACCACACCCACCTACCATAGTACTTCTAACAGGCAGGTAGAGCGCTTTCACAGCACTATCACAGAGATCGCCCGCTGTACCAAGCTCACCCAAGGAATAGATGACACGACTGACTTAATACTACTCGCCACAGCCAAATACAACAGGTCAATCCATTCCGTCACCAGACAAAGGCCCATCGACATCATTCAATCGATTCTAAAATCGTTAAGAGATAAAATAAGTGATAGGATTAAGAAGGCTCAGGAGAGAGAGTTAGAATTGCAAAATAAGGACAGACAAACAAAATCATTTCAACCCGGAGATAAGGTTTTCGTGAAAACGAATAAACGAATAGGGAACAAGTTTAGGAAAATCTACGTAGAAGGGACTGTGACAAAAGATTTGGGGACATGTGTGATGATTGGGAAGAGAATAGTTCACAAAAGTAAACTCAGGTAATCCTTTAATTTCAGATACCTTCTCCTTGCACTGATGCAGCGGGCGCAGTCAAGACTTCTGAACTATACGAACTAACATTACATACCAGTCAGCAATGGACAAGTAGCTCTTTTTGAGCGGTACCGTTCAATATTGCACAGGACTAATCTGACAAACTACGAACGGTTGCATTTGATACTGAAGCTATCCTTGACCATTTCCCGGAATCCCACATCAAGAAATTATTACAGGCTGACATTGACCAAATTTTTCAGTTACTTGACACATTAAGAGTTCATCATAGACAGGCCCGCAGTGTAAACTTTTTAGGGACGGCACTGAAATACGTCTCAGGAACCCCTGATTTTGACGACTTCAATGACGTCAAAGTTAGAGAGCAAGCACTGATAGAGGAAAGTGAGCGTCAAATGGTTATAAATACAGAAATGCAGGTTAGAATAAATAAACTGACACATTGCGTGAATGAATTACTTGACGTAACGAGGAAAGCAGATATAGATACAGGAATTTGGTTCGAGCTCGTCACAAACAGGAACAGGGCAATAATAACGGACATTGAAAATGTTATTTATTCCATAACCTTGGGTAAGACAAATATAATAAACCCAATTATTTTTGATGCTAGCGATGTAAAACGGATGCTAATTGCCGGCCACTTTGCTAACGTTAGTATTAGTGATATTCTCATGTCATCTAAACTTAAAATACTGCAGGATAATGCTAATGTCTTCTTTATAATTAAATACCCAGAGATTATGGAAATTTGCAAGAAGCTTCGGTTGGTGCCCGTGGTTCATGAAAATAAGATGCTCATGATGGAGACGAACTTGGTAGCCGAGTGCGATCATATTTACCACCCCCTCAGAAACTGTAAGGATTAAACGGCGATAACGTTCTGCCAGCCATTTCAGGAGAGCCAGTGTCTTCATCAGTTATCAAATCACCATTCTGCAACTTGTAAAACGACATCAGTCGACCACGTCAATCCGATTGAGGAATTGGACGTTGGCCTAGTTGTGGTAAATGACGCATCAGTAAAGGTCCAAGAGGGAAACAACTCAGCCACGACAATATGAGGTACATTTCTAATAAGATTTGAAGGAAACATAACTGTAAATGGAAGTACGTTTGAAAACTGGAAAGCAATAAGTCGTTCGCATCAGAAGGTCCACCCGCTCACCTGATAAATTTTACGGAACATACTACATTATTGTTGTTGCCGTACCTGAAGAATCTTAACATAAGAAACTTAGCGCACATTTCCAATCTGACGCAGCTAATTCATACCCGTTCCGCGCAGTCACTTGGAGCCATCGGTTTATTGACCCTGTTGTCATCCGCGATTATAATAAGCTTAATAATTAAAGCAAACAGGTACAAACACAAAGGTATGAAGGTCCTGAGGAAGGTTTTGAAAGACGCCGAGGACGACCTCTCTTTAAAAGGGGGAGTAGTTAACACCGGTATATGAGCTACACGCGCAACTGGTATTAACACGGCAGACATAGCGTCAGCACTTTCCATGAGAACGGAATGTGCAACCAACCTGACACTCTAACTGCATTAGCGTGAGAACAATAACAGCTTATCCAAAATTGCAACGCCAGCACCAGTAACGACGGTCAACTCCACAACATAGACTTACCTGGAATTGCAGCTGCAGCTGCAGCAACGACAACTGACACACACACAGCTACTCGCCCGAACTACGACGTCGACAGCAGCGGCAGCATATCTCGCGGCAACAACTGCGGCTTCAGTTAGGGTAGAGCTAAGATTATTTTGTAATTTTGCAATCATTAACTTTTCACCCTCACTTGTATTCGGTTGGCCATCGGCTGCCCTTGCTCAAGCAAGGGAAATAAATAAACTTTGTAAAACCCCAAAACGGTGTTTTACTTCAGTTATATCTGCGAATGCACCTAATTTTTTCCCATGTATTTTGTTTGTGTAAAATTATTTCACTATCGGTTTACCGGTTACCGAATTATCGTGGTAGAAGCTTGATAATTAGCAACTTCACACCGAGCTTGGTACTCGGTAACTCAGTGTTCGATAATTTTTCCCCATGTATTTTGTATGTGATAAATTATTTTATTATCGGTTTACCGGTTACCGAATTATCGTGTTAGAAGCTTGTAAATTTTTCTGGTAGCTGGTAAACTGCAATCAGCTGTTCGATACTTAAAGTTTTAAAACCGCCCGCTGCCTAAAGGTATAACGCATATGAGAAAGTAAAATTCCTTAAATTTTCTGTTCCAAGTTATTGTTTTATAGGCAAAAAACTACGAATCACTTGTTGATAAACATAGTTTATCAAACTGACAAAAGAATGCCGAAAATTACGTTCAGAGTTGATAAAATTACCGAGTACCAACTAGTAGTTCACCAAGTACCAACTAGCAGGTGTGAAGACCCTTAGTGGGAGGAGCATCTGAAGACCTGTAACTTCACCTCTGGTGTGAGCAAGCTTTGGTCAGCCGTGAGGTCACTGTCCAATCCGACGAAGCACGACGACAGAGTCGAAATTTCCTTCGGCGACCATGCTTCGTCGGACCCGGAGCGATGCGCGAGCTATTTTAGCTGGCAGTTCATACTGCATCCTCCGGTGGACAAAGCCAAGCGTCGAATGACCAGAAGGCTGCACAAACTGCCAACAACCTGTGCCCCCTTGCTTTCACTTGCGGTGAAGTTCAGGTGGCCATCGGGAAGGCGAAAGCCTCCAAAGCCATGGGTCCCGACGGAATATGCATGCTGATGCTGAAAAATTTGGGTCCTGCGGGGGTAGCGTACCTAACGGAGGTCCTCAACTTGTCTATGGCCACTCTCATCATCCCAGACATCTGGAAGGTGGGGAGAGTGGTCCCACTGCTCAAACCGGGAAACCTGCCAACAAAGGAGATTCTTATCGTCCGATAACACTCCTTTCCCCGGTAGCGAAGACACTCGAGGCCTTGCTACTCCCGTACTTCACAAACCACTTGATCCCAGCGAAGCATCAGCATGGTTTCCGTAAAGTGCACAGTACAACAACAGCACTTAACGCCATAAACACTCAGATAACTGGTGGCCTTAACCGAAACCGTCCCTGTGAGAGAACGTTTCTAGTAGCGTTGGACTTCTCAAAGGCGTTTGACACCGTCTGCCATTCCACGCTACTAGAAGATATAGAGGCCTCCTCTCTCCCACAGAGGCTCAAACGGTGGTCGGCAAATTATCTGAGTGGTCGACATTCGTCGGTAATGTTTAGAGACAAAACGAGTAAACAGAGAAAAATAAAACAGGGGGTTCCACAGAGTGGTGTCCTTTCCCCGCTACTGTTTACATTTTACATTTCAAAGCTCCCTCAACCACCAGAGGGAGTCCCGATTGTCTCTTATGCCGACGATTGCTCGATCATGGCGACTGGGAATGGAATTGATGACCTGTGTTCGAAAGTAAACGGGTATCTCTCCGAACTTTCTCGCTTCTTCACTGCAAAGTGTCTAGTTCTTTCCTCTACGAAATCCTCCGCGACCCTGTTCACAACCTGGACGAAGGAGGTCAGGCTACCGCTGGGGATTCACGTCGATGACACACCAATTCCGACGGTGAATAACCCCAAAATACTCGGAGTAACATTCGACATCCTGCTCTCCTTCTCTGCGCACGCAACCGCTATTGTCAATAAAGTACAGAGCCGCAACAAGGTCCTCAAGTCGCTAGCCGGCAGTACTTGGGGCAAAGACAAGGAAACGTTTCTGGCAACATACAAGGCAATAGGTCGGCCGGTTTTATACTACGCAGCGCCAGTGTGGTCGCCGGGGACTAGTAGGACGCAGTGGACGAAGCTACAAACTGTACAGAACACCGCACTCAGGACAGCGACAGGATGCCTCCTGATGTCACCCGAACACCATCTACACGGCGAGGCGCAAATGCTCCTCGTAAAGGAGCACAATATAATGCTCTGCAAGCAGTTCCTGATCGGGAGCCACAGAAGTGGCCACCCAAGCAGACAGCTGCTTGCAGAGGAGCCCTCGCCTAGGCACGTCAGGAGGCATGTATATGAACTAACGGACGAAGTCCAGAGGTTCATCAAGCAACCTCTGGACCCGACAGGTTACCGACAGGCCCTGAACGGAATTCACAGGGACTCAGTCTCGGGTTATGTAGACTCTAGACCTGTGAATGCCGTTCTATGCATACCACCCCCGGACAAAGACGAGACGGAGCTTCATCTGCCTCGGGCGACTCGCACAACACTTGCACAACTTCGCTCCGGCTACTGCATCAGGTTAAACTCCTACCTGAGTAGATTGAATGAGGATGTGCCGAATGAGTGTCCGGCATGCGGAGAGACCCCACATGACTCGAAACATCTATTCGCATGCCCGGAAAACCCGACAACCCTAACGGACTTGTCCCTGTGGACAAACCCCACAGAAGCTGCACGCTTCCTAGGGTTGCCGTTAGTGGAACTTGACGACAACGACTGAGATACCAACCGTCCTGGGCGGGGTTGTTGTAGCCGCTACAACAACAACAACAACAACCCTTAATTTTTGTGGTAAACTTTAATCAGCTGTTCGATATTTGTTACAATTTATTTTATTTTTTTTAAGGAAAAAAGCTAAGAATTGATGAATATAGTTTACCAGAATAATAAAAGGAAACTGAAAAGGATGTTCACAGTTGATAAAATTATTGAGTTCCGAATCGCAGTTTGCCAAAACTAACGAAGTGGGTGTAAAGGCCCTTATTGTTTCGCCGTTGTCGAGTACTCAGTAGCTCATAGCAATAACAATGACAATTGTCACCAGCGCTTAAAACAAATTTGCGGCATAGTATTAGGCGCAGTAGTACAGACAATAGTCAGCCGTTGACTTTTGACACTTGCGTGGGAATAGGGCTGTTGGTCTGAAAGACCATTCTTATCAACAGCTGGTTCGTAGCTTTTGCCTATAAAAAAATAAATTGTAACTGAAAATTTAAGGAAATTTACTTACTCATATGCATTAAGCCTTTAGACAGCGGGCGTAATTAAAATTTAATAAATATTGAACACCTGATTGCTGATCCTAAATATTGAACGTGTGATATGCTCTTTACATTTAACAAGGCAAGGCGCAAGGCACACAGGTGTTGTCAAGGCGAATTGCAAAATAAACTATCAGTCAAAGTGAATACATATATATATAAATTCGACTTGTAAACAGCATTGAGTTTGGCGTTGAATAAAAAAATATATACCTGTTAATACCAGCTAAATATAAAATTATTTATGTCATTTTTTAATGTGAATGTTAAATGTTTGGGGTTTTATTGGGAAATGTTTAGTTATTGGCCCACCGTTTTTGGGGTGGGGGGCGGAGGGGGAGGGGGCGGGGCCCCCAAACCCCCCTCATTCGAAAGGGGACAGTCGCCACTTTACGAAAAGCCCCACCCCCCCCTTGGGGACCTCCCACAGACCCCTAGGGAACCGTTTGAAAATGGGGTAAAAACGTAATTTTCCGAGGCAAACTGAGCAGTTTCAAGTGGAATATAACCCAACTAACGAAAAACGTGGGATTTTTAAATAAAAGAAATTATCCCAAGTTGGTTATCAGGCGATTTGAAAAAAAAAAATGATGGGGAAAAAATTAACTAACAATATTGTGAAATTAAGAAAAAAGCGACAGATAGAAATGTTCGGCCGCACTTAGGGATTATAACCCTCACTACGTAGAATTCTCTTCTGTGTTGCCAAAGAAAGGGGGTTGAACACCTTTTGCAGAGAACACCTTTCTACGTAGGCGGCCTTCGGCCGCACTTAGGGATTATAACCCTCAGGCAGT
>NW_023458563.1:25660228-25661233 GCF_013731165.1 Rhagoletis pomonella
CCAACGTGAATCTTTTTCATTCGTCGATTTTGGATAAGAGAAGAAAGATGGCGGGCAGCGAATATACAAGTTTTACACCCCTATGCTGTAATCCGAAAGTTCGTAGTTACGAATTCGTAGCTCCGTTCCGAAAATTCGAAAATTGGTATGCTGTAATCCGATCGTAACTATCAACGGCGTTACCAACTAAACTAGTGAAATTCGAAGTTCTTAATCAGCTGCTTTGACAGAAACAAATCAAAATAAATATAATCGCAAGTGAACAGTGAAATTAAAAAAAAATTATTTAATCGTATTTGAAAAAGCTTTTCCTTAATTAAGTAAAATAGAATGGATTCAGTGGCCGGTGCACTTTTGTCTCAGGAGGAAGAACATGCTGCAGTCAACTGTTGCATTAATATACAAAGGAGATTGCTACGAGACAGTTCTGATCCATTTAGCTTAAATGATAAATATATGCTCCCTCTTTTTAAGGGCGTCCATTCAACTAAATATTGTGTTGCTTTAAATCTTGCAACGCTTTCCCAAAATTCCACGACATCCTCTTTAACTATTAAAAATCCTCGGGCAATGTCCGGCCTTTCGCTCATGCATTTCACCAGTTTTTCGTATTGCGAGCGATTTGTTGTGATTGTCGACTTGATAATTTTGTAAACATTTAATAATACATTGTTTTTTATTCACACTTCAACTTACATACATATTTTTGCGTTTCCACACTTTATTTTATTGATATTTTAAAAGAATTCGCTTCGCTCCGACACCAGTTGCTCTTCGTAGAAAATTTCCGACAAATACATACAAATTACAGCTACGTCGGATTCAGGCATACCAACATTACGAATTTCGAATATGGTCTCCGAATTTCGAAATTACGATACGGCAACGCGGATTACAGCATACCAATTTTAAGATTCGTAGCAAAATCGAATCTACGACGGATTACAGCATAGGGGGGTTAGTATCTCGTCAGTATCTCGTTTTTAGTATTTTTAATCAATTGAA
>NW_023458563.1:25661333-25685450 GCF_013731165.1 Rhagoletis pomonella
TTTTTTTTTAATAGAGTGGCAACACTAGTTTTTCTCCATGTTATTTATATTAACTACCCAAGATTGTGCGGATTTTCATCATCGGAATATTGCTATTAAATACAGAATTTCGCGAAAGTGTACACTTAAAACATCACAAATGTATAAAAACTAATAAATACGTGTTAAATTAAGTTCATTTCTTCCTTTCATTTGTGTGAAATTCATCGAAACATAGTGTGGAAAGTGCAAGTGTTTTTTGCAAATAACTTTTCAATGAATTAAAAATCTTAATTTCCTGTCTCGGATTGTTATTATTGGCGTTAAGACGCGTCGATTGATACCACTCTCGAACTTTTTTCCGTCCATTTTGACCTACCTTCGCTAAAGTGCACTACTACCCCAATATTTACTCCCAATGAGTGAAATATGCAAGAAAGTACGAAAACGCAAAACCAGCAAGAAGTTACTAGTTTTATGAACAGCAGATTAATTTGTTATTTTCCGATGCAATTTTCTTATAAAACTAGTGTTTTCTATCTTATTATATATTTTAATAGGTTTATTTTGTTAATTGCAACTCTAAAAGCACCACAAACAATTATTTTCTTAATGTGATTTACAATAAGCATCATGCCATCAGCTGTTTTTCTTACTAGCAAATAGTTGCTAGTAAAAATGTATCCAGTGAAAATCCAGTAAAACTTCCAGTCCAGCTGTCATTTTTGCTCTCTCAATTTCCCCTCTTTTGCTAGTTTCTTGCAAGTTTTTGCGTACGAAAACGACATCCAGTAAAAAACCTGTAAAATTAGTACTGGATTTACTGGATAGTGCGTACGCGAACAGGGCTAAAGTTTAGACCCATGGCTACAAGTGTGTGCAATTTTTTTTTTGGATCGGGTCACCCCTTTGGACGCAATATTTCAAAATAGATCCGCAACGGGGTGGGGTTTTGTAGCGCTCACAACTATTTCGGGCTATTCCGTCCAAAGGGGTGGCCCGATCCAAAAAAAAATTCGACACACTTATAGTCAAGGGTCTACACATTATTTTAACACTCACTTTTGTAAATTGGGTCACTAATTTATTTACAAATTGGGTTTGAATTATGTCCTTTTTTGTAAAATTCGGAAATTAGCGTACATGTATCACTCCTATTATCCTTAAAGCAACCACTTCACCTATACATTTTTGTATTCCCCTTCACTTTACACTTCACTCGATTAGTTATAACTTGCTTTACGACTTTAATATTAATCAATTAATCACAATTCATTAAATAAAAACACCTTCAAAATCACTCGTCGGACTTTGGTTGCATATGCAAATTAAATGGCGGAGTTCAGCTGTCAAACTCCAAAATATGCAAATGAATGAGAGACAAAAGAAGATAGTAAGCATTAAAAATATACAAAGGTGTTCTCTGCAAAAGGTGTTCGGCTCCTTTTCTTCGCAAAACAGAAAGGAGAATTCTACTGCCTGAGGGTTATAATCCCTAAGTGCGGCCAAAGGCCGCCTACGCAGAAAGGTGTTCTGTGCAAAAGGTGTTCAGCCCCCCTTCTTTGGCAACACAGAAAGGAGAATTCTACTGCCTGAGGGTTATTATCCCTAAGTGCGGCCGAAGACCGCCTAGGCAGAATGGTGTTCTCTGCAAAAGTTGTTCAGCCCCCCTTCTTTGGCAGCACAGAAAGGAGAATTCTACTGCCTGAGGGTTATAATCCCTAAGTGCGGCCGAAGGCCGCCTACGCAGAAAGGTGTTCTCTGCAAAAGGTGTTCAGCCCCCCTTCTTTGGCAGCACAGAAAGGAGAATTCTACTGCCTGAGGGTACAATTCTTAATTAATTAATTAAGTAAAACGCGTTTATAAATATCTTCACAAACCTTTGCACATTTTCCAAACAAGCACAATCGCGCGATTTTTTTTTTTTTTTAATTTTCATTATTTATCAAATTATCGATGTACGTTTTCTACATTAGTGTACTTTGAACTACAATAACACCAGTAAATATTATTTCCACCCGAAAAAAATTATACCGTTATGATCAGGCCCCTATCGATCCTAATATTATAATTTTTAATAAGAGCAATGTATGTACATACGTATTGTACACTTATACTCCCTAATTATACGCACTTATTTGTGGTGTATTTTTTTAACGTATGGTAGCATACATTATGTGTGTACTCGTACGCCCAACTATCTAAAGTTTTAGAAAACTTTTACCGGTTTTGCGTTCTCGTACCCAAAAAACTTGCAAAGTAGGGGAAATTGAGAGAGCAAAATGTGAAAGAGAGCTGCAAATTTCTGCTGGAAAAATTTTTCCCAGCTAAAACTTGCAAAATCAGCTGATCACAAACACATGTATGTAAATAAACAAAAGAAAATATGGCCTTTTTGAGTTATTATTGCAATTTTTATTATTAATGCTAGTATACAACTAAAAAGTGCGTAAATTTAATAAGCACAACATTCATTGAATTTATTTTTCGTTAATTTGCTATTAATCTCCAGTTTGTTTACTTTAGTGTGTGCTGACTATGGTTGCCGTATGACATTTTTCGTTTGTACCATAATTTACCTTTAAATATACCAAAATAGATTTAAGTGCACCATGCTGAAATGTTGTTTTGCTGAAGTTTTCGGTTTTGGTAGGTTGATTGTTGAAATGAAAATTTTATAATTTTAAACCTACCCTATTACATTTTTTTGGATCAATGATGGGTGTTTGGAGGAGATACTATTGTGCGTCACCATGTGATATCAAAAATAATTATGAGAAAAATAACTTATTCATTCCGATATAATTAAATCGTATTTTAAAAAGGTTTTTTTAATCCAAAACTATTCAAATGTATAAAATGCCAAATTAATCACCAGTGGCAATTGTGCAAGTGATCAGCTGTTTCGAAGGTTGCAAGTTTTTGCAAATTTTGCGTTCTCGTACTTTTGTTGATATTTCGTCTCTTTGAGAGCGAATGCTGCTAAATTCTCAGAACTTTTGCTGCTGCAGAATTTTGTCCTCTCAATACGAGTACACACCTATTATTGAAAGTACTAATCAGTTTTGATTTCGTTGGACATTTCTGAATAAGAATAGCTTTATTCCGGTTAATTGATCACAGTTTTAAGATATGCCTTTTTCGCGTAAAACATGGTTTCTCCGACCACTGTGGTGCGCTGCGTACTTTAGAACCGGCTGGCCAATTGCCTTGTATGTTGCCAACAACGTTTCTTTGTCTTTGCCCCAGGTACTGCCGGCTAGCAACTTGAGCACCTTATTACGGCTCTGTTCTTTGTTGACAATTGCGGTTGCGTGCGTAGAGAAGGAGGGCAGACTGTCGAAAGTTACTCCGAGTATTTTTGGGTTATTCAACGTCGGAATTTGTGTGTCATCAACGTGAATGCCCAGCACTAGTCTGACCTCCTTCGTTCAGGTGGTGAACAAGGTAGCTGAGAATTTTGTAGGGGGAGGGTTAGGCTCCTAGCAGTGAAGAAGCGAGAAAGCTCGGAGAGATACCCGTTTACTTTCGAGCACAAGTCATCAATTCCATTCCCAGACGCCATTATCGAACAACCACCAGCGTAAGAGACAAGCAGACTACCTCTACTTGGTGAGGGAGCGTGGAAATGTAATAGTTAAATACTAATGTGGAAGGACACCGTTCCCTCGACAGCCACGACGGTTCTACGTACCGGAATGACTTTTACCCTACCAATGGCTGTTGTTTCGGCGATCTAACCCCTTTTAGGTCGGTGAAATATCTCAGACGTTGAAGTCACCTACTACCAATCTGTTTTCACCTCTGAGTAGCGCACCTATGCCAGGGTGATATTCTGCCGCGCAGCAGGTGGCAGGTACGTTAAATATTTCGAGCTCGACATCGCCTGTCCGGGCAGCTATGCCCTGACATTCTAGGCTGATGTCCTTCCGTCGATGTCTTCTTCGATAAGCTGACACCGCACTGTGTGGTGTAGGATGAACACTAGTAGGGTTCGAACGATACTATCGATATTGAGTAAGCATCGATACTGAGGGTATAAAAATGAGTACTTTAATACTCGATACCTTATTTTTACTCGATAATTTGCAAAGTACTCGTAGTATCAAAAACTTTTTAAATTTTTTCTTCTATTGGCAACCCGATTTTCTTTGCTTATATGGATACTATCATTCAGTTTTGTTCATCACTTGAAATAAACTGAAATTTCGTGTAGTCTGTTGCATAACATAAACCAAATAAGTTGAAGTTGAATAGCCTTATTCATAAAAAATAAAGTAGGTTTAAAGAGCTTAATAAAATGACGTTTTCATACATATTTCAATTTAAAAACCTTTATTATTTTTTATGAATAAGGCCATAAAACTTTACGCAAAATTCATGAAAATGCAGAATTTTTAGAAACCTTTTGGGTATGCAGTTTCAACTTTACGTGTAGCCTCTTATCGTTGACTTTTAATTCATACTTGCACATTATTATACTTAAATTGAATAAGCTACAAAAATGCATACCCAAAAAGTTTACAAAAAATCTTAATAAAATCTGAAATTCGTTAAAGTATATATGTATGTATGTATGCACATTTAACGTCAAAATTACTTCTGACGTGAAAGTAAGTTCTGCAATGAAATAAAAATCAAATATTTTAAATTTGTATTGTTTTAATTTCAGGAAATAACTAGATATACGACCGAAGAATAAAATAGTTTTAGAATCCCAAAAAACGTATTTTGATGAGTTCGATACTCAGTTGTATCGATACTTTATCCCTGATATTTTTAGAGTATCGATACCATGAGCTCGTTGCCAGAATGAGTACTCAGTATCGATACCAAAGTCTGAAATTTCGAACTCTAAACCCTAAACCTTCACCATTATCTCGTTCGCGATCTTTACGGAGCACATTGTGGCGGCGCAACTCAACAGTGTTGAGTTGCTGTGGAACTTCGTTTCTAGGACCGCAGCTATCAATATGCCATGCCGACCCATAAAGACTGCTTTCTGTTGCCGTAATCGGAGCCCAATCATCACCTGCAGTAGATACGGAGCTTCAATTGCCAAGAGAGACCCGCGTTACTCTGGCTCAATTAAGGTCTGGATACTGTAGCCGCCTCAACAGCTGCCTGTCCAGACTCGACCCCAACATCCCTAATGAGTGCCCGGCATGTGGAGAATCCCCTCATGACACCGACCACCTCTTCACATGCCAGCTCAATCCGACTCGACTGACACCCCTTTCCCTTTGGTCCGACCCCATTGAAATAGCTCGCTTCCTGGACCTTCCGTTAGTTGACGACCATGATTGAATGTTGCCCTGAAATAGGCGGGGCTTAGTAGTGCCGCTACAACAACAACAACTGCTTTCTCTTCAATGTTGTTGTTGTTGTTGTTGTAGCAGCATACAAATTCCCCAAAGACTTTTTGGGGAGTGTTGCTGGAGTGACAGTCCTTGGCCAGATATAAATCTGGGTCGTTACGGTTACGTAGACCCGACTGTCGTGGGAACGCTTTCTCTTCAATCTTGCAGTTCAGTTGTAAGAATTTCGTATGTCTTGGGAGGCTGATCGCGATACGGGGGCTGAGGGACGTGTGAGGTCTACCTTGGGTCTGCTGTACCCGACACAGTTACTGTTGCTGCCTGGTGATGGGTGCCTGCAGTGGGTTCGATGTTGTCTACGGCGGCAGTGCTCTTTAGCAGGGGGCGCAGTAGTTCGCGTGTGGTGCGTAGACTAGAGCATAAGCGGAAGCGGTACCAGCGAAGGCATGGGTTGAATTTGACTGATCCCACGTTGCGGTATACTCTGTTCTGGCGAACGAAGCAAATCGTGTGGGGAACCAAGATCTGCTGGTTGGCTGAGGGAGTGGGAGGTTTGCTGTTGCTCTGGGGAGCTTCTTGGAGTCCTGTAGGCTCCTTGGGTGCGCGTTGCACGAGTGCGTAGCCGTGGAGGCTGGTGGTGCCGTTTGGCTTGAGCAACAGGGGGCCACAAAGCTTGTGGTCCACTCCCGGTGAGACCTAAGGCCAGAACAGGTTCTTAAGTGACTCCATACGTTGCAGGAATTGCACCTAACCGAAGTGGAGTTTGGGTGGAGTCATCTCTGGCAAACGCAGCAGAAGTATGTTTCTTGTCCGGGGTGAGGCTCAATGCCAGCCCATAGAAGAAGGACGCGGAGCAATCCGGCTGCGGGGTATTGCTCCATGGACGTAAAATGATTGAAAGGTATCGTCGATATAAACGGGATTAGGTCGCCGAAACAAAGTCCCTTGGTCGGGTAAACCCCGAGTCATTCCGGTACGTAGATCCGGCTGTCGTGGGAATGAAATTTCTAGTAATCACCTGTTATTTATTTGCACTGCCATGTTATTTCTTAGAGTGCATTCAGCGTATACCACTACAAGTTGCCGATGACTAACAATTTGTATGGTTCGATAATATAAATTAGATGATATAAAATACTTAATAAAAACCGTAAATTAAGTAATCATTGATTATACATCTGAAATAACGAAAGGTTTTAAGTAGCC
Organism: Rhagoletis pomonella; assembly: GCF_013731165.1. Lineage (NCBI taxonomy): Eukaryota > Metazoa > Arthropoda > Insecta > Diptera > Tephritidae > Rhagoletis > Rhagoletis pomonella. The sequence continues at coordinate 25,667,837 of NW_023458563.1, forward strand.
TTCATAATATTAAGAATTATTTCATGTATGCCTTTTCTGACCAATTTTGAATGCATTCAATCAGATTGAAAAATAATCGTATTTTTTCATATATATTTTAGAGATGACGAAAATGTTACTGGGTTGCAACCAGCGGGGCGACAAAACAAATATTTATCTCAACAGATTGCATCAGGTCGCGGTAGTACATATACAAAAACAAATTGCGATATCGCACGGCTTACACCACAGCAACAGAAACACTTGTATAATCAAAATAATACGAAAGAAAAAAACCAAGAGCCAGTTCACGTTTTGCGGCTACAACCTCCATCGAAACCGCCGCCTTCAATATTAAATAGGCACGTAAATGATAATGAAAATGCAGGTCCGAAAATCACTGACGAGGGGCAACAACGTGTCTCAAATGCACTGCAGCGATCTGCAACACTTCCAGCAAAACATTGCCGCTTAGGCATTCGCAGTCGCGTAACATTTCAGGTGCCATCACCAGCTGCTCCGCTGGGTGATAAGAGCAATTACATCAATAGCAACAATACCGTGTGCCGTGTTGAAGCAACAGAAGTTAAAATGGCCTCGGAAGACCTCTTACAACCAGGCCACGTAGTCAAAGAACGATGGAAAGTACGTTAACTAATTTTTTATCGACCTATTTAATATTAACAATTCTTAATAATAGGTTGTGCGAAAAATAGGTGGCGGAGGCTTTGGAGAAATCTATGAAGGCCAAGATCTGATAACTCGTGAACAAGTTGCGTTAAAGGTGGAATCGGCACGTCAGCCGAAGCAGGTTTTGAAGATGGAAGTTGCTGTCCTTAAGAAACTGCAAGGGAAAGAGCATGTTTGTCGCTTTATTGGCTGTGGTAGAAATGATCGATTTAATTATGTTGTGATGCAATTGCAAGGTAAAAACCTGGCGGAGTTGCGTCGCGCACAACCGCGTGGAGCATTTTCATTGAGTACAACGCTACGATTGGGATTACAAATATTGAAAGCTATTGAATCCATACATTCAGTGGGATTTTTACACCGTGATATTAAACCTGTAAGCGAAAATTATAAAATGTAATACTTATGTTTGCATAATTTACTTTTCATTCACAAACTATATAGGTATTTTTTTTAATATTAAACAGCGACACTATATATCAAAGCAAAACGATAAATAACACTTCTTGAAAACACGTTCCTTAAATATTCTTTTAAAGCATTTCTCATTAAAACTGGTTCGCACTCTAGCGATTCCTGCACTTTCATTGGCAGGTTGTACTGACAAATTGTAATGCAGCTCGTTAGGAAAAATATATACAGTTATGAGAATTTCGACACCACTGGGTTTTTATTTGGCGCAATAAGCTTTTTTTAGTAGAAAATCCGTCGTGTTTTCCTTCCTATTTATCCAGCTCAGTATCCGGATCACTTCTCACGGTAACAATTTGGATCATGCTTATTGGGGTGGGCAGCATTAATTTTATACTACTGCCACGAAGAAGAAGAAATCACAGTATATACCACGATGCCGCGAAACAAAGGTGGCACCTTCCGCGGATCGCTAATCCTCTCTTCTTTGACTGCATCCACCCTTTCGCTGACGTCACATTATTATTTTTTCGCACTAGTGATGAATATTAAATTTTCATATTGTACCTATTTCCCTAAAAGTTGTACCTAAAAGAAGATATACGTACCTAAACAGTAAACATGTATTTATATGTGCACATATTTTTGAGAGTTGGTGGACTACATCTTCCTTCTGTACCTTAACAACATTTGGACTTACACATAAAAAATAGCAATTGCTTTTACTTAAAATCTCATACCTTTCACTTAAATTTGTTTGAAAAAATCGTGTTCCAAATGTATCTAAAATAATCTGCTTGTACCGAATGTACGTTAAAATTTAAGAAGCTGAATAGTAGGTGTCGATAACTGGGTAGTGTAACCGCACCCTAAATTCGCCATCGTGCAATCATATGGCAACCCCAGTCAGTAACAATCGCAGCCAACGTGAATCTTTTTCATTCGTCGATTTTGGATAAGAGAAGAAAGATGGCGGGCAGCGAATATACAAGTTTTAGTATCTCGTCAGTATTTCGTTTTTAGTATTTTTAATCAATTGAAAGTTCAACTTTGTATTTGACTTTATCTTTTATTTTGTAATTTGTTAAACGTATGACAATAAACGTCTATGTGACTTGTCGTCGCCAACATAAATCTCTAAAACTTGTTCTCTGCCGCCATCAATTGCAAATCATCGCCTCGTAAGGAATCAGGCGATCAGGTCGCCGCCATTTCATAAGGCTTAATTGGAAGTCATCACCGTGCAAGGAGTCGGAGTCGCTGTCGTCTGTAAAAGCCGAACAGCGTAGTTACTGGTTTTTCATCGTAATCTGAGCCGCCATCGTCTTGTTTGCCTGTTGCAATTCGCAACAATTTGCCAATTTGCCGCCGTCCCTTTGCAAAGTAGCAGCCAGCTACAAAATTTGCAACAAGGTATAATCAGCACCCTTTCGATTTAGCCATTGCCGTGCAATCGAAAGCGACAGGTGCCAGCAATCGGAATCTGTACAAACAACGTGTTGAAGCCGCCATACAGATTCGGGCCTAAAACTTTGGATTCGTGACAGAAAAATTTAGTTGCATTTGTGCAGCAGCGCCGCATTTCGCATTTTGGGTAATTTGCGAAGCACTACTTGGCATATGTAGGGCCACATAAAATCGCCCCGCTTGTTACAAATTTGTAAGCAGTCGTACAACGGATTACCGCCAAAAATTCGTGATAATCATTTTAACCAGCCACAAATTGTTCGCCAGCAACAGTTATTCGTTGGCTCAGCATTCAGTTACTCGTCGATACCACTGCTAAGCCCCGGTATAACTAACCTAAAAATATTTTTCTACCTGATTATCTGCGCTAATGCGAACAAGATCTCAAATGAGCCAACAACAAGGAACTAGTGCAGAAGACGATGCGGATGTAAATGCGACGGTCGTTGAAGCACCACCCGGCCCTGCGCCACAGCGTCAAGGTGCACAAGTGGACAATTTAACCGCTTTGGTCGCTTCAATTACGGCCTTACGTGAGTCAATCGTTGAGCTCCGAAACGACACAAATATTCAGCGTTCGGATATTCAACAACTGCGACAACGTCTTGAAACACATCAAGTGGAACAGCCTCAATGGCAATTACCGAACCAGACAGTAAGAGAACAGGATATAGTCGCCCCTTTATGCACACAGCAGTCACTACCGCCAACAGTGACACCATTGCCGCCAACGTCGTTAAGACAGACGAATCCTGCACCAGTTTTTGTGGATAGCGCCGCAACGAGACTGCATCCCCTACCTACGTTTGAAGGAAATCCGGAGGATTGGCCGCTCTTTATCGCATCTTACCGCGATACTACTGCAGAGTTTGGTTACAACGGTAGGCAAAACCTCATGCGTCTTCAAAGAGCATTGCAGGGTGAAGCAAGGCAAGCCGTTAAGTCGCTTCTTATTCACCCAGACGACGTGCCCAACGTTTTGAGCGAACTGGAATTTAACTTTGGCCGCTCAGACTTGTTAATACGTTCTCAGTTGCAAAGGGTGCAACAATTTCCGAGTATCACTGAGAGCCGCCTTGATCAAATTTTAGAATTTTCAACGCGAGTACGCAATATTGTGGCATTTTTCAAATCCGCAAAATGTGAACACCACTTGGTAAACCCTACCCTGTTGGAGCAACTGGTGACCAAACTGCCACCCACCAAACAATACGAGTGGAGCAAGCGCGCTGCACAAATTTCACCGTTCCCGACAGTTGGAAACTTCGCTGATTGGCTAAGCGAGTTGGCCAAAGTTGTCGCACTGATGCCAAAATTAGCCGACAGAAATGTGCCATTGCCACACTCGCGTCAGGTTAACCAACCAACAAGTAGTCGCCAGATAACGCTAGCAGGAGGTGGTAGCCGTCGATTCCTCCACAGCAGCGAGGTACAACGGGACCAACGTCAAACCTACCGATGTGTCCAATGTAGCCAGAACCATGTTTTGTCGGAATGTCGTCGTTTCAGCGGTAGCAGTGTCAATGAAAGATGGGCTTTGGTAAAGCGCCACCAACTATGCTTCGGATGTCTCACGAGCGGACACAGCCTGTCAACCTGCCACCGAAGAACAGTGTGTGGTGTCAATGGCTGCCAGCGGAAGCACCACCAGCTGTTGCACTCACAAACCGAAGCAAGCCGACCAACATCCAGCGACAACCAAGTACAGCACGTTTTCAATTGCCGTCAGGAGAGCCAGTCAACTTTATTCAAAATTTTGCCGGTAACATTGTTCGGACCCCGAGGTAAAATAGAAATTTACGCCATGATCGACGAAGGTTCGTCGGTGTCATTATTAAGTGACAGCATCGCCACCAGCCTAGGTTTGCAAGGGCCAGCATCACTTCTGTCGTTGCAATGGTACGGCAGGAACAAAACGACAGAGAAGTCCCGTAAAGTCACGGTCGAGTTACGAGGTCCAGACGCTACTCACACTTTCGCAATCAAAAACGTGCGGACTATTCGAAATCTCAATTTGCCGACTCAATCCTTTGACAAGAGTAAGTACAACCATTTAAAGACAGTGCCTTTTTCGAACTATACTGATGTAAGGCCAGACCTACTGCTTGGGCTAGACAACTCGTTTCTGGGTATTGCTCGCGATGTTGTCGACAACGGTCCCGAGCAACCAATCGCCGCCAAAACAAAATTGGGTTGGATGGTTTACGGGCCACTCCAGGGTATCACCACTAGCGTGTCAAGGGTGATGTTAGTCAGAGAGTCAACCGCACTGACACAATTGCACCAGCTTGTAGAAAATTATATCACAGTCGACAGCTTAGCCATCAGATGTCCGGTCAATGCCGCACTGGAATCTGACGTGGACAGACGCACGAGAGAGATACTCGAGCAAACTACCAGGCCTGCTGTGGCGAGAAGATGACGTCAAGCTTCCCCCCAGCTACGACATGCCACAAAAGCGCTTACTTGGTATCGAATCAAGAATGAAAAGAGACAGCCAATTTGCCAAAAGTTACATACGCGAAATCGACAAGTATGTCAGCAAGGGTTATGCTAGGGAGCTTTCTGTCGAAGAAGCCAGAATAGTGAGGCCAACTACGTGGTACCTGCCCCATTTTGGGGTAGTTAACGAACACAAGCCGGGTAAGCTCCGCATAGTGTTTGATGCAGCCGCTCAGACGTCTGGTATATCGCTCAACAGTGCCCTACTTAAAGGACCCGTTAAGGCCCAATGTTTAATCAGCATTCTTTTTAAATTTCGACAAGGAATCGTCGCAGTGGCTGGAGATATCCAGGAGATGTTTTCTCAAGTACGCATCCGAGTTGAGGATCAAGACTCGCAGCGCTTCTTATGGAGAGGGGGCGACTCCAGTCAACCAATTCGCACCTTTGCCATGACCTCGATGATTTTCGGGGCCGCCTGTTCCCCATGCTGCGCAGAATTTGTTAAAAACAAAAATGCCGCCAGATTCGCTTCCCAGATGCCAAGAGGTGCCGATGCCGTAGAAAACAAAACGTACGTGGATGATCTGGTGATAAGTTTCAACAATGTCAAAGACGCCGACCAAACGATCCGACAAGCCATCGCAATTAATTCCGCCGCCGGGTTTCAACTTCGACAATTTGTGTCAAATAGCAAAGTTCTGGAAGCTAGTTTGAACGATAGCAACAACACGCCGTCTACAGTCATCAACCTGGAACGACAAGCCAGCGCCGATAAAATCCTTGGGATGTTTTGGAACACATCCACAGACACATTTGAATTCCATTTTAAATTTGTTTAAATATCCAGCGACATTCTGCAGTGTAAGCGACTACCCACTAAAAGGGAGCTGTTGGGAATCGTGATGTCCATATACGATCCCTTCGGACTACTTGCCAACGTAACAATTTCCGCCAAATTACTTATTCAGGCCTTGTGGAAACAAAGCATCGCCTGGGATGAAGAGCTGCCGATACATTTAGCAGCACAGTGGGAGTCTTGGTGGTCGAACTTTCAGTCAGTAAAAGCGTTTTCAATACCACGCTGTTACTCGGGTTTGATACCGACCGCTGACAGCATCCAACTACACATTTTCGTCGATGCCAGCACACGTGCATACGCAGCAGCCGCGTACTTGAGAGTAAAAAAGGAACATGCAGTGAAGGTAACTCTCGTTTGCGCCAAAGCAACTTGCGCGCCACTTAAAACAATGACGGTTCCAAGGTTGGAACTACAAGCTGCAGTCCTCGGATGTCGTATCAAAACACTGGTGGAAGAAGGTCACGACATTCCCATCGACAGCATCACTTTTTGGAGCGACTCGCAGACGGTTATTCTGTGGATACGTTCACACGCGCGAACGTACAACCCGTTCGTAGCACATCGGATCGCAGAGATCCTAACTACAACGACAACTAATCAGTGGCGATGGGTGCCTACGAACCTAAACGTCGCAGACGAAGCTACTCGCGCCATGCTGAAACCCGAGTTCTCGTCACACTGCCGCTGGTTTAGTGGACCACAATTTTTACACCAGGACGAGGAATGCTGGCCTCGAGAAACAATTTTGACGTCCGACGACTGTGCCAACGAGGAGATCACTAGTCGACACCTGCTTCTGTGCAACACGGGTGAGCCATTGATCAAACTTACCAGATTTTCATCCTTTCTCAAATTAGTCAGAGCCATAGCCTGGGTGTTGCGATTTGTCAACAACACCAGGAGCAAAGACCGTAGTGATGGCGAACTACATGTCGACGAACTAGCCGCCGCCGAGGAGCGTATATGCCGCATGGTGCAAAAAGAAGCGTATCAACATGAAATCGATTTGCTGCGAAAGAAGTCACCGTTGCCAAAAAGTTCCAGTATTTATCAACTGACACCATACTTAGATGAAAAGGGTTTATTAAGGGTTTATGGGAGGATAGACGCGGCTTATTGCCTGCCGATAACAGCACGCAGACCAATCATCTTGCCAATAAAAAGCCACGTCACGAGACTAGTAGTAGCCGCGCAGCACCAAAAGAGACACCACCAAAACGACAACCTTACAATGAATGAGGTACGCCAACGGTTTTGGGTTCCCGCCATACGTAACGTATTGAGGACTGTCAAAAAGCAGTGCCCTGTCTGCATACACGACAGAGCTAAACCCGCCGTACCGTTGATGGGTCAGTTGCCGCTGGATCGACTAACACCATACGTTCGACCTTTTACGTACAGCGGAGTAGACTACTGCGGCCCATTTCACGTCACCATCGGTCGCAGAACGGAAAAAAGGTGGATCGCATTGTTCACGTGCCTTACTACGCGAGCAGTCCATCTCGAGCTATCAGAAAACCTGTCAACCGACGCATTTATCATTTGTCTTCGCAACTTCGTTATCACGCATTCGGAGTGATAACGGCACCAATTTCTTCGGTGCCCAGAAGGAGATGAAAGAAGCAGACCGAATGTTCGATTTCACCGTCATCGGAAGCGAAATGTCCAAACAGCGTATCGAATGGGTGTTTAACTGCCCCGCAGATCCCAGCAGTGGAGGTTGTTGGGAACGGCTCATCCAATGCACTAAGCGACTCCTGCATAAAGTTTTCAAAGAGGAGGCACCGAGGTTGGAGACGTTCCGTAGTGTCCTCATTGAAATAGAAAATATCGTAAATAGCCGCCCATTGACCGATCTGCCAGTCACGCCAGAAGAGGAAGAACCTCTCACACCCAACCATTTCCTAGTGGGTTGCTTGAACTCTACGCAAACGCCACATCCGGAAGAGAACCGCCTATGCCTCCGAAAGCAGTGGAGGATCGCCCAGAATTTGAAGGACTGTGCATGGAAAAGGTGGACGGTAGAATATTTGCCTCGACTTTTATGTCGCTCGAAGTGGAGAGACGACGCAGATGCGCTTAAGCCGGGAACACTTGTTATAGTATGTGACCCCTCAGCACCACGAAGTCATTGGGAGAAGGGGCGAATTACTGAGGTTTTCAAAGGAAATGATGGCCGAGTCCGAAGTGCCAACATCTAAACCTCGCATGGAGTCATACGTCGACCGGCGAAAAAGCTAGCCGCTTTGGGTTTTTGCGAATCCCCCGAAGATCCGCCAGGAGGTGGGATGTCGATAACTGGGTAGTGTAACCGCACCCTAAATTCGCCATCGTGCAATCATATGGCAACCCCAGTCAGTAACAATCGCAGCCAACGTGAATCTTTTTCATTCGTCGATTTTGGATAAGAGAAGAAAGATGGCGGGCAGCGAATATACAAGTTTTAGTATCTCGTCAGTATTTCGTTTTTAGTATTTTTAATCAATTGAAAGTTCAACTTTGTATTTGACTTTATCTTTTATTTTGTAATTTGTTAAACGTATGACAATAAACGTCTATGTGACTTGTCGTCGCCAACAGTAGGTAAAATTCAACCTAGAGCTAGAACTAGAGAGCTAAATAACAAATAGCAAAGAAACGCAAAACTAGCAGAAACTAGCAAGTAAACAGCTGATGTATTAACTATTTTGTTTTATATGTATTTAACTATTGAACATATTTGGGCGAATTTTTGTTTATCCATTTTGACAGCTGCTAGTAAAAATATTACTAGCAGAAATTAGCAGGAGAACAAAAAAAAAAAATAAGAGCGTAAGAACGAGAGAGAGGTGCTAGTTTTTTGGTTTAAGAAACGCTTTCCAGCAGAAATTAGTGATAATATTTAATCTGTTATAATCTGTTAAGAAACAAAGCTATTATTTCACCAATTGCACCAAGAGTGATAGAACAGAAGATTGCCCCAATCGAGCTGAGAGCAACCGGGCGGGACGTCAACAAATATCAGAATGAGAGAGCAAGACGAACTGTACAAGAAAGACCAAAGACAGTATTGCCAAGTTTTGAATTTGAAAAACCACCAAATTTTTATTGTTATATTTAATGGACTTTATATGCATAAACAATTTTATTGTAAGGATGCCAATTCAAATTAATAAAAATCAATGTTTCTTGCACGACGGTCCAATTCTTGTGGCATGATTGAAGGTGCTGCCACATATTTTGTTGTCGCTTATGACTGTCACCGTGCCATGATTTTGTTTAAATTTTTGTAAAATTGCTTACCACACTTAAGATTGCTATAAATCTTGCATCCATTTATTTTTTTTTTCAAATTTGGTGTCTTCAAACTGAAAACAAAAGCACCAAAAATGTACCAAGCACCAAACTCAAAAATTTTCGCGTTTTGAATACCCACAGCAACAGTGAATGTAAACAGAAGTATTGTGTGATGTCAGCGAATGGGTGGATGCTGTCAAATCGACGAAGAGAGGGTTAGCGGTCCGCGAATGGCGTCACCTTCAATTTCTGCATCGTGCAATTGCACAGTATATACAGTAATAAACCTCTTTGAATACACCTCGGGGGAAAATCTGATCAGGGTTGCTAATGAGAAGGATCATGAATTTTGTTGATTCAGAGTTTCATACAAAATGACTGTGGTATGAAAGGGAGCAACAACCGTACTATGGCAGAGTGGCCCAAGTCATGATTGTGTAATAGTGACCGAAATTAATTACAAAAGTGTAAAAAATTGCAAATTATTATCTATTACTAGCCAATGCCCGCTTACTTCGCGGCGCCTAATAAGAGCTTTTGCGTTGGCCAATGCAAAAGAGCGTTTAAAAATAAAATTAGTCTGTAAAGTCAAAATTTTTGATTTAAGTTGAAACCACTAATACCATGTCCCCACCAAAAAGTTAACCATCTCAAATCGAACTTAACCACATCACTAACTATTGCTGTCCACACTGCGGTTTGAGGTTTATAAAACAGTACAAATGTAAAGAACAGTGTTCGGACATCCAAAAATCGATTCAGGACTAAGTTACTGCAAAAATCAGAGCAAAAACAAATAATCCGTACTAGATTGAATTTTTTATTTTTGTTTCTGACATTAATTGTTTGACTAAAATATTTTCTATTCATGCAAAATAAGAACGCGGGGCAATGTAAGGATAATATGTTACATATTTAGGTAATATTTAGCATTTTCTATATAGTATAGTATAGTATCTAACACTTAATTTTTTAAAAAGCAAACCTTTTCTACTTTATATAAATTTCATTCCACATATACTTTTTAACAAGTTAAGTAAAGTTCTGCATCCGCCAATTTGTACAGCAATACATCAAAAAATAACGAAGTTACTTTATTGACGCATTGCTATGAAAGAGTTACTTTTTAACAGTGAGATTTGGCTAACTTTCAATTTTTTAACTGAAATCGGTGGTGAACACTCAAAAAACGGCCCCAAAAGGGGCATAACATGAATGAAAAAAACGGAATAGATTGGAAGTCAAGCGGAGTAGAGGAGTAGATTTCAAATTTTTTCAGAAACCGGATTAAATCTAATTGATCGTAGTTGAGTCCAAACACTAGTAGGGAACGAATTCTTTACATTTTAACGCAAATGACCCACAGATGGCGGGAAAACACAGGGTTGTATCAGACTTTCGACGTGGTTTCGAGTTGGTTAGCTTTTAACCATCTCAGTGAAATGGTTAAGTGCTGTCATTTTTATATGGCGAAACTACGCTAAATCAAGTGGGTTATCGGGATAACCAACTCAGTAGCCATAACTACGTGGTTAGCTCCGGCGGGGACATGGTATAAGGCGCTGTATCCTCCTCACACATAGGCCAATAATAGTAACGCTGTGATACCATATGGAATACCAATCCCTTTCGGTATCATGAGCTTCACCGATGGTCTTATTTCCACCTGTGAGAACTCTGCCAGGTATGCGTAATCTTTTTGTATGATCTTGCAACTACAACATTGGTGCCATGCGTATGCCAATAAAAGTTCTTATAGGGAAACTCAAGAGCACAGAAGTGCTGTCCCACAGGATGAAAAGTTTTCCGGTACATTGCTAAATGAGTCGTGTGATCTCTTAAGTATCTTTCAAATGAAGCAATTGATATACCTACGGTTGTCCTTCCTTGTTAATTCACCACTTTTACAATTTGTGGTAAAATTTATGAACTGATTTCTGGGTAGATGCAAGACCGCATGATCGTGCATGAGGGCGTCAGTAAGACTTAACCCCATCCTTCATTTAGACATCTAAAAACTAAATTCGTATAACTTAAACATAGTGCCAAAGCAGACCAACCCCACGGGGTTTCTATACATTTCGTCTGCAGCCCCATCCATTGGGTTCATTTTCTGCAAAACCATTGCTTACCATAAAATGAATACGTGTTATGAATTTCAACCTTAACTCCAGCGGCACTAACCAGGTAAATTTTAATCAAAAGAATTTTCCATAATACAGGTACATAGCTCACATTTAAAATTTGAACGAAATCGGTTAATAAATAAAATTTTTATAAATAACTCTACTCCAGCACCACCTAGCGAGTTTTCTAGTAGCATGTAATTAGACCATATATGTATGTAAGATAACCTCCGACAATCTGACGGAACTCTATTCAGTGTTTTTTGAGTTTATTCCGAACAACGAAATCGGCTATCATTTTATGCAAATAGGTATGTAGATTATAGCGAAACTCGTAACAGCAAAGCTCCATTCTTTGTGAAAAATTCTTCAAAATTTTCACATAAATTTTACCTTACTGAAAATTAAAGACAAAGTTACAATAGTTCAATGGGATTTAGAAATCTAGGAGAAAATAATTCCCAATCGAATGATACTTGCGCGTTTACGTAAATATATATCGAGCCAGCCTTTCCAATAATTACCACTTTTCGCCATAACTACGGTATTGATAACATATGTAGCTGTGTAGAATTTCAGGACGTTACCGTTAGCAGTTCCAGAGATGAGCTATATGAGAAGTTCAGTTTGTATGGAAGGAAGGAGCCACGCCCCTTTCCCAATGCATTTGTAATATATGCATCAGTGCTAAGTTTCAGTTCCCCAGCGTAATTGGTTTTAGAGATATATTGGTTTTTTACGTTTTAGTCTGTATAAGAATTTTAGGAATAACCCGAGCTACATACCGAGTAAATTTTTGGTCAGAATGTTTATTTTCAAGGTGTTGCCAAATATGAACCAAGTGGATGTAGCCGTTTAGTAGTTTAGTGAAATACATCGTAAAGAGAACTGTATGAAATTGTAAAACGTGACGTCTCAGGTTTCTTAATTTTTTGGCAGCAACAACGAAAAGTTTAAATTTTTTGAGCGAAAAACCTTCCACACAGAAATAAAAAAAATTAAGTTTGTGGTTATATCAAGGCGAAATTTTGAGAACGGTCCGTTGCTAACTCTAAATACAAACAACGACGCACTGGAAAAAGTTAATACGTTCAAATACCTAGGAATAATGATCGACGATAAACTAAAACAAAAAAAAAATGGATTCTATATTTTCAATTAGAGCTCTAGCAATATGTACGTCGGTGAAAACTGCATTTAACTCCATACATTAGCTTTTGCGTGATGCGCTTACGAACATACAGACAAACATACCAAAAGTTTATATTTGGCTTCTGTTGATCTAATAAACCCCCTATTAATTTTTCTTTAACATCTATTATGTACAGATATCGGCCTGTTGCAATTTTATTATTCTCAAATACTCTCGTTTGATACCCATATGGCAACACTTAGTTTATATTATAAATTTAACTGAATTAAAGTTTTCAAATAAGTGGCAACCCGCTTCAAGAATATTTTCAAAAGTAAGCTTCCTAATCCTCTTTAGCTTAATATTCGTATTGCAATATTTCATTTATTTTAAAAATTTTAATGAATACAATTTTTCAATCAGTTGGCAAATCCCCCAAAAATGTTTTCAGCATTAAACTTTCCTAGCCTCTTTAGTTTGATGCCAATATTGCAATATTTAATTTATGCTATCAATTAAATTAAATTAAAGTTTTCAAATAGGTGGCAACCTTCCACAAAAATATTTTCAGCTGTAAGCCTTTGTAAATTTCTTTCTTTTGACAGCCATATTGCAGTATTCACTTTACCGTATCAATTGGCCTAAATTGAAATTTTAAACACAGGTGGCAACTCTCTAATTTTTTCTTCTATATTGGAAGCTAGATCTCTAGCGATACATCGGTGAAAACTGCATTCAATTCCATGTTTTCACCTGATGCGCGTACAAATATGTAGACAGACAGAGATTCAAAAATTCTAACAATTGTTTATTTGGCTTCTGTAGCTTTAATAAAAACCCACCATATTAATTTTTCTTTAATATCTATAAGGTACAGACATCGACCTGTTACAATTTTATTATATGTATAGATGTAGATATAGATTTGATTTATTTTATCAATTTAATATAATAAAATTTTTCAAACAGGTGGCAGCCCTCCCTAAAAATATTTTCGGCAATAAAATTTCCTAAACCCCTTCAGTTTGATACCCATATTGCAATATTCAATTTATCTTATAAATTAAATTAAATGTAAATTTTGAAACAGGTGGCAACTCCAAAAAAATATTTTTGGCTGTAAGCCTTCTTCAGCCTCTTTCTTTTGACGCCCATATTGCAAAATTAATTTTTTCTTATCAATTTACTTAAACTCCAATTTTTAAACAGGTGGCAACTCTCTAATTTTTTGCTTCCTATATTTTAGGTTAGACCTCTAGCAATACATCGGTGAAAACTGCATTCAAATCCATGCATTCGTTTTCGAGTGATGCGCGAATAAACATACAGACAGACAGACAGACAAACATTCTAAAAATGGTTGTTTTGGCTTCTGGTGCTCTAATAAAGACCCCCCACATTAATTTTCTTTAATATCTATAATGTACAGACATCGACCTGTTACAATTTTATTATATGTATAGATTATAGATACTAATACAGATTATCACAGTTCAGTGTTTAACTTGTTATATTACACCGTAAGTGATAATGACCAGTTAAATGCTGAAAACGGTAGCACTTAACCCGAATTTTCGCAAAAATGCACATTTATTTTCTAATATTCAGATATTCAACTCTTCGCCAGATGCAGTGGCATGTGAGGTTCACTAAGAGCTACTCATGAAGTTTGAGTAGCTCCGGGTAATGGACCATTGAGTGTACTGCAGGAGAATTCTGACAATCGCTACGCTAAATTTTCTTCGTTAAAATTCTCTATATGAAAAGCCTAAAAGTATACAACATGGAAGAGTAACACACGCGATGCGTAATCAACCAAATCTGGCACTGTGGAGGGCATGCAACTAGACGTTGCGTGTTGTTAGGGAGTCCCCAAGCAAATGCATGTACTGAATTTATACGGTAGCAATTCATAGCAATTACTATTTTATGTGTGCATGATTCATATATGTGACATTCTATAATTTTATGTTAAGTATTTTTGAGAAGCTATGGAGTTATGGAGTCTATAACTATACAAAACTTGTTTCTTTGGAATAAAGACTTAAATATATTCGAAAGTTTAGAATTATACTTGACAAATTCAGAAAATAACACAAAATTCACGTTTTACATAAAAATATCTTACAATGGAAATTTTTTAAATTTTAAACTTACATGTAAAAAAAAACTCCATTCAGTGCTATAATTACGATTTCTGTTTTCCAGTTTATAGAAACACAATTATGTGCTTAACTATTAATATTGTTCTTAATTAAGCACTGATATTATACGTAACATACATTTTGTTCATAAATAATACATAATAAGATATATTTTATCCTCGAAAAGAACTTTTTCTAATCATGAGGCGAAATTCCCCACAGTTGGTGTTGCCGTGCGCGCAAAACGAAAACGCTGCACACAACCCAAAAGTCGTCCTCGGGTACCAATTGGTGAAAAACTGAGAAAAGGTTTATTACTGTATATGGGGCGTTCCATACCAAATTGACGGGGTTCACACTTCAAGTGTTTCATTTGTTTGAAATTTTTAGGGTAGATGGACAAACATAAATAATAAATAAATATGAAATTTGAGCTTGACTAATACATTTTTAAAAACTTTACAGCACAAAAACAAATCGATTTAATAGTTTTCCAAATATATCGAGAACGTGGCGAGGAAAAAATTTGAAATAAATCACACATGCACTCATCAAAATTCTCCATGAAAAGAAATATAAAATTTTTTTTCTTGAAAAATTTTTCACATACAAATTTTTTTATTTTTATTTTATGGCCTTATAACAATTATATTCAACAACTGAAAGAAATCTGATAGGAAATGTGGTGATTTCCGAAATAGCTATCACTTCTACCATTTTTGCAAATTATTGTTGCTTTTCCATAATAAGTTTTCATTAAAAAACGGCCTCAAGCTCAATAAAAATTGTTGAATATAATTGTTATAAGGCCATAAAAAAAACAAAAAAAAAAACAAATAAGTTAAGGACGGGCACACCTAAAAGTTAAACATTCTAATAATAGAAATATTAACAAAAACCAACAGAACCAACAACCACTTGATCAAGTCTAAATAGCACTGCATTAGCTGCGCTTGATTGTAGTTGGCTTAACCAATGAAATAGCGGAAAAAGCAACCAGAATTCACAAGACAAACTGAGCACAGTGCGTAGGCAACTGGCTGAGTCAGTGGGATCGTCGGTTCAAATCGTACTGAAAGAAGTCTGATGAGGAAATGTGGTGATTTCCGAAATAGTATCACTTCTACAATTTTTTCAAATTATTGTTGCTTTTTCACAATAAGTTTTCATTAAGAAACGGCCTCAAGCCCAATAAAAATTGTTGAATACAAATTTTTTGATAAACAAATTAGTTTTTGAAAATATGCCATCTCAGAAAAAATTGAAAAAAATCACAATGGTATTGAGTATCGCGCAATATTTAAGTATAGTATTATGGGGTGCAGTCTACAATAATTTGAGTTAGGATTTTTTTTTTACACCGAAGTTGAGTAAAATGAGTACATTACAAATTTACAAATTTTTTCAATTTTTTTTTTAGAATTTTTTTAAGTATGGAGTTTTGTAGCCCATTAATTATTCGATTGCAAAACTCGCGTTAATTGTTTTTTAATTTTCTTTGAAGACGGTTTTGCGCATTTTCTTCTATAAGAAAAAAGTGCAAAAAGCCGTCAGCATAAAACATATTAAAAATCAACGCAATTTTGGAGTAGTTTAGAACTTGCAATTTATTATACTAAGCGCTTCCGCCCAGACAGTTAATTGAACACACCTCACCCGGAGCTCCGCAAAAATACTTACAGCCTCATTCTCTATTGCAAAACGAACGGTCGTTTGTGTCAGAGTCGTATCGTTCGTCTGTTTGTATTCCGTATTTCGAATACAAAAGCAGACGAAAACAGCTAATTCTTACGCAGCTATAAAGCAAGAAATTAACATTCTCTATTTCGAATAGTAGGCAAAATAACGAATTCTAATGTCAAATTCAAACGAAAACAATTTTTTCTATCGTTGTAATACATTTGAAATGGAACAATCTTCAAAAAAAGGTGATCTTGCAAAAAAGACAAGAAATATTTGCATTGTGGTAATAAAGTGTTCGCCTTCCACTGTTAAAAAAACTACTAGCACACAATTTGAGATGCCAAACCAAAACTGGCAAGGGACGCTCCTCTATTCGGAGCTGATAAAGCCACATTTGATGCCCAGTGGCACGAAGTGGCCAATAAACTAAATGCGTATGGACCTCCGCAAAGAAGTGTGGTTGAATGGGAAAAGGTGAGTATGAGCCCGGAACGAGCTCGGTAATGTCTGCTACTTTCGGTTACCGAATTTGTCTTTTATAAATATACATATTAGCCGTTTATTTTCAAAGTGGCATAAATCACTTGACATCTCTTGTGCTTAAATGACCGGTTCCTTGTGTGTGAACGGTTCGGTTATTCGTTTAACTTCATCCACCAAAGGAGGAAGGATTTGTCGTTAGCTTATGACTATAGAGCGATTTACAGATGCATTCGGTTACAAGCCGGTCATCGAAGCCAAAAGGTACGAAGTGGCTTATGCCACTTTCAAAATAAACGGATCATGTGTACATTAATATAGTTGATACATAGAAATACAAATGTGAAATGCTTTGAACAATATTATCCATACATTTGGTCTGACCTTAAAAGTCGGACTAAACGGAAAATAGTTGAGAACCAAGGGAATTTCAGTGCCACTGGCGGCGATCCATTCCTCAATACAACACTGACAGAAGTGGAGAAGTCTATCTACCACATCCTACTGATGTTAACGGCAGCAGCACCAAGTGGAACTGTACTTGGAATAGCTATAAATACAACACCCTCTACAACAGCACCATCAACAACAACACTACCAACAGCTTCACCACCAACAACATCACGACCAACAACAGCACCACCAACAACAATACTACCAACAGCTTCACCACCAACAACATCACGACCAACAGTAATACCCATGGCCATAAACACAACAGTAATGAACCGACCATCATCACCGAAGCCCATAAATATTAGTACTCCAACAAGGCCACCACCGCAAAATCGCAGAAATCGCCAAATCAGCCAAATAGCAGGCCGAAGCAGCAAAAATTCAAGCTGAGGCTTCGAAAAAAATGGCAGAAGCTGCAGTAAGACAGGCTGAGGCAACAAGAGCCATCGCGGAAAATTCGCAACAA
>NW_023458563.1:25685460-25749097 GCF_013731165.1 Rhagoletis pomonella
ACAAATTGCCGCAGCTTTATCAAGACTGGTTGATGCAATTGAAATTTTAATTGAAGTTTTCCAAAACAAATAAAATCTATAAACTCAGAATTTCCGCACAAAAATACGTAACTTTTATTTCAAACTTTTTTCTCGGAAATGTCTTTTTCAACCTCTAAATTCCCTTCAAATTTTAACTCGTCCTGAACTTCTAAAACGAACGAAAATGAAATACCAAGATGCTCTATCTTTTGGTCATATTATGTACCGACTTCCGGTTTCGACAGGAGGTAGGTTAAACTGAGCGTGAGTCAATTTTTTAAATGGAATATGCATGTTTTCATTACAGATTCGGATTCTGCAAGCAAAAATAAGTAACTTTTGTCGAATCCCTTTTTCTGAAATAAACTTCCGGTCGGTTTAAACCACTTCCGCTCGAAACCGGAAGACGGTGATGTGACCAAAAGATAGAATGCCCCCGACTTGGTAATTTATATTTTGGCATTTTCCACCTACAAAAAAAAAACATTTTCCTCCATTTTAGAAGGGGTTGACGGTTGTTTTGGGACACCCTGTATATCTTATGGTTTTCTTATTCACCTGGTAAAAATGGAAAATTGTATTGTTTTATTGCAAATTTTCTGCCATTGGCAAACATATATTTGTTGCAATTGAATGTGCGCCTTCAATTTCAATATCATTCATTATAACCCCTATTCTGCAACTCTTTCGTATTCGGACTTTGCTACGAATCGTAGGAATAGCATGCTGCAATTTTGTACGAAAACAATTCTGTGTCGGAGGGAAATAAAAGATGTAAATCGATGTGTGTTTGCAAGAAATATTGGTGGTGTTCATTTAAACCGATAAATTTGCCTTTCAAATATACATTTTTATCCACTGCTTTATATCAAAAAAGAATCTTTGTTGCCCCTTATCGAGAAACTTGGGTCCGGTTTAGTTATTTGTACAGTTATTTTCGGTTGTTGTGTCCAAACGCATAACCCGAATCCAAAAACTTTAACATACACGTGTAATCAAAGGATGCACATGTTATTTAAGATATGTAAATGTTTCAAATTTCCTACCACTAGCTGATTAATAAACTCGGTTTGCACTATGCACTTTTTGTAAATTTCGTTGTGGGTTCTGCGCAAAAATACTGTGGACGGCGCAGCCGGAGTGATATGCACAAGAAATGTTGTATACCTTTGACATGCGGAAGCCCCTCTTCCCCGCAACACAGAAAGGAGAATTCTACTTAGTAAGGGTTATAATCCCTAACGCGGCCGAAGGCAGAAGCAATCGCAACAGGTGGTGGACTTAACAAAGTGCATGTTTTCAATGGCTTTGAAGAAGCTGTTATTGCATTAACTGGATTAAGAACCAGAGCTTCATGCATAGGAGGAGTTCTGGCTTGTGGTTCCACAATTCATCAGAAGCTGACATAGATGCGCCCACGGTTACTATGCCCGACAGCTCCGCATACCTTTGTGAACCCATTGCCATAGCGCCCTCTTACTCTGCTGCTATAATTGCAAATGCATCAGAATCCATAATTTTCCTCAAAATATGTAAAATTAACCAATTTTACAATAAACTAGCACATGATGAGTGTTTTTTTTAAATTCCTTTCCACTTTATTTTCCTTCATTCAGCTAACAACTGATAGCTGGCGATGTTGTACATGTTTCCGCAAGGGTTGCAGCATGTGGATTTTTCGTTTTTCGTAGCGTAGCTACGAATTACGAAAATTCGGCTTCTAGAATAAGGGGATATGTCTTGAGGTAACTGAGTGGAAGGGAACATATCATTAAAAGAAATGCACACGTTATGTAATGCGCAACACGCAATTATAATTTTTGTGGTTTTTTCGGCAGAATAATGTAGTCCTCGTGATCCCATTATGCACCGAAAACGATTTTTCAAAACGTTTCAATTTTTAAAGCCCCTCTGGACTGCATCTCTGGGCATACGGAATGGTGTCATCAAATATGGTTGCAGTGGATAACCAGAGTCCCCTGTGGAGAACAAATTTTAAAAGTATCACCTATTATATTTATACTGTTATTTTTTAACCCTACCGCGGAGCCACGTATTGGTTTTCCCACTATGAAAATCTGCTTTAAGTAACTGTTCTGCTGTCCTGTGCTTCCATATAAAAGCGTCGTGGTTAGCATCTACATAAGTAATTATCATATTGTGATCACAAATCTGTTAATTATACTCTTTTGTACAATATATACATTTTTAATCTTTCGACTACATAATATGTAATAATATAACTTGGATTTCTTGACTACAGCCACCACACACAATCACACATATAAATTTGTACTGACCTTTATATGTATGTATGTATACACATATGGTTAGGCTTGATGAGTCTATACACAAATAGTATAACTATACTTACTGCCATGACATTTATACTATGAAATCCCTTCCGATTATGGTATAAATGTCTTCGGTTGAAACCAGGCGATCTAATTCGTACATGTGTACCGTCGACTCAGCCTATGATAACCGGTATGCCAAACTTGTTAAAGAAGTGCTCTTCTCCCTGAGTTCTTGTGAAGCGCACCCATTTGTTGCAAAATGTTCTCAAAAATGCACAAGCACTCCGTGATTACCTTTGCAACTGTTGATTGGCTCATTCCTGATCATTCGTTTCCAACCGATTTTTGGTAGCTACCTGTGGCAAGAAAACGAAGAAAAGTTGCCAATTCTAATTGAGCTGGCAGGTGAGTTTTCCGAAAAGTGAGCTTCATATGTATTTTTGTTTCTTCAAATATGTGTGAAAACAGTTCCTTGCCCATCCGGAAGTTCGCAACAAACCTACGTATTTTTTTAAAAATCAGTAATCTGCTTCTGGGAAAATACAAGAATTTACTTACTCGGCCTTCGGCAGCTCCAACACATTTGTTGCGTCCCTTACATTGCGTCTTTGGACGCCTAACTCCACATCGTCGGAACGTTCATCCTAAAAGTAAGCAACCGCTGCATACATTATAAAATTACAAATTTCGAACACTAAAACCACCTCTTTTTGAAATTCACAAATATTTCGTTAAAAAACAAGCAAACGCCAATGTAAACAAACGATTACATATATAAAGAAATGTATGTAAACAAAAAAAAAGGGGCAGACAAATATTCAAAAGTTTCCTTAAAAAAGATAAAAACTTTGAAAAAAGTATTTTTTTTTTGTAATACTTAAATTAATACATAGGGTAACTACGCTTTTGACAAATGCTTTCGTCTCACATTTTGTTACAACCTAAGCAACGTAAGGGTTGACGAATAGCATAGGGCATACCAATGCTAGACGAAATCGTCGGGAGACGATTCGTTCGTCTGAGCTTTCGTTCGCAATAGAGAATGAGGCTGTGAAAATCAAAGTATAGAATGTCACAAATATAAATCATACCCGCATACAATAGTAATTGCTATGAATTTCTACCGTATAAATTCAGGTCATGCATTAGTCGGAGACTCCCGTTGGTTATGGTGTGTTTAAAGTTCAGCCAGCGCATTCAATGGTCCATTACCCGGAGCTGCTACAATATGTAGAGTAGATTTTAGTGAGCCTCACATGCCACTGCCTCTGGCTACAAGCTGGATATCTGAATATTAGAAAATAAATAGCAATTATCTATTAAAATTATAAGAAAAGTGTTTGTTTACAAAATTACCTGTGCCACTCTGCCATAGTATGGTTGTTACTCTCTTTCATATCACAGTAATTTTGTATACAACTCTGAATCCGCAAAGTTCATGTTCCTTCTCATTAACAACCCTGACTAGATTTTACCCCTAAGGAGTACTCAAAATGGTTTATTACTATCTATACTAAAGTCCAGCGCAGGTGTATTTTCCGCATTTCGTTCAATAAGTACTCCTTGCATTGTACTCTACTCCCAACACATTGTTACTCTTTTTCCGCATACATACACTACTTGGCTTTGAGAGAGTAAATACTTGACGTACTTGCTATGACTCCACCAAAGTAGGTACTCTACTTTCTCTCATCGCGTACGAGAGATATTTGCTGTTGCCAAAAGGGAGTAGCAAATCTACTCTCTGTATACTTGTAGTACTGTAAGTACTTGCGTATTAAATTTCAATTCTGGTTGTTAGCCTACTAGTTGTTGAAAGTTCAGCCAGCGCGAAAGAGTAAAAATAGAATATGGAAATTGACGATGTAAGGAAATGTTTACGGCCTTATTTATAAAAAATAGCGTAGATTTAGACAGTTGTTTAATGTGACATTTTCATAAAACTTTTTTCTATAAAACTATTTGCAGTCATAAACCAACAGATAAGTTGTTAAAAACAACAACTGCTATACGAAATAAAATTATTAGTGGCAAATCAAAATTTTGAAAAGTGCCGATTTTCACATTCGATAGGACATGGTAGCGACGAGATGTACGAGCATTGTTTTCTTAAGAGCTGCATACTGATTTAAGAAATTTTTTATAGAAGCAAATTTATTTTCCATTTATTGTGCGTAATTTTATATGAATTTTTAGTTTTTCTTGAGAGCCTTTACAAATAAAAAAATTTCGAAATATGTACACACATACGCAGCCATATAACTTGATTTCAAGAGACGCATAACGATCACTGATTTTTTTTAGCAACGGTTGCGCTCAACTGCTGCGCCTTCTGAACCTACCCATTGATAGCTTTTTTTTTGATAACACTGTGCGACAGCTCAAATCGGTATTGAGTAAAACCAAATTCAAGAGATAGTTTTTGAATTTCATTGAGTTTTTTTAATAACTACTAAAATTAGAGGTGTATATATGTTTTCTTCGAAAATACTCAAGTACTACTAGTGAGTACTCTACTGTCAAATACCTTTTACTCGCAGTAGTTGCGGAAGGCAAAGTAAATACTCTACGCGTCTTGCTATTGATCGGTAGTTTACGTACGTTTGCAGAAACTGGTTTATGCTTACTCACACTTGACCCGAACGATGAGAGTAAAGGTGGGAAAGTATTTGGGCGGCGATCGGATGTCTTGTTAGTCTTGGAATTGCGCAGGAGTTTAGTATATACTATGCTTTTTTGCCATACCCACGATTGAGAGAAATAGGGATTGCGTCCATCGCGGTACCGCTAATCCGCTCTTTGTGAATTTGACAGAACCAGCTGTGTGCGTGACGTCATCTTGGTTCAATTGTTGATTGAAAACCAAATAACGATTTAACTGTGTACGGTTTAGTTATTTGCCCAATAATTTCAGGCTATTGTGTCCGAATGGGTGACCCGATCAAAAAATGTTACACACACACACACTTGTAGCCAAGGGTCTACACTTTATTGTAAAACCTAATTTGGTAATTTGCGATCGCTAATTTATTAATAAATTCGGTTTGAAAAATTCACTTTTTTGTGAATTTCGGAATGAGTTCTACGCAAATGTATTGTGGATGCTATAGCCAGAGTTATATGCACAATACATGTTGAATACCTTTGACAATAGAAAGGTGTACTGCACAAAAATACTGTTTATCGAGTTTACATTTCCAGTGTCAAAATGCTAATTTTAGACCATGTTCCAATGGTTTCCCAGGGGTTTCGAGGGATCAGGTGTGACAAAGTGTGAAGCGCGTTAATATATCTGCGTAGTTTTACACAATTATTGAAACATTACAAGGTAAAATGAAGTCTGCAGTGGCAAATTGTAAAAGTGAAAACAAAAGGCAAGCGTGCGATATAAGTAATTTTTTTTCTGTACATATCTACATACATATAACTTAATGCATTTTTCCAACATACGGCATGTGCTGAAAATCGTACTTACCTAAAGGGCTACATGCCCAAAATCATTGCTACGTGTTCCTATTTAATTAAACTTTGTATATTTATTAATTCCTGCAAAATTGAACCATTGATATTAATACTTTATTCCGCATATTTTCCTATGTGTTTTGGCATTTCTCTCTCTCTCAATTGCACCAAGATGTCGTAACGCAAAAATTTCGCTCAAAAATCCTCTCTCATGGGTGCAACTTTTTATTCTATCATTCTTGTGCCATACCAATATTAGTTGAATAAGACCGCCTTCGATTCGCAAATTTTCTGCTCGCAATGTTTGAGTTCCGCTTGCTTGCTTAACGAAAAATTTTTATCTGAATGCAACAGCCAAGTAAATTATTAGCGATGACCGATGGCGAGTTTGCTTGTACCTCATTGAATTCGCTCTTTTCGCTCCAAATGTTGGCGAATCGAAGGCGGCGCAAGAATGATAGAAAATAAGATTGCGCCCTCAGCCTTGCTGTGACGTCATGAACGAAACAGTATGAATAGCAGACAAAGAAGTGGGAAAATTCCATACAAATGATAAAGAAAATTGCGAACACTCACTTAAAATTGTAAAATAAAGAATATATATTAGTTTATTATGAGTATTATTGGAAGAAAAAGCTAAATAAATGTGCCAGGCATATATGTGACGAAAAGCAACCTAAAAGTATGTTCACATATCAATATTATCTCAATCAAAGCTCGTTTTTTAATCTCACCGTTTACACAGGCAAATCTCAGATTATTAGCTGTCAAATTTGTTGTGCTTGTTATTCTCACATCCCAAGGAAAAGTTATGTTTCTTCTCTGTGGCACCGTGATCACGTTTTTCTGCTATATTAAGCAATATAAATATATTTTAACTTAACATTTTATTAAAAATACCTTTACGAACCTCTTTTCCTTGCTAGCGTCCATTTTTGTTTACTTTTACATTTGGCATTTCTCCTCTTTTTCGCAAAAACAATCGATAAAACTAGGATGGACACCGAAAAGTTATCGGTTAAATCTGAGATTATTTTATAATTACAGATTAACAAGGGGCGAATTTTATATGGCTAATCTCTTGTTCTAATTACAGATTAGGGTGTTAAGCTCGAAAATGAGGATAATCTACTTATATATGAACCTAGTATAAAGTTGCCTAATTGGAAAAGCTGTGGGTCAAAGTATCTAAATGAAATCGAAGTGGTTTTGTGTTTTCTATTAAAAATTTTATTGCACACATATATTGCTGAATATCAAAAAGGAATTAATAAATAATAACACTCAGTTACAATTTTAGGGAATAGTTCTTATAAATAATGTTTTTTTGTGGTTGAAAGGACTTGATCGCCGGCAGGAACTTATCAACTTCTGTGCCAAAGTCACAGCAAGCGGAAAGAAAAAATAGTTGGTTATCAACGATTTGCCTCAAATATCGTTATTGAAACTCGCCACTGAACACTAAATTTGTAAAAATCACCTTTTTTTCTTAATTGTTAGTTTGTTGTTCTTTGTGGTAAACTTTCGTTTCGCTTATCTTATGACGTCACATCACAGAAGCTGCCTGTCAAACTCAAACCAAAAATGATAGCGGAACGTTCAGGGCGCAATTTTCTTTTCTATCAGTCTTGATGGTTTATAATTCAGCCTTCGTGGTCGAGAAGGCCGCAAAAAACAATTTTAAAAATATTAAGTTTTACAATAACTAAATAAGTTATTCAATATGGCCCGGAGTTGTAGTCAAAATAAAGTCGACTCTAAAGTTGACTGCAGCTTTTTGACACAATTTTCGACGGTTTATCTGTCAACATAGCTGCAACTAGCTTTAGAGTGGGCTTTATTTTGACTTTAAGTACGGGCATATGTCTTTTTTAGAGCAACTTTTCAATTGGACGCTTACCATATAATTGTCGTCGAGTGTATATGTTGGACTTTGGACTTGCACGGCAGTACACAACAGGAACGGGCGAGGTTCGTTGCCCCCGTGCCGCGGCTGGATTCCGTGGAACTGTGCGATACGCATCCATAAACGCCCATCGCAATCGAGAAATGGGTCGCCATGATGATTTGTGGTCTTTGTTTTATATGCTAGTCGAGTTTGTGAACGGCCAATTGCCATGGCGAAAAATTAAAGATAAAGAGCAAGTAGGCTTAACGAAAGAGAAATACGATCACAGAATTTTACTGAAACACCTGCCATCTGACTTAAAGCAATTTTTGGAACATATACAATCGCTAACATATGCCGACCGGCCTGACTATGCTGTAAGTATGCCTTTATCATAAAACTTATTGATAATCTCTTCATTACTGCCGCATCATCATCATAATCAATAAAATATTTGTAGATGTTGATCGGATTATTTGAGCGTTGTATGAAACGCCGAGGTGTGAAAGAATCGGATCCATATGATTGGGAAAAGATTGAGACGGTTAATGCAACAACTAGTCAAAATACGAGTACTTTGCAAATGCAGGGTAAAAATGAGTTCATACACGGGAATATCACACAAATGACAGTGGCAGCATCTAACGCCAGCGGGACGGAATATGTAAGAATTTTTTTATGTTTTTGAAGTGAAACTTC
Organism: Rhagoletis pomonella; assembly: GCF_013731165.1. Lineage (NCBI taxonomy): Eukaryota > Metazoa > Arthropoda > Insecta > Diptera > Tephritidae > Rhagoletis > Rhagoletis pomonella. The sequence goes on from NW_023458563.1 coordinate 25,693,828, forward strand.
TTCAGTAGCGAGGTGAAATAAAAAATCGTCTGGAAAGAAACTGACAGTTGGGATGCAAGATTAGTGCATCTCTCTCTTTTCACTCCTTTTGCCGCCTACAATAATATTTGGAATGTGTTATGGAAACATGATACAGAGCCTACCAAGACTAAGATAATAATGATTTTAAGATAAAGTTTAGATTGAAATTGAGTTTGAGAAAATACTATTGGCCCTAAAACCGTGTAGTTAAATTCATATAATTTCTAAACAAGAGGCCTGGGCTGGGAATATAGTCATATCATCTTTGTCGGTTCTGGTATTTAATCAGCCTGCAGAAGACGTGAAAGAAGTCTGGGCTCACTGTGGCCACAGCTTGAGCACATTCACCTCCTACCGTCGAGAGCGCTACTGAATTTTCTGAGATCGCGTGCGCAACTCATTTAATATTTTTATATATGAAATGAAGTGGCAACGCCAAAACACTGAATTGATATTCTTATTTTGCACATCTGGCAACTGTTGTTGCTAGAATGTTTTCTTATTCATTTTGATCATTCATTCTCACACTTTTATTTGTAATGTACTTTTCATTCATATTATTTATTAACTAAAATAAACATTCATATTTAAAAGTGGTGTCAAAAGTTGAATTTAAAAGATGAGTCTTACAACGGAGGATCTGAAGACAGTAATGGATGCGCCAGCAAGCGCGATTCGAGTAGCTGTGACGGAGGCTTCACAGAATGCTGCGGCGAATGCAAATGCAAGTCATCCGGTGTTACCCAGATCCGTTCAGTATTGCGGAATACAAATCAGAAGACAAATCCTCAGTGCAGGATTACTTCACACGTATGGATTGGGCTTTACAGTTGAGCAAAGTCCCAGAAGAGGAGCAGCACAAATTCGTGCGTGTACACATGGGGGCAGAGCTCAGCGCTAAAAATTCTTGTTAGCCCGAAAGCACCAGACTCGCTCAACTACAGCGAAATAAATAAATGCCATTTTGATCCGCCATTTTAATGGCTCGCGAAATCAGTATGCTGAAAGTATCAAATTTCGACAAAGTAAGCAGCAGAAGTGAGAGTCGATTTCCAAGTTTGCACTTCGTTTGAAAAGTGGCGCCGCATACTGAGAATATGGCGAATTCTTAGATAGGATGCTGGTGGAGCAGTTGTTGTATGGCGTGGAATCACGCGCTATTTGTGATGAGGTTATAGCGAAAAAACAAAAAAAAATTGCTTAAGCACACGAAATTGCACATACAATCGAATTAACGCAAAGTGCCACATCAGATTTGAAGTGCGAAGAATTGTTGCAGCCAAGTGAGCCAACGTATAAATTGGGATATGTGTCAAAACAAAAAGAAGTGCAAATTAGAGAAATGCGGATGCAAAACTCTTCGGTGCAAAAAGCGAATTTTAAGTTTGTAAAGACAGATAGGCGATTTACAAGCTACACGAGTCATAAGGTTAACTGCATTAGGCGGATTGTAGTAACCGCGACAGTGGGGGAAAACTTCACGACGACTAAATTTGTATATCGTTCAAGGAGATTGCGATACACTGTGCGGCAGAGAATGGATCTCGCAATTTGCAAGAGAAATAAATTTGACTGAATTGTTTTCGTCATCCAGCCAGATCAAATCCATAAATTCGACCACCTTAAGACTTTCGGTGAAAGTTGAGTGGGCCACCTGCAAAAGTAAAGCTCAAAGCGGGAGCAACACCAATTTATGCGCGGCCACGCGAAATACCAAAGACGATGAGAGATGTGTATGCCAAGGAAATAGATCGTAAAATTCAGTCAGGTTTCTACAAGAGAGTGGAGCATTCGGAATGGACCTCAACAACACATGTAGTTGCGAAAAAGAATGGAGGCATTTGCATCACCGGCAATTATAAGCCCACGGTTAACCCCAGGATGATCATTGACGAGCATCCGATTCCAAAAGCAGAAGATTTGTTTAACAAAATGAAAAATACTACAATATTCTGTCACTTAGATGTAACCGATGCATATACGCATCTTGCAATTGATGATGATTTTGCGCACGAATAACATTAAACACCGCGACGCATTAGTACTCGTGCGGTGTATGGGGCTACAAATATTACCGCTATATGGCAAAGAAAAATGGAGGCAGTTCTACATGGGGTGCCAAACGTGTTCAATTTCTTTGATGATATTTTGGTCTTTGCTGAAAATTTCGAGGAGCTGCTGAGGGTGGGTGTTGGAAACAACGCTAAATCGCATCAAATCGAACGGTCTGCATTTAAATAAGTCGAAGTGCGTTTTTGCGAGTCCATCAGTGGAGTTTCCGGGCCATCGCATCGACGCGCAAGGCGTGCATAAATCCGAAACACACATTGAAGCTGTATTGAACGCTTCCAAGCCGACGACATGCGAAGAGCTCCAACTGCTTTTAGGGAAAGCCACGTATTACGCATTTATTCCGGATTTGGCGACGAGCCCGCGGCCACGGCGAGATATGCTGAAAATAGACGTAGACTAAATGCAAATGCAGCGTTTTCTCGGCTAAAACAGACGCTGGTTTCACCTCAAGTTCTAATGCCATACGACCCAGCACTACCGGTACTACTTGTAACCGACGCGAATCAAATATGACTAGGAGCTGTGGTTTCACACCGTTTAGAGAACGGGACTGAACGACCAATTGCGTAAGCGAGTCGAACGTTGAATGCTACAGAACAGCGTTACCCGCAAATGGACAAGGAGGCATTGGCAATTTATGGGCAGTTCAGACATTTTTCAAATACTTGTATGCGCGTTATTGGATATTTGTCACAAATATTACAACGTGCTAAATCACTTCCAGTACTTTGTATAAGCAGAATGGCTAATTACGCATACTTCCTAAGCAGATTCGATTTCGAAGTTGTTTACAAGAGTTCAAAGGCAAACACTAACGCCGATTATCTTTCACGTGCCCATCTCCTACGACCGCAATCGTTGCAAATGAAGCAGATGCAGAAGGCATCAATATCGAATCCAGACGAATATGACGAGTTCGACTATTTCATGATTCGCCAAATCAATCAACTACCGTTAAGTTCAGACCGCATTGCAAGGGAGTTCAGAAAAGACGAACGGCTCGGCAAAATAGTAAAACTGCTTGAAAGCGGCCATTGCTTGAAGAGGGCAGGCTACAAGTCCGCAGAAGTCAATTACAAGCTATCATCAGGATGTTTGACGTTCGACATCGCGTAGTTATTCCACCAAAATATCGAGACAAGCTACTTGACAATTTACACACATCACATTTGGGAATTGTTAAGATGAAAGGGATTGCGGGCTCATACTGGCCGGGCATAGACAGCGATATAAAAAACATGGCCAACCAATGTGATTCATGTGCGAGACAAGCAAACAGACCAGAAAAAAGTAGAGATCACCATTGGGATTATCCCAAAGGACCGTGCGAGCGCATCCATATCGACTATGCGGGGCCGTTCGAAGGAGCGATTTTGCTGATAATCTCTGAAGCATATAGTAAGTGGTTGTAAGTGAGGATTACAAAGTCGATCACGGCAACATCTACAATTGCTTTGCTGGACGACGTATTTTCGGCTTACGGCGTGCCGCTAACTGTCGTTTCTGACAATGGAACAAATTTCGCTTCTGCAGAATTCAACCATTTCCTGACATCAGTCGCTGTTAAATATCACAAGTACTCAGCTCCGTACCATCCTGCAACCAATGGCCAAGTAGAGCGCAGCGTACAAACAGTAAAGAATGCATTGAAAGCGATGGGTACTATAAGCAGTTCATTGCAGAAAAAACTTGAACGAATTTTTAAGGCAATACACAAATGCACCGCACTCGACCGCGGCTCACCAGCACAATTGTTTATCGGACGCCAGCTGCGAACACGGCTGGATTTAGTTCGACCAGAGGAAATTTGGAAGAAGGTAGAAGAGAAGCAGCATCTGCAGTCCAAGGAAATTGTAAGAGAGTTCGAGCCAAATCAAAATGTTTCATTATGAAATACTCTTTAACGGAAAAGGGTAAAAAGGCATGTAGATCAAATACGAAAGGGCCCCATAGGGCATGAGAGAAAATCGCCTGGAGTTGATTATTGTAAATCGAGGTTTTCAACTAAGCGACAGCGAAGCAGCTGCTTCAAGTAAAGCAGATCTCAGCGAATCTGATCCGCAACGACTGGCTGTTGAGTCGGCGCAAAACAGGGCTTTACAACCACACCGCATATAACACCGGAAATAATTCCGGAGTCAAGCGAGGTCCCTTCAGCTCCACGACGATCCACTAGACAGAGGAAGGCTCTAGTTCCATTCTCACCGTAACTCGTGCAGAGTAGGGAAAAATGTTACATATGAAATGAAGTGGCAACGCCAATACATTGAACTGATATTCTTATTTTGCACATCTGGCAACTGTTCTTGCTAGAACGTTTTCTTATTCTTTTTGATCGTCCATTCTCACACTTATCTTTGTGATGTACTTTTCATTCATATTATTCATTAACTAAAATAAACATTCATATTTAAAAATATATATCTAACCGATTAAATATTCCCAATATAATATCCTCAATTACTTTTAATAATTATTATTAAATTATAATGGATAATAGAATTTTCTGCGGTATTAAACGTAAAAGCGGCGGCTGTGGTGTAGTGGTTAGCAGTGCGCGCTACCATTACGCAGGGCCTGGGTTCAAGCCCAGGTTCCGAATAATATCAAAAACAAAAGAGAATAAAAAGTTTTTTCTAGTAGCGGTCGCCCCTCGGCAGGCAATGGCAAACCTCCGAGTGTACTTCTCCCATGAGAAACAGCTCCTAATAATACATGTATAAACGTAAAAGAAATAAACCGGAAGGAGTTTCACTTCACAGCGCACTCATTTTATTTTGCTTACCTGTTTAAATTGTCGCCCATACTTTCAGCTACGACGTCGCAACGATATCGATACAGCACTAATGGTTTCAACTGAACCAGTAAATTTTAAAGAAAAGGTATTAAAACGGAATTTAGAAATACCCTCACTCATACATCCCTTAAAATAAATTTCATTACTTATAATCGGTAGGTCGATAAGAACTGCAACGCCACATCTCCGTCTCCACAAGTAGATGGTCTTTTGCACAATTTCAGCTCATGCAACCAAAATAGCGCTCATAAAGCACATCCTGCAACCCCCACACCGGTAGCTGCTTCTAGTAGCGTTCGCGGTGTCAAAACAACCGAACAACCGCAAGATCAACAAAACCTAACAAAGTTGCAGTCTCATTCACACCTAAATACATCGAAAACTCCTTCAGTCTTGCCAGCGACTGCTGTGGCTCTATCTATAGGTGCAATAAAAACAACAACAGCCGCTACGTCCTCTAATCGTGCGGAAATCTCGGCTCCGAGCTCTTCACCGCAGTTGTCTACACACAAACATCATAATCAAAAGCAGTACAACCAGCAACAGTATACTCATGGTCAAATACATACCCAGCATATGTCTAAAGCTCCATCTACGCCAGCAGTAGGCCAAAATTATACTTCCCCTATTCAGGTATCTACAATTCATTCGCCTTTAGTAAGAAAAATCATTTTTAAGTATGTAAAGCTTAAGGGATATCTTCTAAGAAGTATTTAGTTTTCTGCCATATTATTTTCAAGGGACGCCACCTGTTTAACTTCGAAAAGTATTGCATTAAATATTTTCATTTATGAAAGCAGAAGAGCAAAACAAAAACAGTCTTAGTAGCATTTTTCCAGTTAAAGAAGATCGTGATGAAGAAGAAGTTATGGCGGACGATAGATCTGTTTTATCGTCAAAAGTTTATTTAGAATAATTTTGAGTTGCGACTTTTTGATTGATGCGATATATGTTTTTAAAATTTTTTGTGAGCGTGAGTAAATTTGAAACTACTTAATAAGGACAGAATAAAACATATACTGGGAGAAAAAGTAAAACTTTGGAAAGTTTAACGGTTTAGAAACAAGCCTGATAAATCATAATTTGAAAAATTGCACAAGATTTTTGTTCTGGGCTACAAAATTCTCATTACACGAGCACTCTTAAGGTTAACATATTTATGGGTCAATAATCGATTACAACGCAACCTCAGTTGGGTTGCCAATGAGCAACGCCTTTGAATTGAAAATGTATATTATGAATAGCAACTATAGTTAAGAGCTATAAAGTCATTCCCAAGACAGCCGGTTCTACGTAACATAACGACTCGGGTTTTACCCGACCAAGGGCTGTTGTTTCGGCGATCTAACCCCGTTTATTTCGGCGAAGTATCACAGAAGTTGTTCGTCCATAGGGCTACATTTGCTACGTATTCTTCTGCTCAGGGCTGGCATCGATTCAAACCCAGGGCCAGAAACATATACCTGCTGTGTATGCCAGAGACTACTACACCACAACTCTACCTCAGTCAAGTGCAATGCTTGCGACGGGTGGAGTCACCTCAGAGTCTGCTCAGGACTACGCACCCATCGGCAGTGGACCGCATCATTCGTGGCCCCCTGCTGCTCAAATAGAGCAGCCTTCGCGGCTAACCCCAGTCCACCTGAGCTGTTCAACACACACACCACAGCACCACAACACAGCAACACAATAAACCTCGCCACAACCACGACAGACCACACAACAGACACAAACGCACCACGACACACACGCCGCCGCCAACAACTCCTGGTTCCTCCTACAATCTGCACGGTATGTCAGACCAGGATATTCCGTAACGTGACATCAGTCAAGTGCAACACCTGCCTTGGCTGGTGCCACTTTAGGGCATGTTTAGGTCTGCGCACCACGCGAGAGTGGACGAGGAACTACGAGGGCAAGTGTTGCGCTGCTCGGTCGCAAACCCCAATTGCGACGCCACCCACTACCACCACAAGGCGGCATCCTCCACAGCAGCACACACTGCCAATGGCGACAAGACAAGACACATCCCTCACGCGCTGCATAACAACACGTCTCCCGAACCAAATGAGGCTCCTTCAATTTAACTGCAACGGACTTCAGGGCAAGATCGAGGAGATCACCGTCTTCATGGGAAGGTATGGTATATTGATAAGTGCGGTCCAAGAGACGAAGTTGCACAGCAATTCAACATTGTTAATATGTGCCGGATACAACGTGCACCGTCGAGATCGCGAGCGAGATAATGGTGGTGGCTTACCGTTCATCACGCACCACACCGTACAGTATCGTCTTATTGAAGCAGACATCGACCGCAGGGATACCACCCTAGAATGTTAGGGCATTGCTATCCGGTAGAGCGATGTCGAGCTCGAAATATTTATCGTTTATATACCCCCTGTATCTAGCTGCCCGGCAGGATATCACCCTGATGTAGGTGCGCTCCTCAGAGGTGAGAACCGTAGTAGTTGGTATTTGGTGACTTTAATGTGCACCACGATCTTTGGCATTCAAGCCTGTCAAACAATCGTAGGGGAACAGACTTGGCTGAGCACATAGCCGATTCGACATTCTGCACAATGAACGACGACGCACCCACCAGGATTATGGGCAGCTGCTGCAGCTCGCCAGACAACAATTGTCATGGCTGGTCTGATAAATAGCGTATCATGGCGACCTATGCTGACTTTGGCATCAGACCATCTGCCCATAGTCATTTAGATCGATAAACCAACACATTGCTTCCGCTGAACACCGGACCTATATAAACTTTTCTAAAGCTGATTGGAAAGGCTTCGCGGAATGTACTGAGAGAACCTTCGCTGCGCTCCCCACACCAACCGACGCCCACCTTGGTGAACGGAAGTTCCGCAGGTTTGCCACTGCTGCTGCAGCTCGCTTCGTACCGGCAGGATGCATTACGGACCCCCGTCCAAACTTCCCTTCTGAAGCGGCTGTTCGCCAGGCCGATCCCGGAAATCCCCGTATCAGGGATCTCAACGCTGAGATTCGGCAGCTTGTGAACGAACATAAGCGGAAAAAGTGGGAAGAGCATCTGAAGACTTGTAGCTTCACCTCTGGTGGGAGTAAGCTTTGGTCAACCGTGAGGTCACTGTTCAATCCGACGAAGCACGACGACAGGGTCGAAATTTCTTTCGGCCACCATGCTGGAGAGACACTAGAAGCCTTGCTGCTCCCGTATTTTACGAACCACCAGACCCCAGCGAAGCATCATCCGTAAAGTGCACAGTACAACAACAGCACTTAACGCCATAAACACGCAGTTAACACGTGGCCTAAACCGCGACCGTCCCTGTGAGAGAACTATTCTAGTAGCATTGGACCTGTCAAAGGCGTTTGACACCGTCAGCCACTCCACGCTACTAGCAGACATAGAGGTCTCCTCTCTCCCACAGAGGCTCAAACGGTGATCGGCGAATTATCTGAGTGTTCGACACTCGTCGGTAATGTTTAGAGATAAATCGAGCAAACTCAGAAAAATAAAATAGAGGGTTCCACAGGGTGGTGTCCTTTCCCCACTACTGTTTAACTTTTACATTTCAAAGCTCCCTGAACCACCAGAGGGAGTCCCGATTGTCTCTTAAGCCGACGATTGTTCGGCGGGTCTCTCCCAGCTCTCTCGCTTCTTCACTGCAAGGAGCCTTACCCTCTCCCCTACAAAATTTTCTGCGACCTTGTTCACCACCTGGACATAGGAGGCAGACTACCGCTGCGAATTCACGTCGATGATACACCAATTCCGACGGTGATAACCCCAAAATACTCCGAGTAACCTGCTCTCCTTCTCTACGCACGCAACCGCTATTGTCAACAAAGTACAGAGCCGCAACAAGGTCCCCAAGTCGCTAGCCGGCAGTACTTGGGGCAAAGACAAATAAACGTTGCTGGCAACATACAAGGCAATAGGCCGGCCGTTTTTAAATTACGCAGCACCAGTGTGGTCGCCGGGGACTAGTAGGACGCTGTGGATGAAGCTACAGACAACACAAAACACTGCACTTAGGATAGCGACTGGATGCCTTCGGATGTCGCCAGAATACCACCTGCGTGACGAGGTGAAATGCTCCCACTAAAGGAGCATAACAAAATGCTCTGCAAGCAGTTTCTAGTTGGGAACCGCAGACGTGATCACCCGGGTAGACAACTGCTTGCAGAAGAGCCCTCGCCCAGGCACGTCAGGAGCCATCTACGAACTGACGGATGAAGTCCAGAGTTTAATTAAGCAACCTGTGGACCCGTCAGCATATCGACATGCCCTGAATGGCATTTACAGGGAGTCAGTCTGGAGTTATGTAGTCTCCAGACCTGTGAATGCCGTTGCAGGCGCACAACCACCGGACATCGACGAGACGGAGCTTCATCTGCCTCGGGAGACTAGAACCACAATAGCCCAACTTCGCTCTGGCCACTACACACAGCTGAGCATATTCGACGCAGATGTGCCAAATGAGTGTCCGGCATGCGACTCGAAACATCTCTTCGTATGCCCGGAAAACCAGACAACACTAACGCCTTTGCCCCTGTGGACCGACCCCATTGAGGCTGCACGCTTCTTGGGGCTTCCGTTAGTGGAGCTTGACGACAACGACTGAGATATTAACCGATCTGGGCGGGGTTATTGTAGCCGCTACAACAACAACAACAACAACAACAACAAGTGCTATAAAGTTGAAGTTAATAGAATTTTGAAGTACCAAGAAGTAGGACTTGAGGGTAAATAAAATTTCCGCGGCAACCACAAAAATGCAGTTGCCAACATAGCAACTCAATTGCCAGCATTCAGTTGTAAGTTGCTATCTGTAATACCATTTCAGCCACTGGCAACGGAAGTTAGAAGTTAATTTTAAATGTTTGTATTGAAAACCGCTTGTAAATAGCTGAAATAGTGTTAATTACCCACTGTGAAAACGTCTCTTATTATTAAAGAACTGGAGGCTAAATTAATACCAAATGCACTAACTAAAAACTCGCATTAAATGTGCTTACTGTCGTGTCTGGCTCTTTAGAAAGCTGTTCTTCCTGCAAATTTTTGAGAGATTAAAAAAAGTTGGAAAATAGAAATGACTTGGGCTTAAATTTGATAAACAAACAAAACCCCCGGAGCTGACGGTATACGCGCTGAGCTTTTCAAAGCCGGCAGCGAAGAGCTAAGTCCTATCGAAAATACTGTATGAAAGGCTGAAACACTCCAAGAACTAACTGATTGACTTCAGTCATTGCAAATCCACCAATGATCAGATTTTTACAGTGGCCCAAAAGAGGAACCTTTATAAGCAAATCATTCTCACGACAGCCAGTTCTACGTACCGGAATGACTCGAGTTTTACCCGACCAAGGGCTGTAGTTTCGGCGATCTAATCCTCTTTAGGTCGGCGAAGTCTCTTAAACGTTGTTTGTCCATGGGCAAAATCTGCTCCGCATTGTGTTTTCATGTTTATTTGCACCAAAGTGCACCCAGCAGTCGCGGCCGTAAAAATAAAGGCTTTTTGATAAAAATGAAACGGCAGTTGCAGATTCCTTTTGATGGTATAAATATTTGCATTTAAATCACTTTTAATTACACCAGTCAACACGATTTTTGAGTCTGACTTCTACATGTTAAACTTTAGTTTCTCCTTCGCTAAAAATGAGGGAAAAAATCATTTTTTTAATCAAAGTTTTCTTTTGTAAAAACTAGAGCAATTTTTTAATTTTTCTGGAAAAATCACTAATTTTTATATATTTTTTTATAATTTTACTTTATATTATGATTAGAAAAGCTTTTGCTGGATGTCAGACTGTTTTATTTAAGATTTGTGATAAACAATAACGTATAAATGTAAAATAACAAGAAATTAATGTCTAAAAGTGAATATTTTGGAAAATTGAATATTGATCGACGTGAATCAGACAAAAGCAAACTTTAAGAACTAAAAATTAAAATTCAAGTGTTTTTAATGTTCGGAATGAGAATCTAAGCATGAGAACAGAAATTACTTTTCTATATACAATCCAGGCTTTTAGAAAAACTTGGCGTCATCAATTCGCCAGCCGACTGCCGAACAGTGTAATTCAATTAGTTAATAATTATTATATTATTTACGTGTACTTAATATTTCTGAAAATTATATTGTCTTTAAAAACCCTTAAAAAGAAGCAATTTTAACTTTGTGGTACCTTCATCTCCTTTTCGGCACTATTGTTGCAGTCCATTAGGCACAGTTTGAAATTTTGAAATTCCATCCTTGGCTGATATAGACATAAGCTACGTTTTTTGGGCAATGATCGGGATCCGGATAAAAATTTGACATGAAAATGCAACAACAACTATGTGATCCTGATAGAGATCTGGTTCAATATATGATCTGTTCTGTTCGTTTTGTTTTTTTGATGTAAGTTTGGCAGCACAGCCCTTTGTACTTGGTAGCACTAACAAGTGAATGTATACACAAACAGATGTTCGGCCATTTTTAAAAGCACTTTTCTTGAGCGGTGAATTAAATTGAACTTAAAATGGATAACTTTAATAAAATCCGTTGTCTCGAAATGGACTTATTAACCATTCAGTATTCGCATACGCAGAATCTCCAAGCAAACATGAGTTGAAAGTCGACTCCATATCGTTCAACGCCCTTTGGTATAAACTGGAGCGTTTCAAAATTCGACTGTAATGTAAGGAGCCTGGTTCTCCAGCGAATATGTCTATGAACATTTTATCCGCGTCAACGACTGGTTGCAACTGAGATACTTCGCCGACCTAAACGGGGGGTCGCCGGGGACTAATAGGACGCAGTGGATGAAGCTACAGACGACTCAAAACACTGCACTTAGGACAGCGACTGGATGCCTTCTGATGTCGCCAGAACACCACCTGCATGACGAGGCGAAAATGCTCCCAGTCAAGGAGCATGACACAATGCTCTGCAAGCAGTTTCTGGTTGGGAACCACAGACGTGGTCACCCAAACAGACAGCTGCTTTCAGAGGAGCCGTCGCCTAGGCACGTCAGGGGGCTTCTCTACGAACTGACGAACGAAGTCCAGAGGTTCATTAAGCAACCTCTGGACGCGTCAGCACATCGACAAGCCCTGAACGGCATTCACAGGGAGTCAGTCTCGAGTTATGTAGACTCCAGACCTGTGAATGCCGTTCTAGGCATACAACCACCGGACATTGACTAAACCCAACTTCGCTGTGGCTACTGCAGTAGGCTAAACTCATTCCTGAGCAGACTAAACGCGGATGTGCCAAATGAGTGTCCGGCATGCGGAGAGACCCCTCACGACTCGAAACATCTTCGAATGCCCGGAAACCCCGACAACCCTAACGCCTTTGTCCCTGTGGACCGACCCAATTGAGGCTGCACGCTTCTTAGCGCTGCCGTTACTGGAACTTGACGACAACGACTGAGATATTAACCGATCTGGGCGGGGCTGTTGTAGCCGCTACAACAACAACAATAACTGCTTGCAACTGCAGACTATAAAAATGCTTTCGGTTAAAGTATGCCTCTTTATTTGGAACTTCGCTGTCTCTTGTCTTGGCTAAAGAGGGTCACTGAACATATTCGTGGCCAATTGACTATAACCATTCAATCACTCTCCTTATTACTTTCCATGCGGTCGACTTAGACTAACTAAATAGATTTGCGATTTCCCGAAATGTATCGGTATTCGCCATATACCATAGAAGCATATATATCTCGTTTGGTGCTCCAACCTTACATAATCCACCATGTTCTTTGCTGGTATAAAAGGGGCTTGCACCATAGCGTTCTATAAAATTAGTAAATGGAAATATATGTGTAAGGGACCCAACAATTTATTAATGAATATTCTTATCAATTAAAATAAGAGCAGTCGAGCGATTTAGTCTAAAACGCCGCCTAAATTCGAGGTAACTATATTTGTCTATAACAGCAAAAAGTTTTAAATTTTTGCGCGCTCCTCTTCAATTTCTGAAGTGCTTATTGTACTTGAGGACGAATCTAGAAGATCTTCCGTCAAGCCGCTGGTGTTTGCTGATTCCGATGACGACGATTCACATGTCAGCTACGTTACACATAGTAAAATAAACTAATTTAATTACTGTAACTTCGAATATTAAAATGTTAACTTACTTCAAATAATTCCGCTTCCATAATTTCTATTTTTATTTTTCGATTATTCTTTTCTCTCAAGTAGCTTGTTTATATTTCTTCTTCTTACTACCAAAACAGAAGTTTAATATCAGTGCTGCCAACACCCATAAAAATGATCCGGATTGTTTCCGTGAGAATTGATCGCTATACTGAGCTGTATGACCCAAAGAAACTCGACTATAGATTACATGATACGAGACTCAGCATCCAGCCAATCACATCATCCCATGACTTTGTGCTCGAATTTGGCAGCACTGGCCTAGTGTATTTCGCAAAAGGTCTGAAAAGACTAGTATGTATGGGCTAACTATTTAAATTCATAATCCACCAACCGATAATTTTATATATTCATTAAAAGATAATTCGTCATAATAAATAAATTTGTCAAAATAAAAAAATATTAAATCAGAAGGATAAAATAGTTATGTGTTATTAATTCAAAAGTAAACAAAAATCTTGGTCTGGATAACTTTAGCTTATTATTCAAAAAGTAATTTTTTTTTAATTTTGCACTCATTTGTTTGATGAAAAAATTACATACATATATATCAATCGAAAGCAGTAAGCCTATAAAATATGTTAAACAAATGAGTGAAAACTACTAGTATTACCTACCTGTTTAAACCTGCCAACCCAATAGGTAGGCCAGGAAAAAAGTAGACAACCCAACGTTTTTCCATTCATAGGTTAAATACTTTCGATTGGTATATAATTTTTTCATTAAACAAATGAGTACAAAATTAAAAAAGAAATAAGAAAAAGAAATGGCCAGGATTTTTCAGCCAACCCACTCGCGAAATATTTGTTAACACGTTAAATTTCATACAAAATAGATTACATCTATTAATCAGGTGGGTGAAGGTCGTGCCCTTGTCGGATCTTAGACTACATATTATGTTTTTGAACTCAAGTTTTTTGTCGAAAGTGAAAATTTTGAAACAATCTTAAAGCATATTCACATTATCGCAATTTACGGCTCATTTGTAATTTATAAGCAAATCATGCTGAAATCAAGTAACTTCGCTTGGTAAAACCTGTCAATAAATTAAATAGAAATGAAATAATTCATCATATATCAAGAACCAAATGAAGAAAAAAAGATTTTTCATTTATTTTAGCCCCACTGTTGAGGAAATTTAAAAAAACTATTTGTTTTTTGAAATCAAGTACAAACCACACACTCGTACGTACACGTGCTATAGAAATTATGAAAGAAAATGACAACTGGGTTACTTGGTTTATGTGAAGTAATTTGATCGAAACAAAGTAATTTATGCTGTAATGTGAATATAGTTTTACATACATACATGTTCCCTGGATTGAGCCCTGCATGATTTTAAAACCAATTAAAAGTTGGCCGTAATAAGTTGGCTAAAAGTACGCTATTTTAGAAGTCGACTACGAAATTCACGACAGGGATGATCTCCCACGCGCTCAAGCGCTTGCATAATGCTCTCACGATTTTACTCACAGTGGAGCTTTGTGTCACGTGGAATATTGGGCCCTTCCAATTAGTCTGCCTGTTTACAAAATGTATTAAAATATAGTGTTTATCACACTTAAACGCCACCCACATGTTGACAAGTTTTGACTACAATTTTTTTATTATTTAATTTGAATTGTATTTTTTATAAAAACCGTATAAATCCAAGTTTCAAACTTTGTGCCATATTTGAAAGAAATCGATAAACTTTGGAAAAATTCGAGCTTTTTAATTCGATTTTTGAGGAAGACTTGAAGTATGCGGTTTTGTAGCTCATTCAATTTTAGTATAATTGAGTGCAAGTTTGAAGTAGCTAAGACTTACCGTTGATTTTGTCCATATTTTGTTAAAAAATAACTATATTTTTATAAAAAAATAACTCAAATGAAATAATAAAGAAATATATTCGCCTAAATATTATATATATAAAAATTTTGGGCCTGCGACTATAAGACAGTTTGCGTATATTTTTTTTAGCTTTAAAACGTCTGGCGGAAATTACCGCCCACGGAAAGCATCTGGAAATATTGAATTTTTATTTTCAACAATATTCTCTAAAACATCCGCTGCGGCCAATAAGATAGTAGCGAAATTCAAAATGATGTTGTTTGCAACTTATGCTAATTTATTTATTTTTAGTTATTTTCATTTGCAATATAGCTCGATCTGTAACAGAAAACACATAAATAAAAGCTTTAAAGCTTGCAAAAAGTTCACAAAAATTAATCAAGTGTTATGTTTTTTAAAATATTTTTTTTACGATCTGAACGATTTTCATCTCGCCTTTAATTTGGTAATTATTACTACCGATCGAGTAATATTTGCCAAAGTTATATCGGAAAAATTAGATACATCTCTGTATAAATAACTGCGAAATATAAGAAAACAATTGCAGAAAAGTTTTCCAGGGAGTGACTCTTTTCGTTCAAGCTGAATACGACGCCATATCGTCCAATTGGAGAGTATCAAGAGGATCTCCCCAGATATTTCAAAGACTATTGCATTTTCCTACAGTCTCTTTTTCACATAATGGAATTAACTAAAATACCCTTATCTTGACCAATTCCACCTCAATTATGCAAGCCGACTGAACATTGTATATTATTCTACTCGGAAAATAAGCGTATACGTATTTTTTTATTTGTCGATGTCACCAAATCTGCATGTTTCATGCACTTTTAAAAAAGGACTTATAAATTTTCGATTCTCACAAATCATATGTATTATTTCGTATGCACAGTTTTCATATGCACAATTTCATGGTGCCGGAGCAGATGTAGCCCTATAATCGAACAGCGTTTGATGGATATCGCCGACCTTATCGGGCTAGATCGCCGAAATAACAGCCCTTGGTCGGTTGAAGCCCGGGTCATTCGAGTGCGTAGAACCGGCTGTTGTCGGAATGAAGTTGTAGGTCATTTCATGTGGGCGACAACATCAAGTTCCACACCACAATTTGGGGAAGGTCGGCCAATCACCTAATAAAAACGTAAAATTAGTCAATATTATTGCGGCGTGTTAATATTTATTTGAATATTGTTATTGAGCTTTGTACTACGATTTTTTTCAAGGAAAAATGGAAAAAGCCACATAGTCAAAGCGGTAGAAGTTATAGCTGGGCCATTCCATTGTGACTAGTGGGACATTTTACTCCAGAATGTGGTCTATTGTGAATTTTAACTATGTCGTTGGAACTTATATAACGGCGAAAGATATTCTTTAACATAGAACGATAACTAATGTATAACATTGCTTTAAAAAAATACCAAACGATTTCTTAGTTTTATGTAAAAGAACTCTATTTTACGCTTGTGCACTCAAGGATGAGTTTTAGCCAAAGCACTTAATTTTCCCGAACGATGTATTTGTGTTGTAAAACATGAATTATACGCTTTCGTTTTCAATAAAAATGAGGTTTATATAATCTTCATAGAAATATTAAAAAATATTTAATGTTGTGGCTGATGGAACATCTCCTTGCGACTGGTGTAAAGTAATTATGTATGAAATAAAAGTTTCTATAGGCAAAAATTACAACAGCTTTCGATTTTTTTTAATATTTTCCCACAAGTTAATGAAATGTAGTCATTTAGAAAGAGGTTACTACTGAAATAGAGAAAATTAGGGCATATTTAAATTTATGTCGTTTTCCTCTTTATAATGGAATAAACCAGCTCCTATTTCGGAGATCACCATATCTCCTCATCAGACTTCTTCTTCTAGACTTCAGCAGGAATCGAACCCGAAATGAAGTCTGGAGGAGATGTGGCGATCTCAGAAATAGCAGCTATAACTTCTACCGCTTAGAATTTGTTGCTTTTTCCATTTTTCATAAAAAAAATATTCGTGGTACAAAGCGCAATAACAATATTAAAAAAAACGTAAAATATTTATTTTTTAGACCACAAAAGTCATAAAACATTTTTCATGCCAGGAAAAATATTAGTTTTACTTCCGTTAGGTAAAAACCTTATCTTTACCCACTCATTTACTAACTTGGTCACTAAGTAGTAAATGTGGAAAAGTTTCCTAGTTTTTAACCGACTTCCAAAAAAAGAGGAGGCTATCAGTTCGTCGGAATATTTGTTTTTATGTATGTTACCGCATAACTTTGGACCACGTCAACCGATTTCGAAAGGTAGTGTCTCAGAAGTGCTCCCATACTAATTTGGTTTAGATCCGATCCGATGGATCATGAAATACATATATATATATATATATATATATATTTTGTTTTTTAAGTATGTTTTTTTTTGCTAAAAATTACTTGTAGGTATATGTACATGCTATTTTATAAATAAGTAGTTATATTCTAAGTATTTGTATAACTTCATTTTAATCCATTCATAATTTTACTTTCGTCAATTAATTTCATTAAAGCCTCAAATTGGTGGCTGCGGAGAAGAAGGTGGACAGAATTCGGCATCATTACAGGCCGGTTTGTATAAAAATGATGTACATGTTGTTGTATCAACTAGTATGGCAGACGAGCAGCATAATTACCATACTGAAAATGAAGGTGGCTTTAGATGTGGCAGCGCTGGAGATGCATTAAGATGCTGTAGCTCGCCTAAAAAAATACAAACTTCTTCAAGTCTTGAAGGAACCAACGGTGAAGGAATATCCAATTTTAACAAAAACGTGAATGCAACTGAATCACTTATGAAAGGTATGCTTAATATAATAGTCCGGGGATCACACTAACCGTCGGCTGCTCCAGAAGCGGTGGATACGGCTGTGGGATGCCGTTAATCTTGTTAACATTTTTAATCGACTCACTGACGTCCTTCCCTCTAAGAGGCATTCTGCTGATTATAAATTTCTGTTTTTGTTCTCTTCAGACCATGATGTTTCGCAATTTCACACAATATTTTACAGGGACTTGAACCGCATGAAAAATTTGGTCGGTTCGGTTTGGTTCGGTTCAGCTGTACGAAGCATTTTTAATCTTTGGATTGGTTCGTCAAATGGTTTTTTTTTTATCTTTGTATGAGGGTTTCGGTTCTTTTTAGCGGTTCGAAAATTAAATATATATGTATTTATTTTATATGCTTTTTGTTATTTGTGGCCTTATAACAATTATATTCAACAACTTTATTGAGTTTGAGACCGTTTTTAATGAAAATTTTATGGAGAAAACCCACAAGCACAATTAAATTTATATTTATATTATTTTTATTCAGTAACAATCCTCCCAGCAATTGGGTTGTGCGCTAGATTAGGGACCCGCCACGTAAAAACCGCTTTCCAGTGAATAAAGAAAATTGCTGCTTTGGATTGAGTAGGCAATTCAGAAGTAAAGTCTTCCCTCGCCGAACGAAAACCATAATAGTCGCGCTATCGCGATAGTATCGTTTAAAGTAAGTTCAATTTTACAAAATAAAATAGGAAATTTTTTACAAGTTTAAAATGGTTTAAAAGGAACTTATTTATTCTAAGCTTCATTGCTATTTTACAAAAAAAAAAAAACACAAATAAAGTGTTATTCAATTGAGACATTTTGGTCCAACATTTTCACCAACAGTTCACGTTCATGATTTTCAGTGACGCATTTATCTTCTAATATTACGGTTTGGTGCTTGTCAGAAGG
This sequence comes from Rhagoletis pomonella, assembly GCF_013731165.1. Taxonomy (NCBI): domain Eukaryota; kingdom Metazoa; phylum Arthropoda; class Insecta; order Diptera; family Tephritidae; genus Rhagoletis; species Rhagoletis pomonella. Next base: position 25,712,431 of record NW_023458563.1, read on the forward strand.
CAAGTTTCCATTGCTAGCTTAAATAACCTAGCAAAAGTAGTTTAAATTAAAAAACGTTTAAATAAACAATTGGGCATTATTCTCTGAAGTCTTCTGAAGAGAAGCAGAGTCTTCAGATTGAAAAATTTTGATTTCCATGGATTCTATGCCACTTCTACGAAAAGTCTTTTTTTCCTCATACAAAATACATGGGAAGCTTTGAGCGCTTTGAGCGACCTCTAAATATATTTTGATTTTAAAATAAAAAAAAAACAGGGGTATATTTTTTTCGGTATAGAACAATCCTAGGGGGTGAGAGCATTAAATTTCCGATTTTACTTTTCTCCCATACATTTTTGGACCACCCTAATGCAGAGTCGTTTATGTTGCCACAAGGAGCAACTAACATTGCTGCTAGCACTTACATTTGAATATGCATATTTATGTACATATATATATATGTGACCTGGTCTACGAAAAGGGAGCTTACGTGCGAAAACTAGTTTTCTGTGAAAAAGCTGTTAAAAGTAAGCAACTCGTTTCGTCAGTTTCTCATTATCTCGTTAATTGTTCTCCGCGCCGGACGTCCAGTAAGTGTTGTTGTTGGTCCAGTAAGTGTTGTTGTTGGTCCGGTAAGTGTTGTTGGTCGGAATATTATTATAGTTCATCGTGTAAGTTGCTAGTGTGGAACATTTCAAAAGTAACACTGAAGAATAAATTATATTTTGTCGTATTTTTACTCTTCTTTCTCTACATTTTTAGTACACTTCTAAGCAAGTTAGGATTTTCTGCTTTTCACCACGTGAAAAAGCATCTCATCTTCCATCCGAATCAACCAAAAAGTGAAAATTGATTTTTTGACACCTAAGCCCCCTTTCCGTAGACCAGGTCACATATGTATATAATTACGCATAAAACCCTGCTGCTATGTTTTTTCTACGTAAGTGAGCGCAATATTAAAAGCAGCAACTTTTATCCATCTATGTATATCGCAAAGCTCGAAAACGGCTGAACCGATGTTTTTTTGAAATTTCGGACACCTGCTGCAGATGTTCAAAGGATGGTTATCGGCTAAAAACAATCTCGAAATATAAAAGGGGCGTGGAATCTCGCTTGCGAACCGAATTTTTCATACTCCATATCTCTGGAAATGTTCGATGTAGAGTTCTGGAACTTGGTATGGAGATATACGAAATCCATCGCATACTCTTGGAAAAAAATTGGAGCTATCGGAAAAGGGGGCGTGGCACCCCTATACAAACCGAATATTCATACTGCATATCTATGGAAGTGTTCATGGTAGAGTAATGGAACTTGGTATTGGCGCATATGAAATCGATCGCATAATCTTGGAGACAAATTGGACCTATTGGAAAAGCGGGCTTGGCACCTCCCTTTCAAGCCGAATTTTTCATATTGCATATCTCTGGAAGTATTTATGGTAGAGTATTGGAACTTGGGATGGGGATATATGAAAAAAATCCCATACTCTTGGATACAAATTGGAGGTATTTGAAAAGGGCGCGTGGCACTTCCCATACAAACCGACTTTTTCATATTGCATATTTCTGGAAATGTTCATGGTAGAGTACTGAAACTTGGTGTGGAGATACATAAAATCAATCGGATACTCTTGCAGAGCTATTGGAAAAGAGGGCGTGGTACCTCCCATACAACCCGAATATTTTATACAGCATATTTCTGGAAGCGTTCATGGTAAAATTCTTGAACTTGGTACGGAAATATAGAAAGCAATCACATACTCATGGAGAAAAACTGGAGTTATTGGAAAAGGGGCGTGCCACCTCCTACACAAACCGAATTTTTCATACTGCATATCTCTGGAAATCTTCATGGTAGAGTACTGGAACTTGGTGTGGAGATATATAAAATCAATCGCATATTCTTTCCAAAAATTGGAGCTATTGGAAAAGAGGGCGTTGTACCTCCCATACAACCCGATTATTTCATACTGTATATTTCTGGAAGCGTTCATGGTAAAATTTTTGAACTTGGTACGGAAATATATGGAATCAATCACATACTCATGGAGACAAATTTTAGTTGTTGGAAAAGGGCGTGGCACCTCCTATACAAACCGAAATTGTGATACTGTATATCTCTGCAAATGTTCATGGTAGAGTACTGGAACTTGGTATGGAGATATATGAAATCAATCGCATACTCATGACGAAAAATTCGGACTATTTAAAAAGGGGGCGTGGCACCTCCCATACAAACTGAATTTTTGGTAATAAGTATCTCTGGAAGTGCTCATGGTAGAGTACTGAAACTTTATACGGGCGTGGCATCTCCCATACAAGAAGAATTTTTCTTATTGCATATCTCTAGAATTTTTTTTGGTATAGTACTGGAACTTGGTGTGGTGATATATGAAATGAATCGCATAGTCATGGCGAAAATATGGAGCTATTGGAAAAGGGGGCGTTACACCTATCATACAAGCCAAACTTCATACGGCATAGCTCTGGAAGAGTTCATGGTACAGCACTGGAACACTTCGTATGGGGATATATGAAATTAATCCTAACTCATTGAGAAAAATGGGCTCTTTAAAAAGGAGGCGTAGAAAAGTGCAAACGTACTGACTTTTACTTATCTTTGAATGTTTATATAATTCTTCTGCAGGTATATTTGTGAATAAAATCCCAAATGGCTGGAGGGATTTTAACAAAGTTTTGTGTGTGTGTTTGAGTGGGTCTTTGGATAGTTTAGTTTCACAATTTAACCCGCCAGTTGGCGCTGTAGTTGTGTTATTACTAAAAATCTTTTTTATGATCCGATTTGGTGAAGATTCAAAACATGTATCGGAATCGGTAAATGCAGTCCCATTACAAAAAACAGCTTCGAGGTGGTGCTGAGGTCGAGTTATTACTAAAAATCGACAAGTGATTTTCTCACTGCCGCAAATTTCAGTCTAATTCGACCTTTTGCACCATTGAGTATATCGAACTCTCGTGTGTTACGATTGGCCCAATGGACGTGATTTGCCAATATGTGACCTGGTCTACGGAAAGGGGGCTTAGGTGTCAAAAAATCAATTTTCACTCTTTGGTTGATTCGGATGGAAGATGAGATGCTTTTTCACGTGGTGAAAAGCAGAAAATCCTAACTTGCTTAGAAGTACAAAAACGTCACTTCTTCAGTGTTACTTTTTTAAATGTTCCACACTAGCAACTTACACGATGAACTATAATAATATTCCGACCAACAACAACACTTACTGGACCAACAACCACACTTACTGGACCAACAACAACACTTACTGGACGTCCGGCGCGGTGAACAATTAACGAGGTAATGAGAAACTGACGAAACGAGTTGCTTACTTTTAACAGCTTTTTTACAGAAAACTAGTTTTCGCACGTAAGCTCCCTTTTCGTAGACCAGGTCACATATTATTATGCTTTAAAGCTTCATTCGAAGAAACCAGGGATGAGTTATGCAGTGGTAAATCTCAAATTACCACCTGTCGAAATACCTTGAAAGCCAGTTTCACGAAAGCAGTTTAATGGAAGCTTATTTTTTTAATTGTTTTCAATATAGAACCTAACAGAAAAAAATCATTTTTCACTTAAATTGCTTTCGCGAAACTGGCTTTTAAGGTATTTCAGCTCATTTTATGTATGTATGTATATTGTATTTCTGTTGAATAAGATAAAGTTTCTAGGGCACATTCACTATAAATCCGGATCATTGTTGCCACCAGGGAACTTCTCATGGACATAACACGTTCGTTCGGCTATTTAAGGCGGCAAACGACCACCCAACGATGGTCTTAACCGATGAATGTGCCAGTACAAATCGTAAATGTGGATTGTTGGAGAAACTGTTGGACCAAAATGTTTAAGTTAAAAATCTAATTTTAGGCGGGACGAAGTTCGCCGGGTCTGCTAGTATATATATATATATATATATATATATGAATATATATATATATATTCAGTGACGAGCAAAACTGTAACATGGTTTAACACTTTTTGTTTCAGCCACCGCTATATTTCTAAGTTCTAACGACTTTCATCCTTTTGTTGTATATTCTTGTTGGTACATCCCTACTCCCTCTCTCATAATGTTTTGAAGTCAATACAACAACAATAAAAACCCCAGCAGACAAAACTGTAAATTAAGGCAGATGTTACAGTTTTGCACTCACTCTCAGTTTTGCATTTGACAGTCATCTTTTACTTAGTTGGAAGTCAGATGACTTTTTTTCGATATTATAATTTATTAAAGAAGTGATCACCAGTAAATAACATAGTTAATCAGGAACCATAAATGTAAATAATAGATTTACTGCGGAAAGGCGGAACCGCACGAAAAGTGGCAAACAATTTTGAAATTTGCTACTTGAAAATGTTAAGACTTAGAAAAAATATAGCCTAAGGTATTCCCAAGGACGAAGGAAGTATGTTAAAAAATATTACGGTACGATATCTATTACAGAAGCGCTTAAGGTATTAAACTTTAATGCAAATCAATAGACAGCGAGGCGAAGAATTGCCAAATTGAGCGCAAAGGCATCATAAAGAAGAAAGAAGCAAATTTGATCATAATACATGTGCGAGTGTGGCAGCATTTCGCTGCATCGCACGAAAACCCAACCGTTGCCTATTGGGATATGTTAGGCAATTCAGAATGCAATAAAAAACATATTTTTAAGTTTCAATTGAAGGTTATTTGGTCTGGCAAGACTAAATTAATCGCTTTCAATCAGATGGCCTGGCATTGTATTGGATCAAAGACCCAAATTAAGCCTAAGCGCATCATGTACGGCAAACTGTGAATCACAGTGGATCTTAATTGTTTGGCTGTATTTCAATAATATTGTTGGTCCGTTAGTACGCATTATGCGTAAGGAACAGTATCTGTTCATATTTCAACGAAATTTGCAAGATGTAGTCGAAAAATTAGAGTTTCTGCTGAAAAATCACCCAAAACATATTGCATATGTTCGCAAAGACTGGATACAAAAGCAAAAATTTGCTATTTTGAAATAACCTCCACAATCCGCGGATATGAATCTCGTCGGGAATTTGCGAAATCAACTAAAAGCACAGCTTAATAAGTATCAAAGTCCGTAAAATCGAGTACATGAGCTGTGAAAGCAAACTAAGGATATACCTCCAGAATTTTTACAAAGATACAAATAAGGTATGCCAAATCACATCCAGGAACTGAAACAGGAAAAAAGAGTACTGAACATTGTGTTAGTAGTTCTTTTTTTTTGTGAAAATTGTTAAAAAGTTCTTAAAAATATATGAGCGCAAAACTGTAACATCTGCCTTAATTTACATTTTTGTCTGCTGGTTTTTTTTATTGTTGTTGTGTTGACTTCAAATCATTATGAGAGAGGGAGTAGGGATGTACCAACAAGAATATACAGCAAAAGTATGAAAGTCGTTAGAACTTGGAAATATAGCGGTGGCTGAAACAAAAAGTGTTAAACCATGATACAGTTTTGCTCGTCACTGTATATATATTTATTTATATGAGAATTGAAGTCGGTTTTGTTTTTTGCTTAAAAAGTACTTGTTATATATTAGATTTTTCATACAAATTTACTAAAAATTCTAAAATAAAAAATAGAGACATTTTTTTTAGGACAGGGACACCCTAATCACCAAATTCCAGTACTCTATCGTGAAGACTGCCAGGGGTATGCAGTATGAAAAATTCGGTTTGTATGGGAGGTGCCAAGCCCCCTGCACCTAGCGGTATGAAATATACTTTACATCCGATTCTCATACCTACCATATATGCACACGAGATTTTTATATATTAGATAACACCGCTTAATTTTGTTTTAAACACCATAACTTATCAACGTTGCATGCTTTTAAGGTACATGGTTTTCGGATACAATAAGTTCAGTTTTCTGAACATCCATTCTGACTCAGCCACACACCCAGATTTATATCTGGCCAAAGACTGTCACTTCAGCAACACTCCCCAAAAACTCTTTGTGACATTTTTATGCCACTACAACAACAACAACACACATTTTAATTAAACTTGTTAAATAAATTATTTATATACTACTTTACGCTTTGGCAAAGAGGCTTGCAAAATAAAACCGTTTGTTTGAGTTATTGACGGCGGGAATTCTCAACAACTTATCTATCGATAGTGACTTGAAACCATCGATGGTCACGTAAAATTAAAACTATCGATACTGTCGATAGTACCATCGGGAGTTCTCCAGCTCTAGCGCATAAGCATGGTCAATGCAACATCCGATGAGGCGACTGCTGGAGTGTTGTATAGAAAGATTTTTCGCAAGATTTACGGTCCTTTGCGCATTGGCGACAGCGCGTACCGCAAACGATGATAGTTGGTGACTTCAATGCGCACCACTTTCTTTGGCATACAAGCCTGTCAAATGATCGTAGGGGCATAAATTTGGCTGAACAGATATACGATTCGACATTCCGCACAATGAACGACGACGCACCTACCAGGATTATGGGCCGCTGGAGCAGCTCGCCTGACATAACAATTGTAAGCGCTGGTCTGATAAACTGTATAACGTGGAGTACTGATAAGCAGCGTAATGTGACTAACGCCTTTCTCCCCATGGACAAACCAGTCGAAGTTGCAAGCTTACCGGGTCTCCCGTTAGTTGAGCTTGACGACAACGGTAGAGGGACACACCGATCTAGGCAGGGCTGAGTAGCCGCTACAACAGCAAGAACAACAACGAACTAAAATACAACCGCTCCGCTGGATTAGCTATGTCGTTGAATGGACACCGAACCTCCAGCTTTGAAAGTATTAAATTCGGAACCCGCTGGTGATAGCACAGGAAGAGGGACGCCACCACTGCGATGGAAACACAAAGTGGAGAAGGACTTGGCATTTTCCGATTGGCGCCAGGGCACAGGGGCTGAATTCTGAAACTGTGAGTTATCAAGTGTACACTTCCTCAGTCTGCGATTCAGCAAGTGTAGGAGTGAGTTTTAACTGTCAAACTTTTGTACACTTCTCGTCCAACTCACAGCATTTTATTCTGTGAGTTTTTGGTTGTGAGTTTTGCACTCTTCTTCTTCTTTATTGGCGCTGTAACCGCCTAAGCGATTTTGACCGAGTTCAGCAAAGCACGCCAGTCGTTTCTCCTCTGTGCTAACTGACGCCAATTGGAAACGCCAAGTGAAGCCAAGTCCTTCTCCACCTGATCTTTCCATCGCAGTGGGGGCCTCCCTCTTCCTCTGCTACCACCAGCGGGTTCCGAGTTGAATACTTTCAGAGCTGGAGCGTCGGTGTCCATTCAAACGACATGGCCAAGCCAGCGGAGCCGCTGTATTTAAATTCTCTGCACTATGTCCATGTCGTTGTAAAGCTCATACAGCTCATCGTTCCATCGTCTACGGTACTCGCCGTCACCAACGCGTAAAGGCCCGTAAATCTTCCGCAAAATCTTTCTCTCAAACAGTCCAAGAGCCGCCTCATCGGATGTTGCCATTGTCCATGCTTCTGCGCCATATACCAGCACGGGCATGATGAGTGACTTATAGAGCGTGGTTTTCGTACGTCGAGAGAGGACTTTACTCCTGAATTGCCTACTCAGTCCAAAGTAGCACTTGTTGGCAAGAGTGATTCTGCGTTGGATTTCAATGCTGACATTATTATCGGTGTTAATGCTGGTTCCCAAGTAAACGAAATTCTCTACTTTCTCGAAATTGTAACTGTCAACAGTGACGTGGGTGCCAAGGCGCGAATGTGCTGACTGTTTTTTAGATGACAGGAGATACTTCGTCTTGTCCTCGTTTACCACCAGACCCATTCGCTTTGCTTCCCTATCCAACTTGGAAAAGGCGGAACAGACTTCGCGGTTTTTGTTACCGATGATGTCGATGTCATCGGCATAAGCCAGCAATTGCACGCTCTTGTAGTAAATTGTTCGTGAGCGGTTCAGTTCTGCAGCTCTTATTATCTTCTCCAACACCAGATTAAAGAAGTCACATGGAAGGGAGTCGCCCTGTCTGAAGCCTCGTTTTGTGGCGAACGGCTCGGAGAGGACTTTCCCAATTCTGACGGAGCTGGTGGTATTGCTCAACGTCATTTTACACAGCCGTATGAGTTTTGAGGGGATGCCAAATTCAGACATAGCGGCGTATAGGCAACTCCTTTTAGTGCTGTCAAAAGCGGCTTTAAAGTCGACAAATAGGTGGTGAGTGTCGATCCTTTTCGCGCGGGTCTTTTCCAAGATTTGGAGTATTGTGATAACCTGGTCTATGGTGGATTTGCCAGGTCTACAGCCACACTGATAAGGCACAATCAGTTCATTGACGGTGGGCTTCAGTCTTTCACACAATACGCTCGATAAGACCTTGTAACCTATGCTTATAAGGCTGATCCCGCGGGGTCACCTTTCTTGTGGATTGGGCAGAGCACACTTAAATTCCAGTCGTCGGGCATGCGTTCATCTGAACATATTCTGCACAAGCGTTGATGCATCACCTTATCAACTCCCCCCCTCCGTACTTGAATAGCTCAGCTGGCAGGCTGTTAGCTCCAGCAGCTTTGTTGTTTTTCAGCCGCGTTATTGCTATACTTACCTCGTCATAGTCAGGCGGTGGAACGTCGACTTCGTCATCATCGACTGCGGGCTCGGGTTCTTCTTCTCCACAACTTTCCGTGCTGTTACCATTTAGGAGGGCGGAAAAGTGTTCCCTCCATAATTTAAGTACGCTCTGGACATCAGTTACTAGGTCGCCATTATTGTTCTTACAGGAGTACGCCCCGGTCTTGAAACCTTCCGTAAGTCGCCTAACTCTCTGGTAAAATTTTCGGGCATTCTTCCTGTCGGCCAGCATTTCAAGCTCTTCGCACTCACGTATTTCGGCCTCTCTCTTCTTATTGCGGAAAACACGTCTCGCTTCCCTCTTCAGATCCCTATAGCGGTCCCACATAGCACGCTTTGCGCCCGATCGCAGCGTGGCCCTGTAGGCGGCATCTTTTTTTTCAGCAGGTTCCTGACACTCCTCATCGTACCAGCTGTTCTTTCAGGCTCGCTGAAATCCGATTACTTCTTCGGCGGCGGTACTTAATGAGCGGGAAATGTGGTTCCACTGCTCGCATATGTCGGTTTGTTGAAGAGTGATCTCTGAGAGCAGGTGTGAGAGTCGAGTAGCGAAAGCGCGGGCTGTCTGTTGTGATTGCAGCTTTTCGACGTTAAGCTTTCCTTGCATTGTTGGGCGCACATTTTTTGCTTCACAGAGGCGGGTGCGTATCTTGGCTGCAACAAGATAGTGGTCCGAGTCGATGTTTTCGCCTCGGAGCGTGCGTACGTCTAAAACACTGGAAGCGTGCCTTCCGTCTATCACAACATGATCGATTTGGTTTCTCGTTTTTCGATCCGGAGACAGCCACGTAGCTTGATGGATCTTTTTATGCTGCATACTACCATGTTTTGGGCCCCGGCGAAGTCGATCAGCCTCAGTCCGTTGTCGGACGTTTCGTCGTGGAGGCTGAATTTTCCGACGGTGGTTCCAAAGATCCCTTCCTTGCCCACCCTGGCATTGAAGTCGCCAAGCACGATTTTTATATCATCACGGGGGCAGCGCTCGTATGTGCGCTCCAAGCGCTCATAGAAGAGATCCTTCTCTTCCGTCGGGCATGGGCGCAGATCAGCGAGATGTTGAAGAATCTCGCTTTGATGCGGATTGTGGCTAGACGCTCGTCCACCGGGACGAACGACAGTACTCGGCGACGGAGTCTCTCTTCCACCACAAATCCAACACCGAATTTGCGCTCCTTTACGTGGCAACTGTAGTAGACGTCGCAAGGCCCCAGACATTGCTTGCTTTGCCCCGTCCAACACATTTCTTGGATGGCGGTGATGTCAGCTTTTGTCCTTACGAGGACATCAACCAGCCGGGCAGAGGCACCTTCCCCATTAAGGGTCCGGACATTCCAGGTGCATGCCCTCAAATCGTAGTCCTTTAAACGTTTGCCGTTGTCGTCATCATAAGGGGGGGTCTCATCCGAGACTTTGCCTTGCTTCTTCACTGGAAGTGGTTTTTACGTGGCGGGTCCCAAACCCAGCACACAACCCATTGCTGGGACGGGGGTGGTTTCGCAACCAAATACACGTTCATATAGCGAGCCGCTTGCTCCAAGCAGACACCCCGTTGCAGCCACACCTACCGGTGAACAGACGCTGCAGACTGCAGTGAGCCCTTAAACCGAATAAGTCGGAGTGGCCGCACCGAAGCTCCCTCTCTTTCTACCCTGACCCAAGGCTCCACTCGGATTGGTTACCGCGTCTCGCACATGGGTTGCTCACGTTGCCCAGAGTGCGCGAACGAGGACGCAAGAGTCGGGATTGAGTATAGCCATGCAACTGTAACTGCATACTCAGCGCAATGACTATACCCCATTGCACATCCGCTATACGTAGTAAAAAAATTTTTAGAAGGTAAAGAAACACGGTATTACTATATTTAACAACAGAAAAATAGAAAGGTGGGGAAAATGTGTCTATTAAAATTGGTCGAAATGAACATCAAACCTTTATAAAAGGTTGTTCGGTTCTCGGTAAGGATGAAATATTTGAGGAATATTTCGGTTCGGTTAATGGTTAAGTTAATTAGTAGAAAAAAGCGGTTGATCCGATTCAAAAGTCGGCATATATTCTATGTATGTATGTATGTGACTTCTTAACCACTGAACATATTTTGTTATAATTTTGAGGATAGCTTTACCGCAAACCGGAGAGTATTCCCTTGATGTTTGGTTTGTATATTTCACCTGATATTTTAACAAGAGTTGCCAATTTTCTTAAAATTTAACATTAAGTCCCATCAAAAATTACAATAAGGTTATCATGTAGAGATGCGCGCGTGAGCACCACGTCACGCACAATCACTCAAACTAAAATATAATTTTATCACACTCATGCGCGCACAAAAATATCGCACCCACGCCACTCACGCTCATAAAAGTGTCTTACTTTTGCAGCATTTAAGGTATGTATAAGTTTTTACCGTATACGTCATACTTCTAAGTATATTGCTAGTACATTCAAAGTGCATTCCCCAACATCAGAGTGCCGATATATTGAAAAAAGAAAGAGAGATCCGTTAAGAGAATGTACTCAAAATGACAGTTTTATTTTTCAACATTCAGCAGCGGTTCAACAAATTCTTATTGAAAAACAATTGACATGAAAAATTAACAAAAAATACAATATTTGTAAATCTATGATAAACGCTGTGGCCCCTGCTGGTGGCAGAGGTTGAAAATACCAGTTAGAGAAGAACTTGGCATCAGTTGGGATTTCGGCCAACATATAAAATAAATAAGTCTTGTCATGGTTAGGAAAGCTTCTTCTATTTTCCAATTTTTCAGATTTCCAAAGAACGAAGATCATCAGAGAAAGACGACATATCGAGCCCTAACCGCCAAAATAATGTATATTAAAAAAACACTTACTTCTTCATGCAGAGAGCATTTATGCATCAAAATAAAATTTTGAAAACAATTTTGCTTACGTTACTTTCGCGGCTAGGGCTCGATATGCATGCGGCTTGAGGGAAACATGATGCCGTCAAATTTGTGTTTGTTTGTTGAATTCCCTGAAACGCCCTGTTATGATATGGCACTTCATTCTATGAAGTAGTTCACAAATATACACGTACTCCTACAATCACAAAAATTGTCATAAGCTGTCTTTCTTTGATTTCGAATTGAAAACCCATTGCAATCATATTGTACTAGCAATATAGAAGTATTACATGGGTATATGGTATTTAGTTAATCCTGAAAAACTACTGCAATTGTAGAACATTTTTTGGTGCCGAGAGGTGGTTAGTGGTTTGTTATAGAGTGAAAATCTCTGCAGTGGGCCACCCAAAATTGGACGGTTAAGATTTTTTTTTGCACAAATCACTTTATTCGGTTTACAACTAGGGTTGCCGTTTTGGTTTTTCCTAGCAAAATGTGTAGGTTTTATTTCTCGTTGGTAGGATGGTGGGACGCTTAAAATTTTGGTAGGTTTCTTTGCTCATAATAGAAAACATCTCTGGTTTGTTGTAGTATGTCACTTTGTCAGCACTGTGAGTCGGCTTGCCAAATTGGGACAATATCAGTTTTACCACCATTCTGTTTCTTGGATGGGTGCAACTGATTGCCAAATACCTTTAAAAACTCTTTGCTTACTGGCATAGGCAGAATTTCACCAATTACCTTCGGCGATTCTCTGAACTCCGTATACGCTATCAAAAGTTGTATCCACTGGGTATCTGAAGGGATATCAAGTGATTGAATTGACAGACATAGAGGAAGGTTTATAAATCAGAAATTTTTCTATGAAATGCAGTGGCGAATCGATAATAGCTTCAACAATGACAATGTTGTTAAAACATTTTAAATGGCAATAGAAGAGCGATTCAAATGCATACTACATAACAAATGTACGTGTTTACAGAATATGCTATTTTTTATCATACTCGAAAATTCAAAAGAAAACAATTTATTGTTTCCAGTAAATCGGAGGGTCTCAAAGTATTTAACCGCAACTCCCAGAAATTAATAGCAAACCCGCAGCGCGCAGATTTTTCCCAGAGCCCGGCGGCTCATAGACCCGGACATCTGGCAAGCCTAACCGTGCGATTTTTCACGTCATAAAACTATAAAACTATAAAATATACGAATTTTTTAAAATTTTTTCTGTTTTTCGCAATTTGTTAGAAATTTTGAAGTTACATGTCGGTACGTAGGTCTGGTTAAAAGCACACACCAACTTTTTTTGTGTGTTTAGTACTAGCTATTATTCTGATCTTTTTGTTTACCTGAAACCTTATTTTAAGTATAAAAACCAGCAAAAAAAATTATTTACTGCCGCCAAACGCCGTTTTCTTAAATGGTAGGAAAGAAGCCATTTTGGTTGGTTTTTGAACCCTCTCTTGGTAGGCAAGAAAGTGTTTCATTGGTAACCCGGTTTACAACCATAAAAAAATATATAATTTGAGCAATTTCGCAAAATTCGAAGTTTCACAAGAGTTATTGTTATTCACTTTTGTATGATGAATTCAGTAGTTATTTGTTATCCACTGATTCATAGCATGTATCTTCCTGATTTTTTGTCATGATAATTGTTAATTAGACACGCTTTAGTCTGAGTGTTTAAATTTTTCAAGTAATCATTATTGTGTACAACATTTTTGATTTTTATAAAAAAATTGTATAAACAAATGGAAATATTTATTACTTCTCGATCAGATTTTTTAATCGTTTACATTGAATATCAATCCTTATTTTATAATACATTATTTAAAAGAAAAAAAAACAGGGAAACTTGCACGGAGTCGCTAGCTATTAATTTTTTTCGCACCTGCCACGGGTGCTTTTGCTCTTGTGCCGCGTGCCGAGAACGCAAAAAAAAATATTTATAAACATAAGCATAGATTGTTTAATACAATAATTCTTTCAGTTGTATACATAATTATGAGGATACATAGATAGAGAAAAATAAGTAAAGAGGATAGTATAATCGTTTGTGCCGTCCACGTCTGATGGCTGTATGCCTAGAACGGCATTCATAGGTCGAGAGTCTCCATAACTCGAAGCTGCCTCTCTGTGAATGCCGTTCAAGGCCTATCGATAAGCTGTCGGGTCCAGAGGTTGTTTGATGAACCTCTGGACTTCGTCCGTCAGTTCGTAGAGATGCCTCCTGACGTGCCTGGGCGAGGGCTCTTCTGCACGCAGTTGGCTGTTTGGGTGACCAACTAGAAACTGCTTGAAGAGCATTGTGTCATGCTCGTTAACGGGGAGTATATGGGCCTCGTCGTGCAGGTAGTGTTGCAGCGACATCAGAAGGCATCCTTTCGCTGTCCTAAGTGCCGTGTTTTGGCAAGCCTGCAGCTTCATCCACTGCGTCCTACTAGTCCCCGGTGACCACACGGGCGCTGCATTGCTCAGAACCGGCCGGCCAATTGCCTTGTACGTTGCCAGCAACGTTTCTTTGTCTTTGGCCAAGGTGCTGCCGGCTAGGGACTTGAGGACCTTGTTGCGGCTTTGTACTTTGTTGACAACTGCGGTCGTATGCACCGAGAAGGAGAGCAGACTGTCGAAGGTTACTCTGAGCATCTTCGGGTTGTTCACCGTCGGAATTGGATCGTCATCGACGTGAATTCCCAGTTGTAGTTTGACCTCCTTCGTCCAGGTGGTAAATAGTGTGGCTGAGGATTTGGAGGGGAGAGGGTTGGGCTCAGTGCAGTGAAGAAGCGAGAAGGCTGTGCGAGATAAGCGTTTACTTTCGAGCACAAGTCATCAGTTCCATTCCCAGACCCAATGATCGAACAATCGTCAGCCTAACAGACAACCGAGACTCCCTCTGGTGGTTGAGGGACCTTTGAAATGTAAAAGTTAAACAGTAATGGGGAAAGGACCACACCCTGTGGAACCTCCTGTTTTATTTTCCTGGGTTTTCTGGATTTGTCTCTAAAAGTTGCTGACGAGTGACGACCACTCAGATAATTCGCCAACCACCGTTTGAGTCTCTGTGGGAGAGAGGAGGCCTCTATGTCTTCTCGTAGCGTTGAATGGCAAGTGTCAAATGCCTTAGACAGGTACAGCGCTACTAGAATGGTTATCTCACAGGGGCGCTTTCGGTTTAGGCCACGGGTTATCTGGGTATTTATGGCACTAAGTGCTGTTGTTGTGCTGTGCACTTTGCGGAACCCATGCTGATGCCTCGTTAAGGTCAGGTTGTTTGTATAGTGCGGGAGTAGAAGGGCCTCCAAAGTCTTCGCTACCGGGGAAAGGAGAGTTGTCGGGCGATAGGACTCCTTTGTTGGACGGTTTCCCCGGTTTGACCAGTGGGACCACTCTCCTCATTTTTTAGATGTCTGGAATGATGAGAGTGGCCATTGACAGGTTGAGGACCTTGGTTGATTAATCCACTCCCGCGGGGCCAAATTTTTCAGCATCAACATGCAAATTCCGTTGGGTCCAATGGATTTGGAGGGTTTCGCCTTCCCGATGGCTACCCTTACCTCGCCGCTGGTGAAAACAAGAGGCGCACTAGGTTTTGGCAGTTTGTGCAGCCTTCTGTTCACTCGACGTTGGGCTTTATCCGCCGCAGGATGCAGTATGTCTCCAAAGTCTATTTCAACTCTGTCGTCACGCTGCACGGGTTGGAAAATGACCTCACGGTTGACCAAAGCTTACTCACACCACATGCGAAGTTGCAGGTCTTCATCTCCGAGTTGAGATCCCTGATGCGGGGATTTCCGGGATCGGCCTGGCGAAGGTTGTCACGCTCATCGGCTAGGACAGCCGCCTCAGTAAGGAAATTCGGACGGGGGTCCGAGATACATCCCGCTGGAACGAAGCGGGCTGCAGCAGCAGTGACAACCCTCCGGAACTTACGCTCACCTATGTGAGCGTCGGTTGGTTCGGATAGGGCAGTGAAGGTGCTTTCAGTAACATCCGCGAAGCCTTTCCAGTCAGCTTTGGAAAAGTTCACATAAGTCCGGTGATCCGCGGAAGCAAAGTCGGCTGGTTTATCAATCGAGACGACTATTGTCAGATGGTCTGATGCGAAAGTCAGCATAGGTCGCCATGTATGCTGTTTACCAGACCAGCGCTGGCTATTGTTAGGTCTGCCGTGCTGCAGCAGCTGCCCATAATCCTGGTGGGTGCGTCGTCGTTCATTTTGCAGAATGTCGAGTCGTCTATCTGCTCAGCCAATTGTGTTCCCCTACGATCGTTTGACAGGCTTGAATGCCAAAGATCATGGTGCGCATTGAAGGCACCCACTACCATATGGTTTTCACCTCTGACGAGCGCACCTATTTCAGGGTGATATCCTGCCGGGCAGCTGGTGACAGGGGGTATATATACGTTAAATATTTCGAGCTCGACATCGCCTGACCGGATAGCAATACCCTGACATTCTAGCATGGTATCCCTGCGGTCGATGTCTGATTCGTTGCGATGATACTGCACGGTCTGGTACGTAATGAACGCTAGGCCACCACCATTATTTCGCTCGTGATCTAGACGGTACACATTGTATCCGGCGCAATTAAACAATATTGTATTGCTGTGCAACTTCGTCTCTTGGACGCAGCTATCAATATTCCATGCCGGCTCATGAAGACGGTTATCTCCTCAATCTTGCTCTGAAGTCCGTTGCAGTTGAATTGAAGGAGCTTTGTGTGGTTCGGGAGACGTGTTGTTATGCGGGGGGTGAGGGATGCCATTGTGGGGGGTACCAGCCTGTGGTGGTAGTGGGTTGCGTCACAATTGTGGCTTGCGACCGTGCAGCGCAACACGGGCCCTCGAAATTCCTCGTCCAATCTCGCGTGGTGCGCAGACCTGAACATGCCCTAAAATGGCACCAGCCAAGGCAGGTGTTGCACTTGACTGATGGCACATTACGGAATATCTTGGTCTGACACACCGTGCAGATTGTTGGAGGAACCAGGATTTGTTGGCGGCAGCGTGGGGGTGGTGGTGCGGTTGTGCCTGTTGTATGGTCTGTCGTAGTTGTGGTATGGCCTATTGTGTTGTGTTGTGGTGCTGTGGTGTTTGTATTGATCTGCTCAGGCGGCTTGGGGTTTGCCGTGGAGGCCGCTCTGTTTAAGCAACAGGGCGCCGCGAATGATGTGGTCCACTGTAGATGTGTACGTAGGCCTGAGCAGACTCTGAGGCGACTCCACCCATTGCAAGCATTGCACTTGACTGAGGTGGAGTTGTGGTGTATTCGTCTCTGGCATACACAGCAGGTGTAAGTTTCTGGCCCAGGGTTTGACTCGATGCCAGCCCTGAACAGAAGAATACTTAGCAGATGTATCTCTATGGACGAACAACGACTGCGATATATCACCGACCTAAACGGGGTTAGATCGCCGAAACAACAGCCCTTGGTCGCGTAAAACCCGGGTCATTCCGGTACCTAGAACCGGCTGTCGTGGGAATGTGATGCGCGATCTTTCTGCTTTCTGCTGGCGTTAGCGTAGCCAAATTTTGGCTATGTGGACGGCTGCATTGGAATTCAACGCCAACGCAACGCCAAAGTTGTATGCGGACCGGCCTCTATTCTCTTTTTACGCAAATTTTCCCATATCTACATATATATATCTATATATATAAAAATGGAGACGTTTTTTTGTGTTCGTTAGTCGCCGATTCACGTCTAAACGCATTCACCGATTTCAATCAAACTTTCACAGATCATTGGTATTGGTCCATAGATGGTTTATGTGAAGTTTTAAAGAAATCGGTAAAAGTATGCGTGCGTTGTGTAAGTGTGAAAAATACAATATTTGCGTGTTTCCCTTATACGGACATTGCGTATACGGAATGAGAATACACGCAAATGAATAGAATATACACAGACATGAATAACATTGTTTCGATGTCGAGTGACGTATGCGACTGTATTATTCGTAACGCAATATTTGTCCTCTCTTTTCCTTCCTTTTTATGCATGCGTGACACGGCATCAAAGCACATTGCTTTTTTTTAAACTGGAAAAATATTTTGAGCTTCATTTGAACGTTTTATGATTTAGATAAAATAAAAATTCGTTAAATATATTTGATTCCATTAATAACCATAAGCCTGTATTTTTCGAAGTTCAAAGTTTTTGGACAAATATTGAAACGTTTACTTAAATTAAATGTTAAATACATATATATAAATGCGCAAATGTAAAAGTTTAGATGGATTTAAAATATACGAAATTATTCAGCGGTTGAATCCATACAATTTTTGAAATCCATCAATATGGATCGACAGTCGCCATAAATGTTCTTTTAAAAAATAAAATGTGTTAATTTGATGGTAGCTCGAGTATTAAGATCAGGTTTCTATTAGTATAACTTTGTTCATGGGTTTGCGTAATTTTTTTGTGGTGAAAGTCTAAAACCAAGAAAAGAAAACGCGAAAGCCGACGAGCAAAATGTAAAAAATAAATCCTCCTGTATGTATATATACTCGAAAAAGTTATGCTAACACTTTTTTCATGCATTTAGGTAGACAATTTTATATGGGCAAACGTACGTTTACGAGATAAATGCCTAAAAGCAGGTATAACTAAAATAGCGCTCTCAGGGATTTCTGTTACAATACTTCTGTAAATTTCATGCTCCAAGTGTTCGAGCATTGGTATAGCGCTGAAGACAAATGCTCAGGATATAATACAAAAATGCATATTTACTTGATTTCACATAGTAATATTATCATTGTTAAAAGAGAACAAGTTTGTATTAGGTAATAATTAAATAATGCAACCTTATGTGCTGCTTTGACGAGTGGAAAAACCAAAATAAATAATTATATTTGTATGTGTGTTTAAAAGAGTTGGATTATTTTGTGAGTGTAAGCAGTTTCAAAACCAAAGAGTAGTTGCAACATTAAAAAGTACCTGAAACACATTTTCATTTAACAACTAAAATAGCAAATACGAGCAAAATATGTACTTCAATTTTCTTCTGTTGCCGACTTTCTGAAAAACGTGAATTCACCGCGATGCGATACAGAAACAAAAAGACAGCGACAGCGCGCAGAGGGTTTTGAGCAATAATATAAATTTGTATCAAACAACGCATTAAATAGTCATTTTAGTATACTTTTGCTGTTTACTTATTCAAGTAAATGCATGTATTAGTTTTTCTTTAAGAAATTTCTCTAAAATTTGCAACTTTTTTTTTATGATTTCTAAAGATTACTTTATTTTTGCCAAAGAGCAACCTTGCGTACAGAAAATTGTGTTGTACTTAAAACTTCACCACTATAAACTTGGTCCTTATAAAGGACTTTCACCACAGTTTGTTTACTGGATATACTGAGGTCAACAAAATCAGCTGTATCAAAACCATTTGGTGAGTGGTCAACAATTTTAAAGTTCATTGTTGTTTTTTTTTTGGAAAAAATGTATAAAAATAAAATATATTGTGCGTAAAATTTTAATAATCAGTGAAAATAAAAAAACGGTGGTTTCGTTGTTGTTGTTAGCGATTGTAATGCACATTGTAAGTTTTTCATGTTTTTTTGATTAAATTCATTACTTTTCAATTATTTTGTTATTTGAAATCAACTTATGCGGCCAAAAGAATTAGAAATTTAATTTCAACAATAGAAAAAAGAAAATTATATTACTTATATTTTCATCGCTTTATTTTAGAAATGCCACGCCCGCGAAGAAATGATATTGGTCGTCGGTCGCGTAGAACGCAAAATAGATCAAATGAAAGGCAAAATCAATCACAAGAAGAGCGAGAAATTCAAAACCAAAATCAAAGGGAACGTATGGCCAGATCACGTTCAGGCCATTCACCTGAAGAACGTATACAACGTAATGAGCACGATAGATTAAGAATGCAAGCGCATCGTGCAGCAAGAAATGTTAATGAAAATGCACAAAGACGACAACAAGCAGCACGAATCAATGTTAATATTGATTTGAACGGTGCTGGATTTCAATATAACAATGCCATTGATTATAGTTTGCATAAATTTGTGGTTATTGGCGCAATGGACAAAATATGTCAATATTGTAATGCAGTGAAATTTAAAACTGAACCTCCTGGAATGTGTTGTACTTCTGGGAAAGTACGACTACCAGAATTACAATATCCACCAGAACCATTAGCTTCACTGCTTTCTGGCTCAACACCTCAATCATATCATTTTTTGGATCACATTCAAATGTACAATTCATGTTTTCAAATGACGTCTTTTGGTGCGACGAATATAATAAGAGATAATTTTATGCCGACCTTCAAGGTAATTTCGGCATCAAGCATTTCAAATGAAAATTTTGAAATAGACAATCTATCATCTGAATATTTTGGCTCTACATTACAGATATGTACAAGGGCAAATTTACCACAAAATCGGTTCCTTGCTGCCATTCCCAGATGCTAACTATCAATTTTTGCAAATTTATTTCCTTGGCAATAATCAAAATGAAGTCGATACACGTTGTGCATTTTTTAAAAGTGCCAGAAGATTGATAATTGAAGAATTGCAAGCAATATTTCATGAACATAACGAATTGGTTACTACGTTTAAGACAGCACTTGATCAAATGCAATCTGACGATCATAAAATTGTGATTAGAGCTGACAGAAGACCGATCGGTGAACACGAACGAAAGGAAAATTCAAAGGTGAAGACGTATTGATTCCGCGTATTCCACTGATTCCACCAGATTTAGCTTTTGACTTCAAAAGATTGCAATTTCCAATACGTCTTGCATTTGCAATGACAATAAACAAAGCACAAGGACAATCGCTGGAATTATGCGGAATTGACTTGGAATATCCATGCTTCTCCCACGGACAATTATATGTATCATGTTCACGTGTAGGAAAGCCATCAGTTCTGTTTATTTATACCACAACTCAGGGCAAAACAAAAAATGTAGTTTACGAAAAGGCTTTGCGTTAGTTTAAGTTTAAAATTAACATTAATTTTATATTGTAAAAAAAGAATAAATACACATAGAGTGAATTTAAATCGAGTGTTCATTATTCATTTCTAATTTTGATATGCCTAGCGAAGCAGGCAGAGGGTCCGCTAGTACATACATATAATCGGACATATGTCCTTGAACAAGAGGCCACAAATAAATTTTTTCACCAAGGATTATTTTTCGTTCAGGTATTCATAACGCTTGTATCTATACTTTTTTCGTAATATAATACTTTTTTTTGTGATTCCAAAAATGGATACTGCGGTTTTTTCAAAATACTGCATTTATACGAAAAAAAGTCCTTTTTTTGCCACATAAGTCGTTAAATGCACAGAAGTAGTATACATTTATGTCGTTGATAAAAAACTATATAAGCTTACAGCAATTGTGCGTGCGAACACGTTATAAAAATGCATATGGGTGTTTCCAGTAGTTAGTTGGTTTGGCAAGGCACTGCGACCGGTAGGTCTATTGTGCCCTAGCTCATCACAAAACCTCAACCAGCCCCAGGGTGTCTATAAATTTCATAATAGATCCCGGGGATAGTGAGAGTATGTGCTCCTCTCTTGGGCAGACGTGCCCTATGCTCCTATACCTCTTGCGTGCAACGGCCTCACTCTCCATAAGAAGGTGTAGGGGAGTCTCCCTGGCCGCATCGCAGAAGCGACACAGGTCGCTGGACCAGATACCTAGTTTATACTGGTGCCCTCTGAGCCTACAGTGGTCCGTCAAAAATCCTGTAATAATTCTTAGTTTCTCCTTTAGGAAATCCATGAGTAGCCTGTATCTTGTCTAATATGCTTATATGCTATACGCCAGTGCAGTTCACTCAGTTTGCAATTGACCTTTCGGAGCATTTCCTTTATGGTACTGGGTCCCACTGCTAGAAAAGGCTCAGGTCCTATCGGGGTCGAGAAAGCGGCCATCCTGGCCAGGTGATCAGCCTCCTCAATTCCTGCAACCCCCATGTGCCCTGATACCCACATTAATTGGATATCAGAGCATTAAGCCTCTCGACACACTCAAAAATCAAGAAGGACTTGATCGCGAATGATGAGAGAGCCATAAGTGCCGCCTGACTATCACTTAATATAAGTATCCTTTCATTCCTGTAGTTTCTGCTATTGTTAATCTCTGCGCATATACTGATGGCATAGACCTCCGCTTGAAAGATGCTTGGGAAGGTTCCCAGTGGCACCGAAAGCTTCAGCCTGGGGCCGTACACGCCTGCAGGATTAGATGCGATGTTCTTACAAAAGGTCCTGAAGCTGCTACGCTTGGCCTTTCTAATCTCCTTATTGCCCTTGTAAGGGAGGCTGAGCCTTCCCCTTAGGCTTTGACACGGGACAGCTGGACGTAAAGGCATCTAAAATAGTGCCATTCAGACAGAGTCAAATGCCTTCGAGTGGTCTAAAAGAGTAAGAAAGGTAACATGATCATTATCTATGTTCTGCCTTATATCGTCCGAGACATTTAATAGTGCAGTGACACAGCTTCTGTTGGTTCTGAATCCAGATTGGTACGGACTAATCAAGCAGTTTCTATTTACGAACGAGTTTATTTGCCGATGCATTATACGTTCAAGAACCTTAGAAAGAAATGGCAAAATAGCAATGGGTCTAAAATCACCATTTGGTTTTTGAATAGGAACAATTTTAGCCTCTTTCCAGCATTTTGGAAAGACCGCCGTGGTTAAAACTGTGTTGAAAGCGTAAGTAAGGTATGTTAGAATTTTTGGCAGCAGGCACTTAACAAACTTCGGATGAAGGCCATCAAGGCCAACGGCGTTTGATTTTATTGAGAGTATAGATTGGACAACCTCATAATCATCAACACACAGAAAACCAAACCCAGAAAAGGAAAATTTAGAACTCGTAATATAGCGAGAATAACTTACATTATTCTGAGTGGAGGACAGATTAACAAACTCTCGGTTTAACTCATCAACGTTTATATATTCAGGTGTGATAGTACTCTTCTTACTAACTCCTTATTACGAATCTGCTTCCAAGTCTGCTGTGAGCCAATAGCTGTACTGAATAGGTGCTCATAATATTTCCGTTTTTGACATTTGATAGCTTTTGTAACGTCCCTTCTAAAAGTTTTATAGTCAGTGAAGGCACTTTCTGACTTTGCCTTCTTCCAAACCGAGTACGCTCTATTGCGTTTTTCTATCAATTTCTGTATATTGTTATTAAACCATGGACGCCTTTTAAATCTAGTAGGCTTCGTTACAAGCGAAAGAAATTGGTCAAAGAGGGTTCTAACATTGTTCTGAATAAAATTGATCTGATCATCAGCAGAAGTCAGACAATAGATAAACCTCCAGTTAATAGCATTAACGGCTGCATCGAGTTGGTCATAGTGAATATGGTTGAAATCACGATACGAATAAGACGTGAAGTGGCTGACAAAATGAAAGTCGTATGTTAAGAATATCAAGTCATGCTTGGAGAAGTTAGGAACTGAAAGCTGTTCATATAAAAGCACTTTAGACGTATCGCTTACCAGGAAAATATCCAAAAGAGTACTAGAAGTACACGTAAAGTGAGTCGGTTCGGCGTTGTTTACAAAGGAAATACCCAAATTTCGCATAAGAAGTGGAAATTTTATATCACTGAGTATGTCGCAATTGAAGTCCCCTCTCAAAATAATTTTGTTATAGCCGATCGCGATATATTTTCTAGGAAATCCACAAATTGCATGTAATCAATGTGTTTGCTGGGTCTGTATACACAGCCAACGAGCAGTTTGTTAGTCAAGATACGAATCATGCTGTGTGAGTTGTCCCTGTAACATACGTAGCTATCACGATTCAGAGGCATCAAAACAATAGGCGATTAAGAATACTATTACACATTCGCTTAAAGTATAAATTAGCACATATTTTAAAGTTCATACATTTGTGTACAAAGAGAGAACACTAAATCTCTTAAACGCTAATCTCACTCTACTTGTAGTTGGTAGTCGGTACTTTTGTTTACTCGAGTTGATTGCTACTATTTGCTGGACATCGTCTATGCTGGATACTTTTGTTGCTTTGCATTTGGGGTTCACCCGAACATATACTTGGCTACGCATTGAAAACACAGAAGAAATTTGATTCTGCCTTTTAAGCTGCATCGCGAACTGCATAACTTCTCGGCTGTGCTTAGTGAGGCTCTCATACATGCCCACTCTCCCGTCTATGTTATGACCAATGTCTTTTAAATTAAGTGATCTTTTGGCTGACTTGCGAAAACGGGCAACCGCACCAAGCAAGAGTGAGCGGTCATTCGCTGACCCAATCTTTGTTATGATCGCTGCCGTTTTGCTTGGTGTGCGAAAGGCAGCACGTACTGCTGGAGCATCAACGTGAACTACACGACACAGCTCAGAGAATGTCTCTTTCAAGTTCTCTTCACTCGCTTGCGGAACGCCTCTTATAACAACATCAGCCGAGATAAGAGTTTTTTGGCAGTCATCCAAATGCGCACGCAGTGTTAGCACATCAGAATTCAGCTGCTGTATCAGTGCACTCTCAGATTGATCATGCAGCTGAGTTTATCGCTTGGACATCGACGCGTAGTTGTTGGATTTGTGCACACTAAAGCTCAGCTTTCGTAACTCGGGCTTCAATGTTTTTTACAGACAGCTTTAGGTTAGCGAAATCAGCCGTCAACTCACTGAATCGCTGCATAACGCGCTCCTCTGACTTTTGCATGCATGCAGATAGCTCTTCAATTATGCTCTCTTTTGGCATGTCTAATTTCGCTTCAATTTGTGTTATCCAGTTATTTGACGATGGACTCCCGCTTCTTTGTTGTTTAGTCGGCTGAGCAGTAGATTGGTTTGGAGAGGCAACAGCTTGGCGCGCTGATTTTGTTCTTGTAATCACAGTCGTATATATTTCGCGAAATAGGAAAAATTTTATATGTTTATTTATTTTGCTATTTATTTATTAATTAATATTCAAAAGGTGATGCAGGAACTTAACACTGACAGAACCCGGAACGATAGTTTGTTGGATTGTAACTTGTTTAAAGTTATTTAAACGGTGGCAAACGCAAAGAAACCGATTAATAAAGCAGAAATGATTTGAACACGTCTACTCTGAATGCATTACTTTAGTAGTTACAATCTACCTTTTTTTGTACCTCTATCCTGGGTAGGTTCAGCCTAAGTACCTCTTCATATTTGGCCCAGTCTGTTTTCCTGGGGTTTCTTTTGGGGTAACCTGTCTGACAAACAGCTCCCAGTGCAAACCGGATAATCCTGTGATCCATCAGTGAGGGTTCAGATGAGACCTTCCACTGAACGATCAGAGGACTGGCCAGTCTGTTGCTGAGAGTGATCTCAAGAACTTCCTCTCTGACCCTTGTAATGAACGTTGGTTCATTACCAACATTGTGAATGGTCAGGTCTTCGCTAATAATATATTCTAAAAGGGACTCACCCCTGCGGTAGGTGTCCGAGCTGCCCAACTCCATCTTGTGGGCGCAGCCTAGAATTGCAGGAAGTCGTTTCCTGCGGCAGAATTCTAAAAGCCGCTGTACCTCAAGGGGCGGCACGTTGGCGTTGTCCCCCGGAAAGTAGGCCGCAGCCAAGACCACCTCCATCTCCTTGCCATCATTTTCAAGATGGTCTGGACCGCTACCAGATCCTGTGTAAGAAACTCTGTAATGCAAAAATAATTAATATTATTCTTCAACACTACACACGCTATGGGCCTCTCGCAGGAGAGGTCCCAAATTACACTATTGTTATTGTGGCTGAGGCCCCTCACCTGGCCCCTGTAGGTCCACGGTTCCTGTATAAGTAGTATACCCGGGTCTTCCACGGCAAACCTGCTCGCAATGACCGCCGAGGCGGCCACCGCGTGATGCAGGTTGACCTTTGCTACTTCTACTGCTGGTTACTTCATAATTGGGGCTCGTCGTCGATATCCGAGAGCGCGTCACCCTCGCTTCCTCTATCGAGTTCGAGCCTGCCAATATCCGCTAGGAGCTCCTCTGTAGTGTGCACGTAGTCGGGGGCACTTGGCCCGGAACTCACAGGAGCTGGTGCCTGTGCCGGTTCTGTTAGCTGGTTGGCTGGGAGGGCCGTGGTGGACTCGGTCGCTGGGACAGCAGTGGAGTCAGTCGTCGCGTCAACACACATGTCTTGCGACTCTGACTCCTTGCTGCCTGTCGTCTTTTGCCGTACGGCCTCACCGTGACGTAGCTGTACCGCAAGTAAACATTAAATCTGGCCCTCTTGATACTGACGTACGACGCCTCGTCGATGCCCAGGCTGAGCCTGAGACCGTTACCTTCGGCGCCGCACGACACCACCTTCCACGCAACCGTGTGGACACCCTTGTTCTGGGTCTGGATGAGCCCCAGCACATACTCAGCTGATTTATCGGCGCATCTAGGGAGGAACACCGATATAGTGTGCACCGGCGAGATGTCCTCCCCTCTTTTGGTGCATCACCCGGGTCCCTTCCACCCCTCAATAACCGGTGCCTTTTCCGCCAGGTTGCAGTCCGCTCACCCTTGCAGTTCACAAGGAGCATGCCTGACCTGAAATACACCCCACAGAACACCAGAGGGTGCTTCCACCCTTTTAGGGCCTCATCCATAATCGCAACCTGGAGTCTGGGTAGGTCCTCAGGGCATAGGGCAGCTGCAGGGTAATCACAGGGTAGCACAGCCATCCGGATGCCTTTAAAAGCACCAGAACAGCTAGGCTGCTGACCCATCCAGGCCTCCAAACTCTGTCTGAGAGGGTGTAGGCCCCCGTTTGGGAGACGGTGGCTCCGGTGGTGTGACCTTTAGGCTGGTTCGTTTTGTTGGACCGGTGGAAGTTGCTGTTAGGGTACCGTTGGGTTCCCCGCTTCTCCGCCATTTGGCGGGCCCGGGTCTCTGCTGCTGTTCCCCGCTTCTCTGCTTTTCAGCAGGCGCGGGTCTCTGTTGCTGTTGCCCGCTTCTCTGCCTTTCAGCAGGCGCGGGTAGTTCACCTGTATTGCTACCCTGCTGCTTACCAGCGGTTTCAGCTTTGTCGCTTCTGCGTTTGCGCTTTTCGCGCTCACGTTCCTCACGATCCACCTCTTGCCGCACCTCCGCCATAGTGCGGGCTTCATTCGCCGATTTCCTCTGCTGAAGGTACCGAAGATACCACTTGGACACCCGACCCACCAAGACCAGCTCGATGGTGGTCGTCAAGGGATCCCTGTTGACCGGAGGGGGGTAGTGGAGGAGGTCTGCACCTACGGCTGCGTTTCTTGCTCTCCTGTACCTGCCACCCGGACTCATGCGACGATGAGGAGGTCTGACTCGGAGACCTACGATGCCTACCTGCTCTCCGAGTGACGCCAGCCCCTGGACCGGCATCGACTCTCGGAGCGGTCACGACTCCTGGAGCGACCCCGACCCTCAGTTCGATGCCTGCTTGCAGAGCGATGCCTGCTATGCTGCGCCCGATCCACGCCGCCCCTGCTGGTGCTTGGCTTCTCTTCTTCTCTGGCGTGTTCTATGAAGAGGGCAGCCTCTTCCTCAGTTAGGCACTCAAGGAAGCTACCCCTGCGCCTAGTGCCCTTACCTCCGCCCAGCATGTTACTGCCGTGCATGGCCGTTGCTGTTTTTAGTGCTGTTGTTGCTGTTTTCGCAGCAGGTGCTGCTGTAGTTGCTGTTGTCGCTGTTGTATCGATAGTTGCAGTTTTAGCTGTCGTTGTCGCTGTTTTCGCGCTAGCTTTAATGTTTTTGTTGTTGTTGCTGTTGTTTTTTGTTTAGTTGTATTCATCTTGTTCGTATGACTGCCTGCAAACCGCCCAATAGGCACGGTGTCGCATCACACCCTGGATTAGGAGGTGGCAGTTCTTGGTCACCGTTCGCGGGTAGCCCCAGTCTGGAGGAAAGACAGCGCAGAAGCGGCGAGCGCGTCAACGATGCCCCAGATCAGGAAGGGACTGGTCGGCGATTCGGCTAAGCCCCCGCACCAACGACAAGGTGCCTGCCCTAGCGAAGGCTTATGGAGTAACATAAATCTCTCAAAAATTGAAGTTACTGAAAAACTAGTTTACGGTTATGTTGCAACCCAAGGGTACTATGTTTAAGAAAAATATAAGCAGCCTCGAAACTTTGGTGTGGAAAATATCCGTTCAAAACAAGGTGATAACGTACGCGACAAAAAAAGTGTTTTTAAGGCACATATACATATATGCGAAAGTCTGCGAATCATGGGAGTTTTTCTTTTCTTTGAAAATTCCTAAACTTAGCTAAATGATATACCTTTACAAACCTTCCATTTTTTAATAGAAATTATCTCTGGTTAGGTTTTATTAAAAAAAAACATACAATATTTTTACTAGTAACACATGCTAAATTAAATTTTTAATTTAATTTGTACAGTTCTTCCAGTTTTTCCGTCATCTGAATACGAAATTTAAAGTTATAAAGCCGCTAGAATTCACTTGCTTGCATTTTCGGTTTACATTTTCATGGAAAGACCCATATGCATGTGTGTGAACGTTCATCTCTTTCTTTCGCTTTTTATTACTATGAAAAGTAGAATAGATAATCATTCCATTCAACCCAACGGCAATTCATACAAGACGGTGGTTCCGGAGCAGCTGGATTTTCGTCGCGGCAGTTCTTAATGTCGAAATTATGTGTTCGTTGTACATTTGTGGCAATTCTTTCTGTCGTTATGCGTATAATTTGCTAGTGTGATTTTTGTTTTTTTCTCTACCCATTTCACCTTGTATGAATTCACCCAGATTCAATCCTACTTGTTAAACTAATCTTTGGTCGTTCATTGTTTATTCAAAGAAATTTATTCATAGCGCGTCTATTCGGTTTTTTTTTGTTATTTCAAATAGTAAATAATGCCGTTCAAAAAAGGCAAAAACTGTGTTAACGAAAAACTTCGCGATAAGTATCCATTTCTACGTAAGGCTACAAGTAAAAATTATATTTTGTGCAAAACATATAATTGTAATTTTACTATTGCGTTTGGTGGTAATGCAGACATTTCTCCTCATATAAAAACTAATGCCGAATTTCCACTAGGCATTTAAATGACAAAAAATATATGCCATTTATAAAACTGCCATGTGGAAATGAACTTAATGATTATTTTTTTAATGTAATGATACGATTATTTTTTAATGCTCGACTTTGTCATTTGTCATTTTTGCCATTTAATGCCTAGTGGAAATCCAGCATAAGAAGCATACAGATGCCCAGAATAGCGCATCCTCTAGCCAATCGACACTAGATACGTTCTTCAGATAAAATTCGTTTAAGTTTGGAAACGTTAAAAGCGATTCTGAATATCAAATGTAATCTAGAATACTCATGACTAGATTTCTTTGAATATCTTATTTACTATGCATCTGTCCTGTTATAGTACTGGGAGCTCCTCTATTTTATTGAATAAACTGTATCAAAAATAATACTATAAACAATGCTTTTTTTTTGTAAATGGAGACACTACGAAACGGAATTCATTCGCAGTAATATACTGTTTTTTGTCCGAAAAAAGATGCGAGCGTTAGGTATACAGCATAACTGCTACAAGTAGCAAACTATTTTGGGGGTGTTAAAAAGTGATTAGTTTTTTTGTTTCTGCGGCACAAACGATTATACTATCCTCTTTACTTATTCTTCTCTGTAAAGCCAAAACACATGCATATGTATATACATAAATACATACATACGTACATATATAAATATGCATGTTATGTATGTACATATTTTTGTATACAACTTTAAAAATATTGTATTAAATAATCTATGCTTATGTTAAACAAATTTAATATTTTTTTTACAATGTAATTGCTCCTTCGTTATTGGCTTTTATTATAAATATTTTAAATATATTCTGATTCGTGCTGATTGTTTCTAACTTTATAAATTAAAGAAAATGATCATCTGGCCCAAAACGCGTACTGTTACAATACGTTTTGGCTCACAGTGCTTTTGAAATACCACTGAAACTCCCTAGAATACAACTTTCGGATAGTTTTTCTTCTTGCATCTGAAAGCATAAGTGTGGAGCAATATTTAATATACCAGAGTGCCAGTTACTGTCGAAATTCGACAGTTTTTCTTAACACGTAGCAAAACTTATACGGTACAAATTAACTAACCGGAAAATCTTCTGCTAAAACGTAACTAATTTTTTTTTATCTGGGAAGGTCTTTGGAAGACTTCGGCAGGACTTGTAATTGACCCGATACATTCAAGTTTATCGATAAATTTCAATGATTGGATACATATCGATAGTTCGATGAATTTCAAGAACACTAAAATTCGATAACTCAACAAAATTCGTTAACTCGACCAATTTCGATAACTGTGAAATTCGATGGCTCGATAAATTTCGATAACTCAAGAATGTAAAAACTTTGGATACCTTTATAAATTTTTACTTTTGACATCTCCACATTTTTCGAAAACTATCTAAACATTTTGATAACTCGTTACACTCTGTTCAGACGATTAAATTCGATAAGCAGTGATAAATTGATAAGCTTATATAACCTTGAAATTTCGATAAATCGATATATTTTGAAAATTCCATAAACTTCGCTTCGTTGAACCAACCAAATTCAGTAGATCAATAATTATCGATAACTCGGTAAGTTGAAAGAACTCCTTGCATTACGACACCTCGATATATTTCGTTAAGTCTATAAATAATGATAATTCAATAAATATCGATAACTTGATACATTTCTTTACCTTGGCAAATTTCGTTAATCCCACACGTTTTTATAGTTCGATAACTATC
Source organism: Rhagoletis pomonella (assembly GCF_013731165.1). NCBI lineage: Eukaryota > Metazoa > Arthropoda > Insecta > Diptera > Tephritidae > Rhagoletis > Rhagoletis pomonella. The sequence goes on from NW_023458563.1 coordinate 25,742,618, forward strand.
CGTAAATTTGGACAACTAAGTTTCTGTGTCTGTAAATTTCGACAACTCAGTAAACATTGATCAGTTTGAATAATTCGATACGTTGCGATAACTTAATAAGCATGGATAAATTTCGATAATTATAAACTTCGATGATTCGATAAATTTCAGTAACCTTTATGGCTGATTTTATTTCGATTCCTATCGGAAAATTTCAACTCTGTTAACCTAATTCTTATGTATTTCTCATTGTCTCCATTTTCGCCTTTATCTCAATTTTCGTCTTTATCTTCACTTTTGCCTTTTTTTGTCTTCATCGTTATCATCTTTATTTCAAAGTTTAATTTCAAATACGAAGTAAAACAAAATGCGAAACAGCTTAAATTGAACAGGTTGCAAAACCAACCATACACAAATATGGAAATTTTGAAACGACTTTTTTCATCCAATTTCGAAACTATAAAAACTCTCCTCATCTACAGAAAATTACCTTTCCAACGGTGTTTTTGGTTTTGAAATCGGTAACTTTACCTTGGTCTTCATCTTAGTTTTTATCTTTCACATCTTTGCTTATATCCTTTTCTTTTTCTATTCACGTAGATGAGATGAGGTGCGATGACGTGATAAGATGTGATGTGATAGGATGTCACGTCATGTCATATGATGTCATACCATGTGATGCCACGTCATGTAATGCCATGTCATGTCATACGATGTCATATCATGTGATGTCAAGTCATGTTATGTCATGCCATATAATGTGATGTCATATCATATAATGTCATGTCACGTGATATCGTGTGATGTGATATCATATTATGCGATTTAATATCATGTGATGTCTCTTCATATCATGTGATAAAATGTGATGTCATGTCATGTAATGTGATCACGTTCCATGTTCCGATTAGTATTTCGATAACCCTGTTGATAACTGTGTCGACAAAAATACCGATAACAATATCCATAAACATATAGAAAAATAAAACGATTGTAAAATCGATTAATTCATCGATAAATATAACAATCATCAGTATCGATTATTGTACATATCGTTAACAATATAAATAACTAAATCGATCACAAATCAATTATTTAATCGATTATTATACCGATAACAATATCCATTATTGTATCGATAACAATATCGATTATTATATTGATTATGATATCGATTACCATAGCGGTTATTTAATCAATAACAGTATCGATAACAATATCGATTATTTTATCGATAGCAATATCGATTATTATATCGATAAAAATATCGTATTTTATATCGATGACAATACCGATCTTCATCCTCATCCTTTTCTTCATATTTATCTTTATTTTTGCATATTCCTTTTCACCTTTACCTTAAAGTGTTTAAATTTACTTTGATCTTCGTTTTTGCCTGTACCTCTAGACATCTTTGTTTTTATTCTCAAACCGCTAAACCGCTGAGAACCATGTCCATGTGCATTATTCCCCTTGAATTTGACAATTTACTCCGAACCAACTAACTGCCGCTAAAGAAGTTTCACTTCATAAATGCAAGAAATGTTCTTACCCTTTCAGTTACTCTAACTCTTATGTATCTGTCATTGTCTCCATTTTCGTTTTTATCTTCAATTTTGCTTTCTTTTTTTGACTTCTATTCTATTTGACTTTATTTCTTCATCTTCATATTTATCTTTATTTCAAAGCCTAGTTTCAAATGTGTAGTGAAACAACAGGCGAAACATGTCAAATTGAACATGTTGCAGCAACATCTATACACAATTCGAAAATGTTTAAACGACGGTTTTGGCCGTAATTTTCAACCAATTGTGAAACCATAAAAACTCATCTACGGAAAAATGCCTTTCCAACGGTGTTCTTGGTTTTGAAATCGGTTCGGTAGAATCGCCAAACGAACGGAGACAGAATTTATGTTAGCGTATTAATATATAGATACCTAAAATATGTATATTGCAACTCCTGTTGTTTAGGAGTTATGAATGTTTCAACAGCGGACTGTTACATTACAATTATTGGAAGCACTTTTTAAAGCTCCTTGATGTTATCGAAAAATTCTGCTCTCCTTATATAACTCAACAACTACGTATTTATTTAACTGTTAAAATTAATTCTAAAGTCAATATCTGTAAAAAATAGTCGGACTGTTACGTTATAGAAAAAGACTGTTTTACCTGGGCGATATACATATGGGTGTTTCCAGAAAAGTGTTAACCAAGACCAAAAAAATAGAATTTTGCCTTCACAAAGTTTATAGATGCCAATCGATAACTACACTCTAAAAAAAAAAATTGTGTAGATTTCCTACCTAAAAGGTAGGCTACTGATTTCCTACCTTATTATTCGCGAAATTACATGCTTGATTATTCAACGAATAGTTTGTTTAAATTTCGGACTTTTTAGAGCGTAATATAGCTGCTGTGGTGTGCGTAAATTTACTACGAAAGTGTGTACAAGCTACAAAATACACATCTGCTGTTTGATTTCACCCGTAGAATGGTGTAAAGTCGCTAACAAAAAGGATTTTTACACACGAAAATGTGTAAATGAGAAAAATACATATTCATCGTGTAAATTTAAAAAATAAACAAAAATATACTCGATTTTAAGTTGCATTTTTAAACAGATTTTTTAGAGTGTACATATTTTGTCTTTCATCCACCAAAATATTGGACTAATTGGTCCATTTCATTTCAAGGTATTTGCAGCTTTCCAACTACACTTTTAATTAATATTTTTTTCGGTGAAACCATACCTTCCAGAAATCCTTCATAATTGTAACACACGATCAAAAAGAATTGGAAATCTATACGTAAACTTGGTACAGCTTATGTTTGGTAAGCCTTACAACAAAAACAACGTAAAAATATATTATGAATGGTCCAAAGTTAAATTACAAATTGTGCTTTTTTTCAAGCGTTCGGACGCAAAATATACTTTAAATGTAAAAAAGAGTCGTAACGTTTACTTCATTTGTCAAAATTTTAATACAAAAGCTAGTTTTGGTTACTCTTGCCAATCGCACAAAATTTTTTTCGAAAAGCTATAGGATTATCGATTGTAAGTATATTTTATCCAATTGTGAAACTGTACGAAAATTATGAAAAATCTAAATTTCAGCAAAATTGCATACTTATTAACAAGAATTTCTAAAAAATCAGGTATGTATGTCGTTTTATAGTCCAATCAGTTTTAGTATAATAATGTGCAAATTTCAAATGTCTAAAAATTAGCGATGATTTTGGAGAATTGCTTATGCATTTGAAATTTGCACATTATTGTACTAAAACTGAATGGACTATAAAACTGCATACTTGATTTTTTAAAGAAATTTGTGTTAAAAAGCTTGCTTTGCAGATTTTTCATAATTTTCGTACACAGCTTCATATTTGGATTTAAATTGGGGTTTGCTAAAATATAAGCCATATATTGAATGCAGGGACGCAGGGAGGGTAGGGGGAAAGAGGGGAAAGGTATGGGAGGAATAAAGACGACACATATGGCTTTTTGCCGGAGAAACGCTCCGTGCTCACAACAAAGCTCTTCAGTCGACTGATGTCCACACCCGAGAGCTCATCGGGAGTGTGAAAAAGTCCGACCCAAGGTGCTTAAACCTTAGGCTCGCAAAGGCAGGGCACCAGAGCAGCAGATGTTGAGATGATTGCACCTCATCGTCCTCCATGGAGCTGGTGCAGTAAGGGTTATCCGCGACACTCACCCTTACCGCGTGGTTACCAATCACACAGTGACCAGTAAGCACTCCCACCAATAGTGAGAGATGCAGCTTGCTTAGTCTCAAGAGCTCCCTAGACCGCCCCCGGTCGACCCGTGGCCAGAAAGACTTTGCCACCTTGCACTCTAAGGTGTTCGCCCAGCGCTCGCTGAGCTGACTAAACGCCCATCTGTCCAGAAGCAGACCACACGAGGTCAGAGGAGCCCCCAGACCCTCCCTATCCGAAATAATTCCTCGAGGGTTCCCTGTCTTGCTAGCTCATCAGCCATGCAGTTGCCAGCGATTTCGCTGTGACCTGGAACCCAAATAAGCTTAATAGCAAAATAGTTAGACGCGGTCGATAGGGAAGTCAAACACTCCCTCACCGTTTTCGAACGCACCGTCAGGGAGCCAAGAGCCCTGATGGCAGCCTGGCTGTCAGAATAGATATTTACCTCTTTAACAGATGTTACACTAGAGAGCAACCAATCCGAAGCCTCTTTTATTGCGGCCACCTCAGCCTGGAAAACACTACAGTGATCCGGTAGCCTAAATTTCAGGTTGATGGAGAGCTCTTCGCAAAAGACACCTCCGCTCACTTTCCCATCCAGCTTCGACCCATCTGTAAATAAGTTTACAGGTCCTCGGTTCCAGATACTGCACCCCTCCCAGTCTTCCCTCGCCGGAATGTGGGTGGTAAAAGATCCATCCGGACCCAGAACCGGCGTGCAGTGGTCTGTCCGAGTCGGTAGGAACCCGAAGTCTCTTAGAATTTTGGAGTGCCCATAGCTCGAGGTGAACTTGAAGCCCACCCCCTTAGCCTTACTGCGGCACACGCAGCGGCAACCCTGCCAGCTATGTCTGTAGGCACAACATTTAACATGGCATTAAGCGCAAGAGTAGGTGTGGTTTCATAAAGCCAATGCACTACCTTCGACGAGAGGCCCCAGCGCTTGCCAATGGGCACTCTGCAACAATACAGTGCTACTGTAGCCTTCTTGACTCTTTCCTCCACGTTAGGCTGCCAGGAAAGCTTACTATCAAGGATCAAGCCCAAGTACTTCACCCTGTCAGAGAGCCTCAGAGGAACACCACCCATTGAGGGAAGACGGCAATTCGGTATCTTATACCTCCTAGTAAAGAGAACAAGCTCCGTTTTACTGGGATTCACACCCAGCCCGTAGCTAGAAGCCCAGTTCTCAACCAAGCTCAAGTAACCCTGCATAAGCTCAAATAGTGCTTCCGGGAACTTTCCTTTTGTTATCAATACTACATCATCGGCATAGGCAACCACCCGACAGCCATTTCTTTTCAGAGCCACCAGCAGGTCATTGATTACAACGACCCAAAGTACTGGCGAGAGAACTCCCCCTTGCGGAGTACCTCTACTCACACACCTCCGGATTGAAGCGTCGCCCGACTCTGCCGCGACAGTTCTATTGCAAAGCAAGCGGTAAATAAACCTGACAAGGTCGGCTCCGACCCCTAGCTTATTTAGGGAGTTAACTACAGCCTCAGGAAAAACATTATTAAAAGCCCCCTCGATATCAAGGAAGGCACCGACCGTAAATTCCTTCTGCGAGAAGGATTTCTCGATATTTTCAACGACCGTGTGTAAGGCCGTTTCGACAGACCTGCCCTTGCAGTAAGCATGCTGATCCAAGGAAAGGCGCTCCCTGAGGATCCCGCTTCTTAAATGCAGATCGATCAGCCTCTCCAGCGTCTTCAGAAGAAATGAGGAGAGACTTATCGGTCTGAAATCCCTGGGTGATACATGAGAGGCTTTACCCGCCTTGGGAATGAACACGACTCTGACCATCCTCCAAGGCCCCGGAACATGACCCTTATCCAGACAACCCTCGAAAATGGGCATCAACCAGCGGCACGACACTTCTGCAGATTTCTGCAGTTGGGCCGGTATTATGCCGTCGGGGCCCGGGGCCTTGAAGGGCTTGAAGGAGCCAATGGCCCAAAGAAGGCGATCCATGGTTAGGATTTCCGAGACATTCGTCTCGGGGATCGACTCCTCTAACCGGACCCCTCCCGGGTCAGGGTTGCAGGGGAAATGAGCATCATGGAGCATCCGAAGAGACTCCTCGCTGCCGCCCTCATCCCCGATGTATCTCAGGGGAGCGGGATTCTCAGAAAGAACTCGCCGAAACCTTGAACACTCCTGACTACCCTCCAGGCTTTCGCAGAACAGTCTCCACGATGTCCGCTTCGCTTTTCTGATCTGGGACCTATATATCCCAAGCCCAATCTTATACAGTGCCCAGTCGGAGGCTGATTTACTCTTCCTGGCCCTATTGAAAAGTCCTCTGCTCGAGGAACTAAGATCAGAGAGCTCCTCCGACCACCAGAGCGGTTTGCTCTTACCTTTGTGGCAACTCAGGAGACAAGACATATCAATGGCCCTTTTACACGAAGTGGTGAACACTCCAATTAATTCGTCAATTTCGCCTTCACTCCAGGTCCCTTACCATATAACATTTGTGGAAAATATTTTTATTGATTTCAGATAGGTATTGATGATGACTACTCACGACAAAAAATTTGTGCTCATTCAGAGCCTACTCGGACGGAACGTCCGCAACGCAGGAAACACCCATATGTACGTGTAGATTATTATTATAATTTTTGTAAATGGCTTGTAGTCTGTTTTATGCAATAAGTAGCCTGAATTCAATAGACTTGCGATTTGACATGTAATCCAAAGAAATTAAGAACAAGCCACAATAACACTGACAAATACATAGTTTAGGAAGAGCCTGCCTGAAACTATACAAAAA
>NW_023458563.1:25749197-25749341 GCF_013731165.1 Rhagoletis pomonella
CAAATAAGCAAATGGATGTATAGAATTAACAAAAACAATCACGCTGTCGAGTTTAAATAGCGGCAAATCAGCTGCACTTGATAGTAGTCGGTTGAATAAGGAAAATGAATTAGCAACAAGAGTTTACGGGATGTACATAGCTCA
>NW_023458563.1:25749351-25772272 GCF_013731165.1 Rhagoletis pomonella
CTAATAAACAATCGTGGTACAAAGCTCAATAAAAATATTAAAAATAAGAACATGATAATTATGAATACAGATTTGAAAGTTTATGTTGCTGTGCAGTTGTAGGTCGTTTCAGAAGTAATTTCCTGCTTAGAATTCGAGCTCGAGCTTAAAACTGCTAAAAGATATTGGGTCTTATGCATATAAAGTGAGCTTAAGCTTCGATTCGACTTTCAGTATAAATTATTGAGTTTGAGTTCACTCCATCAGCGCAAAAATTGGTCCGAGCTTAAGCTCGGCGATTGAAATATCTCGGAGCTCCGGAGTTTAATAATCTTGCTTCCAGTTAAGGCAAATTACTTTACTCTAGCACCAATATATAGAGCCCTCGCAGAGTTTAATAAAATCTCAAAAATTGTAAACATTGAGTTTTCATTGCCAAGATTGATACTTAAATCAAATATTGAAACTTTGTATAATTAATATAATTTCTGTTATTTTAACCTGTTATGTAATCTAGTCTGTAAGATTGTTAAACTCATAGACTAAAAAAATAAATGAAATGAAAAATGAAATGAGAGACGTGACAACACTTGGCCTTCAAGCACTGCTGAAATTCTCAAAAAGCATTGACATACTAAACGATGTATACTTCGAATGTACTTAACTAAACCTCTATCTACATCTGGCATTACTAGGGACCTATTGGTCTATGTGGGTCGGCCGGCCAGCCAGAATAACCTAACATAATCTAAGCTGAGTTTCTATGCATGAGGCCTATTGAGGTTTTTCGCGGTTAAGTACACGAAAAACGGCTCTAATAGCCACTTTTGTTTGCTTTATGCCATTTAGTACTATTTTTACACTTCAAAATACATCTTTAAGTGGGTTTTGAGATTTTTCCTTCAGAAGCTATGGCCATTGGAAGATGACGTAATGAGTTAGAAAGCATATGCTTGGTTTGGCGATGTTACATTCGAGGACACGGCAGTTTAAGTGGCCGTAACTCTTGAAAGAAAAATTGTATAGCACCATTCGAGAGTGCATTTTGAAGGATAATAATAGTACTAGAAAAGTACGTGAAATAATTCCAATAGATGTTTACTATTTAATCAGAAAATCTTCTTTTAGTTTCCTATTTTGTTCTTTTGGCCTCGTTCCTTTTTGAAATAATAAAATTCTAGCGTTTTTCTTATTTTTCTACGTAATTTTTATTTTCTGAGCCTATTTGAGTTAGACAGAATATAGATTTTAACTATGGGTCAATAGCATGTTGAACAGCTTACAATGTTACTTTCAAATGAGCCCTATCTCTAACTAAATAAAAAATAATTTTACTTGAAGGCCGAAAATGCTTGAAGAAAACCAGATTTTTCCATTTTTTAGCCTGGTGGATTCCGCGCCAAAAAAACTTTTTGATACTTTGGACATTACATTAAAAAATGCTGCCGTCTTTGTTTTCATTAAGACAGTTAATCACTGATTATTATGTCGAATACTTGTTTTATTAACTTCAAAGTAATACAAGGCGAAGAGAAGCAAGTATAATGCAAGAAATGGTGGCCCTTAAATATAAACAAGTAATTTTTAAGCAAAAAACAAAACCGACTTCAATTATCATATACAAATTTAAGATTATCGTTAATTTCTTCCCGATCCAATTATCGGATCTAAACAAAATTAGTATGGTACCACCTTTCCGATGAAAAAAAAAATTACCGAAACCGGTTAACGTGGTCCAAAGTTATGCGGTGACATACATAAAAAAAATAAAAAATATTCCGACGAATTGATAACCTTCTCCGTTTTGTGAAGTCGGTTCACAACCCTCAATTTCATGTTGTGCTTCTTTAAGTTTCTTTAATTGAAAGGTGTCTCAGTATTAAGTGAATTTTCATTTTTGAGAGAAGGAGATTCGTGTTAATATTTATATTGTCTGATACCTCAGAATATGTATGACCCAGGTATTATCATATTTTTGAAAAAATTGTTCCCCTCGGTTTCGTTTTCGGAGATTTAGGCTATATGGTTTAAAACTAATACAATTTATATATAGGGGGCCGGGACTAATAATCACGACGGCCCTGATTATAGAATAAGGATTGATATTCAATGTAAACGATTAAAAAATCTGATCGAGAAGTAATAAATATTTCCATTTGTTTTTACAAATTTTTTATAAAAATAAGAACTTTTGTACAAAATAATGATTATTTGAAAAATTGAAACAATCAGGCTAAAGCGTGTCTAATTAACTGTTATCATGAAGAAAATCAGCAAGAGACATGCTAAGAATCAGTAGGCCCGGGACTAAAAAATCTCGACGGCCCTGATTATAGAAGAAGGATTGATATTCAATGTAAACGATTAAAAAATCTGATCGAGAAGTAATAAATATTTCCATATGTATAAAAATAAAAACTTTTGTACAAAATAATGATTATTTGAAAAATTGAAACAATCAAGCTAAAGCGCGTCTAATTAACTAATATCATGAAAAAAATCAGCAAGATACATGCTAAGAATCAGTAGGCCCGGGACTAAAAAATATCGACGGCCCTGATTATAGAATAAGGGGTGATATTCAATGTAAACGATTAAAAAAATCTGATCGAGAAGTAATAAATATTTGTATTTGTTTGTATTTGTTTTTTTTATTAAAAATTTTGTACAAAATAATGATTATTTGAAAAATTGAAACAATCAGGCTAAAGCGTGTCTAATTAACTATTATCACGAAAATAATCAGCAAGATACATCCCTGTAGGGAAACGAACTAGTGCGGAACTGGTTCGGTTCTAGGGCGTTTGGAACCATGACTAGTACGCGTTAATTCTCTTTTGCATGCTAGCGACTGGCGAATTTAACATTGCGATGTCCTAGGAAGTGTCAATTGTCCCCCGATGCATCCCTTAGGCTCTAGTTCCGAACCAGTTCTAAATTACAGATGAGATCTAGTTCGTTTTGCATCCCTTTTTCTATAGTTCCGAACCAGTTTCAAATTCGAGAGATGAGATCTAGTTCGTTCTGCATCCCTGCAGTTCCTAATTCAACAGATGAGATCTAGTTCGATACAGTTATAAATTCGTCACCTAAATAATAATCATTATTTTAAGATTTTTATTTGTTCGCTCAAAGATAATAATGATTATTGAGTTTTATTTTTTCACTAAGAATAATGATCTTTCAAAAACTCCAAAACTATACCAGCGTGATTTCCGACGTATCATTTTCAGAGGTAGCCGCATCCTAATAAAGGGAATAAGCCCCAAACTTTTCAGGTCAAAATTTCAGTAGGTTGCGTCTGTATGGCATTTTCAATTTTATAAATTATCATCATTTTTAAGTGGAAAAATAAAACTCAAAAACAATGAATATCTCTGAGCGAAAAAATAAAAACCATAAAATAATGATTAAATGCTGATTTAAATTATTTTAGTCATTATGATTTCCGTCCCGGCTTTTAAATTTTAAAATAAAATAGTAAATAAAATAAAATAGTAATAATAATAGTAAAGTATCATTCTTCGCTGCTTTTGGCATGGTGCGGAACTAGTTACTATCGGACTGGTTCGTTTTTGGCGAAAAGGAACTAGTACTGAACTAGAAATTTGGTTCACTAGTTCGTGTTTTTCCTACAGGGATGATACTTGAACGTCGCTAAGAAAAAACGCGTGATTGTTTTTATTTTTATTTTAAAATGTGACGAAATCGAACTAATTTCGTGTCGCTTCCCGAATCGCCCCGTAAGGCTTTATTGTAGATATATTGTGGATACCCAAACGATGGAGAAATGGAGAGCTTTTTACAGCTACCCCTTATACCCAAACAAGAAGATCCTTTAATTTGGTGGACTCATAGACGGCAACATAAATGAAGTTGTTTTCTAATAGCGGTCGCCCCTCGACAGGCAATGGCAAACCTCCGAGTGTATTTCTGCCATAAAAAACAGCTTCTCATAAAATTACAATCGCCGCTCGAAGTCGACGTAAAACTGTTTGTGTGACAAAATCAATGCGCACGCCACAAATCAGAGAAGAACTCCGGCCAAACACTAACAAATGTGAAAGCACCAATCTATTATTACCCAGGCCAACAAAAACGGGAAAATAAATTTGTTGCAGAAAATGTTAAAGCTGTTTTTGATAGACTTTTTTGTGCTTATTACGAATCCGTAAGTATAAAGTTTCCTGCTGCTCCAGGTTTTGAGAAAAACGAAGTCAAAGTGTCAAAGAACCGCGTTTTCTGCAATATTTGAGAAGCTGATAGTAGATAATAGAACCTTCACTTAGACTTAAATTAAAGCTAAAACTCTCTACTACTATCCCTGAAAATACCATCCTTGCAAATTGACTTGATGGCCACTTATAGTCATTTATTGCATCAGCGAAAGCTAATTTAAGCGAAGTTTCAGTACCTACCGCAATTAAATAAAAGGTAGATAGAACCTTCCACTTAGGCTTAAGTTAAGGCTTAAACTTTCGGCTAGAACTTCTGAAAATACCATTCGGACACCTTGACCTTAAGGTCACTTATAGTCATTTACAGCCAAACTGAATTTTGGCAAAATTTTTTTTCAATGGCACAATTTTCCAGCATTTTTTTATTGTTCAATAAATGACTATAAGTGACCATCGGGTCAAGATGTAGAGGTCATATTTTAGGGGATAGAAGTCGAGAGTTCTAGGTTTAATTTAGGTCTAAGTGAAAGATTCTATTACCTTTTGTTTCTTTGCTAGAGCTTCTCAAATATTGCAAAAACGCGATTGTTTGACACTTTGACCACGTTTTTCTCAAAATCTTGAGGTGATGGAAGCTTTGTACTTACGGATTCGTAATCGGCATAAAAAAGTCCATCAAAAACAGCTTTAACATTTCCCGCATCAAAATCAATGTTGCCCTGTGTTTTTATAGTGGAAAAGAATTTCCAAATTTGTTTACACTGACAATGAAGTATCTCCGCGAACCACCTTCCTCAGTGAACTCAAAAAGAGTGTTTAGGGCATCGGTTAGCATTTATGTTGAAAATAGAAATGGGTTCTTGACCGGTAATGCGGAAATGCTTCTTTTCATAATGAAAAATATATAAATTTTTAACTCTAATTACAATTTGATTATAGTAATTAAAAAAAAATGCTGAACTAGATTTTTAAATAGAATCTTCTATAATCGAAATCCGGAAATCCGGCCGGATAGTCGGATTACAGAAAAAAGGTCGGATAATCCGGATTCTGAATATCTACCGGATACCCGGCACATCCCTATTGGGAACCATCATGGTCTGAACAAAACAAAACCAGAAACTTACAATCAGCTGAATGTCTATTGGGGGAAGGCCATCAGTTAGTCGATTAAAAATACCGTGGGCAACAAGCAGGAAAGTATTCCCGCTGATTCTGGTTCCATCATTTTAAATGCAGCTGACGATTTATCATAAAATAATTAAAGGAAGTAATTAAGGAAAATGTTTAACAAGTTTAACTGCAGTCCACAGCCACACCCACCGCGGATGCTCCAGGTGACGTTCGTTTCAGTTATGAATATGATATAGGGCCTGGATATTTATGAGCTAAAAAATCGAGATTATGCGCATATAATGTGCACTAAAACTCAAAAATATCACTAAAAACTGAAAAATATGCACTAAAAACAAAAAAATATGTAAAAAGACTTTTCGATTTGGTTAGCTTTTTTAATTCTTTTATTTACTTTTCATATTTTATTACAAGTTTTTAATAAACACAAGGATATATTGTAATTTTTAGTTTTTGCTGATTATACCATATCGAGCCTCAACCGCCCAAAAAACGTAAGCGACATATTTTTCAAAGATTTCTTTTTGATGCAGAAATCCCCGTAGAAAATCTAGATGCAATTCTGCATAGAAAAGAAAATTTTGAAAAAATATCCCTTGTGTTTTTTTTGGCGGTTAGTGCTCGATATATGGCGCTGCGTCAGTGACATTAAAATAATTTTCGGCGAAATCGGTACCCAATAGTTGCATAGAATGATCAAATGCTCTTGCAATTGTGGAGTGCTTCGTCCGCTCTAGGCAAACGGCGTTTAATAAAAAATGCAATTAAATATGCTTTTTTAATAAAATATGCCTATATATGCATTTGAGGCAAAATATGCAAGAATATGCACTAACAAATCGATGCCACAAAACTTACCAAAAAAATATGTAAGTGCATAGAAATCCGGGCCCTAGTTATGAAGTAATCCGCAACAAATTGAGATAATAAAAAATACTCAAAATAGACCCATAGCTCTCGGACGAAGTATTGACCGAAATAGATAGATAGATTCTTAAGCAAATTATATTGATACCAAAATTATATTCTCATTTTGGTTGTTGTAGGTTGTTGTATTGTGGAACGATTTTCAGTTTTTAATCTGAATCGTTTCTGTTTGTCCATCAATTTTTATAGTAGTGTTAGCGCTCGTTGTTTCTTAGGGTCAGTTTAAACTTACTGCCCGTAAACTGCGTTTACATATATTTAACGGCGTGCTGACATTTGATTGGCTAATCTGAGTTTCAAGCAGCTAGCTCGAGCGTTTGAACTAACTTTAAACCAAAGCCATGCACTGAAAAAAAGGCCCTCTTAGTCAGGTACGGCTTAGCGGATCCTATTTTTTAGTGTAGCCCAAGGGGAAGTCATACAAGGTGGTGGCAACAGTGCAAAACAAATGTACATGGATTTGACGGTCAAGCTGTCAAAGTTTACATGTATTTTGTTTTTGCGTTTAATGGATGTGCTGTCAAATCTGTAAAAGTAAAAAACAAAATACATGTGAGGCGAATGAAAGAACAAGAAAACTGCTTTCCTAATAACACCGCCTTGGTCTAAGCGGTAATTATTGTTGTATGGTGTGAACCCTCAGGTATGCAGCTAGAAATCGGTTATTTTTTCTTGCGGTATCTTTATTTATTTTAACTGTCATGTCCAAAAAGTTTATTTTTTTAGGTCTCCGTCTCCGACGTGAATTTTATGACCTTCCTTTCCTCTCGTTACAAGACATATGATATCGACATATACAGTGGAGGGCAGTGATGAGTACATGGTTATTTGCGAGGTTTTTAAAGTAAATTTTTTTGTTATTTTTTTCATAAAAATACTGTTCATGCCTTCACGGCTGACGGCTTTTTGTATTTTTTCCATACAAGTATGAATTTGTTATAGAAGAAAATGCGCAAAAACGTTTGCAAAGAAAATTAAAAAAAAAAATCAAAGCTAGTTTTTATAAACTGTACTTGTTATATGAAAAAATCCGCATAAGTCGTCGACAAAAAATAAAATAATATACGCTTAAAACTTGCACTTTATTGTAGTAAAATTTAATTTGCTACAAAACTGCATACTCAAAAATTTTTTCCTAAGCTGTATAAAGTTTGTAAGTTTGATTTAGGGGTATTGGTTAAAGCATCAACCATACTTTAATAAAAAAAATAACAAAAAAATTTGACTTTAAAAACCTTGCAAGATTTACCAAAAATCACCATGTACTCATCACTGCTCCCCACTGTATGTGGCCCTAAGCAATAGCCGCCTAAGTCTAAAAACTTGAATTCGAGAAAAAACGTTTTAAACATTTGGATTGTAATGTTAACCTAGTGGGTAAACCAAAATATGTTCCTCTATAACTTTTTAAATAGCCTAGCTGACGAGATGGAATTTCACACACGCATGGAATAATAGTTGCAGAATACGATGGCATAAATAATTAAATTCTTGCTTAAGTCGGCTTATGCGGCTATTGCTTAAGACCACAGATATATCCAATCTAAATTTACTCCTAGGTTGGTTGTCAGCTCCTTCATATATTTTGCTTCTAAATATTGCATGAACATCTCTATTAAAATTGTTTACCCATTCCTAGCCCGTTAGTTGGCTTTATATTTTATTATTTAACTTCAATTTGGTCTAGTGTTAACCTCAAGTACTCACGATTTCCGTTACTACGGTGTTGACTGTTTTTTCTAGCAATGTTGCAGTTGAGCATGATGCAATAATACAAGGTGTTATCGGTTGGAAACTTCTCGCTCTAATTCCGCCATATTGACTGCCTTAGGTGAAACAGTGTTACTTCTTTGAAAATTCTTTGCCTAATAATATAGTTGAATTTTTATATATTTTTTCTCAGTATACACATTTTGTTTTCTCAAAAAGGTATTTTATCTTATTTTATTTCATTTCGTTACGAATATACTATAAAAAAGCAAATTTTGTTTAGAAGAAAATATGAAATTTTAAATTTTTTTCCCCAAATGGGGATTAATTTCTTCCCGTTTTTCTTCTTATTCTACTGAGCTAAGGCAGTGTCAAAATCGAGCTGTCACAACTGATACCACCTTGTATTATTGCATCATGGTAGTTGAGATGGAAATTGCTTCTGCTGTTGATAGCGATGGGTAAAGATCCTCGACAACAAACGATACAAATTTCGCATCCTTAACTCCTTAACTTTGCATTTATTGAGCAATTCTAGTTTATACTTCAGCGATGATTTTAGATATTTCAATAGTTCCTGGAATTTTGTCATTGTATATTCTTGCTTTGGGTTTGTTATTGACTTCGCCTGCTTCATTTCGCGCTTTATAGAAGATGGCACAACACCGAAACTGGTTTGTCTCCGAACAGGGGATGACGGGGGAAATCATTCCACAATACGTCGTTAAAATTTTACTTCGAATGCAAATTTCTTTTGCCACTATGATTTCAAGTTAAAATCGAAATTTTAATTAATTTTTCAAAGCATCTCCTTTAGCAACAGCAAGTGTATATGATCTCGCCATTGGTAGTGGGGGCCTAATATTGACGGAAACCGGATCTCCGCACGACCAGGATGCAACGCCGTTTTCTTTCGATGCCGCGACAGGCGCCTCAAAAGGCGGAGTTACAACCATGCATCAGCATATTATCAACAACGGTCCACGCATCCTGCACATGGGCTCAACAGGTGCATTGCCACAACAGCAAACCACAAGTGCGCCACCCACAAATCGTCGGTCAGCCACTTCAACAAATCTGCGGCCAGCTTTGGGCAATAGTTGTACCTCTCATCGCTTCAGTAGCGGTGGCCCAACACGCGGTAGTAATGGATTTGGCGCTGCTGCCGATCATTCCATGACTCAATTCGCATTGATAGACGACGAAAATGTGTCAGCACTGCAACAAGTTACTAAAGGTGGAGGGGCGCTTACATTGGCATCTCAGTGGAAAAGCCAATTTGACGATTCCGAAGACACAACAGATAATGAATGGAAACAAGAACCACAGGTAATAGTTAAGATTATGATGAGTTAAACTATATAAGTTTTCCCCGAGTATACTGCTTGGTAACATCAATACAATTTCAATTAGTTTTAATTCGTTAGAGTTAAGTTGTTTTGAAGCTGAGTTGTTTTAATGTCAATTCAAGTAAGTGGAGTAGTAAACCGTATAGGGGCACTCAGTTTTGTTTTTAACTATCTACTATACTATATTAAAACTGTAGATTGTTTGTCTGTTTGAACACACTAATCTCCGGAACTACTGAATGGATTTTAATGGGGCTTTAACTAGTATATAGAGAGTGACCTCGGACCTAACTCAGGGTTTAAAAAAATGAGATCTGACAATGGTGTGTGGCACCTCCCATAAGCGTGAAATTTTTAATCAGCTATAACTTCGAAATCGTAAGTCACATGACTTCGAAATTTGGTGTGTTGACATACATATCTCTGGTAGATGCTTATAGTAAAGCAAATATACTTTTGGTAAAATGGGCGTGGCATATCCTATAGGAGTGAATTTTTTAATCAGCCATAACTTCGGAATCACACGTCAAATGAATTTGAAATTCTGCTCTGCATCGTAAAATATACTTTTGCAAAATACATTTTAGATGACTTAATAAAGCCCCAGTCTTCAAGTATGCATAAAAGAAGCGCAAAATTGTTTAAGCTTCACAGATATCTTAGGCACATCAACGGGTCATCCGTATATCAAGAAGAAGTGTGCTGAATTAGAGAGAACACAGTAGGAATATCAATGACCCCGTTTGAACGGGAAAACTCTTTCATCCTGTGGAACAGCAGGATTATAGAAGAAGATTACGCACTCTCGGCAAACCTTGCAATACTTGCATATATCTCACAGGTGGAAATAAGGCCTCATAGCATCGAAGGAGATTAGTACTTAACCCAAATGTTATCTCAGCGCTATTATTCTTGGCCTATGAGTAAGCAAGGTTTTGCTCTTCAGTCCTTTCAACCTAAACTAATAATTTTTACATAGCAACGCTAATTTTGTATTGGTCAACGCAAAAGTTCTTATAAGTCGTCGCGAAGCAAGGCAGACATTTGCGAGTTCTTAATATATTTAATAACAAATGTATTGACCTGTACTTGTGGGAAGTTTTTGCGCGGGATTAGCCCCTAGTTGTTATGGTTGGCCTAGTGTTTCTTCTAACAGACAACCTTTATTTCTTTTACTTTAAGTGATTTCAGGATGTCATTAAGCACCAAGAGCCAAGAGATACATACTTAGTACTCCTTCCTGCTGCTGTAGAACACTGAATTCCACGTTCTAGGAGTGATATGCTTATTGCTACCGTCCGAATATTATTGAAGATCCCGGAAGCCAGCTAGGGTATTACCCTTAAGTTTCTATGATGGGTGTACCGTTAGTTGAGCTAGGCAACAAAAACTGTAGTTTAGACGATCTATGCTATTCCGCTTCAACAACAATAAATGGATTTTCTTTCTAAATCAGTTATGGGGAAATATTGCCAATTTATGCTATTGGTTTCGTTTTTTTTTTCTTGATATTTTCTGGCGATATACATACACAGATTGTAACCACCGTTTCATAAGTAGATTTAACAGTCTAAATTAAGTATTAGCCGTACTTCTTTTTACAAATGGACGTATATACTCATACAATTGTGTAGAGGAATAAGGGCCAAGTTTTATGTGCTATAGTTCCCGACAAAAACGAAACGATTTTCTTATTATAGCCAGTTGCAGATGCGTGCTTACTTTGCATCTTAAGCGTATATGTATATGTGTTAGAAAAATTAAATGTAGAAGGTAAAAATTAATTTAGAGATAAAAACTCCCTGAACTCATTAATGCACTTTTGGAAACTTTAAATTTTCAAAACTTTGTATATTCGCAGAGCCCTGATCATAAATCAAATGCAAAATTCGTTAACCAATCTCAGCCGAATTTATCCGATGACACTAAAGTACATTACCAGCACAACCAAGAAGCTGTTTCGTTGACCACAAATGTCATGAATGCAGAAGTGCCCCTCCGAGGCTCGGAAAGAAAAGAAGGAGTCGATTTTCGCACCGGAGCATCACCTAAAGAAAGAGAAAATATACATCCAAAGAAGTCAACGCGTAAGAAGTAAGATACTATTTTTAATTAAATTAGTATTTATTAATTCTTTATTAAAACACTATCAAAGTCATTTTATTATTACGCGACGAGTCAAGAAACAGAAACTTTTATGTATCACCAATAACACTAATTTGTGCTATCAAAATACCAGCTGGATTAAGTCATTAAAGTCGCCTGCAATTAAATTTCTTTTGGAAAGTCCTTCCGTACTTGGATTCTGTTAGATTCGGAGTTCGAGTACGTGGAATCTTATAAAATCTCAGTCAGTTCCTAATTTGCTATGACCCAACGACATAAGCAATACACAATAACTACGAAACGCTTTCTACTTCACGAGTGCAAGTCTTTGTATTGTCCATTAAATTTCCGACTGCCTTTTGTTCAGTGCCTTGCGCTAGACAAATAGATCTCCATAGGTTATGGTCCAAAAATCCTAGCTAGCTAAAATGTTATTTTTCTTCTTGTATTTATACTTAAGTTAACGAAAATATTCTTCACAACCAGGCAATTTGAATTCAAAGTGGCTTTGTGTGAAATTCACTCGGAAGTGGATCGGAGAACCTTCCCGAATGGTACAAATGTGAAAACGTGTACACAAAAAAGAAAAACTGTCTGTATTTTTATATACATATGCTGACTTCCCAAACGTATCAATACAATATTTGGATACTGTTATACTGCGGTATTCAAACTGTTTTTATATGCAAAGTTACGACACATTGCAACTATATACATTTCATATTTTAAATATTCAATAAAGCAATGAACACTTTTTCTGAATTTTCCATTTTTAAAACACAAATGTCAACCAATAACAAACGAAGCATCGACTTTGTGTCTGATGCGCTGATTGCTCTAGCGATGCGTTTCGATAACTTATCGTTGGAAAAGTATACATTGCCAATATTTTGTAGTTCGGCGTTCTGGAACATTATACTTTGTACGTATGCAAAGCAATTGTGACGTTTTGGTTGTTATCTTTGTAAAATTTTTTCTACTGTTGCCCAATATTTTCCAAAACAAAGGAAAGCAATAAACTTCGAACGTCATAGGTTAGGTTAGGTTAGAGTGGCTGACGCGGTATCGGGTACACCCGTTGGTAGGCCCCCAGGTCCACTCGTGGTGTTTCCTGTGGACCCCGAGCTGTCTTCCACCGATGCCGACTCGGAGACACCAGGTCCACTCGAGGCGTTGCCTGTTTTGTGGGCCCCTTCGTCGGTAGAGTTGTCGGGAGGAGCGGGTCCGCTCGAGGCTTTGCCCGTTTCCTCTCATTGTTGGTCCGTTTTCCGGTGGATTTTTACCGAGATGGAGTAAAAGCCGTAGCTTATTACCCCACCACAACCCTCGAGAATAGGGACGGAAGCATCGTTCACGACAAAGCCAACAAAACGCTGCTTCCCCTTGGTCTCGCCAACTCGGACTATCCTCCAATCACTTGTGGGTAGTCCTTCGTTACCCAGTCGGATAAAATACAGAATCTCCTCCGGCTTCCATGGTTCAGCTGGGACCTAGGCCCAGGCTCGCGGCCTGTTAGGGATTTCATCCCTATGAACGGCAACTAATTCTGCCCCGGGCCACAGCTGTCCAACCGTGCAGATCGCTTCCTTGTAAAGCCGGACCGCGCGTTCATCCGCACACGCCACCAGCTTTACCCTCTCCTGATGGCACCCAGTATCACGGACGACTGGTGCAGGGCCGGAATACTTCTGGAGTATCCCCTTATACACGCGGCATAGACCCATCAGTACGGACTTCCAATTGTCCGTGCTAATGTGGCCGTCCGGATGGGCCTTGTCCAACACCGCCAGCGTGAGGTGCTCTTCGCTGAATGGCTTCGTGGTGGACACGGCCATGGACGGACGGTTAGAAGCAGAGGAAGTCGGATCCAATCGCGGTGTCGTTCTGAGATCGTTGTCTCTTGTGGCCTAGGTCCTTCCATGGATTCGCCTTAGTGGATGGTTTGTCCTTACCGCCCTTCCCGGAGGATCGATTTTCGCTGGCGGCGAAGACTTCCATTGCCCACTTGAGAGCGGCTTTTTGCTCCTCCGTCAGCTGGTCATGTGGAATGACACCCAGTCTTTTAATGACCTTAGGGGCTGCCCTTCGGTCTCGCTGAGCCCTGACGGAGGGCGGAATTATTTTCCCTGCATTGGAACAGCCAGGGTGCCGACCAGTCGTTTGCCCCAGTTGTTGGAATTTTATTCGCAGGAGTAGTCGCCGGCTTATCCGTGGAGGACTTGGGCTCGGCTACTACCCACTGCGAGTTGGATGTGCCCGGGGTGGGCGTAGAGAGAGGGGCCGTCCGCAGGTTCCCCACCGGCTTTTACTTTCCCTCGAGGAGTACAGTTCTGCCGGTATCGCTGGAAGTATGCTTTACCTCTGTGGGCTTAGCATTCTCTCCATATTCTGCGGAGAACCGAATTTGATTGGGCCCTGCAGGCCATGTCTTCGTCGCCGTCGATGCGGTTCTCGAGATGGTGGGTTTCTTGGACTTAACTTCGCCGTGCCTAGCGGCCGCACTACCCATGTAGGGTTCTGGGGTTGCTTTATTTTTTAACATATTCATTCGAAAGTCATATCAGATATCAATTTTGATAACGAGCTGTTTCGACGGAAGTAGGATTGAGCTGACCTGTGAAGTAGTGGTTGGTGTCACGGGTAGTCTCCGTATACCGGACACTCATTTTGGGTATCAGGGTCCAGTGTGGACAAGTAGCTGTTGAGGCGGCTGCAATATTCTGACCACAATTGGACCATAATAAACTGGGTCTCTCGTCGAAGTCGAAGCTCTTTGTCTGCGATAGGTGGAGATTGGGCTCCTATCATAGTATTCATAGGTCGAGAGTTGTTGAAGTAACAGCATACAAATTCCGCAAAGACTTTTTTGGGGAATGATGCTCGTGTGACAGTTCTTGGCCAGATATTAAACTGGGCGCGCCGGTTACATAGACCCGACTGTCGTGCGTACGTGTGAGAGTCATGGCAGGTGGTGACCGACTCTCTATGAATGCCGTTGATCACTCGTCGGTACGTCGGGTCCAGTGGTTGGTCAATGTGACCATGCACTCGAAAAGATGCCTTATGGCGTGCCTGGGAGGAGGCTCTTTTTCAAGCAAGGGTCTGTTGGGGTTTTCACGCCTGTGGCATCCAAAATTAAGCATTTGGGAGTCACTGTCAACGTCCTGCACTACGTCCAGCTAGTTCACGGCGACCGAGCAGGCGCAGCGTAGTTGAGATTGTCTTATATGTATGTGCCAGTAACGTTTTTTTTATCTATGCCCCAGGTGCTGCCGGCTAGTGAATTGAGGACCTTGTTGCGGCCTTGTACTTTATTAACAATTGCGGTTGTATGAGTGGAGAAGGAAAGCCGGCTGTCAATGGTGACCCAAAATTTTCGGGTTGTTCACCGAATTCCTGTTCCATCGACGTGGATTCGTCTTTGTTGAAGCCTTCGCCCAGGTGTTCTAGAGGGTCGCCGTTGATTTCTTCGGAAAAATAGTTAGCCTTCTTGCAGGGAAGCAAGAAAGTTGGTATGGGTAGCCGTTTAATTTCGAGCAGAGGTCATCAATTCCATTCTCGGCCGCCAGAATCGAACTCAGCGTATGAGATCACGGAAATTCCCTCGCAGTTAAACCGTAGGGAGGAGAGGACACCACCCTTTGGAACCTCTATCTTAACTCTTCTAGGTTGTGAAGTTTCATCTCGAAAAGTTAGTGACGACCACTTATATAATTCCCCGACTACCGTTTGAGTCCCTGTGGGAGAGAGGAAGCCTCATTGTCTTCAAGTATAGCGTGGAATTACAGACGGTGTCAAAGTATTTGACAGGTCCAACGCTACTATATCTTCTCTCTCACAGGGGCTGTTACGATTAAGGACACGAGTGATATGAGTGTTTATGGCGTTAAGCGCTGTTGTTGTGCTGTGGCTTTACGGAAGCCATGCTGATACTTCGCTGGGATCAGGTGGTATGTACCAGTGTTGATAATTTCGATAATTTTTTGATACAATTTCAAGTGATTTCTACTTTCCTACTACCCAGCACATTTTAGTACAATTTCATCGGTAGCCAAAATTTGGTAGCACTTGATTCGTTAAGTTATACAACACTGTTTTGATTAATTTTTAAGGTGATAGATTTAGAATCGCATAAAATTGATATACGAGACGTATATTGTGTAGCAGAAGCAGAATTGTTCATTTGCCAAAACAAAGAAAAACTAAAACAGTAAGATATTCGAAATTTTAGAAAAATCATAACATAATTTTGTGTAAACTTTTATCGTATTTTGAAGAGTTTTAATGACGAAGTTCTAATTTGGGCTTCAAAGCTGAACCCTTCTTCTGTATTATCAGGCAATATAGAATAGAAGCAAGCAGCACAGAACTTAGGGCTGAACACCTTGATTTAAAAAATTCTGTCAACCGAAATATTTGTGAGTTTTAGGAAAACATGAGAAATATCAAAAATGTTTTTAATGACCCACTGTTTTCAAACACATACAACATCGTTCAAGGATTTTGGTTGGTTACACATTCTTCAGTCAATGTTGAAATGATCTTCTCCATACAAAAATTAATAAAAACAAAATGTCGAAACATTCTTCAAGTAGAAACAATTTCCTTTTTAATAAGAACTATAGATTAATCTAGTGGTTAATGCTGTCATAACATAACATTGATAAAAGGTTCTCAAAAGTTGAAACTACGAATAATTATTTACTGAATTAGTAATTTTTTGGAACTTACTGGCAACTTTGTAAATTTAAAAATATCCAATCATTGTAAATCTTCATGTTTATGTACATCTATGTACTTACATACATGCATTTAAAATCATAATATCTGATGTAAAAGTGTGTAACGTTTTCTGTAAATAAAATAAAGGTACTATTATTTCTAAATTTTCAGAAACTATTTTTACTTTATTAGGAACAATAACACTATGCGACAGTCAAAATCGGGATGGGATGAAACCAACGGGAAATGTTATATCGGTCAAAAACAAGTTATACGTGGCCCGGCGTTTCGCTGGGTCACGTCTAGGAATCGAGATATATCGATTTGAAGTTAGTAACTATCATATAGGGGAAATATTCTTGTCAAAATGAGATACCTTCACTTAATTGTGAATAAAAGCGAAACGCGTCCATCGATTTTCATGATCTATGTCTCATTTTGCTTAAAGGTTATGTGACTTTGCGTGAAAGTAATACGACTTGCCTTTTTTCCGTTTTGGATTTTTTATGAATTTAAAAAATAAAAAAATTTAATATTTTAGGCAAAAAATATTTTTTTTCTTCATACATTTATTTTTACCGGCAAAACTGTTGATTATATAGAAAAACGTTATATGAACAGATTAAAGGAATTGTAATTATTTAAAAATTAATAAAAATTTAATTTTTTTAAATTTGTTTGAGCAAAATCGGACAAGTGGTTCTCGAGTTATGTCAAAAAAAAGACCACCAAAGGTGACAATTTCCCAAATCGATATATCTCGATTCCTAGACGTGATCCAGCGAAACGCCGGGACACGTATAACTTCTTTTTTACCGATATAACTTTCCCCGGTAGTTTGAACCCTTCCCGATCACTGACCCCTACCATTTGTCTCACAGTGTAATTAAATACAAGTTGTACACAAAAACTAAATATTAGAAAAACAATAGTAATAAAAATTTGGCACAATTTATTGATAAAAAGTACAATTTGAATTTTCATACGAAATTGGAAAATGCAATTATCAACACTGGTATGTATAGTCCGAGAGTGGCAAGGCCTCAAGTATCCGGGTAAACAGTGTGACCAGATGATCACAAAAAGCGAGGCTAAATTGCGTTTGAAAAAAGGTTAGAAAAAGTTATACCTTCTGAAAAATGAAGTTAAAAATAAGTCAGTACATATATTCATTCTTTGAAAAGTCTTCACCATTAAATCATTCCCATCAAAATTCAAAATAACATCTTTCAGGTTAATAACGGCTACATTACTTCAAGGTACGCAAAATGGACTTTAGTTTAGGATACGAAAAACCAAAAATATTTTCGAATATAAATATGACTGTTCTCTAGATCAGAGTGCACTAGTAATGCGCCAACAAATCAATTGTTTCATAAATACAGTTTAAGGCAAATTTTGTAGTATTATTTTAAACCTAAGAAAAAGCTAAGAAGTTCGGCCTTATCCTTAGTTTCACCGGAAAATTTTTCATCCGTCCACAGTAAATACATGGATGGAAAAGATAAGTGAAATGTCGACGCTTCGGGGAAAATGAAACTCATGATAAGGCTGTATGTTCTTCATTTATATTGAAACGCTCAGTTTGACTTCTGCTTTGCTACTGTTTTATTCTCAATATTAAAGCGTACAGTGTACTGAACTACAGTAATGTTTCAATCTAAGACTAAGGGCTACTACTAAGAAAACTTAACTAATTAAGAGAGCTTCATTAAATACACATCAGTTCTCAAGGAAATGGTACTTTGCTCTGTTTTTGTAATATTTGAACGGTAAACAGTAGTTTTTGCAATATTAAGTATATGTAATATTGTAATTATTTTTATAAGTTCTGGTCCGGATTTTACTATGAATATTTTAAGTAAAAAGGCCAGGAAAAAGCCACGAATAAGACCGAAAATTCTGAGGCTATTGCTTAAAACTAAATGTTAAATCTAGCCCCAGAAAAGCTCACCTGGTCACACTGCGGCTAAAGAAGCGTTCTCGGTGGATAACACTCTCCTTTATTGGATGGCTTCCTCGATTTCAACAGATGTCGTTTCGGTTTAGCGTGGGTACCTTCCGTAATCTAATGCAGTCCAAGCTCCACGGAGACCTTAAAGCTCAACGGATCAACTCAATGCGAAGATCAGCGCCCCGAAATGCAAGCATCTCGGTACCAATCGGCAGTGCGGAATAGGCGAACTAACCATCTTGGTTAGGTTCGAGGCCTATCTAAACCTCTGCCGTGCTATGTGTCCGGCACCCGGTTGCAATGCAACTCCACATCGAGCCAACAGGACTCACCCCGCATTCGGGTTTAAACCTCTGCCACCACGATACTCCCCGTAGGGCCAAGCCGCACGAGCAGATTGGAGCAAGCTCCAAGGGCAACTGCTCCTCGTGGTACCATAATTAAGTCTCCGGTCAAACCTCGTGGACGAAACCACTCCCAGTTGAGTTACCATACTACTCTGGACTGGTAGCCATCACCAACACCACCTTCCTACTCGACTCGTCTTCGCCTTCTAAAAACTTCCCGTGCGAAATTCCTCAAGTTCTGTTAAATGTGAGGAATGGGTACTACCGAAGTCGTACCGTCCATCCGTCCATTTTACCCCATGCTGTCAAGATTCCTCAAGTCCAAGTATCTCGGGCATTCGCAAAGCACGTGCTCGACATCCTCAAGCTCCGCTCCACACTCACACCCCTCAGAGTCATGGAGGTTCCTGTTGCGCAAATAAGCATTAAGAGGACCATGCCCCGTTAGTAGAAAATCCAAACTCAAGCAATGCCCGAAGTCCGGATTCTCTCCCATAAACCCTACACTCGGAATGAAACGGTATGTAACACGACCATTGGAACTATCATCCCAACGGTCCTGCCACATGCCACGCACTCTGTCATCCAACAACCGTTTGTACTCAAGATAGCCCCCCTCCAAGTCACCGTCCGAAACCCACCCAGTCAACGGCAACATGTTCATGCCTCTTCTCATCCTGAAGGTCACAGCTCTCGCTATAACCACCAGGTCAAGAGGAGGCACTCCCATCAATACCTGAAGCGCATACGTAGAGACGGTGCGACACACGGGATTCAACAGTGGGATTTCCCCGACTCCATACATCGAGGATGATGAGAGTTGCCATTGACAAATTAAGAGCCTTGGCAATATATGCTATTTCCGGCGGATCCCGGATCCAAATGTTTCAGCATCTTCATGCAAATTCCTTCAGGGCCAATGACTTTGGGGGCTTTCGCCTTCCCGATTGCCCTCTGTTTATTCTGAAATTTCTCGGCTGTGCGCTGTGACTGCAGATTTTCGACGTCGAAATGGGATACGTTTTTTCAAGTGGATTTGTGGATACTTCGATGCTGTTGTCTGGTATTGCTGAATACCATGTTCCGGACTGCGGCGAAGTCGATCAGCGTGTTTCCGTTGTCGGAGATGTCATGAAGGCTTACTCTTACAACTATTGTATCAAATACGTCTTTTATGCCTACCCTGACATTGAAGTTTCCAAGCACGGGCGGAAGGGAATTGAAACGTTAGTCTCTGTCGGGCGTGCCAACATATTTGGCTAACATTCTAAAATTTAGCTTGGTGCAGATCAATGCAATGCGCTAACTGATAAAGGTGAATTTGAATATAAGTTATCGCAGTCTACTTTGTGTTTCCTGTACTGCGGTAATTTCAGACTTTTGGCGAGCATCTTTCTTATGGAAGGTCCGGACATACACAAATCGTTGTCCTTGTTTGTATTGATATTCACCATTTTTTATGTACAGGATAAGTTGTATACCGTTTCTTCCTTTAGAATTTTTTTACTGGGCTTGCAAAAAGCACTTAGAGTTTGACTCCAAATGACTTCTTTGTTGAACAGTTCACGATCATTATCTTCCATACTGAATCCGGAGGGTGTCTTTTCACTCTACCATCATTAGGCTACGGTTTTGGTGGGAACGAATTTTACTCGCGGGAACTCATCGAACTTAATGAATATTAGCTGAAGCGAATTCGCCCGATTTATGTGGTTATAGTGGACAACTTTTATTCACGCATACTTAGCATTTTATGAACCGTTTGTATGCTAGTGCCAAGTAGTAACTAAATAACAGTCCAGTTTTAAAAGGTGAGGCATTTGGAAAACTAAACATGTGAGAAAGCGAAGAACTTTTTTTATTGGGAAATTCCATTTTAAGGCGCAACTAAAATAGACGGAATATTTAAGGGCAGACTTAAGAGCGCAGAATTTTACAATTTACAAGAACCAATTAGGACAAGCGAGGAATTCTTTTTTCGATATTATAGAAATATAGGACCCGTAATGAGGAGTAATCCAAACGCTAATATTTCACCTGAATAGATGCGACCTGTAACTTTAAGATAAGTAAAACTCCAAAAATTTATTTTATTTGGATGTTTATTTGTACTACTCAAACAAACTAGTGCCGTGTGTTTGTGAATTTGAAAAGTCAATTGCCTCTGGAGTACCAACCGTTGTCGAAGTGCAATTTGTTGGGGTTCATTATTTCAAGAGCAATGTCGCTTGCTTTCAGTCACATTTTTCATAACTGGAACAAACTGTTAAGAAAATTTTAATCACCATTATTCTTCATTTCTTGATTATCTGAATCAAAAAATCATTCATTCATTCTTGCTTTACTTTTAGGAAATGATCTTCAGCAGTTCTTTTCTGCTTTAGTTCTTTTGCTTCTTGTGGTGAAGGTGGTAATCCGCCTTTTCTTATCATCAACATCTACTTGAGGTTCTTTATTTTCGTTTAAAGTTATGATACCGCTGCCATATTTTTCTTACGATTTTTTTTTAGTGATCCGATGAACTTCCAGATGTTAAACTTTTGGCCATATTTTTCAGTCCATTTGAGGTTCTTCTACTTTTGCATATCCGCTTCTGAAATATAAATGTTTAAGAATCCTTATCCTTACTAATATTATAAATCTGAAAGTGAGTTTGTTTGTTTGCTACGCTTTAACGCTTTAATACTCAAACGATTATCGCGAAATTTTGTACACTGATGTCATTTAGTCCAACTTAAAATATAGGATAGATTTAATCTCGATCAGACGAGGGGCGTGGCAACGCCTCATACAAACGGATTTTTTTTTTTGTGATAGGGTAGGTACTGGAGTTTGGTAGGAGGGATGCCACCAGTTTAAAAAATCAAATTCCACTTGAAGTAAGGGAATTATTTATTTGAAAATTATATATAAAAAATGGATGTTAAGAGGCTTAAAAAAGTTGTAGTTTGAAAATATTTTAAAAACGGTTGCCACCTGTTTGAAAAGTCAAGTTTAAATTTTATTCGCAAACTATCTGAAATATTAAAATATGGGTGTCAAACGGAAGATTACTAAGATATCTTCAGATTGAACATTTACAATATTATTGAGGCGATTACAATGGTTGCCACCCGTTAGAAATTAAATTCAATTAATTTAAATGGATGAGTAGACTATGGGTACCAATCGAAATGTTTTAGAAAAAGGTTTTAGTTCTAAACTACATGTAGTAGGGATGCCACGTGTTAAAAAAACCAAATGCTACTTGAGTTAAGCGAATTAGGTAATAAATATGTATCACAATATGGGTGTAAGACGAAGGGGGTTTTATAAGGTATTCGCACGAAAAAAAGTTGAAATGGGTTGTTCTAAAAGTCGAATTTAAATTAATTATACTCATTTTAATGTGTCAAAAGTATGAGTGTTTTGAAATCTTCAGCATGAACATGCAGAATTTTCTGAGGTATTTGAAGAGGATTGTTGTTTTAAAACTAAATTCAAATACAATTATATTATAAGTTAAATGAGTTATTACGATACAGGTACCCAGTAGAAATCGGTTGTATGCATCCTTGAAGAGTGCTTGCTATATGAGTGAAATAGTGTGAACAATTCATGCGTAGTCATGAATTTCCACGAATAAATTCAAATTCTAGCGAATTGCAAGCGAATGTACGTTGTCGTTGTTTTAAGTACATTCCTCGATAAATTTGAAGTGGAATTTTTGTAATATTTTCAGTCTTGTAAAAAAATTTTAGTGAACGGACGTGTTGTGCGATACTATTTTCAGCACAAACGGGCTTTTACAAGATATGCATTTGAATATGTAAATGCTACTTGTTTGTATGTCCCCGTATATTAAAATGTATCAGAAAAGTAGCATTTACATATGGGGATACATGTCTTGTAAGAATGCTTTAATACTGTTCCATTAATGCATTTTTGTATGTTTGAAACATTAATACAGCTATATGGGCAAATCTAAAAAACAGGTAACCTTGGTGTTTTTTAGCTTTAATTTCACTGTTGGAAACTATATCAAGCTGGTTGCTTTTGGATATAATTCATTGACGTATTCTTGAAGCCTCAAAAAAAATTTGGATCAATTTGCCGCATAACTTTTG
Source organism: Rhagoletis pomonella (assembly GCF_013731165.1). Taxonomy (NCBI): domain Eukaryota; kingdom Metazoa; phylum Arthropoda; class Insecta; order Diptera; family Tephritidae; genus Rhagoletis; species Rhagoletis pomonella. The sequence goes on from NW_023458563.1 coordinate 25,771,864, forward strand.
AATTATAGGTGTTTAAATAAAAAATAATAATGAAAACAAGTGAATTTTTTGTGTAATTTTTAAGAGGTGAAAAATTAATTATGCCATAACTTTTGAAGCACACCATATACTGATTTGAAATTGTATGTGCAATTAGTACTTATGTGTACACTTCAAATGTAGTAGGTAAGAAAAGTGTTCATTTAAAAATAACGAAATGGCAAGTAACTCACAGTCTGTAATTCCACATTTCACAATTTTCAAAATTTTCGGTTTATCGCGTATAGTTTTTGAAGCATTTAAATTTAAGAACTTTTTAAGTATGTATTGTATACTACAAACAATTACGAATAATTTCATACCCCAGCAAGAGCTGTGCTTTTAGAATAAACCAACTTTTAAAGATAAAATATTCTGCGATCTTGAGCGT
>NW_023458563.1:25802272-25833035 GCF_013731165.1 Rhagoletis pomonella
TAGTTTTCGTATGGCACGTCGATATGTAAATGAAATGTTAGATCTCATTGTTTGATTTGCTTACATTAACCTTTTTAAATACATTTTAAGAGCTTGAATCATCCAAGGAAAACCTTCCGTGCTTTTTGGTCTGCGAATATGGAAATTACTGAGTCAAAACTAATGCTGCGAGCAAGACTGGACTCCAATGCCAATGTTCCAAGGCTTGTCAAGCGATTTTGGCTCATAGTAGAACGCAAAAAATTTTTCACGCGAGACAATAGACTGAAAGAACGCTCCCCTTCAGCCACACTGACTGGAAGTGTGCAAAATATTCTTAATGCTATGCAGATGTTAGGAAATAATACTTCCATCTTCAAGTCATGAAGTTTGTTCAGAAGTTGAAATGGTGGCAGCGAATCACATCCCAAATTTGCTAAGTGGATGGCTTTGAGATGAATGATTTCATCTATTAGATCCGTAGAAATATCGATGCCATAAATCGTGCAGAATGCCGTGGCCTTTTCTCTGAGCTCTTCTTCCGACAGATCCTGATACTTCCACAAAAAACTAAATTTAATCGCAATGTCATTTACGGCTTCAAAACGTCTTGTCATGTTACCAATCAAGCAGTCCAAAACAACGTAAAAAACTTGCTGTTTGAATTGAGTTTCGGAATCACACTCAGGTGGTTCCCCAGGTAATTCATCGAACTGGCGCTTTCTTATCTTCCTTCTTTTCTCTGCGAAGGTATCCACAACTCCTATACTCCCTGCCAGAACCTTACATTCTTGAAGTATGATCGACCATTGATCCCTGAACTTCTTCAACTCATCAATCAGGCTACGTATATTTTCTGTTTCCACGTCCAGTGTGGCATTTCTAACTTGAAGTACCATATTTCGATGATTGATTACGGTCAACACTTTGAGCCAAATGGAGGCTAAGAGGATACACTCAAATTTCCCCATATATGCTTCAATACCTTTCAAATCCGTAACTGTTTCTGAACTCAGATTCAAAAGCTTGATTTCGTCAATAGCTTTCAATATTTGGGGAATGTGAGTTGCGAAAGGTTTCACACTATCCACACGAGCAGACCATCGTGTTTGTGACATGCTGTGCAAAGAGCAGTTAGTTTTTTCCTTGAGAATTTCCCATCTCTGAGGGCTTGCGCTAAAGATATTATACAATTTCTGCATAATACCGAAAAATGTGATGACTTCTGCACAACATTCAGCAGCTTGCACTCCACATAAATTTAAACTATGACAAGCACAAGGTGCAAATATGGCCAGGGAGTTATCCCTCAGGATATGACTCTGCGCTCCTTTGTAATGACCGCTCATATTACTGCCATTATCATACCCTTGCCCACGGCAGTCATCCAGTGGAATATTGTGCTTTTTTAGAGTGCTGCGAATCAGATCAGCGATAGCTTCTCCTGTTTTTGCGTTACAATCGACGAACTCTAAGAAGCGTTCGTGGATTTTCCATTTTCCGGAGTCCCTGTCTAATAAAACATAACGCAATATAAAAACAGTCTGCTCAATATGCGCCGAATCAGGGGTTGCATCCACTATTACTCTGTAATACTTGGCGGACTTTCTCTCGCTTTCTATCTTTCTAATTACTTTTCATTTATTTAATAGATTCTTACCTTTAAATTTTATAAATCAGTGCTTAGTGTATGTCTTTAGAAGGCCCGTGAAGAATTACAACCAAAATTACATTCACAAATTAAAAATTTTACCAATAATTGCACCACTGACAAAAGAAATACGAAGCTTGCAACACTTAACGCGAAACTGACCAACGTAAGCTTATCCACGGCATACTCATATGTTTGCACAAATTTGCGCTTAGCAAAACAATTCAAGTGTACTAATTTTTTCAAATTAACGCTCTAGTTCATTATCAGCCTGTATTTACAGATGTCGCTGGCTTTTACAAAAATGAAAAAGCAATACGACCAAACCGATAGTTACTACGTTTATACGCAAGCATACAACGCTTCCATCCACTACGGTCGCTGCTCAAAACACATGTATAAACCAAACGAAGCGCATTGGCTTGTACTCGTTTTCAAATCGGTTCTTATTATCTCCAGACGGTTTCAAGGATCGTATAAACACAAATTTTGTTCAAAGCGCTTTAAAAATCAGCTGTTTCTTCATTTCACATTCACTGTTGCGAAATGTCAGTTCAAGACGATTTCTTTGCTATCGATTTAGGTGCGTTCGTATAAACACTTGACAAATTTGTGTCGTCAGAACCGTTTTTTATATGTATGTATAAACAAGGTAAGTATTTGATTGGATCCTTATAATTTTAGTTTGGTGAATTGGTTAAGTTAAACACTTCAATTTTAAAACAATTTTTTGTAGCAACAAAATACCTATGTATGTATCTATGAAATCCTAGTTCGAGTACTGTCAATACTGCTTTGCCTTTCCGGGCCCCCAAAAACCTTCTGGGCCCCAGGGCGATTGCCCTGAAATAAACTTGCAGTAAGTTTACTTCTACAAGTGTAAAGTAATCGTTTATCGAAAAGAGTTTTTAAGAGAAAATACTCTATAATGTTTGAAGCGTATATTTATAAACCACGTTACTTTTAAGCCAAGTTATCGTGTCGAAGACCATCTTCTTACCCATTCATTATAGAAGGTGAAGCAAGAGATTCGTTCTCGAATTATTTAAGAATTTTTAACCAAGCCCAATGTTGAAATGACCGTAACCCCTTCTTCTATGGTGTATAAAAATTTCATAGCTGTCCCGATTACCAGTAGCTCATGAGAACAAAATATGTATTATAGCGTTTTCTTTTCTCGAAAAAAGGCCGCACTTATTCTGCCTTGTGTTAGCGCTGTCACATTTTCAAGTTATTTTTCAGCCCTTTCACAAGGCGTCGTGTTCTTTTCTCAGCAGGTTGCGCTCTGTTCCGGCGAAAGTGCTGCCTTTTCTGCCCGCAAATAAACGTGAGGGTGAGAGTTGCATGGTTGATTTTTAATTTAGTCTTGTAAAAATGCAATTATTTTCCCTATCAGAAATAAGTGTTTTGCTTTAAAATTGTTAAAGACTTACAGGCCAAGTGAATAATTCAGCTTTATTAAGTTCTATAAATAAATTGTTATGGAGTAGTATATTTTCTGTTTCATTCTCATATAAAGAACGCAACATTTTCTCAGGTTTCAGGGCAAGCAAGAGTTCCCATATAAAAGGGCAGAGCTTTTTTTGAGAAAAGAAAACGCTATTAGTTTTTACTATGGAAGTATATCGTCACCTTAAAAGCAAAAAGACGTAACAACTTCGTAAATAAAAAGGAAAAATGATAAATGATGTGGGGAGTTGTAATTCGATGAAATCCATAATATAAATCAAAAAGTGAATTTTGAAGTTTTTATTAGTTAGGACTTTTTGCATTTCAACGATGATATTTGTTACGTCGTTTTGCATTTTAAATGACGATATGTAAGATAAAAAATTTAAAGCCGTTTTTCTAGGTTTTTTTTTTGTTTTTTTTGACACACTGACTCTATGACAGTGTTGAAGTATATGAGCGTTATGTTCCTTTTCACGACATTATATTGGATATCGAAGATAATTTTCGAACGTTCGCCACAATGTTTATTGGGTAATTTACAACGATTTTGTAATTGAAAGAACGAGATTTTTTATATGACTTTTTAAATTTTTTTTACTTAAAAAAAGTTTTTAAAACTTCGATATTTTTTGGTATTCACGATACTTACTCAGTAGTTGTCAAAAAATACTCAGTACTCATGAAAAGTATCGATATTCTGTACTCGGTACTCGTATCGTTCTATCACTAGTCTTTGAAGAACTCGTTACATAAGGGTAATTTCAAAAACCTCATATTTAAGTTTTTTTTTCTAACAATTGTGATAATAAATAGTGGTTATAAGCGTAGTCGTACTTAATCTTTGAATATGTAATTTTATATTAATTTTAATTTTTACTTCTGTTTTAATTTTAATCATATTTTTTTATCAATATTATTTTATTTTTTTCTTTTATTAATGTATTTTAATATGCAATTATATTCATACTTAACTGTTTGTATTATTGCGTAAAATGTTCACTAATGTGTACTCAATAATAATAATAATAATAATTCTGCGGTAGTTTCTGTTTCTGTACTCATAGACTCAGACACTTTTCCAAGGGATAATTAAAAATAGTAAATGTATTCGTATACCATTTCATTTCGTTTATTTTTGTTTTGGTTTTTACACAGATACAACTTGAACATTGTGGGCATTGAGAACTGTTCAAGGATGCGAGATTGTATTCCACATTGTTGGTCTGAGCCTGCCATGGGTAATGTATTGCGTAGAGACTTAGTGCCACCAATTCTACAGCAGGCCGCTTTCGATAATACAGTAAGCATTTCAGATAATATATAATAATTATTTCTATTGCACTTTTTGCTTTCATTGTTGTATCTTTCATTCATTACGCTTTTGTGCATGTGAATTTCCATATCATGGCATACACTGGTAATGAAAAGTGAGTGCATAGTGTTTTTTGTTTAATATTTGCAACGTTTTTCAAGTAAAATTTTTTTTGTTATTTTTTATAAAAATATGGTTCATGATTTAATCAAAACAACATAAGTAAAACTTTCAAACTTTATACAGAACTTAGAAAAATTCAAAGAATTTTTGTCTAAATTTTGAACTTTTTAATATGAATTTTTAGAAAAATGTTATTTCAAACGTTTTAATGTTTCGGATGTTTATATAATATTAAAACGACCATGGACTTGGTCACGCCGATTTGGTCAGTTTTGAAGATCGTGGTGAATGAGGTCAAACATGTATTGTCAAAGATTAGGAATCGTTTAATAAGTTAATAGTAGCATGAAGCATATAAGTATTTACGTACATTAACATAATACAATTCGGGTGGGAAATGCCCATTTTAAGTCCATATATGCAGTCTTGAAAATTGGTGCGGAATGGTTTCATTAGTCACCGAAGATGCACATTTTTGCGGATTCTAAATTTGCCGTTATATGAAAGTAGGGGACGTACAATAAATGTTTAGATATACATAAATATTTTAGCTAATTCCATTATGTCTTTAAATATCCTGGGAAATCCTTTTGAGGACTCTCCAATTGGACGATATTGCTTTGCATTTAGCTTGAACGAAAAGTCACTCCCTGGCACACTTTTATTTATTTATTTATTTATTTATTTAAGTAGCTGGCTGTCCATAATACTGATGTCTTTTAAACCCATCGTATATAATATTGTCGTTTACAACTATGATAATTGGCATACATAAGAATAAAAATAAATTAGCTTAAAATTATTTTGTATAAAGATGAAGAAGAGAGAAAAATTTTATATATTGAACAATTTAAACACTTCCAGTTTAAAGCGCCTAGCATTTAGCACGGATTTAATTTCATTTGGTAGGGAGTTCCATAGTTTGACAACACTGACAAAAAACATTCTAGAAGAAACAAGATAATTATGTTTTGGTACAATCAGATTACAAGTTCTAGTTGATTGTGCAAATGTTAATTTTTCAAATAGGTATTTCGGGTTTTTCAAATTGATGAGCTTATGCAAAAATATAAGGTTGCGGTAATTCAAAAGTCAGCTGTGTACCATAGTTTTCTCAGAACAAAATAAATCCTACTTATGGTGTGGTTTATATGATCCGAACACCCCAAATAGGAATTTATTTTGAAACCAAGACTAGTTACAACTGGTTCAAAAAATGATCGGTGTGTCCTCTAGAGTTAGTGTTGGGAGAAGATCTTCAGTATTCGAACAGTGTGAAATACATATGGCTTTGGTTTTCGTTGCATTTAAGCTTAAATTATTCAACTTGGCGCAGATGGAAATAGAAAGGAGATCTTAATTTATTCTGACTATTAAGTCCTCAGAGAGACCAATTGGACAAGAAAGGTAAATTTGAGCATCATCCGCATACAAGTGTATGAACACGCTTTTACAGCAGTGAACGATATCATTAATGAACATGCTGAACAACATTGGGCCTGGTATGGATCCTTGTGGTACCCCCGAGTGCAGTCCTCTTAGCTCAGAACACACATTTTTTACAACAACCTTTTGCCTACGATTACCAAGGTAGTTTTCGAGTAATTTTACCGCACTATCAGATAATCCAAAATATTTGTTTAGTTTAAGTAAGAGTATTCTATGATCAACTTTATCAAAAGCCTTGGAAAAGTCTAATAGGGTAAAACAGTTAAATCACCCCTATCAAACACAGGTCTAATATCTTCCATTACCTTTAGCATAGCTGTAGCACAGCTGTGACCCTTTCTGTAACCAGACTGGTTCGGCGTAAGAAGTTTATTTCTATCCAGATGCATAACAATTTGCATGACCATCAGTCTTTCCAAGACTTTTGACAACGAAGAAAGTATACTTATTGGGCGGAAATCCGATGAAGAAACACCCGAATGACTTTTAGGAATTGGAGTAACCTTGGCTATCTTCCAGGCATCCGGAAATGTCGATGAGGTAATGAAGAAGTTCAAAATGTGTGTCAGTGCAGGAAGTACGTTTGGAAGAATAATTTTTAAAAACTTTAAGCTTACACTGTCCTCACCAATAGCATTCGATTTTATTGAGAAAATACCTTTTAAAACGTCATACTCAGTCACAGTCGAGAAACTGAAAGGTTTATTTGTTTTAAATAAAAGGTTTTGGTCTAGTTGGAACCCATTGCTATTTTGCGAAGTGTTCGACTGTAAGAAATAGTCATTCATGGTATTAGCATCTAAATTACATACAAAGTCGCCTTTACTTCCTATGCGCACAGACTTTAGGTTATTCCATAGTATTTTGCCTGGTAAGTCTACATTTAGTTTGGTTCGATAGTGCTGCCTTTTCGAATTTTTCGTAGTAAGATTAACGCGATTTCGGGCTTTGCGATATGCTTCCCAGTTTTCACAAGTTGGTTTCCGTTTCCAACGAACGTAAAGCTTATTTCGGGTTCTAATAGTTAGTAGAACCTCTCTTGTGAACCATGGTTGTTTTCTGTCAGAAATTTTCACGACTCTTAAGGGAATATATTTATCAAAAAGATAATTTACCGTGGAGGTAAAAAAGTTCAGCTTTTGGTTAATGTCAGGAAAAAAACCAGACTGTATTCCATTCAAGGATACCGGCCTCATGCTTTAATGCTCTAATATCAACTGATTTCCCTCTTCAGATCCCTATAGCGGTCCCACATGGGTAACGTTGCGCCCGATCGCAGCGTGACCCTGTAGGCGGCATCTTTTTTCTCTGCAGCTTCCTGACACTTCTCATCGTACCAGTTGTTCTTTAGGGTTCGCTGAAATCCGACTATTTCTTCGGAGGCGGTACTTACTGAGCGGGAAATGTGGTTCCACTGCTCGCACATGTCGGCTTGTTGAAGAGTGCTCTCTGAGAGCAGGTGTGTGAGTCGAGTAGCGAATGCATTGGCTGTCTGTTGTGATTGCAGCTTTTCGACGTTAAGCTTTCCTTGCATATTTGGGCGCACATTCTTTGCTGCACAGAGGCGGCTGCGTATCTTGGCTGCAACAAGATAGTGGTCCGAGTCGATGTTTGGGCCTCGGAGTGTACGTATGTCTAAAACACTGGAAGCATGCCTTCCGTCTATCACAACAAGATCGATCGGGTTTCTCGGTTTTCGATCCGGAGACAGCCACGTAGCTTGATGAATCTTTTTATGCTTGAACCTAATACTGCATACTACCATGTTTGGGCCCAGGTGAAGTCGATCAGCCTCAATCCATTCTCGGACGTTTCGTCGTGGAAGCTGAATTTTCAGACGGTGGTTCAAAAGATCCCTTCCTTGCCCACCCTGGCGGTGAAGTCGCCAAGCACGATTTTGTTATCGTGGCGGGGGCAGCGTTCGTACATGCGCTGCAAGTGCTCATAGAAGAGATCCTTGGATACCTCATCCATCTCTTCCGTCGGGGCATGGGCGCAGATGAGCGAGATGTCGAAGAATCTCGCTTTGATGCGGATTATAGCTAGACGCTCGTCCACCGGGGTGAACGACAGTACTCGGCGACGGAGTCTCTATACGGCGCAAGTCCTCAGGCATTGCTTGCCCTGCTTCGTCCAACGCATTTCTTGGATGGCGGTGATGCCAGCTTTTGTTCTTACGAGGACATCAACCAGCCGGGAAGAGGCACCTTCCCCATTAAGGGTCCGGACATTCCAGGTGCATGCCCTCAAATCGTAAACATTTGCCGTGCTCGTCATAATAAGGGGGTCTTGTCCGAAGCATTGTTTCTCTTCTTCACTGGAAGGGGTTTTTACGTGGCGGATCCCAAACCCAGCGCACAACCCATTGCTGGAACGGAGGTGGTTTCACAACCAAATACACTTTTATATAGCGAGCCGCTCGCTCCAGGACAGACACCCGCGTGCAGCCGCACCTACTGGTGAACTGACGCTGCAGACTTCAGTGAGCCCTTAGACCGAATAAGTCGGAGTGGCCCCACCGAAGCTCTCTCTCTTTCTGCCGTGACCAAAGGCTCCACTCGGATTGGTTACCGCATCTCGCACATGGGTTGCTCACGTTGCCCAGAGTGCGCGAACGAGGACGCAAGAGTCGGGATTGAGTATAGCCGTGCAACTGTAACTGTATACCAAGCGCAACGACTATACCCCATTGCACAGGCGAGACTTACTGTTACTAATTTATGATAATAATATGATGAACATCGTTCAGATTATAAACAAATTATTTTAAAATAAAAAAATTTTGAAACATTTTTTTTTGTCAATTTCCTATATTCGCAATTTTTATATTGTATGCATAAACATAACGTCACTAGACACGAATAAAGGCGCGAGCTCAAAAGTTGAAAGTTCAGCGAAGAAAGACTCTTAACATAGTTGACGGCGAAGAAAGACGCGTTAAAATATTTGACGGCGAAGAAGGATGCGTAAACTTATTTTCGCGGTCAACTATGTTTGCGGTTGTAATAGTATGTACATTCCGTAAAGAGTTTTTGGGGAATAATGCTGAAGTGGCAGTCCTTGGTCAAGTATAAATCTATGATTACGCGTCTTTCTTCGCCGTCAACTAGGTTACGCGTCTTTCTTCGCCGAAGTTTTTATTAAGCGCCTTTTTTCGTAAAATTTTTTTTATGCGTCTTTTTTCGCCGTCGAAACACTAGCGCGCCTTTATTCGTCTCTAGTGATGATAAGTAAACTAATTAGTGTTTCTAGAAGTTGTGCCTGTTTAGTGTTTCCATACTCATTTGCATAAATAAAATGTTTCCACGATGATGGAAATTAGTGGCTTTTCTATTAGAGCTACCGAAATTGTTTCTAAATTTGCAAAAATTCGCAAGCTATAGCTAATATTAAAAAAAGATGAGAATATTTGGAATCAGCGACCTAAATGCACGCCAGCAATATTAGTGCTGTTCTTTACATCTTTTGACTATAGGCCAGTGCAATTATCAAGAGAACAATTAAAATTTTATTGAAAACAGATAACTTTGAAATGAACGATAAGCTAAAGGGCTGCGAGAAATGATATTTGACTTTATCTTATGCGTTAATTCATTATCTAATAATATGCACCATACCTTTTTGCTGATCCCGGGATTTTTAACAAGAACGGGTCTTATTTGACTAGTGGGCTGTGGCTCACTTGGTGGTCGATGCGCGGGCTCTTATAATTAAAATAAAAGACTAATATTTTGCAGGCTTGTTGTTGACTTCATGATACAATATATTTTCACTATAACCAAGGGATTTGAGAAAAATTAGATTTTCGACCCGCCCTAATATATAAACGCTAAATCTTGATCTTACTAAGTAACGAAGAGATTTGAAAAAATGCGGCGTTTCAAAGGAAATTGCATGACAGATTTGTTCGTATAAGTGACCAGTTCGTTTTCTGTCAGTAGTGGCTTATTTTTGGGCCTATTTTGTGATTTTAAAGTGCTCTAGCAACTTAGATTTTTTGATGTATCTTTCGTTTTCGGTACATAAATTCTTCGGAGTAAAAGAAATTTTCTACTGTATAAATTTAAATTAAATTCGCCAAAACTATAGTAATTTAAGGCAAATAACTTGTTAATGGGAAAATCAACTACTGGTTTAACAAAAATAGATTATGTGTTGGATACTTTCTAAACCAGAGCTTCCTAAAGTGGGTTCCGTACAAAAGTCACCAGGGTTCCGTGAAATTATTAATTTTTGGCTGGTAAAATTCGGTATGAATAAGCACGGCGGTCGGCAGTCAGTTTGAGTTGCACACAAAAAGAAAAGTTGTATAAACCGCATGACCGAGACGCAATTATCTATGTTCCAGTATATGTATGCACTCGTAGTTGGTATGATTGCCGCACCTATATAATAGCGTTGAGCGTTGCGCTTGACAGCTTGTTTTTTTTCTAACTTGTGTATGTGTTGTTGGCTACTGTAGCCGAAGGGTCAGAGGTGGGCTCTACCACTCTGAATGACCTGCATTCGCGGCCCGGTCAAAGCAATGTCGCAAAACATATAGAAAAAACGTTCTTAACACCGGTCGCCCCTCGGCAGGAAACGGCAAACCTCCTAGTGTATTTGTGCCATGGAAAAGCTCATAAAATCCATTGGCTCTTTGAAGGCAGAGCAAAGCAGTAGGTCCCTCCATTTTTGTAACAATATCAAGACACACACCACAAATTGGAGGAGAAGCTCGGCCAAACACTTAGCGTCAAAATATTGTTATTATTATTTGAATATCCGGGCTATAACACTCTTGGAAAGATCAGTGAAATTACTAAATTTTTGCAGGGAAAATCATCAGCTGCATTTTTGTTGAGAGACAAATCATCATCCTTTGAAAGAAAATTTAATTTCTGGATTACTCAGTGGAAAAATTAGCATTGAATGTTTCCCACTTTTATACAACTTTCTACAAGAAACGTCATAACAGGGCACTTGGTAAATCTCCTGAGATCTTAGGGAGATTATCTTTCGGATGGCTAGTAATATCGATTGGGAACAAAATTATTTACGAAGCATTCGTATATCTGGCAGAGTTGTTTGAAATGAAAAACACATTTGAGTCTGTGTCTCTGAACGAATTTTAGGTTGGTATTAGGAGTAAATACCATGAAGTAGCTAAAAAGGCTATCTTAACTTTGCTTCCTTCTGTCACAACGTCTCGTTGTGAAACAGGGATTCACCTTACATAAAAAACAAGTTCAAGTCGAAATTGGATGCAACCCCAGAAATGCGCGTATAGCTTTCAGACGTAATATCAAACTATCAAGTCTATTCTGCACGTTGCCGAACATTATGTAACCGGAAAATTGTATTACCAAAAAAAATGTTACCAGTTCTTATTACCGCGATTCTAGGTACGTTGGTAATGCAGTTAAAATATTCAACAATTCAGCTATAAGATGGTAACAAAATTTCCCGTTTACAACAGTACACAGAATGCGAAAAGGGTTTAAAAATTTACAGGAACTTTTTTTATCGGTAACAAAAATTTTTATAACCAGCGCAGAATAGACCTGTTTAAGGTAATATTTAATAACTGTGAAACAATTTCATTCTTCAAATTAAAATTTTAAGTATTTATATTATTTCTAGTAGTAGTTTTTATCCATATTTAATGCAGTGAAGTAAGCGATTTTGGCCGAGTTCAAAACAGTACGCCAGTCATTTCTCTTCTGTGCTAACTGACGCCAGTTGAAAATGCCAAGTGAAGCCAAGTCCTTCTCCACCTGGTCTTTCCAACGCAGAGGAGGCCTTCCTCTTCCTCTGTTGCCAGCATCGCGGCCCGCGTTGAATATTTTCAGAGCAGGAGCGTTTCTGTCCATTCGAACGACATGGCCAAGCCAGCGGAGCCGCTGGATTTTAATTCGCTGCACTATGTCTATATCGTTGTAAAGCTCATACAGCACATCGTTAAATCGTCTGCGAAATTCGCCATCACCACCAGTGTAGCCGTTTTAGCCCTTTGGTGGCTAGATTTAGCTACCACATACTTTTTTTGGCCACATAAATTTAAAATTGCCCCTAGCCCCTTTTTTAGCCCTTTGGAGAATTTACTTATACTTGGCATGAAAAAGTTGTATATGCTTAATTTGATCTCATTTTTTTCATTTATGTAAGAGACGAATTTTTAATCTAAGAAAGACTGATATATCTGTATGTATTTTATGTTCCCTACGTTTTTATACATACATACTGGAAAAGTGATAAGGCTTTTAACCTATCTATTAACGATTTAACTATTCTTTAAAATAGATAAGTTTACGGCCCTTAATATGCTTAATTTGATAAATGGCCCATCAAGTCGATTGACCGTATATGTTCTTGTGGTGTGATTGTACCAGCTGCTGGTGTCGTGAGTGGTGAAATTAGCTAATTAAAAAGTATTTTGGTGGAAATTTCTTTCACTATATGAGTCCAAGCCGTGTTTGTGGAAGACTAAGTTGCCGATATTGCAGTTTTGAATTAAAAAAAAAAAACAATGTTTAACAAAATGGTAGAAAAATTATGAAATTTCGGCTCTAATCATTTCGATATTTCCTCGACCTCATTTGTAAAGCAATAAATACTGTACCAGCATGTTGGCAAGTTATATGCTTCGGGCCTGATGGTACAATCACTTGATGGAGCCACCAACCTGGTGTCGTATATTTCTCCTTTTATACAAAAAGGGTTTTAGTTGGATAAAATATTTGCTTTTTTTTCCAAAGTTCATTGTTTTTCTATACCATTACTCATTAAAAATGTTTGCGCGTATACTTACATGTGTATATTTAAATAAAAAATTTTAGCTACCATTTTTAGCCACAACGCCTTATTTTAGCTCTTTTTTAAACAATTTTTTAAAGAAATTTGGCAACCACTACAAATGATTCGCGGCAACACTGATCACCACCGCGTAAAGGTTCGTAAATCTTTCGCAGCATCTTTCTCTCGAAAACTCCAAGAGCCGCCTCATTAGATGCTTTCATTGTCCATGCCTCCGCGCTATACACCAGCACAGGCATGATGAGTGACTTATAGAGTGTGATCTCTGTACGACGAGAGAGGACTTTACTTCTCAATTGCCTACTCAGCCCAAAGTAGCACTTGGTGGCAAGAGTGATTCTCCGTTGGATTTCAAGGCTGACATTATTATTGGTGTCAATGCTGGTTCCCAAATAAACGAAGTCATCTACTTTTTCAAACTTGTAACTGTCAACAGTGACGTGGGTGCCAAGACGCGTATACTCTGACTGTTTGTGTGATGACAGGGGATACTTCGTTTTGTCCTCGTTCACCACCAGGCCCATTCGCTTTGCTTCTCTATCCAATCCCTAGAAGGCAGAAAAGACGTAGCCTTTGTTTTTACCAATAATATCGATGTCGTCGGCATACGCCAGCAATTGTACGCTCTTGTAAAGTATTGTGCCTGAGCTCTTCAGTCCTGCGGCTCTTATCTTCTCCAACATCAGATTAAAGAAATCACACGAAAGGGAGTCCCCTCGTCTGAAACCTTGTTTGGTATCAAACGGCTCGTAGAGGTCCTTCCCTATTCTGATGGAGCTGGTGGTATTGCTCAACGTCATTTTACACAGCCGTATTAGTTTCGCGGGGATACCAAATTCAGACATCGCGGCATAAAGGCAACTTCTCTTCGTGCTGTCGAAAGCGGCTTTGAAATCGACAAATAGATGGTGTGTGTTGATCCTATTCTCGCGGGTCTTTTCCAAGATTTGGCGTATTGTGAAGACATGATCTATGGTGGATTTGCCAGGCCTAAAGCCACACTGATAAGGCCCAATCAGTTCGTTGACGGTGGGCTTCAGTCTTTCGCACAATATACTCGATAAGACCCTATAACCTATGCTTATATGGCTGATTCCGCGGTATTTGGCGCGTATGGCGGGGTCGCCTTTCTTGTGGATTGGGCAGAGCACACTTAAATTCCAGTCGTCAGGCATGCGTTCATCTGACCATATTCTGCATACGAGTTGATGCATGCACCTCATCAGCTCCTCGCCGCCGTACTTGAATTTGCTCGGCTGGCAGGCCGTCAGCTCCAGCAGCTTTTTTGTTTTTCAGTCGCGTAATCGCTATTCGTACCTCGTCTTAGTCAGGCGGTGGGACAGCTACTCCATCATCATCGACTGGGGCTCGGGTTCGTCTTCTTCACTACTTTCGTGCTGCTACCATTCAGTAGGTTGTAAAAGTGTTCCCTCCAAAATTTAAGTACATTCTGGACATCGGTCACTAGGTCGCCATTGTTGTTCTTACAGGAGTTCGGCCCGGTCTTGAAACCTTCCGTAAGTCGCCTAACCCTCCGGTAGAATTTTCGGGCGTTCTTCCTGTCGGCCAGCATCTCAAGCTCTTCGCACTCACGTATTTCGGCCTCTCTCTTCTTATTGCTGCAGATACGTCTCGCTTCCTTCTTCAGTTCCCTATAACGGTCCCACATGGCTCGCGTTGCGCCCGATCGCCGCGTGGCCCTATATGCGGCGTCTTTTTCCTCTGCGGCTTGTTGACATTTCTCATCGTACCAGTTGTTCTTTCGGGCTCGCTGAAATCCAACTACTTCTTCGGTGGCGGTACTTAATTATCGGGAAATGCGGTTCCACTGCTCGCTTATGTCGGATTGTTGAAGAGTGCTCTCAACAAGCAGATGTGTGGGGCGAGTGGCGAATAAATTGGCCGTCTGTTGTGATTGCAGCTTTTCGACGTTAAGCTTTCTTTGTTGGGCGCACATTTTTTGCTGCACAGAGGCGGGTGCGTATCTTGGCTACAACAAGATAGTGGTCCGAGTCGATGTTTGGGCCTCGGAGTGTACGCACGTTTAAAACGCTTGAAGCATGCCTTCCGTCTATCACAACATCATCGATTTGGTTTCTTGTTTTTCGATCTGGAGACAGCCATGTAGCTTGGTGGATGTTCTTATGCTGGAACCTAGTACTACATCTTACCATGTTTCGGGCCCCGGCGCACAGTGTATAATTTCCATATTCTAGAAAAGATTAATTACATTATTTTATGTCGCCAAATTTCAAAACAACGTCAAGAATGTTTTTAGAAATGCCTGATAAAGTCGAAACAATAACAACTAAAAAATTTAAATCAAAGTGTATGGCGGAACGGGGTTTGATTTGGAAAATTACTGAGCGCAATAATATTTAAACTTGTGTATTTGAAACTGAATCTCAATGTTTAATTTGTCGGTGTTATGCTATTTATGCAACAATTGCTAAAATATCATTTTGGTGTTATTTTTTTAGGTATGATCTTTTTAATGAATATACATTTTTGGGAATTTAGTAAACTAGGACTGACTATTTCATGTTAAAGTAAAACGATGTTGACTTAGACTTATTTTTAGCAAATTATTATTTTTATTAGACCCGAAAACTCGTTATCCGCCACTATTCGATAAAGTTTGTATCTCAGTTTATTTGCCACTCCTCTTAGACTTTAAACAACACAATTTTAGCTGCTGGAAAGTGCAGGTTTTGATGAAATTTTCTTTTTTCTGGCCTACTGGGAATTTCATTTTCTTCGAGTAATTCATTTGCATTTTATCTCGACCGAGACAAATTCTTGTATTTTTGCTTTGAATAGAGAAAGCCTGATTCATTACATTTCCAATGGTATCCCTTTTTTGTAAATAGGGCAAGAAGTATTGAACTTATAACGGAATTTTGTTGACCCAACTTGACTTTCTTATCAATATTTTCCACGCCCATAATTAAATTAAAAGTTTATAATTCCTTGTTATAGGGAAATTCTAAATATAAATTTTGGGCATTTTAGCCTTTGTAGTTAGTTAAATATTTCAGTTTTTGCATTTTTAAAAATTGCAGTTATATAATAGGGTGGCGTGACAGTAACTATAAATTACCAATTTTTTGTAAAAAGCTTCGCCTATCTTATAACGTACCTTGTGCAAAATTTATTTATTTATTTATTTAATCTAGAAATAAACATTTCGTACAGACTATTTGGTAAAAAAAACAAAATATAAATTAATAACTAATTTAGCATACTATTCAAAAGTAGTTTGAAGTTAGATTTGGAAGAAGAGAAATCGATAGCAGAAGAGTTTAAGAGCGAATCAAACTCGTTTAGAGCTCTGCGAATAGGAGCGTTATTCGTATAATTATTCCTGACAAAATCCAGAGAAAAAATGTCATGATTCCTAAGGCTTCTTGGTGGGATATTAAATGTAATCCGTTCGAGTAAGAACGGCGAGTCAATCGCACCCCGTATAATGTCAAAAACGAAAGTAAGAGAAAGAATAATCCTTTTATTATTCAGTGATTTAAGGTTTATAAGCATGCATTTAGCGGTGTAAGATGGGAAAGGATCAACGAAATGTAGAGAGCGTAGAGCATAACGAATAAAAGATTTTTGGATACGTTCAATTCTGTTGATATGACATTCATAACATGGTCGCCAGATGAAGACAGCGTACTCGAGCTTAGAACGAACAAGAGTAGTGTATAGTAATTTTATGGTATATGGATCAGTGAAGTCCGAGTTAAATCGACGGATAAATGAGAGCATTGAATATGACTTTGCAATGGTATAATTTAAGTGGCTGTGAAAAAGAAATCTAGCATCAAAAATTACTCCTGAGTCAGAAACTTCACCAATGGTGGCAAGCTGCGAGTCACCTATGAAATACGAAGTCTGGGTACTGGAACGTGATTTGGAGTAGGAGACATGGTAACACTTTTTTATATTTAAATTTAATCTATTTTTGGAGCACTAAGCAACCACATTCTTAAGATCAACCTGTAGATTAAATGAGTCTGAAGCATTAGAAATTGTAGAATAGATTTTCAAGTCATCCGCATACAATAAAAATTTTGAAAAGTTGAAACAACTAGAATTATCATTAATCAAAATCACGAAAAGTAGGGGACCCGAGATGCTCCCCTGAGGAACTCCAGAGGTGATGAAAGGATAGGAGAACACATTGTCAACTACAACAACACAATTCCGCGATGAAAGATAAGATTTTACCCAAGATAAAAAAGCTGAATGAAAACCTATGCTAGCCAATTTTGAAATTAATATTGAATGACAGACTTTGTCAAACGCCTTCGAAAAGTCCGTATACACGGTATCGACTTGCAGACGGTTATTAAAGGCAGTTAAACAGGATTCGGTAAAAACGGCTAGGTTAGTTACAGTGGACCTTCCCGGCATAAAACCATGCTGATTAACAGATATTAAGGGACTAACAGCAAAAAATACTTTTTGTTTGACAATAAACTCAAATGATTTGGATATCGTTGATAATTTTGCTATTGGCCGATAGTTGCTTATATCGTTTTTATTGCCAGATTTCAATACCAGGGTGATAAGAGTGGTCTTCCAAGCATCTATAAACTCCCCCTGTTCAAGCGATTTATTGAAGATAAAAAAAAGTGGATAGGCAAAGGCGGGACAATTCTTCAACAGGAATGACGATATTCCATCAACATCAGATTAAGTTGAAGATTTGATATGCCGGATGCCATCCTGTACATCATCAATTGAAATAGCAAGCGAACCAAAATTGATAGGAGAATGGGCACTCTGAGGATAACCGACACAAGGATCCGAACCCTTCACAAAGTTGGAGCGAAAGAAATCCGCGAAAAGATTTGCAGCTTCAGAGGGAGTAGAAGCTTGCATTTCATGATAAAACACATCACTGGGAATACTGGAACACGATTTCTTGGACTGGACATACCTCCAAAAAGCCTTTGGATTCAATTTTATTTCCGACTCAAATTTAAGAACATAATTCCGCTTAAGAACCTTATTCATCGACTTAAACTCTCTGGAGTATCGCAAGTATTTATCCTTGTGAGATAGGGCATTTAAAAGTTTAAATTTCTTAAAAAACTTGTTTTTCAAATTCTTAAATTTTTTAAGATCTTTGGTATACCAGGGAACCTTATAGCTTTTTTTACGCACTATTGGTATATTATCCGCACAGATTACATTAATTTCTTGCTTAAAAGTATCGAAACAATCCAAAACACCAACCCCCGCAAATAACGAATCCCAGGCTACAGATGAAACCCCATCATTTACAACATCAAAGTTGCATTTTCTATAGCAAAAGCTAGTAGGATTACTGTCCGATAAAACAGTTCTAAACTCATAAAACTCTAAATGAAGAATAAGCGGAACATGATGTAGACCGGGAGTCGATAATGGGTCAAGGCACTCATTAAGTGTGAAATTCAAATCATTACTAATAAAGATAAGGTCTAGGATTCTAGATAGCTTATTAGAAAAACTATTAGGTTAATACTTAAAAAATTATCAATCACATAACATTCACAGCCATTGTTAACATTCGTAGGATATAAGGCTAGGCCATTATCCAAACTAGACCAGTTAATATCACACAGGTTAAAATCCCCAACAATACAAAGATTTTCATTATTAGAAGCTAAGGCAAGAATATTATCTACATGCGCTTTATATAAAGACTCAGCACTAGACGGCGGAACATAGGAGGCACATACAAAATGCTTAGACAAGCCATTGACCGAAACACAGAGCTGATCCAGCAGGGTATCCGCATTCGCCAAAGGGACAAGCGACGATCGATAGTTTCGCCTAACTGCAATGAGTACTCCACCACCTCTAGAGAGCCCCGTTTTAATATAGTCACGGTCTTTGCGAAAAACGTTGTACAGATTGGCGTCAAAAAACTCAGAATTTATTTCATTTCATTAATCTATCTTCAATAGTTTTCGAATTACAGAATTAAAAGCAGCTAGATGGGTCAAATCTTACACTGTGTGGCGAAGTCGATCAGCCTCAGTCCGTTAGCGGACGTTTCTTCGTGGAGGCTGAATTTTCCGACAGTGGCGCCAAACCCTTCCTTGCCCACCTTGGCATTAAAATCGCCAAGTACGATTTTGACATCTTGTCGGGGGCAGCGCTCATATGTACGTTCCAAGCGCTCATAGAAGAGATCCTTGGACGCCTCATCCTTCGCTTCCGTCGGGGCATGGGCGCAGATGAGCGAGATGTTGAAGAATCTAGCTTTGATGCGGATTGTGGCTAGACGTTCGTCCATTGGGGTGAACGCCAGTACTCGGCGACGGAGTCTCTCTCCTACCACGAATCCAACACCGATTTTGCGCTCCTTTACGTGGCAACTGTAGTAGACGTCGCAAGGCTTCACACTTACTTTTCCTTGCCCCGTCCATCGCATTTCTTGGATGGCGGTGATGTCAGCCTTTGTCTTCCCGAAGACATCAACCAGCCGGGCAGACGCACCTTCCCCATTAAGGCTCCGGATATTCCAGGTGCATACCCTTAAATCATAGTCCTTTATACGTTTGCCGTGGTCGTCATCAAGGGGCCTCATCCGAGGCTTGTTGGAATTTTTCATTAGGCTGGGTTTCAGCGTGGCGGGACCCAAACCCAGCGCACGCGAAGTTTTACGCCTTCTCACTTTAGCTCGCTCCTAAACGGATATTTGGTTGCTACCCAGAGGATACGTGGATATAAATATCCGGACGTTGTGAGCTGCGATTTGAACCGTACGCACAAGAATCGCTTCTGGCCACTCCCAGGTGAATGGCAGTCAAAATTTTTCCACTTCTGCACAGGGAACTATCAGAAATTGGATGTGGGGTTCCATAAAATTAAAAGAATTTAGTAAGGGTTCCATTATCTTAAAAGCTTGGGAACCTCTCGGCATACCATATACTTGCTGGTAAAAGATTTGATCATAAAAGAAGTAGTGGTTTCCCCTCCAAATTCTAATATTGTTAGGAACTGGTTTTTTGGTTATTGTTGTATGCTATATGTATGTAAACTTGGCCACTGGATAAATTTCCTTTTGGCTACTTAAGCAACGATATGGCAAGAAACATGTGAAAAATTTAATGGGATCTATATGCAATAATCAATAGAAATGACTAGTGTCCGATCGAGCGTTCGGGTTACCAAACAGTTCGGCCATGAAGTTCGGTTCGGTTTCGGCCGAAATTGGCCGAGTTATTATAATTTTTTTTTTCTACGAATTATACAAATTTTATTTTTTTTTTTAAATTGGAGTGACTGTAGCGTTTCTGATATTTCATTTTAATGTATTTTTTAGGGTAACTTTCTTATTTCGTGTTACACATATTTGATCGCGTTAAACCCCGCTAGTCGCTGTGTGAACAGCCGAAAAACGCTTTCAGGAAATTTCTCTGCAATTCGCCTTCTGGAAACAAAAAAACCTCTTTCGAAAGACACTTTACATGCAAGGTGTGACTGCTAATGCAACTAATTTCAGAAATGTCTAAATTTGGCAGCCTTTTCGAAATATATTGCATTGCCATTGCTCTATAGTGTTAAATAAAACAGTACTTTTACAGATGCAGTAGCTCAAAGCAATCCGATTTGGGAATTTTATAAGAGTAAACATAATGGGGGTGCTTGGAACATTTCAGTAGTCCACCTGCTAAGTGCGCTATGTAAATTTTTTTCGCTTTTCAGTTTTTGGTGGTAAACGTACCAGTATTTAAAGTAGTTTCATGTCCACTAACAATACAGGACGAAATCCTTATATATTCTAAAAAAAGGCCATAAAATGTTTTTGTTGCATTTCGGTGCCTAGTGGAAGATCTTCATGGAAGAGAGAACGCGAAAAGCTAAAAAAAAATTAGCTATATAAAAGTTACTGTTTCAAAACTCGCTATACTAAATTTTTATATATAAAATTTTCAAAAACTATCACACTGCGATTTTGTTTTTTAATGTTATTAGGCTCCTATTTATCACAATTTTCAAATAATAAAAAGAAATATACAATTTGGTTGTTACTTGTTGTTGTAGACGTTTGTTTTATTTATGGCTTACTATTATAAAATCACATAACGCTGTTTGCAAGTGGACTACTCATTTATTCGAGGACAATCTCGCTTGGTACATCGTGTGTACCAGGGTTGTTGCGAATATTGCATTCGCATTCGCAACCGCGGAGTTTCCGCATTAATTTTAACATACGCATTCGCAATAATCATTGCGGAGTTTGTGTGCAATAAAACTGGTTAAAAGTCAGATTTATCAACTTTGATAAAAGTGTCTTTAAACATATTATTTTGAATCCATATAACCGAACTATCAACAGGCAGTCATACAAGTTCCAACTTCGTCCTTTTAATAATATGGTTTTTTTTCCTGTGCTTTAAAAGATAATATAATATAATAATAATAGGTTGGCGCTTACACAATACGTTAGTATTTGGCCGAGCTTCTTCTCCGATTTGTGGAGTGCGCCTTGGAGTTGTCACACAAAAGGGAGTGACCTACAGTTTTACATCAATCCTGAACGGCGATTTTATTTTTATGAGAAGCGGTTTTTGATACCACAAATACACTCGGAGGTTTTTCACGGCCTGCCGAGTGGCGATCGCTATTAGAAAAAACTTTTTTGCTCGGAGGCCGTCATCGTCAGTGATTGCATTAGTTCAAATGGTTATAAAAAACGGGCCGCCGTTTTAGCAAAATAACAAGATTCTGAACCGATTCGACTGGCAGCCACGACTTGGAAAACATAAATTTGTTCGAATTTTCATTCTTGGGAAAAAACATTTTATTTGCCATATCCAGAACTTCACTATAAGCACAAATTTTCAAACCAGTCGCTGAAAGAAAGAAGATTAGAAATGAATTGCAAAAAACTAAAATCGAAAAACGCTGTCATCGGTTCTTCAAATTCTGAAACAGCCAAAAGAATAGAATAAAGAATTATTTGGGCAAATTAATAAAAAAAAACCTGACACATCGGGTTTGGCTTGTAAGCCAAGGCGCATCCATACAAGGTGGTGGTGATTGCATATAAGTAAAAGTCCCGTGTATTTTGTTATTGCTTTTTGGTACAGGAGGATGTCAAACGAAAGGGAGTAGAAGTTAATTTTCATCATTTTCTTTTGTTGACATCCTAAAGTTGCGCCGCTTCGTTTTGGATGACATTCTCCTGTCCTAGTGTAGAGACAAAAATATCCAATCAGCTGATCAATCAACACCACCTTGTATTGATGCGCCTTGTTGTAAGCGGTGTTTAAACAACGAGCTTGCCATGGTGCTAGATTCTTCAAGTGAAGATGAAAGTCAGAAGGAAACATCCGTCCCGATGCAATTCTCAAGATGGGATTGTTCTTGGACCGCGATATAAAATTAGCAGCGCATGTTTGATTTACGACCCTTTAAAAGAAATTATGTAACCTTTTTATTAAATATAATGTTCCAATTTTTAAACTCCAGTACTAAATAAAATAAATATTATTAAAAATTACTTTTATTTACCTAAATCACCTAATTTACTTACCTAAATTGTTTCTTAACAAGTAAGAGCAGCGCTGTCTTCGGCTATGCCGAAGACTTCATACCTTTCATGAACATCTGCAAATTTTACTTTGACAGATTACTGCTTTTGAATACATCTGCATACATCGATAGAGGAGTTACATACCTATATAAAAAATCGCATCTGAACAATCAGAGGTATGGAAGATAGACCTTATATTAGCACCAATCTAAGTGATTTTCACTGCTATGTGATCGGTATGTAACCTGGTAACACAATTTATTGAGTTTAGTTTCCTACATAAAGGAGATATATCGCAAAAACTGGTATCTGAACAATCAGTGCTATAGGAGATAAAGCTTATACAGCATAGATTTTGACGATTTTCTCAGTAGACTTTGTATTATTATTTATAAAATATCTTACGAAATTTATCGGTTTTAGCTGTTCAAATAAAGGAGTTTTACAGTAAAATCCCATATCTGAACAATCAGATGTATGGAAGATACATATATGTTATAGTCACCCGATCCTTGTTATTTTTACTGTAAGTATTCTGTTAATAATGAGTGAAAATGGTGCGAAATTTCATGTTCCTAGCTGCATAAATGGTTGTATGGGGGCTGCAGGTTATAGTGACCCGATCTTTGTTATTTTCACTGTAAGTCTTCTGTTGATAATAAGTGAAAACAGCGCAAAATTTCATGGTCCTAGCTACATAAATGGAGGAGTTATAACGAAAAATCTCATATCTGAACAATCAGTTGTATGGGACCTATAGGTTATAGTTACCCCATCTTTTTAATTTTCACTGTAAGTTTTCTGTTGGTAATTATTGAAAACAGTGCGGAATTTCAAGTTCCTAGCTATATAAATGGAGGAGTTATAACGAAAAATTTTATATCTGAACAATCAGTTGTATGGGAGCTATAGGTTATAGTGACCCGATCTTTGTAATTTTCACTGTAAGTATTCTGTTGATAATGGGTGCAAGTACTGCAAAATTTAGTGTTCCTAGCTGCATAAATGGAGAAGTTATAACGAAAAATTTCATATCTGAACAATCAGTTGTATGGGAGCTATATGTTATAGTGGTCCGATTCTTCCGGTTCCGACAAATGATTAATACATTATAAAAATACACCCATCTACCAAATTTTATCCGGATATCTCGAAAACTGAGAGACTAGATTGCATACAAACAGACGGACAGACGGACAGACGGACGGACGGACAGACGGACATGGCTAAATCGACTCAGCTCGACGTTCTGATCATATAAGTATACATTTTAATGGGTCTATCTCTTTTTATTCTGGTACTTACAAACATCGGACCAAAGTTATAATACCATTTCATTTACCATTACAATTTCATTACCATTTCATGCTCATGAAAGGTATAAAAATACATACTTGACATCCGCATCCGCGGATGTTAGGTTTTAGACATTCGCATCCCCGGATGTCTTAAATTATGCATGAATGTAGTGGTTGGCATTTATGAGACCAGCGTTCGGACTACTGAAACTCAATTCGGGAGTTAATGACTCGAAAAATCGGAGCAAAAACGAAATTTTCGGAGCAGATTAAAATTTTTTTATTAAATAGTGTAAGGAAAAAATGTTACATCTTTAGGTACTTTTCCAATTCTTCAGATTGTTTTCTATACTAACGCATTATTTTGCATATGTAACATATGTAAATATTACAGGTAGTTTTTCGATTCATCTCATTGTGTTTACATTGTGATTGTAAAGCATTGGTATGGAGGGCTTGTAAATCAGCTTAATCTCTAAAGAGTATTCAAAACAAACTTTCCATCAATTATAATTAAAAAAAATAATAAGTAAATTATCAAACGGCGTATAAATTTCTGTCAACTTCAACTGTTTCGACATTAAGCCTGTTTCTGTATTTATTTTTAATGAGATTCATCTCTGAAATTTTTCTTTCGGCAGCAGCACTACTGTGCGGTAAAACAGCTAATGTCATCATATAATCTGCCAAGTTGCTAAACATACACCTTTCCAAAACATTTTGCTCATCCTTAATCAATCCCCTGCTTTGGGAAATAAAAAGTGACTCGAAACGACGTCGCACTATGGGAAATTTGAGCCTATTTTGTGGCCAAAAGTCAATTTCTTGACTTGCTTGAAATTTATTGTGTTTTGTCTTATCTTACAGAGAATACTTCAGAGTAAAAAAATTTTTCGATAAATTGACTTACCGTTGATTTGGTAACCCTCAAACAGCTAGTTTCGAAATTTTCTGTAAACGAAAAATATGTAGCTTGATTTTGTGCCACTTTCAAATGCGTGTATCTGGTAATCTATTTGTTGCTTTTCAAAAGTGAAAAGTGGAAAGAAAGAGTGACAATTAGCAGAATATTTACCGATTAAAACTTGTATTATAGTTTAAAGGTTGTGCCAAAGAAACGTCCGCATTTAAATGACTTTAAAGTGAAATTGTACAATTAAAAAAAGTTTATTTATAAAAAAATGTTTAAAAACGTTTAAAAAAACTCATCATAAATCGGTAGAATAGTCTCTGATCTCTTATTTCCCCATAATCTTATACTGCGATTTTGTGCGATATTAAAGAAATTTTAATTTTTCTTAGGTAACTACTTGGTACAAAATCATGAGTTTTATGAATTAATTCACGGTGTTATAATTTAAAAGTTGGAAAAAACCTGTCAGATAACAAAGAGAAAGTTTTAAACTTAAGGTCAGTGGAGGATTTAAAATAGAACGTACGAGGCATCTGTTTATTGGGTTGGGGTCCACTGGACCCCGTGTGACCATTACGCTATTTTTTGGAGAGTACAAAAAGTCAAAGTGGCAAGTAGCTATAGTAGTTTAGAGCCGGTTCATCTGGGCGTAACAATACTATTTTTGATTTATATCAATTAAATTTTTCATTGCCATTGAAAGGCAAAGTAACTGCTTTTGCCATTGCATAAACTGTCTGTAAGTAGTAAAACTAAGCTTATTTGCTTCAGCCTGTGATATTTTGTTTCATTCCTCAGATTGTCTGCGTTTTAATTTGCATTATCCTGAGTGCTCTCTGAATGAGCCAAAAAAGTCTTTCGCGTTCACCGTCAACTGCGACGATACTTGTTTCCAGCTTGATGTTGAAAAGTTTAAATACCTAGGAGAGTAATTGACAACCGCTTAAATTGGTCTGAACATTTAAATACGCTAAAACAATACTTTCTCTACACCAGTCGTCATTTATACCGCCTTAAAAAGTTTTGTTCTACTTCTACACTAAAAATGGTTTACTACGGAATATTTCAATCGAATCTGCAATACGGTATTAGCTGCTGGGGTGGTGCTTCGGCTAGTAAATTGTCCTCCATTATTACAATTCAAAAGCACATAATTAGACGTATCTGTAACGCAAATCGAAAAACTCACTCTATGCAATTTTTTAGAAGGCTTAATATATTGCCGGTGCGACATTTATACTGTTTTAAAGTATAAAACTTTTTTATCAAATCTGGATACTTGAAAAGTCTTCCGTCAGAAATTTATAACCTGCCCTGGAACTTGCTTACAATTGTTCACGCTCCGCCTGCTCGTACGTCTCATTTTAGATGTTTTTATATATACGCCTCTTGTAAATTGTTCAACTCACTTCCTGCTTCTGTACAGGTCATAAGAAATCTCAGTTTATTTCAAAAAAATGTTAAAGTTTACCTGTTCAACTTAAACCACTGTGAAATTGAAGCCTTGCTGAGGTCTATATTGTAATCTGTGCATATCATAAAATAATGTATGTAAATGTGAATATAATTTTTTTTCTCTCTTTGGAGTCTCTTGGATTTGCATTGACTCTTTGTATTGATTCTTTCTAACGTTATTACAATATTTTATTTATTTTTCATTTTACTTTTATTTTTCAATGTTCACCCCACAAAATGTGTACTACTATTCATTGAAATTGGCATTTAAAACTATTTTACTTTGTAATATTAATAATGCCATAGCTTTTCTAATGCAGCATTGATGTACTTATTGAACGCAACATGAATTTAGAATACTGTGCTAATCTGTATGCATTAAGAAAATGATAAATAAATGAAATGAAAAAAAAAAAAACGAAAGTATAGTATACCATATTTCACGAACCATATGTACCATATTACCCGCAAGTTTTTCAAGGTGCCACTTTTTGAATTTTTTCAAGTTTTTCATAAAATCCTTTTTACGATGCATTATTAGGAATTCTTTGTTGTGCAGTCTTTTAGCCAATACCACAGTGATGATATATATGAAAATTGGAAAGTTTCTGATGTATACTTTCTTAGTTATGGTCCAAAAAGTAATAGGTATTCCATATTACCCGAACTTACTCTAAGTTTTGATTTTAAAATTTTAGCAAAATTCATTATGAACAATTTATAAGATTTAAAATGAAAAACGTGGGCGCGTGCAATAGAAATTGAAGTAATCAGGGCTATCACTGAATCCATCGTAGGTTAGCGCTGCCAGACGTCCCGGTTTTTCCCGGACATGTCCCGGTTTTAGACTATTTGTCCCGGTGTCCGGGTCCAACCTTAAAATGTCTGGGATTTATTAAGTGTCCAGATTTTAATTGCAGACATTTGAATAAACGTTCAAAAATCACTACCAATGCCATTTGTGAAATAGTTACATCTCCCGATAGTTGAACTTTGCACATGCAATATTAGATGATCGACCTACCCACAGTACCTTTAAGTACAAAGTACCCTTCCTGATGCTAATTAGCTCTTTTTGCTCGTTTGTTGTTCGTGTGGTGGTTTACTTCCAATATAAAATTTCGCGACAAAGTTTATAGAATATAAAAATGTGTGTTTATAGTGTTTTAATTACCCCTAAAAAATGCCAAAGAGAAAGTATAAATTCCTTCCCGCTTTCACAGAAGAGTTGCCACTTGTTTATATTTTTTGACGTTATAGTACTTTAAAAGAGAGCCTCACTGAGTTACCGATCACACCTTGTTTAATACACCTTGGCCATACCAGTGTTGCCATTTTGTGAGTAATTCCTCAAAACGTGAGGAATTTTAATTAATTAATTAATCCCAACGGCTTTTTACCCTCCATTCCCGCCCAACCGACACGAGGGGCGCAGTCCGCATGACGTACGGAACCTTTTTTTTGTTTTTTTTTTTTAGTTTTTTCGTGCCGAGTAGTGGAAACAGGAGTTTGTTAAGTGTCGAGATCTAAAACTATTCAGCTACAGAATCAAATTCATCAGCTGATTGGATATGCTAAAGATAGTATTTCAATTATTGAGAGTGGAAATAATAGTTTTCTTTATAGTAAAAATCGAGTCCGATACGTCAAACGTGCTGGAATGACAGTTAAAATCTTGACATAAACCACGGAATGATTCGTTTAGTTCAAAATTAGTTTTGCATGGCTTTAAAAATAGAGGTCGAAAGTGTCTTGACACTCGAGAAGGAACATTAAAATTTACCTCAGCCAGGAGGGTCGGGCTATTAATCAAGCCTGTCATTAATTTTACGATAAATATTATACCCAGCATTTCTCTACGACTTGCGATTGTAGGCAAATTTATGAGCTTTAGACGACTTGTGTAAGGGGGGGAGATTGTAATCTGAATCCCAGTTAAAATTACGCAATGCAAAAAGCAAGAATTGTTTTTGAATTGATTCAATCCTTTCTGAATGAACTTGGTAGCGGGGATTCCAAACAATAGATCCCTATTCTAGTATAGGTCTAACTAAACTGGCAAAAAGAGCTTTTGTAACATAAGGATCTTTGAACTCTTTTGACCATCGCCTTACAAATGCAAAAACGCCTTTGGCTTTATTGACTGTAACATTAATATGATGGTTGAAATTGAGTTTGGAATCCATTGTGATACCAAGATCGACAAAATTGGATACCTGCTCCAGATTATAACTTGATATTGAATAAACAGCTGGTTGAACAGCCCTCCGAGGGAAACACATAACTTTACATTTTTGAAGGTTTAGTGGCATATAGTTTGTATTACACCAACTAACCACGTTGTTCAGATCCGCTTGTAACAAAGACCTTTCTTCGATAGAGGACAATGTTTTAAAAAGTTTCACATCATCGGCATACATTAAAATTTTTGAATGTTTTATTATAGAAGAAATATCATTAATGAATATCAGGAACAGAATCGGACCAAGGTGGCTTCCCTGAGGAACTCCTGAAGAAACTTTAATGATGTTGGAAGAACAATTATTAACAATAACTCTTTGTGTTCTATCAGAGAGGTAAGATGAGATCCATTGAAGAAGACTGGGCTGAAAGCCGATTAGGTCGAGTTTACGGATGAGTAACGAGTGACATACTTTGTCAAAAGCTTTACTGAAATCGGTGTAAATTACATCGGTATGAGCATTTTCTCTAAAACCGTTTGAGACATGAGTTGTAAACTCCAATAAATTAGTCATAGTAGATTTTTCTTTAGATAACCCGTGTTGAGATTGTGTAATTGAAGAAGATATAGAATATGTCAGCTGGTTAACAATAATTGCTTCGAATAATTTGGGGATAGCGGAGAGTTTCGCTATGCCTCGATAGTTTCCTATAGACGACCTGCTGCCGTTTTTGTGAAGTGGTATTATGAAAGACTCCTTCCAGGCTGACGGAAAAACGCCATGTTTAAGTGACAAATTGAATAGAGTTGTTAAAGGCTCGCAGATGTTCTCAGCGCAGTTTTTAAGAAAACAGGTGGGAATATGATCAGGTCCAGGCCTAAATGACGCTTTTAAGGTTTTTAAAGAGTGTAAAACTTCATCGGAAGATATTACTGGAATATAAGCGGAGTTGATTGGACAAAGCTCGTACGGATAGTCTCCACTTATAGGGAAGTCTACAGAATAATTGGACCTAAAGAACCGAGCAAACATGTTGGCAATGAGTTGGCTGTCGCTAGATACAGTGTTGCGATAATGCATAGCGGACGGAAAACCATGTGCCTTACGCTTTGAATTTACGAAACCATAAAATGATTTAGGATTGTTAATTAAATTCTTCTTAATTTTACATAAATATGAATTATAACATTTCTTATTTAATGCAAAGTAGCTTTGCCGCAAAACTGAGTACCTTAGGTAATCACTGTGTAAGCCCGTTCTTTTATACAGTTTAAAAGAGTGCGACTTTTTATTTTTCAATTTTTTATGCTCTTTAGTGAACCATAATTGTATTGGTTCTTCATGAACAATATTACGTATTGGCACATACTTTCGAAACAAATTGAAAACAGTATCATTAAAGTGCTCAACGCTACGCTCCACGTCATCTCTATATATTGGCCAAGATAACTTTGAAAGTTCTTTGTTAATTTTCCTGAAATTTGCTTTCGCAAAAACGTATCTAGTACTTGAACTTGACTTATTATTATGTATTTCATTTATGATTTCGTAGCTTAACTCAAGAGCAGGATGGTATGCATCTTCCGGCAAAACTAGGGGATCACACCGATTAATAGAGGCCTTCGGAACATCATCAACGTAAACGAGATCCAAGACCTTTCCAAACTTATTTGGACATATATTTATTTGTTTGAGGCAAAGTTCAGCCATTTCCTCCAGAAATACATTGTAACTATCTCTAGATGAAACTGGTATAACATCGGTTTCAATGATGTTCCATGAAATATGTGGCAGATTTAAATCGCCCAAAACAATCATAGAATCGGATGCCGTAAGCATTGCATTTACGGTCTCAAGTAAAGAAACTAGCTGCATATATACCGATACGGCAGAATTAGGAGGGATGTAGCAAAGAGCTAAATAAATATAAGTCTTTCCAGCCTGTACACGTATACATTTAAATTCGGTATATTCAGTGACAGGAAGACTAACTTCCTCGGATGGTATCGATGAATGCACCGCAAAAAGAACACCACCGCCGATTCTGCCCACGCGGTCACTCCTGTATATTTGATATTCATTTGGAAGAATTTCGGAATTAAAAATATGAGGTTTGAGCCATGTTTCGGTCAAGGAAATAATATTATAATTGCAGTCAAAACCTTTTAAATATAAGTCAGTTAATTTGGTATTCAAACCTCTAACGTTTTGATAGTAAATACTTAAATTAGACTTGCGAGTTAGTTTTTTGAATCCGAATTAAGATTAGAAATTTTAGCTACGTTATTATTACTTTTATTAGGTTTACACTCAAACTCGCGAATAAACGCCCCGGTCGGCCAAAATGAACTATTTAGTAGTGAATCAAAATCTTCGGAAGCTACATCAATTTTAAAAGATGAAATATCGCGATCGTATTTAAAATTAAATTTACGAATAAATACATCTTTAGTTCTAATTTTAGTCGATATGTATGACTTTATATCATCCGAAGAAGTATCTTTAGCAAATCTAGAGACAAAGATTGATCTTCTCGGAGGAATTACAACCAACTTTTTGGTAATGATGTCTGATGTGCGGGGCTCCGAATTATTCGGAGGAACTAAGTTAGACAG
>NW_023458563.1:25833435-25872039 GCF_013731165.1 Rhagoletis pomonella
TCTGATGTGCGGGGCTCCGAATTATTCGGAGGAACTAAGTTAGACAGAGATGTTGATGGCAACACTGTTCGGGTGCGCTTGATAATTTTTTGAGGATTTTTATTTTGAGAAATTTTCTCTCGATATATTTGCAGATAACAAATGCAACCATGTTTTATACAACAGGTTTGTTGAATCGCTCTGCAAATTTTTGAACAAAAAGCTTTCCGAAGTTTTAAAAAGAGAGAAATACACTACACAAGCGGCTTGTCAAACATTCTTCAAACCTTCTTTTCTCATTTCGCCATACACCATGCAAACATGACTCGTTCAAGCAACGAATTTTAGTTTTCTTTTGGTTCACAATGTAAAAGGGTTTGGTTTTCTTCGATTTTTCTCTCTTGCGCCTTCATTCGGTAAAAATTCCGTTGCGAATGAGGCGATTTTATCATACAAAACGGAAGCGGTTTGATCAAACGTCAACATGGCGACCAGAAAATCAAAAAATTTTGATTTTTGTTCACATTTTTTCAAACGGCTTGTCTAACCTTCAAACGCCCCCATACACAACATAAATAGCTTTGGTTTGTCAAGCTGCTTGTGTGGTGTTTTTCGCTCTTAAGCCCATTTGCATTTACCGCTTAATATTCAAAATGTTATCGATAATTTTTTTCATTCCATCGTTATATTTTCAACTTATATATTTTGAACTTGCAAAGTCTCGGTAACGAATGGAAAGAACACGCATTGTTCGATCATAGGGATACTCATATTGATTCTTCATTAGATCCAGAAAATTATAGAAAGAAAGTTTTTGAATTAAAAGATTCTTCAGGTTCATATAAGTTTCCCAATTAAAACAAAAAAAAAAATATATCTGCATTACTAAGACAGCCCTTTTCTAATGCATCAGTAGAATGTATACTTAGTAGTTTAAAAATGTGTAAATGGACTGACTTGAGGACCAGATTGAGCACTGATATAGTTGCAGCAATATTATATACAAACCAAGGCATAAAAAACAATGGTGGTATTTTGTTTGAAGCGCAGGTACAAATGTACCAATTGAATTGGAGAATGTAATTAATTTTTATACTAAGTACCTGTAAATAGTATGCAGTACACAATACTCATATCTGTAATATGAAAATTTTGAGTAATTTGTTCGGATTTTGAGGATTTTTTATTCGTTTTTGAGGAATAGGCTAATTTTTTTGTGGCAACACTGGGCCATACCTAGTCATAAATCTAATGTAGATACATTTTTTTTCTCGCTCAATATACAAAAATTCATACGTTAAAAATTACGTGTACAGAGTTTTACAATTATATTAACACTAGAATACACGCGCGGCCTACTATAGTAGACCACGGCAACATTTTTGTTGATACCTTGACAGTTTTGTATGTTATACTAGGTACACATATAAGTAGATTATCCTCATTTTCGAGCTTGACACCCTAATCTGTAATTATAACAAAAGATAAGCCATATAAAATTCTTCCCTTGTTAATCTGCAATTATAAAATAATCTCAGATTTAACCGATAACTTTTCGGTGTCCATCCTATTTTTATCGATTGTTTTTGCGAAGGAGAGGAGAAATGCCAAATGTAAAAGTAAACAAAAATGTACGCTAGCAAGTAAAAGAGGTTTGTAAAGGTATTTTTAATCAAATGTTAAGTTAAAATATATTTATATTGCTTATTATAGCAGAAAAACGTGATCACGGTGGCACAGAGAAGAAACATAAATTTTCCTTGAGATGTGAGAATAACAAGTACAACAAATTTGACGGCTAATAATCTGAGATTTGTCTGTGTAAACGGGGTGATTAAAAAACGAGCTTTGATTGAGATAATATTGATATGTGAACAAAGTTTTAGAGCAGTTCGAGGAAAGCCCTCTGCATTAAATTTGTCGACGAGTGAGCACCGCGCTTGACCCACGTGTATGCACTTTTTTGTGGATTGGCGCGATAATCACGGGCCTACCATAGTGGTCCGCCCGAGTATTGGTGTACTGAATTTTTAATTTGGTTACTTTGCATATGCGGTGCATCAGTGTTCTTAGAAACTGCCGCCGATAGCAACTTAAAATATTTTTCGATTTGATGAACATTGCTACAATCGAAGCTCTCATAATCAACCAAATGAATGTCAATACTGAAAAATATTTCACGGATATCTTTTTACAAGAATAGTCCCTCGATTTTTTGAAACCCGCTTTGACGCTGTACATTCATTGAAACACTTATCTAACAACTAAAATGTGGAATAGGGAAGCTCTTAGGAGCATCTCAAAAAGTACAGCACGATGTAATACCAAATTTTAGTTGGTCGATTCACCTATTGTACCAGAGCTCTAAGTCCATCCATAAAAAGTGGTGCAAGACTTTTAACAAATGGATTTGTCCTGATCACCAGCCTGCGGTGGGCGCTCAATGTTACAAAAACTGATAGTTTTTTGAATAACATTGGTTTAAGAAGAAAATTTAAGAAATTGATGTAAGAAGTAAAATAATTCCTATTTTTTCTGTTACATAACTAAATTATTTATTTTTTCAAATTCCTAGTTGCTATGAAAAAATTTAAGTTTGTGATCGTAAAAGTAATAGATTTAACTACATTTTTTAACTATAAGTTTCATTTAAATGTTATCTAAGAAAACATTTATTGACATTTTAAAATGGTCT
Organism: Rhagoletis pomonella; assembly: GCF_013731165.1. NCBI lineage: Eukaryota > Metazoa > Arthropoda > Insecta > Diptera > Tephritidae > Rhagoletis > Rhagoletis pomonella. The sequence goes on from NW_023458563.1 coordinate 25,836,110, forward strand.
GCTATAGTAGGCCACGCGTGCATTGGTGTAAAAAAAGAGCGCGTGCACTCTAGTGTTAAGGAAAAGTCAGAAGTTTTGAAACAAATTCCCATCAACGATGAATGATCTTTTAATGTTATCTTGTACTTACATTTTCTTTTCATGAAACCAAGTGTACTTGTAAGTACAGTGCCTTGCCAAATTATTAGCTCAGAGAATTTTTCATCTGATCTTTTAGACAAATGTTGAAAATGTAGCTTTTTAGCCAATTAATAAAGTGCAAGTCTGAAGTTGCTAGAAAATCGCGTTGATTTTTAGCAACTTTGTTTTTGCTGACAGTGTCTTCCATACAAAAAGAATTGTAGAACATAGTTTGTAATGGGAACTGTCAGCAAAAAATTTTTCAAAAATCAACTAAAATTTTGGGGAACAAAACTTCATTTTCAAAATTTTTATAAAAACTCTGATTATAAATTAAAATTTGTATGCAAGTTTATTGAAATTTTCCGAGTTTTGCACAAAATTTAGAAATTTTATTTTTGTGTTTTTTGATATAGTATAAACTGCTGTTTTATAAAAAATTAAAACAAAAAAATGTTGCATGCATTGTGAAAAATTCTCTGCGCCAATAATTTTGGGCGACACTGTATGTTTATTTTGAACTTTAGTTGTGATATGTTGTTTTGTTTTGTAGGTGTATGTTGAAATGATCTAATCTTTTTATGTTTTTGTTTTTGTCTTGTCAAAATAAAATTTTACTACATACTCTCGCACGTAAGTAATTTTTGGCTAAAGGAAAGGGGGGGAGGCGGTTGGTGTTGTTGTGTTAGATTTACCAAAGTGCCCCGGTTCGGCAAAGTAGATATCTGGCAGCCCTATCGTAGGTTTGTTTTTCGTGAAATCTAAGAGAGCACTCAATGAATCCGTTCGCAATGAAGATTCGTGCAGATACCCTACGACGAGTTTGTGCTGTCAAACAAAATTTAAAATCGCTGAATTTTAAATATAAGGAAAAAGGTGCATTATTGTTAATCATAAATATTTATTATGCTCCAAAATTTGTTATAGTTTGACATAACTCCGTATATTTGTGTAAATTTAGGCGTAAAATACCAGTGACATATGTACATATACATACATATATGTATGTACGTACATACATTCATCTGCTGGACGCAGTTTAATAAATGAATATTTTTTTATGAAGCAAGAAAATATTAACTTAACAACAATTTATTAGGAAAGAAAAAAATGAAAAAAAATAAAAAAATTTAATTAAATAAAAAAAAATATATATATATATTTAAAAAACAAAATAAAAAAGGGGAAACAAGTTCCGTTGATTTCCCTGAGCTCCCTGATAAGCAAACATTTTTCAGGTAAAAGTGTTACCGTTTTTGAAATATGATATTCTTGGAATGTAAAAAAAATCGGATATTTTCATGTATTTTGTTTAGCTGCATGTACAAACAAGGCTATACTTAGACAGTTTTTGCTGCAAAATACTTCCAGATATTTGATTCACCATATTCAAATGCCGTTAAAAGATATTAAAGAACTATTATAAGATTAGGACTATTTTGGGATTTTTAACTTGTTGATATTTTGTTCCCCAAATTTAACTATCTGTGTGAAAATGTACTGAGCTATTACTGCACGTTTCATAAATAATGGGCCAATTTAGATTTCAGAAAGTTGCCACGCTTACTCTTTGGAATAGAAACAAAAGTTATAGCCGCTTTTGTGGGTAAGGACTGAGACACGCTAGAATGTAATTAATAGGTTTAAATCTAAGTTGCTCTTGTTAGCGGCCAAAGATATGCTAAATAGTGCAAAGGAACTTTATTACATGTTCCTGACATTATTTTATGATACTTACCGGAATTTAGACTACAGTCAATAACGAGAGATATATGTATAAATACATTTTGTGAAGGATGGGTTCACGTGAAATAAAATATAAATATAAAATATATAGAAAAATTTATTGATTTATTTAGTTTGATCCAGTATTATTCATGCAAAGACCTGTGGAACTGTCAAACTACAATGTTACTCTCTCAAGTGAGAGTAAAAGGGGAACAGTTACAGAAGTGTACGGGAACGTAAAAAGCACTATTTCCTGCACAAACGTCAGTCGGTTTGTTTACATGTCATTGGTAGAACACTGATTTTAAGTAATAATTATTAAAAACTATACAATTAAGAATAATTGCGTACATATTCAAATATTTCGTTGTTTGCTTCCATCTTTGATCACACCGCGTTCTGTGTTTGTTTACACATGCAACCCTGCCTATAGTTTGACACTTTTCATGAACTTGCAGGAAGAAAAACTTCGGGCAAAATCCTGTAACTTCTGACTGGGAAGGGTTGCTCTCTTACTCGCTTAAAGTGTTCCCAGTGAGAGAAATTCTTGCGTAGGAGAACGACTTCTCGTAATTTCATACTATTTCTTACTATGACCTAGTGTACTGGAACAAACTAATTGATAAAATATGCTCAAATTGGCGACCTTCTACTGTAAATAATTTTGGCACTTCTTAAGAAAAGACCCTTTTAGAGTGCTTAAATTCAATTGGGATGTCTCAACAGCGGCTCCACTTATTTGTTCTCGCAAATGTTCTTCATTTTTTAATGGTTTTTGAATAAATTTTGTCCTTAAGGTCTGGCGATCGAGCGGGCCACGTGATTGAGCTCTTACTTCACACCCGTAATGAGCAGGGTACCCCTCATTTTGTAGCCATAGTCTACGCCGCAGGTTCAAGAATTGGAAGCCGTTCCTGGAGGAACTTTAAATAACTGTGTAATTGAGCGTTGGCGGAAGTTCCACAGGTTCCAATATCTGGTAATTAGAAGCACCGCACCATAAATTTATTTTTTACTGGTACTGCGCCCGATCTTCTCCCATTTCTTGAGGATTGCCTATCTGACAACTATGAAGGTTATGTAAATTACTCATTTTCGTTGTTGGTGTTTCCGACAGGGTAGGAGTGTGATGTAATGTGGAACGATTTTCCGTCATCCCTTGTCAAATTTGGTTTGGAGACAAACCGGTTTCGGCGTTGTGCCATCTTCAGTGTAATTTTTCGTTCTGAATAGTTTCTGTTTATCTGTCACTATTTATAGCCGTGTTAAATCGTCGTTGATTCATAGTTAGGTACGTCTCAGCGGATTATATTCTTTCGTTCAACCAGTAGTTTCAGTTCTGTGTGTACATCCTCAGGTAGAAATTAGCTGCTCACCTCTTTTTTGATTAATTGTTGCATGGATTCAAGGGAAGGTAGGTAAAAATCAGTTATTTTCTTTCTTTTTGTTTCTGTAATTTGGACCTGCATTTCATTGTTTATGGTAGTTGCAGGGTTTCTGTTTTGTTTTGCGTATAGTAGCCTGAGTGGTTCGATTAATATATCAGATGCGGTGTTTATTTGATCATTTATTATTTTTCCGACGAACGTCTTTTGTTTGTATATCTTCATATTCTCTAATACGTTTAGGCGTTGTCCTTTGTGCTGTACATGGAGAACTTTGGCTGTGTTTCCTATTTTCATTGGCGTACAATGGTTTTCTGCCATATGGTTTGCGAAGTTCGATTCCGGGGTGGTAGAAGGTTTTAGCATTTTTTTGTTGTAGTCCCTTATATGTTCACGATATCTTGTTTTTATCTTGCGCCCTGTTTGTCCTATGTAACTATGTTGACATTCGCAAGTCAACTTATATACACCTTGCTTGTCTAGTGGGTCTTCCTCTATTCGTAGTAAATGTAAATTACAGTAACCATCACATTTGCATAATGATCCATCGCTTCAAATTATTTTATTAAAAACGTTGGGGTATGATTCATGCATTCGCAACATTTCTTGGCAAAATCTAACCCTAGCCAGGTAATCTCTCTCTTGTAGACCCTGAACACGTTGCATGTGGTGGGATGAAATTTATTCTATTTTAATGCTTTGTGAACTGTAAATTTTGGTATTACCGTCCGTATTTCCATCATTCTCACTGAAGTCGGTGGACCTAGTTCCACTTCCTCAACTTCAACATCAACCTTTGCAGAATGTCCTGTTTCGCCGCCATGCCTTCCAGGTATGCCACCTTAACTAAGTGAAAACTGAATGTTAAAAGAAGAAATACTAAACATAAAACGTGTAAAAATTGCTTAGCTTCAGTTATTGTTCTATGGGGGAAAACTTTACGATCCGGATGCCGACGATTGGGGTATCGCATAGAGTCTTTGAGCAGCTCTGGCGTTACAGCAAGCTTCTCCGTACATTAGGTGAATATCTGCATATTCATGCGACGTATTCTGCGTGTTCTCTGTCATAGTATCAATAGCATAATGTACATACCTCTGGACTAATTAGCTTGCCATTGGTCGGTAACAATTTAAATCTATTAATTACATTCTAGCGTGTCTTAGTCCCTTACCCACAAAAGCGATTATAACTGCTTTTTCTATTCTATATTGTAAGTGTGGCATATAGTGTGTTTTTTGAACACTCCATGCGAATTAATCATTGCGCTTTCGACAGAAGCAACATTTTGGTATGACGCGAAGTGGCTTTGAAAGCTAATGTAATTGCCGTTCACGGAAAAATATTGCCATTGTGTTCTTCGAAAAAAACCTGAAAAATCCACCGGATTTGTTCCAAAAAATTTTTTTGCTTTGTTTTATTATACTTCTTCAATATTTTAGCGGAATTGATATGTCTTCTGCTTTTTGACTATAAATAATCCTGGTGGGAACCTATTTCTAATTCTATTTCGATATCCTTTACTTTTCTATTGGATTTAAGTACCTCCGTTTTCCATTTACTCATAAGTTTAAATTTTTAAGGTATTTACTTTACTTCAGGAATACTTGTAAAGATTTTTTTTCATAAAATGCTTATAACAAGATTTTAAATGTGAGATGATGTACATATAAAAGACCACAGTGTCTTGCTTGTACAATAATCTGAAAAAATAAATTGAATTGAATTGAAATTGAATTGAATTGAATACTATACTATAGATTTTTAGACGAGAAACACGATTCTACTGTTTAAAAAACAAACAAAAAATTAATCCCTCAATAAAAAATACATTATATATTGAATTTTTTTTTGATTTGCATGCAGCGTTGCATCTTTCACTCAATTTTATGTCACTTGAACAACAAGTGCGTTTTAGTAAATTTTTGCCATTTAATGCCTAGTGGAAATCTTTGATACGGGTACTTAAGCGAACATATTTATTGATGTAGTTACATCTTCTTGTTAACTTTCATAAATATGTAAATACTTGAATAACACATGAAAATTTAATGAAGTATACATAGTTTAAAACCAAGATCGTAGCATTATTTAAACACATAAACAAACAAAAAAAAACTTTGTTTAAAAAAATATATATAATGCAATGGTATGTAATTTTTAAAAGAATTAAATTCTTTAAAAAGTCAAAGTTCGATATATCTTTTTGGACCGAATTCAATATGATATTGTTTGCCACTTATGTTTATTTATTAATTTTTAAGATTTTTCAATCAATTAAAATACAGTTCATTCCCTAACTAATACCGCTTAAGATTTTGTAGAACACTTACAAAAAAAAAATCATCAAAATTTCAAAATTTTTTCTCAGAAGTGTTTTTTGAGTATACAGTTTTATAGCCCATTCAATTTTATTGTAATAATGTGCAAGCTTCAAGTAGCTAAAAATTACCGTTGATTTTTTAGATTTTTTTACCGAAGGTGTGTAGCGCTGCCACTGAATTTCAAAATATGTAAATATTTTAAGGAATTTCAAAAAAGCACTTAAAAGGGGAAAATTATAAGTCAAGCTTAGCATCCAGCTCTTAAGAAAAGCAAAAACTCCATATAAAATGACGTACAAGAAATGGCGGGTTTCAATGTATAACTAACAAAAATTTCGAAGGCAATTCTAATTTTTGATTGGGCATTACGTTGGGTGATGAAGACAAAAGTGGGAAAGAAAGTAGACAAAAGTGCGAAAGAAGAAACGAAAAAAACTGAACGAAATGAGAACGCGTCAAAAATTGCATGCGCTTATTTAGCGCTGAGATGATGAGCTATTTGAGTCCAATCCTTACGCGCTCTTCGAAATAAACTAGTATAAATCGATTACTTCGGTTTGCATGTAGAGGAACGTCGAATTGTATCAGTTTGGTCCACAAGATCGAAAGAAAATCTCCCTACAATCTAAAAGCAAAAAACATGAAAATTTTACAGTTCCTGCCATATACTCAGCATTGTGCACCGAGCATTGCAACAAGTTTAAGTTGTATGACAAATGCTTTCAATAAAATTTAAAAACACTTTGTATTAAGCTCCGTGCGTTTTACTGTAAGAACAAAAAAAAATAGTATCAAGTCTGATACTAATAGTGCTTTCAAATTGACGAGCTAAACATTTTAAAGGTGCTTGAACAAGGTAAATTAACAAAACTTGTTCGTAAAAAGTTAAATACTTAATTGTATGCATGTCTGCTTGCCATAAAATATGTAGGATAATGAGATAATTAGTTATTTCCCATTACGACTCATCGCCCGCAGAGTAATGGCGCATGCGAACTAAGCATTTTTAAGTCACTAAAGGTACTGGTATACCATGAGAATAATTCTCATGAGAATAGCAATTCGTTCTTATCCTCGCCATCTAATAAGTAATGAGAGTGGTTATTCATTCTCATCGTGGAAATCTCATAAGTTCTCATGAATGGAATATTCTCACCCGTGTGACAAGTGCGTTTGAGAGTTTTCTTACACTCTAACTCATATTCTCAGCTGTCGTGTGTTACATGTTGAGAATTTTTATTCTCAGCTGTACACAGTGGGAGAAAACTAATAACGCAAGAATGCGCCAATCAAGCTGTGAGGAACCGGTTGTGACGTCATAAAAGTGAGAGAATGAGGGAGCAAAGAATAAATTTTAAAGAAGAAGAGGAAAACGCGAACATGTGGTGCGAAATAATGATGTGAAAGCAAACAGAATTGTGCCCATTCTTCACCCTTTTAAATCTGAACACATATTCGGTACAAGCACACTATTTTAGGCACATCTGGAAGGTAGCAAAATAACTTGTCGGGAAATTTTCTCTCATTTTATAGGCATTGCAACGCCTTTTCTAGTGTCGGAGACTTTTCCAATAGTCTCCCTTCTTTGTAAAAGGGCATAAACATTAGTTAAAAAATAGTTTTGGCTTGAACTGCTCGGAGAAATTCCTTCTTAGGGTATTTTTAATAGAAAATATTGCTTCATATGATTCCAGAAGTAGATATGGCACCGAAGAAAGACTCCGACCACCCACTATCAAAAATGTGTACATACAAATACATCTTTACTTTTAAGGTACATTTATCTACTTAAGGTTCATTTCTTTCGGCAAGTAGATACAATTAGAAAATTTAGTTTTCAATTCTATTACGAAAATGTATTATTTTATGACGTCTGCGAATAGGTGGATGCTGCCAATTCAACGAAGAGAGGGTGGTCCGCGAATGGCGCCACCTTTATTTTCTGCACCGTTTAATAACAGACTTGTGAAGTGCGTATTCGTATACAAAGTCTTATCCACTGCATATCTAAATATCAACTGACTGAATTGATGGATGTTAAGGCAGGATTGAAAATGCTGTTGCGAATCGATAATAATTTCAACAAGGACATAAATCTGGCTATGCATTGACCATTCATCATTTCGCAAAAAATCAAAATCAGCTTTTCTATTTCCACTTATTCTCGCATTTCTATACCTTTCATGGATATGAATATGATATGGTATTATAACTTTGGTCCGATGTTTGAAAGTACCAGAAGAAGAAGAGATGGATCCATGAAAATGTACACTTAAATTGTCAGAACTTCGAGCTGAGCCGATTAAGCCATGCATGTCTGTCTGTTTGAACGCAATCTACCCCTCAGATTTCAAGATATCCGGCTGAAATTTGGAAAGCGAGTGTATTTTTATAATGTATTAATCATTTGTCGGAACCGGCAAAATCGGACCGCTTTAACCTGTAGCGCCAATACAACAGATTGTTCAGATATGAGGTTTTTTTCATAACTCCACCATTTATGTAGCTTCGAACATGAAATTTGGTACTTACGATGTTTAATTTTAAAACTCCTTAATATGGACAACCAAAACCGAGAAATTTCGTGGGCTATTTTCTAAATAATCATACAAAGTCTACTGGAAAAATTGCAAAGATCGGTGCTGTGTAAGTTATATCTTCTATCATTTAGATCGTTGCCTTATAAGATATATGCACATATCTACCATTGATTGTTCAGATATGATTTTTTATATAGGTCTATCTATGTATGCAGTGAATATAAAAATTTCGTTTAGCTCCCAAACAATTCATTTCAAATTCTGCAATCGGTTGAAGTAACATTTTCTGATGTTCATGGAAGGTACGAAGCCTTCGACATAGCCAAAGACGGCACTGCCCTTACTTGTTCTTCTTTTGTTTTGTTTAGTTACTGCAATCGTCTATTCTACATTTTTGCATAAGTTCATATATTATTACATATTTTATTCTCACATATGCCCCCATGAGAGCTCCTTGTGTAAACAGACATGAGAATCAATGAAATTTTTTTTTACCAAAAATGTTCTTATAAGAACAAAATACCAGTGAGAATCAATGTGTGTGTAAACACCCATAAGAATTCTCACACCATGCTCTCATCGTTTACGAGCACCTTAACTAAATTGCTAGCCTTAATTTCATGAAGCAGATATTCACAAAATGAAAAATTAATTCCAAATGTTCAATGTCAAGGATTGTGTTTTACGAAAGCTCTTATTTTATTTCACAAGTTAATAATAATAATAGATTGGCGCTTACACATATGTTAGTGTTTGCCCGAGCTTCTCCTCCGACTTGTGGCGTGCGCCTTGATGTTGTCACACAAAGCAGAGGGACCTACAGTTTTACGCCGACTACGAACGGCGATTGTATTTTTATGTGAAGCTGTTTTTCATGGCAGAAATACACTCGGAGGTTTGCCATTGCCTGCCGAGGGACGACCGCTGTTAAGAAAAAACCTTTTTCTATATTTTTGCGATGTTGCTTTGACCAGGGCTTGAACCCAGGTGCTGATGAGTGAAAGCGCGCACTGCTTACCACTACACCATAGCGGCCGACACAAGTTAGTTCACAAGTTAGATGGGGAAAATTCAAACCAAAGCATATTCAGCTCTCTCATAGCTGACTGTAATGTCAAAAAATGTAAACAAAGAAATTAACCCTTTGCTATGCATGTACCAAATTTTATCATAGAAAGATTGGTCCAATTGCTCGAAAAATATAGTTGTAGGTATACAGTATATTTTGCTTTGCTGCCTCTATGCTTAAGTGCACATTTAAGATACCTACCCCAAAATGCGCATTATTTTTAACATTTGTAAGGAAACTGCTCCGATAGATGCATTCAACATAACTGAACATTGGCGATACCTGCCTCAAAAATGGTGCGACTAGTATCAATTATCAATGAACGTATTACGTTTACCTGCACTGGCCCTACAATTACCTAATTTTACAACCTTTTATTTATTTTGCTCATCTCGCAGAACAACGAAAATGGCTATCAATTTATGTAGTTATATAGATAATTAGATAACATTCGGTAAAAATTTCGCTTGCAGTAATTTCTACATGGTAAGTGCTGCGCCAATATTTGGTTTCATAGGGATTCGGATACCTTCCTCATTGAATTAGTAAAGAAAATTCGCTTAAGTGCCTTTTTCGGTTACGTGCACAAGTTTTTCGTGCAAAGAAGGATGTGCAGCTAAGCAAAATATACTGTAGTAGTTTTGTATTTAACGTATGTAATGCATAAGGTTACAATGGGCGCGTTCATAAGTCGTAGCTGTTGGGTAACCGTTGGCTGTTTGTCTTAGAAGCGCACAGTTGAGTAGTTATGCTCAGCCCAACAGTTGGCAACTTTCCGCCATTTTTTCCAGCGGAAAATTTTTACGATACCTGAACTCAACGTGTTGGGCTTAGCCTAAACAGCTGATCGAAAAGACTTACGCCGCTTATATTAAATTTAACGCCGCTTTGTTAGGTGGCAGTTGCAAACAAATTTATTATATTTTATATTACTGACGTGATAAAGTAACTAAAACATTTTATAATAATACTACGTTTCTAAATATATGTTTTTAAGATGTTTGCTATATAATTTTACACTGTTTAATTCATTGTAACATTGAACTTTTTTTTCAACACGGCGGCCGCTCAGCGTTGAATTCTAAATAGTATCGGCGCAACTATCTCCATTTGTTGCAATTTCATTTCTTTACATTTATCAGCGGTTCATTTGGCAGCATCAAGCCGTTTCTAAGACGTAATTGTTGGGTTCAACAGTTGCCAGCAGTTTCGTAGCAGATGAGCTAAACAGCTACGTCTTATGAACGCAACCAATGTCACGCAGTAGCGGACAATGGGTACAATTAACGATTTACTGATATGTAGGCACTTAGTCATAGAATTTTCATGTGCGTCGTTGGCATGCACAGAGTGTATCCGCTTAGAAAATTTTTGAACCCCGGTTCGAATCGCATCTGCCAAAAGTTTTATTTTATTTATTTTATTTTTATCTAAAATTGGTTACAATGTAATGCAGCCTTGCACATTCAATGTTAAATATAAATAGAATTTTACATGTGCTTGGACCAAACTTTGGACTACTTACAATCACCAGTAGTCTAGTTTGTAGTGTGCTCTAAGTCTATTTTAAGATCCTAAAGGGTGCTTATATAGTATGTTAGTGTACTCGTGGATCCGGTCGTGCTTGTTTATGGCACACTTGTTCAGTTTGGGTATGTGCATCAACAGCTAACTTCGTCCCCACAGACACCTCATGTACGGCCGACACTTGGGGATAATTGAAGCAATGGGGAATCGCATGGTAGAGGTACCGTGCCTGGGAAGAAACTCAAGCGCTTAGAAATACTCAGATGCGATGGGCAACAAATATAAAGTCACTGGCACTAAAATGGTTCTCGCACGCACGCGGACAGTCTTCCAACGAAACACCGCAGCTATTCGCCCACCGTTGTCGCTTCACTTGACAATAAAGTATGTTGTCCTGGCTCTTGCCACACATAGCATACCGCTTGTAATTCCTTTTTATTTTATTGTGTATATAAAATCAGTCGCTGTGCTCACAATTAAAAGTTAAAATTAAAAAATTTAAATTATGAATTGTATAGGGCTAAGAGTTGGCATTTCAGTCGCAGTTCAAAAGAGAGAAATGTCGCAATCACTTCTACCTTGTTATGCCTTAATTCGAACGAAATATAAGAGGCAATTAAGCTCAAAGAAAGTTACCCTACTTCCGTGGGATAAAATAAAATTAATGACTGGAATTAATGTTTTACTTATTATTTATGAACAAGAAATATATAGGAATATTTCGCATAAAAATGTATCAAATAATATTGATCCAAAGGAACATTTTAGTAAAATAACAAATCTTTCTAACAAAAAAATACACGATTTTTAATTTTTTCCGACAACGTAGCTTATCATAGAAAACCTGAACAACACTTCATTTTTCATATAAGAGGTTTATTCATTTCGCGAAAATATCTATTCATAATTGCTGATGGCTATCAGTACAGAAACAGGTTAAGAATTATTAATAACTCAACTGATACACAGATTTTGTGTATTCACAACGGACATATTCTGAACTCTTTCATAAAATATTCACAATGATCTAATCAACCTGACGCCAGCTAATCACAACTTAGAGCCAGTTGTTCAATGTCTGGTTACAACTACCTCCTGGTTGCATTTAACCGGAGCTTCTACCTCCGATTTGTGTCAATCAGACATTGAACAATCGGCCCTTAGTGACCGGTTAGGTTATTTTAATCAGACATTGAGCAAATGGCTCTAAAATGGTTTACTTTTAGCAGAAAAATAATCTATCTGCTTGGTTGTGCCTATTTTCTGTAACTATACTTTGCACTTGAATTAATTGAGTTGTTCATGCTTTTCTTAAGTTCACAATCAGTTCTGATAGAATGTTTTCTCTTCTAGATCTATCGTATGGATATAAGTAGAAATATTTGTGTACGCGAAAACCATTCGGAGGCCGCAGTCCCTTTGGCGATAAGACATATGTCTACGGTACCTATCAAAGAAGCATCTACCTGCTGTGATGAGAATGATACGACAAAAAAAATCAATGAAGCAAAAAGGCACCCTGCTGGCTCTTTAACAAAGATACATATTAGTTTGCCGAATTTGTTTTTACTGGAAAACCAAAAATCATTGGAAAGGGAAGATCTTTACCAGCTCTTTGATTTTAAAGTAATACCTTGGCGAATGGAAGCAAGCACCGTTCAAAGGTCTACAGTGCCTTCATCCAATGATCGTTATCAATCGTATCATCAATCGGTACCAGAGTCCTTCCAGAACGTACACAGTCTTCCAGCTGTCGCTGGCACTGACAGTTCCAGTAACCAGTTAATACCAAGTGAAGGTTGTGTAAATGGCCGTTTGGAAATTCGCGTAATACCGCGAGGTATGTATAATTAATTATGTAAATATGAAATGTTTTCGTAGGATTTCATGAAGAAAAAAAGTTAATAAAATTGATTTTGTATGTGAAAAAAGTAGAGGACGTATATAAAAACCAGTTTGAGGTTTTTAAACCAAAAATATAGTGGAGAAATTATCGCACCGTGTTTTCGTAAATACCGTTAGAAAAATACGATTTCGTTGTGATTAACCCTCATCGGTTCATTGAATACGACCATATCGTTGCTACCATGTGAAATTATCGAATGTGAAAACGGGTATTTTTCAGGAGAGCCAAAAAAAAAATGTAAAAAATGTTGTTGTCATTAGGAAAAAGTGTGGGATTCGACACTTTGTTAAAGCCAGTATCCTCTGCTTCTAATAAGACTAGAAATTTGGCGATTTGCGAACGTGCGTATCATTCTAAATGCATGCGAAAGGTATCGCATTTTTGCACATTCGATAGTTTGACATGGTAGCGACGATATGCAGTTTTAGAATTTGAATAAAAAAAGAAGAAATTGTCGAAATTATTTGGGTTTTGGCAAAGTACATTTATTTTGCATAAATGATTCCGGGCATGAGTAGTTCGTTCCCAGTAGTTACAAACCGGTTCTTGTGTATACACTCGTACACAAACAGATCTGCAACTTCTAATCAGATTTTTTCGAAAAATTCTATGTATGCAGTTTTATAGCCCATTCTTTTATAGTATAACAAAGTGCAGGTTTGAAGTTGCTGGAAAATCGCGTTGATTTTTGGCAATTTTTTTCACGCATGTTCTTCCATACAAAGTATGTTCGGCAATTATTTTTTGTATGGAGAAAATGAGCAACACCTTCCACTAAACAACCGTTTTTTTATATTTTGAAGCGGTTTTGTGAAGTCTTTATTTTTCGAATAGCGAATATACCGTACTTATACAATCGAATGATTCGGGCTTTTACCTAGCTTATTTATATACCAGAATCTAAAACTTCTACATTTTTATTTTAATGTAAATGGAACTTAAACACTTTTATTTCTGAATACTGGAAAATTTTTCACTGAAGAAAATTACCTTAAAAATAAAAGGAACCGAATGAACATCGTTCACTGTTGTTTTTGTCAGTGTCCTCATTCTCATCTAATAAAGAAAAGGCCAGATCCGACGGGTTGGGGCCATAGGGAGAGGGATGCTTGATGAGCAGATGTGAGTGTGCATATGAGGAGGTGGTTAGTGTCATCGGGTTATCTTATTCAAATTGGACTGAACAGTTGAACCTTATACAATATCCAGAATGGAGGTGTATTAAAGTATCACGAGCTTCACGCGACTGGTGGCGCTGGTCTCCGTTGATGGTTTTGAAGGGGTGCGAGTTGGCGAAGGTGTTATTTAATTATAATTATCGATGAATGGCCTGTCTATAATATACTATAGTTGTAAAGTCGGTCTGATTTAGCGGTTGGTGTATTCTTATTCCGAAGACAGCCGGTTCTGCATGCTCGAGTTTTCCCTATCAAATCTTGTTAGGATCGGTGACCACAGTTGCCACACGACAAACAATTTTCTGACCAGAATTTACAAAAAAAGTTACCTAAAAGTTACCTAGTAAAAAACAACGTTTTATTATACTGTAAAGTAAACTGTAAAAACAAACCTTGTTTATTTGCCATAAATAAGACATGGGTACAATAAATAGTTTTATTAAAAGAAAATTAATCAAATTCATTTTACATATGAGGCCATGAGGGCCAGAGGAGCCTATCTACAAAAAAAATCTTAGTAATATGCAGGGTTTGAAAAACTGTCAGCAAAGCAGCAACAGCATTACTATTTTTGCTTTTGCTTAGCTTTGAAATTTTCGATTTTGATTCGAACTGCTTTGCTTTTGCTGTGACTTTGAAAAGTTTATTCTGTTTTTTTATCGGCAGTTTATTTAAACAATTTTATTGCTTTTGATTTGCTGTGATAGTGCTTTTGCTGTATTGTTATCTGCTTGGCTGTGTTGTGCACATGACGCTTTTGCAGCATGGTCAGGGTTTGAAAAACTGTCAGCAAAGCAGCAACAGCATTACTATTTTTGCTTTTGCTTAGCTTTGAAATTTTCGATTTTGATTCGAACTGCTTTGCTTTTGCTGTGACTTTGGAAAGTTTATTCTGTTTTTTTTATCGGCAGTTTATTTAAACAATTTTATTGCTTTTGATTTGCTGTGATAGTGCTTTTGCTGTGCTGTTATCTGCTTGGCTGTGTTGTGCACATGACGCTTTTGCAGCATGGTATATACATATTAGTTCCGTTCCCCAACTTTTCTGCGTTAAAACCTGTAAAACTATCAAAAGGCAAAATAAGGCAGAGAACCGAGTACGGGAACGCTTTCTGGTAAATTCCTGTAATTTCTTGCAACTTCTTGCGAGTTAGGGAACGCAACTATTAACTCCGCGATCAATGCAAAGCTTATCAGGGTAAGCGACTAGTGGATTTGCGCACGCATACATATAATATCCTCTGTTTCTGCCAACTCGATGTTTCGCAGCAAATTTATAGTCAAATTGATGTTGATTTGCTGCTGCTGCGCTGTCTTTGTGCTTCCACAAATTGCTTTCGAAATTTCATAGCAAAACGGCAGCCAAAGCATTTGTTTTTTTCTGAATTGCTTTTGCTTTGCTTTCGATATCATACATGCCGAAGTCAAAGCACAGCAAAAGCAAATAAAATAAAAATATTACAGCATTTTCAAACCCTGGTAATATGATAAAAAAGGATTTATAAAAAATAAATGCGGTCTATTACTAAAAAATTAATTGCACCTACGTGATGCTACATATTATAGCAAAAGAAAACTAAAAGGGCGTGCCTCGGGCTATTACCGTTTCGATTCTGGTAATGCATTTTAATGTACACCTCAACTTTTTTTGAAATGTGAGTTAAGCTACTCTGATACATACATAGATACATTTACATACGTATATAAACAAATATTTATTCAATCTCTGTATACGTATGTGTATAAAGAAGAATATACACAAAATTTGTGAAACAAAAAAAACACATAAATATTTTTGCAATGCACGCGTTTAAAAATATTGTTAGGATTATCCTTGACTAATTGACGGATTTCCCAAAATCCTTTCGGTTCGTATCTCTGGATTGTTAGATAAACACTCAAGATGACCGAGTTGCAGTACAATTAACTTTATTGTACAACAAACAATTTACAATACTCGATATTGAAATAAAAGCACTTAAAGCAATTACAACGCTTTACAAAACTTGCTAACACAATTTATCTCTGTTTCACAACTTGCTTGTAGCATGCTGATTCGCAACTGATTGACTGGTCTGGTAACTTGCTGACTTTCAACTAACTTGACTCCCACAGTGGTGTTATATACCTGCGCTCGCACTCATAGCAACTCTAGAACGTTCTGAAGTTTATCGCTCATTCTCCCATTCTCGCTGTTCGCAGTATTCATCCACTTGACGTTTCTCACTGTCGAACATTCCCGAACATGTTGCCATTTTGTCGTTGCTCGCTTCGCGTTGTCGCAGTATTCGCCACAATATACTTTTAATAAAAACGCGCTGTAAGCTCTTGTCTTTTGAACGGGATTTTAGCCTCAGAACAAAAAAATTATTTAAAAAATCGACTTAAGTGCATACACCGAAGCGCTAAAGAGCCCAAATACACCGCACAAACTGCTGTTCAGACCCCCTTTTTTCATGTCCTCTATACATGGATCAAAGATCTGTCAATAAGTATTGAACGTGTGGCATATTTCGTGATATCAATTCACGGCTCGGCATTTCGCGTTGCATTTCGAACAAATTAGATGTGGTATCACCATTCATATAATAAAAAGCATAGAACATTTTCAATAAAATAACATTAAGATAAGATTTCCAGGCTTCATCTACTGGACTTAAAACCTCTCAACACAAAAACATGTAAATACTGACGCGCTAAATATTGAACATGTAGCATGCCCGCGCGATCCATCACTATTTTGAAATCCATCAATATGGATCACGATCCAAATATCACAATAAATATTGAACGTGTGACAGGCGCCCCACGCTGTGATAAATTAACGAGTAGACTGCCCAGCGATAATTTTGTTCGATATGTGGTTAGTTATTTTTGCTGTGTTGCCTGATCAACGCAATTGTTTCTAGGAGTGTGGTCACCGCTACACACAACCACTGTACAATTTGTCAACTTAATCCAACTTTTTTAGTATGACTTTATACACGGCAAACTTACCAAAAGTTACCAAAAAAAAAAAAAAAAATTACCAAGTTACCAAGCACTCGAAAAGTTATCTGTTTTGGTCGCAAGTGACTAAATGTGGCAACCGTGTCGGTGACCCCTTTAAGTATGAAATTTTCACCCATATTTTCTGTTTTACATTTAATCAAAAATACTTCGAATTAATTTGTCTTTTTTATTTCTAAATTAAAACTAGGTATATTTTTAGCAGTCATATTATAATTCTGCAGTGGGATTCTTGAAATCGTGACGCTAATTTTCCATCGCTAAAAAGTTCTAAATGAATAGGGCTTGTGCCTAAAAGCATAATAATAATAATCCCAACGGTTTTTACCCTCCATTCCCGCCCATCCGCCCGAGCAGCGCAGTCCGCATGACGTACGGAACCAGTATTTATTTTAAATTTTTGCGCCGAGTCACGATAGGCAGGAGTTTGTTAAGTGTCGAGATCTAAAACTGTTCAGCTACAGAACTAAATTCATCAGCCGATTTTATGTCTTTATTTTAATGATTCATTTATTGAGAGAGGACAGTATCGATTTCTTAATGCTGAAAAGCGGATCTGATATATCAAACGTGCTGGAATGAGAGTTAAAATCCTGGCATAAGCAACGGAGTGGGTCGTGCAATTCAAAATTAGTTTTACAAGCTTTCAGAAATAGGGGACAAAAGTGTCTTGATACCCGGGAGGGAACATTAAGGCTAACTTCGCCCAGAAGAAGCGGACCTGAAATTGAGCCTGTTAGTAATTTAACTATAAAAATTCTACCAAGCATTTGCCTGCGGCTGGAAAGTGTAGGAGGATTAATAAGTTTTAATCGGCTGATATAAGGTGGGAGGTTATATTGAGAATCCCAACGGAAATTTCTTAAAGCAAAAAGTAGGAATTGTTTTTGAATTGATTCTATCTTGTCTGAGTAAATTTGATACCTTGGATTCCAAACCACCGAACCGTATTCCAGAATTTGCCTAACTAATGTTGTAAACAGGGTTTTAGTGATATAAGGGTCACAAAATTCTTTTGACCATCGTTTCACAAATGCAAGTACACCTTTAGCCTTGTTGACTGTCACATTAATATGAAGATTAAAATTTAGCTTAGGATCCATTGTGATATCAAGGTCCACAAAATTGTATACCTGTTCCAGGTTATGGTTACCTATTGTATAAGAAGCGGGATGAACAGCTCTTCGCGAGAAGCACATTACTTTCCTTTTCTTAAGATTTAGAGGCATAAGATTTACTTGACACCAGTAAGCCATGCTGTTTAAGTCTGATTGTAGCAAAGACCTTTCATTAATTGAAACGTACGATTTATAAAGCTTTACATCATCTGCATACATTAAAGTTTTGGAAAATTGTATATCTGTAGAAATATCGTTTATAAAAAGCACGAACAGAATCGGGCCTAGGTGGCTACCTTGAGGGACTCCTGAAGTAACATCAATGACGTCAGAGATAGTATTTTTAAACATTACCCTTTGTGATCTATCGTCGAGGTATGAAGAGATCCAACGTAGAAAATTAGGTGGAAGACCAAGAAGATCAAGTTTATAGATGAGCAACGAGTGGCACACTTTGTCAAATGCTTTACTGAAGTCAGTATATATAACATCACCAGTTTTGTTTTCACTAAATGCTTTTGAGATATAGGATGTTAATTCAAGTAAATTTGTAGAAGTTGATTTGCCCTTGCAAAATCCATGTTGACTATATGAAATGCTAGAAGAGATACAATGCGTCAACTGATTTGTTATAATTGCTGCAAATAATTTAGGAATTGCAGAAAGCTTAGCTATTCCCCGGTAGTTCTCCACTGAAGATCTGCTACCGCTTTTATGTAACGGGGTTATGAACGATTCCTTCCATATAGTTGGAAAAACGCCCTCTTTAAGAGACAAATTAAATACCGCTGTTAACGGCTCATAGAGATAATCAGCACAATTTATAAGAATACAAGTAGGGATCTGGTTAGGACCATAATTGAAGGACTGCTTTAAGGATTTCAGATAAACTACTACATCATCGGGAGATATTACTGGGATATTTATTGAGTTCATTGGACATAGTTGAAAAGGATAGTCAATGTTAGCATGTGAGTTAGTGGAATAATTGGATTTCAAAAACTGAGCGAACATGTTAGAAATTGTTTGATTATCACTAGAGACGGTATTTTGATACTTCATGGCGGAAGGAACCCCACGTACATTTCGCTTGGAGTTTACGAAGTCATAAAATGATTTGGGATGATATATTATACGCCGCTTGATTTTACACAAGTAAGCTTTGTAACACTTTTTGTTTAATTTAAAAAACTTATGACGCAAAAGTGAGTATTTTACATAGTATGAGTGTAAACCGGTTTTTTGTGTAATCTAAAATAACGCGACTTTCTGTTTTTCAAATTTCTCAGTTCTTTAGTGAACCATAACATACATGCGTTTAGGCACATGCTTTTCAAATAATTTATGTAAAGTAAAGTCAAAAAGTGCAACGCTTTGTTCAATATTTTCTTTATATTCAGGCCACGACAATTTAGAAAGTTCTTTGTTAAGCTTTTTAAAGTTGGCTTTCGAAAAATCAAAGCGAATATTTGGTTCGTATGCTTGGGTACTGCAATTTTGACCATCACTTATAACAGACATATATATATATATATATAGACATCTTCGGGCAAAACTAGTGGATCACGCTTATTTACAACGGACTTAGATGCATCATCAACATAAACAAGTCAGTCGGAAGATTATTCTGACGTGCAACGGCAAAATTTCCTTAGATGGACTATGAAGACGCTTACGTTTAGACACACGGATATCCTTAACAGATTGCAAGGTATCTAAGCATTTGAATGATTTAAACACATTTTTATAATGCTTAAATTTTTCTGTAAGTACTGACAATTCTCTTCCTATTTGTGTAAAACCATTTCTGGTTCGCCTAAATAGCTTGAAAAGATCAACTTCGGTTGACCTACACTTTACGCAAGACCAGTGAAGTCCCTTGCCATCATTAATAGCGTCCAGAATTCTTCATTCAAACCAGCACATTTCAGATGGTAAATACCATCACACAGCCAGCACGGTAAGTAGCGTTCAGAATCGCTTTTAATTTGGCAAGTATCAAGATCGCACTTCATTTTGAAAGATTTATGTAATAACACTCGTTAATAAAAATACAAACCAAATAAATTATAACAATTAAGGATCTGATGTAAATAGCTTTAGATAAATGTAGCGAACAGTTTGAGTATCACTGTAATTTTGACACTTAATAAACGCAACGCAAACAGCTGTGACAAGAATTACTAGAAGAAGTAAACAGAGAGTAGAACAAATGTGCAAAAACAAAATGAATTCTATTAACAACAAAGGATACAACAACAATGATAGCAACAAATGATTCGGCAATATTAGAATGTATGCTAGTGAAATTTAATTAAATTTAGTTTAATACAAAACACAATAACTTTCACTTAGCTTCAATTGTTTCACACTAAGATGCTCATAAGCACTTTTTATCACTACTTTAATTCAGAGTTAGTACAATAAACTTAGCAAGTAGAAAGCCAAAATCAGAGCACGATAAAGTGCAACCTCACAGCTTGACGTTTGCGAGAATATTACAACGCCTTCAGGGAAACATAACGTTTCTTTACGGCCTATGACTATATTTTATATGTTTAGGCCAATATGCTATTCATTTAGAGATTTTAGCGCATCGATTTCTAGAATCCCATTGCTGGTCATGATTTCTGACTAACGATAAGTATTACTGTAGATAAAATATGTAAAGTAAAACCGGTTGTACCGTTTTCCCTCTCCTCCTGAGGACCAGCCTTTTTAAAAATTGCCATTTTTCGATAACCCGAACACCGGTTTTCGAAGGAAGGCGAATAATCGAACACAAAATTCATAATTATCAAACACCTTATACTCGGACTACCTTTTGCTGATTTCACTTTTATTTGTTTAATATAAATATAATAAATGTAGTCCCAAAAATTTAAGCAAGATTTGAATTAAATTTAATTCATAGTTTCTTATTTATTTTTTATTCAATCACAAAGAACATAGGATATGGTTATGTTTGGAAAAGTATATCGGCCAAATGACCCCGAAAGCTTTGCTGGCACTTACCCGCTGTGGTGTAGTGGTTAGCCGTGCGCGCTACATTCCGCAGGACCTGGATTCCAGCTGGGTTCAACTGAACATAAAAAATAAAAAACAAAATAGTTTTTTCTAATAGCGGTCGCCTCCGGCAGGCAATTGCAAACCTCCGAGTGTATTTATGATATGAAAGAACAGCTTCTCATAAAAATACAATCGCCGCTCGGTCGACGTAAAACTAGGACCTGCAGTCGTAGAGTTGTGTGACAACATCAAGGCGCACGTCATAAATCAGAGCAGAAGCTTGGCCAAACACTAACATATCTGTAAGCGCCGATCTATTATTACGTATTTTATTTCATGGAGTGGTTATTAAAATGTGTTGGTCGTGATTGTGTTAATTTACGCCGTTTAGTCTCCTTTAAGCTACTTTTAATGTTTTTAGTTGAAATATTTACATAGTATGAATTTGAAGCCCTCTAAAATTTTACACAGAGAAAGTGCTCGTTTGACCTAATGTCTCCGCGAGGTGCCAAAGCACACTGCTGCTTAAGTGGGCAAAAATCCAAAAATTCTTTGTCTGCAATGTGTTCGTGCTAGGTATTTTTGTAAAGGTAATTTATCCACCAAAATAATTAGACCGGGACTTTCCAATAAAATAAATTACACTAGCAAGTACTGACAATTATCTTCCTATTTCTGTAAAACCATTTCTGGTTCGCCTAAATAGCTTGGAAAGATCAACTTCGGTTGACCTACACTTTACGCAAGACCAGTGAAGGCCCTTGCCATCATTAATAGCGTCCAGAATTCTTCCCGTCAAACCAGCACATTTCAGATGGTAAATACCATCACACAGCCAGCACGATAAGTAGCGTTCAGAATCGCTTTTAATTTGGCAAGTATCAAGATCGCACTTCATTTTGAAAGATTTATGTAATAACACTCGTTAATAAAAATACAAACCAAATAAATTATAACAATTAAGGAGCTGATGTAAATAGCTTTAGATAAATGTAGCGAACAGTTTGAGTATCACTGTAATTTTGACACTTAATAAACGCAACGCAAACAGCTGTGACAAGAATTACTAGAAGAAGTAAACAGAGAGTAGAACAAATGTGCAAAAACAAAATGAATTCAGTTAACAACAAAGGATACAACAACAATGATAGCAACAAATGATTCGGCAATATTAGAATGTATGCTAGTGAAATTTAATTAAATTTAGTTTAATACAAAACACAATAACTTTCACTTAGCTTCAATTGTTTCACACTAAGATGCTCATAAGCACTTTTTATCACTACTTTAATTCAGAGTTAGCACAATAAACTTAGCAAGTAGAAAGCCAAAGTCAGAGCACGATAAAGTACAACCTCACAGCTTGACGTTTGCGAGAATATTACAACGCCTTCAGGGAAACATAACGTTACTTTACGTCCTATGACTATATTTTATATGTTTAGGCCAATATGCTATTCATTTAGAGATTTTAGCGCATCGATTTCTATAATCCCACTGCTGGTCATGATTTCTGACTAACGATAAGTATTACTGTAGAGAAAATATGTAAAGTAAAACCGGTTGTACCGTTTTTTCTTAATTTGAAAATGAGGACCAGCCTTTTTAAAAATTGCCATTTTTCGATAACCCGAACACCGGTTTTCGAAGGAAGGCGAATAATCGAACACAAAATTCATAATTATCAAACATCTTATACTCGGACTACCTTTTGCTGATTTCACTTTTATTTGTTTAATATAAATATAATAAATGTAGTCCCAAAAATTTAAGCAAGGTTTGAATTAAATTTAATTCATAGTTTCTTATTTATTTTTTATTCAATCACAAAGAACATAGGATATGGTTATGTTTGGAAAAGTATATCGGCCAAATGACCCCGAAAGCTTTGCTGGCACTTACCCGCTGTGGTGTAGTGGTTAGCCGTGTGCGCTACATTCCGCAGGACCTGGATTCCAGCCGTGTTCAACTGAACATAAAAAATAAAAAACAAAATAGTTTTTTCTAATAGCGGTCGCCTCCGGCAGGCAATTGCAAACCTCCGAGTGTACTTATGATATGAAAAAACAGCTTCTCATAAAAATACAATCGCCGCTCGGTCGGCGTAAAACTAGGACCTGCAGTCGTAGAGTTGTGTGACAACATCAAGGCGCACGTCATAAATCAGAGCAGAAGAGTGGCCAAACACTAACATATCCGTAAGCGCCGATCTATTATTATGTATTTTATTTCATGGAGTGGTTATTAAAATGTGTTGGTCGTGATTGTGTTAATTTACGCTGTTTAGTCTCCTTTAAGCTATTTTTAATGTTTTTAGTTGAAATATTTACATAATATGATTTTGAAGCCCTCTAAAATTTTACACAGAGAAAGTGGGCGTTTGACCTAATGTCTCCGCTAGGTGCCAAAGCACACTGCTGCTTAAGTGGGCAAAAATCCAAAAATTCTTTGTCTGCAATGTGCTCGTGCTAGGTATTTTTGTAAAGGTAATTTATCCACCAAAATAATTAGACCGGGACTTTCCAATAAAATAAATTACACTGTGTAGAGAGGTTTATAGATGTGAAAGGGATTCTGAGAATTTTTTTGAAAAATTTTAATTTCTAAAGTTTTTATAAGTAAATATATTTTTAAGCAATCTTTTTTTCAAAACCCATTTTCTTTTAAAGTATTTGACGAAAGTTAATGAAATTTTTTGTGTAAGCGTAGTGACATCAGAGCTTTAAAAAAATATTTTTACAATTTAGGAAAACGTTTTTTTTTTTTAATTTAAACATTATAAATATTCAAGTTGCATTAAAAATAAGATCTCAATGAGTGTTTTTCATTTCGATTATATTTTCGAAAACTGCATTCATTCAAGAAAATATTGCTAAAAAAAAAATTTGTTAGATTTTTTCTGTTTATTATTTACAGCAACATTTGTCATAGCGCACACGCATCGTGAACCATTCACGCTCACCGCCATGCGCGCAACGTGGTCACTATAAAGCGCGTACAGGAGCAACTAACAATTGGCTCATATTTCCGACTTTTAACGTAACCTCATATAATAATGATGGCATTTATGGTATTTTTAAGGCATTTTTAGGTTAAGCTTGGTATGCGTTAAAATGATCTGATCAAGTCCCTTTTTTTGGAGTTCGCACGCAACTGTATGATTCTAGCGCCATCAGTCAACCATAAGTATGTCAATTTTATGTCTAATAATTTTTTTATTGTGTTCAAGTGTTCAACGTCGCGCAGTGGTACCGCCCCATACATTTTTTTGGAAAAACAGAAGGAGTCGGCGTATAACCTCAATGTTCCGTGTGCAACATTTATGGAGACAAATAAAAAAAAACGAAAAATTGGCGAAATCGATTTATTTTAAAGCATAGCTGGGCACACCAACACAGTCTCATTTTGTCATGGTATTAGTGCGTCGCGCTCAGTTATGGTTGCCGCATTTTTTATAAATGTACTAAAAGTGGTATTTTTCGTGCATGGGTATTTTGGCCTATTTTGCTTATACCTATAGTGTAATAATGAACCTTGGAAGTTTTTAGTAACTAATACTATTAGTTTATACAACCTTTTGCATAAGAAAAATTTAGTACTTGTATAATTTAAAAAAACTTAAATTAGGAAAACTCATTTGTATAATACCTGGGCTCCGTTTTATTAGAACCAATTCTTTTATATGCTGACCAGCCAGATGGTTACGGTGTTTAGGTCTTATTTTTTAACCGACTTCCAAAAAAGGAGGAGGTTATCAGTTCGTCGGAATCTTTTTTTTTTTTTATGTATGTTACCGCATAAGTTTGGACCACGTCAACCGATTTCGATAATTCTTTTTGCATCGGAAAGGTAGTGTCTCAGAGGTGGTCCCATACTAATCTGGTTAAGATCCGATCAGTGGATCGTGAGATATATATATATATATTTTTTTTTTTATATGAGAGTTGAAGTCGGTTTTTTTTTTGCTAAAAATTACTTGTTTCATATAAGTAGGTACTTAGTCTTAAAAATAGAGTATAACTTATAAATATTATTCATTAAGTATTTTTGGGCATAAACCAGCATTTACATTTCTCTATCGATTTCTTTTGATAAAAAAAATATTATAAAATAAAGTATGCAATGTGTGCCCTAGTGCGTCGCGCTGAGAAGCACTTTTCTATAATTGCACTGAGTGGAGCGTTTTTTTCATTTGTTTATGGTTAATGGTCGTATTACCACACAACAAGCATTGGGCATTATTAGCTTTTTTTAAAACCAAAAACTGTAATTGGCACTCATACTCAGACATTTTGGGCATTGTTACATATATAGGTGGCAACCACGCGCTAAAATTACGAATAAAAATATTCAACGGCGAAGCATAGTGTTACTCTCATGAAATCTGAAAGCAGACTGAATTGAAATTCGCTGCGTCGTTTCTGTATACGTATAAGCGCTGCGACGCAGACGCTACTCGCGAGTAGCGTTTTGCCCAGCTATGTTTTAAAGCATACCTCCCATATAAACCTAACCTCAAAAACGTTTTAAAAATGCAATGAAAAGTGAACCGATGCATATATTTATTTATTTATTTATTTCGGTCAATGAAAACAAAATTCTTACTGACTATAGTCCGGTCAATTTACACATTCGAGGTTACAAAAATTCCCACCCAGCTGAAGGATTGTTCAAAACACCATCATAAATGAAATCTAAAAAGTTGGAAGAGTTCTAGTCGGCATAATATGAATAAGTACAACAAAGGTGGCGTGGAAACGTATGCTTCTTATGACGATTACAACTCTTCCAACTGTTTGAATCTTTATATCTCGGAAACGGTGGCTCTTAGGAAAAAAGTATTTCGACATTTTTTAAAGATAATTATCTGAGCTACAATTTTTGTCTAAACTAATTTTATGATAAACTTACCGTTTTGCTGAAAATCGCAAAAACCCCGTTTTTGTGACCTTTGACCCAGAGTAACTTTTTTTCAGGTATCGGATCGATGAGGATTTCATTTATCATGGTGTTGTGAACAATCCTACCAATTTTCATCTGTGTGGGAATTTTTGTAATTTCACTCCTATTTTTGGTCTAATTTGACCGGACTACTATGCTATCTAAAAAACGAACAAAGTATAACTTAAAGCTAATAGATAGGTGACATTATAAAATCAGAGTACTCCAGGAAGCGATACATCAATATCCTCGATATCATTGAGTTTATTAATCTCTCTAAGGGCACGACAAAACGGTGGATTCATAGCATACATTGACTTGGAGGAATGCAAATAAAAAATGTCCATGTGCCGCAAATTTCTTCGCGGAACATTGAGAGGAATTCTTCGTAGGATATCAGGGCAATCAACAATCCTAGTAAGCACGATGAAGATAAACGAGCAAGATAATAACTTTCTCCTATCCTCAAGTGAGTTTAAATGTATAAGCAAACAGCGTGAATTGTATGAAGGTAACGGTTTAGTAAAATTTAGAGATCTTATCGCAAGTCTTTTGCACACGCTCAATTCTGTTTATGAGCCCAATATGAAAAGGTTGCCAAATATTGGCAGCATACTCAAGGCGAGACCTTACAAAAGCTATGTATATATCTCCTAAATTTCGCCCATATGTTTGTAATAATCAGGGAACGGATTTGATGGAAATTGCCTTTTTTCTGCTAAAGGGATAGAGTATATTCGATTAAGAATGACCACGATTTAGCTTTCCCTGATTCCATATATACACATCTGAAGTTGCCTTTTTTTGCCCTTTTTAAGATATTCGCCTTTACTAACTTTAATTGTAAAGAGCAAGTCCTTATTCCTGATACTATGAAAGTTTTAAACATTCCATATTTAATGTTGTTCCGATACTGTCATGTACTCGGTAACTGTACTCTTTAATAATATCGAAGAAAAGTATCGATCCTACAAACGTATCGGTGAGAAGTATACTAAAAAGCTTTTTTTATTTTATTTATTTTCTACTTTTTGGTCTTGTCTGTACAAAATTTTGCAATTGATATTAAAATAATTCAACTTGCAGTGGAAAGAGAACAGAAGACTATGCAAGCAAAATGTTGTTTGCTCCCCAGTAGAAATTTTATGCATACGACATCGCTGTTGGTGGCATAAGCTTGCTGCTGTGTATACATGCCAGTATAAATGAACCTTCATTTCCATTTAACACGCGTGGTTTCTCAGAGCGTATGCGTACCTTAATCATACGCTTGTACTACTGCTGTATGCATATGGCTGTATTAATGTTTCAAACATGCAAAAAAGCATGAATGGAACAGTATTAAAGCATTCTTACAAGATATGTATCCCCATATGTAAATGCTACTTTTCTGATACATTTTAATATACGGGGACATACAAACAAGTAGCATTTACATATGCAAATGCATATCTTGTAAAAGCCCGTTTGTGCTGAAAATAGTATCGCACAACACGTTTGTTCACTAAAATGTTTGTACAAGACTGAAAATATTACAAAAATTCCACTTCAAATTTATCAAGAAATGTCGGTTCGGACCGTTTTGTGGCGTGCTGGCTTTGCGATGAACTGTCTCATTTAAAGTGTGCTGGTATTAATGGGAGAGTTCTGGATATGATTATTGGAGACAATGGACTTCGCTGGTCATGTCCAAAGTGTAAAAAAACTGTTGTGGATC
Organism: Rhagoletis pomonella; assembly: GCF_013731165.1. NCBI lineage: Eukaryota > Metazoa > Arthropoda > Insecta > Diptera > Tephritidae > Rhagoletis > Rhagoletis pomonella. The sequence continues at coordinate 25,863,681 of NW_023458563.1, forward strand.
TCTGTAAACTATTTAGAACCGCTAGAAATGGATTTTCGGAGATAAGCAAAGAGCTAAAACTGCTCAACGAGAAGTTCAAGAAGTATGAGGATGAATTCAAAGAATTTAAATTATTAGATACTTCCTCCTCCTCTCCTTCTCCTGGAAAAGGTCTTAAGAGACGTAGGAGAGGCGTGGAAAATATTGTGTTGAATCCCATCACTGTGGACCTGGATCTTCCGCAGAACCGCCCACTTTTGACTCCAGCTATGAACAAAGAACTCATAAGCTTTAACACACCGATTCCTCGGCGGACTGAATCTCCCCAACCACGTCCTTCTTCTACTGGAGCCTCACTAAATTCCTGTTCAACAGCTTCATCTCAACCCTCCACCACATCTGAAGCCATCTCCGATTGCGTCAACACCGTTCCAATGCAAGTAGTCGTTGCTCCTTCCAAAAACTCCACAACTACATCTCAACCCCCTACCACATCCGAAGCCATCGTTGCTCCTTCCAAAAAGTTTACAGCTGTTCCGCAACCCCCTGTTCCGCAACCCCCTACCACATCTGAAACCGTTTTCGATTGCGTTAACCCCGTCCCGAGGGATTTAATCGTTGTCCCTTCCAAAAAATCGGTCTTTATATCTAGGTTTTCAAAAGATACCACTGTCGATGATGTGAAGGGGTATTTAACTTCCAGGCTGATAGCAAATGAGTTGCATGTACGCAAGTTCAGATTCTCGTATGAAAGAAGCATTTCTTCTTTTAAAATAGACATATCCGAAGACTGCTTTGATAGAGTAATGAGCCCATCTTTTTGGCCAAGCGGTGCCTTCATTCGCGAATTTGAATTTAGATCTAGACCGCAAGGGCAAAATTTGGCTCAACTTCCGCTTTCCACCTCGGCATCAAAAAACTAATAAGTAACCTCACCATTAGCATTTATTACCAAAATGTGAGAGGTTTGAACACAAAGCTATCAAGGTTACACTTGCAGTCCTATGATTTTGACTTCAAAGTACTGGTGTTTACTGAAACCTGGCTCAAGCCGAATGTGTTCAACTCGGAAATTTTGTGTCCTAAGTATGAAGTGTTTCGAAACGACCGTTTAAATAAAAAAGGTGGAGGCGTCTTAACCGCTGTCCAGACTGACCTTTCTTCTGAAGAAATTGAGTTCACTGACACCGATGAAGTTGAATTCCTCTGCGTTCGAATAAGATATCATTCTATTAGCGTTTATCTTGTTGCTGCTTATATACCACCTAACTCGAGCCTTTCTGTTTATTTAAAACACTCCTCCTTACTGCTCTCTCTACATGCCATGGTGAAGCCCTCCGATACTGTTATTGTCCTGGGTGACTTCAATCTTGCGGGTGTTTCTTGGGATCTAATAGATGGTATTCTAGTACCAAATTCCTCTCGTGATCTCTTCAATCAATTTTTGAACGATCTGTCAGATCTTAGTCTTTACCAGATCAACTCTGTTAGTAATAACTTAGGTAAATGTCTGGATTTAGTTTTTGTGGACGATGTTTCCAACGTCACAATAGCCCCTAGCTATGCTTTGATTACCCCTGTTGATTCTCACCACCCACCACTAGAATTGTCCTTGATAAATTCACGCAACGCATGTTGCTTTATCAGTAAAAAATCAAGGGCGGAGCGTTACTCATTTAAAACAGCAGATTATAATAAACTTAGGTTAGAGATATCGAAGATAACTTGGCCCCAGTATGATGGGAATGCTGAAGATAGTGCCTTACATTTTAGCAACTCCTTACGCCACATTTTCAGTAAAATCATTCCTCTTGTTAAGGAAGCTAACGTAACGTCTAACGCTCAGTGGTTTACTGGCGAATTGAAACGCTTAAAAAATCAAAAATCCAAAGCATTTAAGCTTTTTAAAAAATCTGGCTTGTCTTCTCACTACTCCGCGTACTCCATTCTTAGGCATAAATACAATGTATTGAACAAAAAGTGTTACAATAATTATATTAACAGGGTTCGACTCAATATAGTTTCTAATCCCAAATCGTTTTACGCATTTGTGAACACAAAGCGTAAGACTAACGGTTATCCCTCAACATTGAAGTTAAATGACTTAGTTTCCAGTGACGAAAATATTATTGCCGATATGTTTGCTGGTTTCTTCGAGTCAAACTACTCTGCCAGTTCTACATCTTCCCAACTGAATTCGAATCTATCTAGCTACCCATTCGATCTGCCATCATTTGATTGTATCCGAATTCCATCGATATCTGCTGCGGACGTCCTCATTCATTTGAATTGTTTGAAAATTTCATATACAGCTGGCCCAGACGGTATACCCACAAGTGTTCTTAAAAGTTGTGCTGAGTATTTGTATAAGCCTCTAGCAAATATTTTTAATGCTTCCCTAAAACAGGGTGTCTTCCCATCTTCCTGGAAGGATTCGTTTATCTTGCCACTTTATAAAAATGGAAGTAGGACTAACATCGTAAACTATAGAGGAATTGCGAAGCTTTGTGCTATTGCTAAAGTTTTTGAGGCAATCGTTACGGAAGAACTATCTCACTCTATTACTTCTGCTATTGATCTATCGCAACACGGTTTTTGCAAAGGTAAATCAACTGTATCCAATCTTCTTGAATTCACTACTTATGTGTCTAATGGGTTTAAAAACAATCTTCGAACGGACGTGATTTACACTGATTTCAGCAAGGCATTTGACAAGGTATCTCATTCAACCCTTATATATAAACTTGATCGAATTGGCTTCCCTCCTATTCTTCTCAGCTGGCTTTCTTCTTACTTAGTGGATAGGAAACAAAGAGTAATTTTTAAAAATTGTACCTCCCGGCCAATACATGTCACATCCGGCGTACCTCAGGGCAGCCATATTGGTCCCGTCTTGTTCATTTTATTTATAAATGACCTTCCTAAGGTGTTGAATTACTCGAAATGCTTAATGTACGCTGATGATGTTAAGCTCTTTAAGTACATTAGTACTGCAGAAGATAGGGAGCATTTGCAAGCTGACCTAACCTGCATTTTCGAATGGTGTGAAGCAAATTCCATGTCACTAAATTTGAAAAAGTGTAAATTCATGACCTTCTCTAGAAAATCGTTCTATCCAAATTCGTATATGATATCTGACCACAATGTTGAGCAAGTGACCAATTTCATTGACCTAGGTGTAACTATGGATCCGAAACTAGAATTCAAGTCTCACATAAACTCCTGCGTGATCAGGGCTAGAGGATTGTTGGCTTTTCTTAAGCGCTGGGTCAAGGAGTTCAACGATCCTTATGTCACTAAAGTTCTCTTTACCTCTCTAGTTAGACCGATTTTGGAGTATGCATCTATAGTATGGAATCCTAGCTATCAAATTCATAGTGACAGGCTCGAATCAGTGCAGAAACAGTTCCTGTTATTTGCCCTCAAAAATTTATGTTGGGACTCGTCTAAAAATCTCCCACCCTACAAGGATCGCCTGAAGCTTATAGATTTGCCGACGCTTCAGAGTCGTAGAGAGATGCTTGGTGTTCTTTTTTTAATTAAATTAATGAATGGGATGGTCAGTAGTCCCTTTTTACTGGGTGAGATAAATTTTTGTATTCCTACAAGACCCACGAGACATTTTAAACCTATTGTGTTGAGTATTTGTAAATCAAACTTTGAAATGCATGATGCTTTTCGGTGTTTATGCCAAGATTTTAACAAGCATTATGATTGCATCGACATATCTGAATCGCTTTTTGTAATAAAGAAAACATTGCTCAACAAGTTAACTAAATAAACTAATATCTGCAACCGTGAACGGAAAAATTACACAATATCTATGACTGCTTAGTACAATTGTAACGGCTTCGTATATTTCCGCGACCGCGTAGGACAATAGGAGCAGGGATCGGAAACTCGGCCTTTCCGACCTCGCCCAACAGTTCGTCTATAGCGTGGAGCGGAAACTAGGACTTTCCGCCTGCCTCACTTACAAAGTAACGACTACGGGAACATGGATCGGAAGCTCGGCCTTTCCGACCATGATCAACGGCCTGTAAACAGGGCGGAGCGGAAACTAGGTCTTTCCGCCCGCCGCACACAAAAGTAGACTGGAGACAAGGCCTCGCCAGCTACCCAAATTGCTATTGAATATCATTGTTATCTTTACAAGTTAATATTTATAATTATTTCACTCTGTAATGTATCACACATACTTAAATATTCTAAATCTTTTTATCTCAACTGTCTGTAAGAAAACATTTTTCTGTAGACTAAAAATAAATAAATAAATAAATAAATAAATAAATAAACAACGACAACGTGCAATTCGATAGAATTTGAATTTATTCGTGGAACGCATGAGTTGTTTACACTAATTCAAGTATTCTTCAAGAATGCATACAACCGATTTCTACTGGGGATCATGGTTGCCACCATTGGTAACTTTCTACCAAAATTGGTAACTTTTCAACGGTTTGGTAACTTGGTAACTTTTATTTAATTTTGGTAACTTTTGCAACTAAACATCTATCTGCATTACTAGAAAGAAATGAATTATGTTTTGAATGTGCGTAATTGTAAAAACCCTTCGAGTTTCAGTGGCAGCACTACTGACATTTTTACAAAATTACTTCGATTAAATTAGAGTCATCTCATATTCGAATACTGGAAATATTTGAATTACAGTGGCAGCACCAAAGGCTGCACTTTTAAAACAACTTTCGAATTTTTGCGATAAATTTTGAATTCTACCCTCTCACATTTTAATACTGGCCATCTGGCAATTTTTGGTAAGGTAATATATAAATAAATCGTTTTGATTATTCCGGCAAAAAAAAAAATTTTGCGTGCTTTTTACCAGACCCATCTACCGACATGTATTTCGACACCTACCGACATATATTTCGACGTACAGTAAATTATAAAAAACCGAAAAAATAGCAAAAAAATTAGCAATTTTCGCAATTTACTCGAAATTTTGTACTAGTCAAACGAACGGTTAAAAGCACCCGCCACTTTTTTTGTGTGCCGGTGCTGCTGAGGCGCAGGTCTAAGTATCGGCACATTCCGAAAGAAAAATTACACTTAAAATGGCACAACGCCGAAGCCGGTTTGTCTCCAAACCAAATTTGACAAGGGACGATGGAAAATCGTTCCACATTACATCATACTCCTACCCTGTCGGAAACGCCAACAACGAAAATGAGAATAACGGCACATGCAGTAATTAATTGATAGAAAAATATTTTCTAATAAAAAAAAATTATTGTAATTGTCAATAGCATTTTCAATCTTGATAATTTATCAAGAAAATAGATCTAAACTTTTGTGCTAGAACTGGGAGTTCTTGATAAATTATCAAAAATTGACAAATTATAAAAATATTGAATTTATTCAGTGCACAGAACCGGGCTGTAAGTATATACATACAAGGCGAATTAATATAAGGTGATAGCAGGAGTACAAAAACAAAAATTTACATGTATTTTGTTTTTGCATTGGCGGCATAAACTGTCAAAATCTGTAAGAGTGTGTGTAGAAATTCAAACAATATTTTTCAATTTGATATCAGAAGTCGTGCGGCGAAACACATACACAAAATCAGCTGAGCTAGTAACACCACCTTATATAAATTCGCCTTGTTTACATATTTGTTATGAAATATAGCAGTGTTATTCAGTATATTTTTTTCTCACTGAAGAAGTGAAGATTTTGGTAGTGAAGATCTGGTAACTTTTCTTAAGAGATTTTGGTAGAAAAAGATGTTGGCGAGTGGCAACCATGCTGGGGATCACGTTATATGCATACATATGTACCTACATCAGAGCTGGGCAATTTTTGCTCGCGAGCAACGCCAGCGCCGCAGTTCGTATACGTATACAGAAGCAAAGCAGCTAACTTCGATTCAGTCTGCTTGCAGATTTCACCAAGGTATCATAACGCTCGGCTGTTGATTGTTTTTCTTGGTAATTTTAGCACACGATTGCTACATTTTGTGTAGGAAATTGACAAAAAAATGCCCAAAGCAAAAAGTGGTGTATTTTTCTTCGATTGGTGTTTGCGTGAGTTTGCTACGACTCAAACACAAAATAGTGCGCCACTATATAAGAACTACAGTTTATAGTTCAAAGAACCTTAAACACCCACAATGTCTATTATGCTATCATTCCTACGTATTTTTAATATAAGTAAACTGTATTTTTCATGCCGTGTGAATTTAAAAAAATATAAAATGGGCTTCTTGCTGACCAACGTTCAATAATTTTATAATAAGTTCCATGATTCTTTTAAAAAAAGGGCACAAATTGCATACTTTATTTTAGAAAAATTGTTTTCTAAAATAAAATCGATAGAGAAATATACAGCGTGGCGACGAATAACTGTTACCCCGGTTTTTTTTGAGAAATAAAATGGTCTTTCATAGATTTTGCGAAAAAAGTATTTTATTGTTAATTTTCCACAGATTTTACTTTAGTTGCATTAATTGGTTTTTAAATTTTAATCATTATTTACATTTGCCAGCAGTTTAAGTTCGGAGAGAAAAGTTCATTTAGCACGCAAGTCTTTTTCAGGTGTATTTTTTCTTAGGCTTTGTATAAAAAATACAAAAAAAGAAAAAACTGTATAAGGTTGGTCGAATGAATGGCCGTCCTAGTCACCAGTTCCGAGTCTACTCGATTTTTGAATATGAGGCCTTATATTGGACAAAATGGGGATTATAAGGGACTAAAAATGAAGAAAGTTAGCCTATGGTTACAGAAGATATGGATTAAATTAACTGACGAAGACTTGCGTACCAAATGAACTTTTCTCACAAAGTTTACACAGCTGGCAAATGTAAATAAGGATTAAAATTTAAAAACTAATTAATACAACTAAAGTAAAATCTGTGGAAAATTAACAACAAAAAACTTTTTTCGCAAAATCTATAAGGGACCCTTTTGTTTCTCAAAAAAAAAAACTGGGTAACAGTTATTCGTCGCCACGCAGTAAATGCTGGTTTATGGCCAGATATACTTAATGAATAATATTAATAAGTTATACTCTATTTTTAGGACTAAATACCTATTTATATGAAAATAATAACATCTAGGCACCGTAACCATCTTGCCGGCTGGAATTTCAAAGATTTGGTTCTAACAAAACGGTCTCCAGTTATTAAACAAATGAATTTTACCAATTTAAATTTTTTTTAAATCTTACATGTACTAAATTTTTCTGGCCTTATTCATAAAAAATAAAGTAGCTTTATAAAAGCTTTACAAATTGAAAAATGTATGAAAACGTCAATTTATAAAGCTCTTTAAACCTACTTTATTTTTTATGAATAAGGCCATTAGTATACAAAAGTTTCTATAAACTACTAGTATTAGTTACTAAAACTTCCAAGATTCATTATTCCACTATACGTATGGGCAAAATAGACCCAAGACCCATGCACAAAAAATACCGCTTTTAGTACATTTATAAAAAATGTGGCAACTATAACTGAGCGCGACGCACTAATACCACGTCAAAGTGAGACTGGGTTGGTTTGCCCAGCATCAATGCATTGACCTACATACATATAGCAGCAATTAATTTAATTTAAAGAAATGGCGTGTTGTCCATTTTCGCTGTAGCGTATGTAGTGCATATTTTTGGGCGCAATATTTAACTTCTTCTGGCGGGGCGACATCTACCTCTAGAGTTTTTCTAATTGTATGTCTTTGATATGATACCTACGACGAGGTTGATATCTATACTAGGTTTGCCATAAATAACTTTGCTATATTTTAAGTATAAATAGTGGTCTGGACACATAATATTGCAAGTTGATAAAAGCGTTGTAATAAAATATACATAGTGCAGTTACTCAATACTTGGTCCTGCATCACTGTTTGAGCATGGATGTGCTCAGCTCACTGTTGCCAACGTCAGGCATTTTGCACTGGATTTAGTGCTTTTGGAAAATCAAAAAGCTAAAATAATTGGAATTCAATGCTTGGTGTGTTATTTAGTGGTGCTTTTTTTTAATTTAACCACACCGACTGCATAAGTACATATGCATGTATAGACTATACACTTTTATTATAACATTAAGATGGAATTAATTTTCTGAATCAAATGTGAGGAATTGGTACTTTAAATATGTTTTGCGTTGTTAAATGTATTTAAATTAATTTATTAATAGAAGCGAGTGTAAATTCATATATATATTAGCGTGCCCATCGAAAATGCTTTTAACTAACTTTATTCTTTTTTATGAGAAATATTGCTTATTTTTTAAAGGTCATTTAGAGGTCGCGACCTGTCGATTTGGTGGGGTGCAATAAGGCCATACGCAATAAAGCCGGTGGGGTGCAATAAGGCCATACGCAATAAAGCCATATTGGAAATAAAGCCATATTTTTTT
>NW_023458563.1:25872439-25887901 GCF_013731165.1 Rhagoletis pomonella
AAAAAAATGTGGCTTTATTTCCAATATGGCTTTATAGCGTATGGCCTTATTGCACCCCACCGTCGATTTAGGTCAGAAAATACGATTTTGTTGATTTATGAGTGTTTGAGTGTTACGGATTCAGTGAGTGATCCCACGCCCAAATTCTCAAAACGCTTATATTTGATTGTCGTTTGAAATATCTGTGAATTTATTTTAATTGTTCAATAAATGATAATTACATTTATTTTATATAGTACTTACTTTAGTACAAAAAGGGATCAATCCTGATTTAAATTTTAAATTTATGTGTGCACACGTGTAAAAAAAGAGATCAAAAGGCAGAATGTCAAAACCATCACGGAAACGTCCCCCATAAAGTCCTTTCGATTCACTAGGGTGTTGCCGTATCTTTTCTAACACTCCCCCCTGGTATATCCTTCGGATATACCCCGTTCTCCGGTATACTTACGGAAAGTACGGCAAGTATCGTGGCCGGTCGCTCGTATATACCAGCGCTAGTCTTCACCAAAGCGCTCCTCATCTGTTGGTCAGAGCCTACTCTAACAGAGATCACCCGCCCTTTCGGCCAGCAGCTTCTCGGACCGTTCGGGTCCACTAGGTAGACAACGTCCCATTCTTCAATTGGCTTTACCTTTTCGAACCACTTTGCTCGCCGAGTTATTACGGGCAGATAATCGCGCACCAAACGTCTCCAGAATGCATCCGCCAGTTGCTGAGCACATCTCCAACCCCTTCGCATTTGAACTGCTTCATCAACAAACTCTATCAAGGGCTTCATTCCGCTGGAGCTGCCAATCAAGAAGTGATTTGGTGTGAGAGCCTCGTCTTCATAGTGATCCAGCGGTATGTAAGTGAGTGGGCGGGAGTTGACGATGGATTCGACTTCCATTAAGGCACTCGCAATATCTCGTCAGACGGTCGTTGCGATTGTAGTATCTTCGAAAGGACGTCTTTTTCCGACCGGACTAGCCTTTCCCAGGCACCACCCATGTGTGGCGATGCCGGTGGTATGAACATCCACTTCATTGAAGAGCTCGTAAAGGCGCGTACAAGCTTGTCCTTGTCCATTTCGTTAAAGGAAGCACTGAGTTCTCGCTGTGTGGCCTTGAAATTGGTGGCGTTATCACTCCAAAATTCACGAGGGACGCTGCGTCTGGCCACAAAATTCCGAATGACCAGGATACACGAATCGGCAGATAATGAGTACGCTATCTCCAAGTGAACCGCTCTCGTTGTCAGGCAAGTAAAGAGCACGCCGTATCTCTTCTCCGTGCTCTTGCGTACGGACACTAACAATGGTCCAAAGTAGTCGACCCCCACGTATGAAAACGGCCGGAAAAAGGGAGCAACTCGGTCCGCGGGCAGATTGCCCATCTTTGGTGATCGTGGGGACGCATTGGGGAGTCGACAGGTCTGGCACTCATGGCGAACGCTTTTGACCACGGCGCGTAGTCGGGAAATCCAGAACTTCTGGCGTATCTCGTTCACAACAGTCTCCGAGTTCCCGTGGCAATATCTGATATAGTACTCTAAAACCAGCAGTCGAGTTATGTTGTGGCATCTTGGCAATATAACTTGGTCCTGGTATCCGGGAAAATTGAATCTGCCACCGAGCCGTAGCAATGACCCCTCATCCAGGTATGGTGAAAGCTTGTAGATAGAACTTGACCGGTTTAATGGTTTCCCGTTCGCGAATGGGCCGAATTGGGCTTCTCTCCAAAGTAATTTTTCGGCACTATCAAGATCTTCTTGTTCCACCCGGAGACAGGGTGTTCGTATACCTTTGCTGTATATCTTCCACCTACGGAAACTCAGTACGACAGTTGCAATTGTTCGCAGGAGACGAGTCCACTGCGAAAAGCGTTCATACACTACCAAGGTCTTTCGCTCTGGCTGCCCCGTACCATGATAACCCACGAACTTGGCCCTCAGTTAATCTCTAGTTGGTTCGAGGCCTCCAGCGTCGATAGGCCAAAATTTAGGATAAAGAAATAGGAACTGTGGTCCATTAAACCATCGGTTTTGACTCGACATGTTAGGTGTGGTTTGCCACTTCGTGGAGTCGTCTGCAACGTTTTCCGCTGAAAGAACCCATCTCCAGTCTGACATCTCCGTTAGTTCCAAGATTTCGCTCACCCTAAACGCCACGAATGGTGAGTAGCGACGGTGGTCAGCGCGAATCCACGCCAGCACATTGCGGGAGTCGGTCCAATACGTTTGTCGTCGAATGTTTAGCGTATGCAAAGTGCATGCCCCTGCAGCCAGTCTAACTCCTAGGACAGCAGCCTGCAGCTCGAGCCGTGGAACTGAGAGCATCTTCAACGGTGCTACTTTCACTTTACTTCCAAGCAGCCTGCAATTGATGACACTTCCAATGGAATGACGTAGGTAGCATGTGGCCGCGTAGGCATTTTCGCTGGCGTCAACAAATACGTGCATTTCCAGCTCGGACTAGTGGCTCAGATCTTTGAAATAGCATCGTGGTATCCTTACGGCCTCTACCTCAGGAAGTAGGCTAACCCATCTCTGCCTGTCGGAGTTATAGTCATCGCGAATGTTGTCGTCCTAGCCACAACCTGAGCGCCAAATCTTCTGGAATAATATTTTGGCGTATACGATGTAAAAACTAAGAAGCCCTAACGGATCGAATATACTCATGATAATACTCAATACTTCTCTCTTGGTAGGGAAATGGTGATTGCGCAGAAGAGCTCCATGCTTGTGATGCGGAGACACACGAAATATAAAACAGTCCTCTCTGGTGAGCCACCAAAGGCCCAGAACGTTCTCAGCTGGTATCTCTGGATCGGGACTCAAGCTCATTTCGGGGTTACTGGAACCAACGTGCAGTGCTTGCAGGACCGCCTCGGAGTTCGACCGCCAGTTTCTGATATGGAAACCACCTTCTCCATGAATGAACTTGGCATCTCTGGCAAGTTTCACCTACTGTGTCCACGCTATCAAGCATATCGTCAACATAGTGGTTGTCGACGATTCACTCGACGGCTCTCGGAAAGCGCTTCCGGAACTCCTCTGCATTCAGATTTTGTATGTACTGAGCACTGCTAGGTGAGCAGGTGGCTCCGAACGTCATGACGGTCATCGTGAGAACTGACGGTTCAAACCACACAAAACGCTGATAGTTTTGCTCCTCACGTGTGATGCGGACCTGGTGGAACATTTCTTCTATATCTCCACTCAATGCTATTGCTCGTTGTCAGTCGATGCGAAGCTTTTGTGGTTTGTTCGGATTACGTAGTAGGCATATGTGCAGGTACCAACACCCCTTTTCTAACAGCGACTCGTATGGCAGTTCCCTAGCATATCCTTTAGCCACATAATCTGCGATTTTGGATGACAAAATCTCGGCGAGTTCTGGATCACGCGTAAGCTTTCTCTGGAGACACTGCGCTCTTCGCAAGGCCAACCGTAGACTGTCGGGAAGCCTGTGGTTTGGATATTTCCAGATTAATCCGGTTTCAAAGCGACCATCAACACGCCGGGTAGTAGACTTGAGTTGCTCAACTGCGTGCTTGTCTTCCTTGGATATCAGATCGCCAGCCTTTCCAACGACTTCCAGATTATCCAAAAGAACGTACTCCTTAATGGTTTGTAGTAACTCGGCGTTTGCTGCGGTATCACAATCGCAAACGTGAAATGCATGCTAGCCGGAGTTTCGTCGTTGCGTTGCCAGGACACCCTTTAGTGTCCACCCCAGGCGTGTCTTTTCTGCTACCGTTTCATTGTCAGACCCTTCACGTGATCGAAGACTTAGGCCCAGGCGACTGTTCAGACCTATTAATAGCTTCGGCACGGCGCACTATAGGCAAATCACGAGTTTTTTTCTCAAAATCGTAGATCTTCGGTTAGAAACGAGATAATGGAATGAAAATTTTTTTATCGTGAAGATAAATGACCATATAATATACGATAACTATTGAGAAGTTACAACAATAATAACTTAACCCTCTAGTGCCGTTCAAAATGTCACTTTTTGTGAACTTTTCTGTGAACTTTTTTTTTGTCCGCGGCGTCGACGTAGGAGGACAACGGAAGGCCTCGCAGGTGTGCGTACTTGATTTGAAGCTTACTGGCATCGATAGACTGCATTGGAAGCTCAAGTCTTTTTACTGTATGCACGTTCGTTAAAGTGAAACGACTTTTATCGTTGAACCCAGATATATCCAACTCGAGAACCTGGGAGTCATCCTCATAACGGTGGGTGTTCGCCGTCCACCTCAGGCACAAAGGCTGTGCTGTGCCCGAAAGTCTCAATTGGTTTTGTAGTTCGGCGTCCATCAACGTAACTGACGAACCGTCATCGAAGAATGCGTATGTTTTAATCTTTACGCTCTTACCGTAAAGTATTACCGGTAGAAAACGAAATAAAATTGATTCCGTGTCGCAGCTATGAGTGTTTAGCGTGGAGTTAACCAATGGTGAACTAACTGGATTGTTCCGGTGTTTGGGCAGTAAGGGATGGTGTAGGGAAACGCAACCGTCTATCCCACATGCGGCATCGGAGGGGCATTGAAGACGAAGGTGTAACTTTAAGCAGCGACGGCACAAATTACTTAGGCGCACTAAGTTCCACCTCTCCGCTCTATCCGCAGCCCTAAATTTGTTGCAATTTTCCGTAGTACTACACTTTCCATGACATATGACGCACGAGCTGTGTTTCCCAGTTCTGACATCGCCAGCGTGAGCATTTAAGTATTCTCGTTTGGTGGATGGCTTTGTAGACACGGATGGCACCAGTACACTATTTGCTCCTTGGGCGAGTTGAAATAGCCAGTCCGAGAGGTTCTCGAGATTGCAGGAGGATAGCTGCAACTTGTGCATACCCCAAAATATGGCAAGAAGTCCGGGCAACTTGTTCACTAGCTCTTGCTCCAGCTCGGAGTTGTTGAGATGGCACAGCATATTCGAAGCCTTCATTGTTGCGCAAACATTTTGTACCTCTAAGGCTAAGTCGACTAAAGCCTCAAGACGGTTCTCCTTTATGACTGGTATTTCCCGGATTTGTGTCACGAGTACAGCGATAATAATCTCGGGGTGCCCAAACTTCACTCTTATCGTGTCGATTATTTACGATACGCATGAAGTGTGTAAGAGTAAGTTCCTGACCGCATCTCGAGCGGCTCCCTCTAGAGCGTGTATGGTCATGTGCTCCACCATTACCTTGTGCAATTGGGTTTTAGCAGGGCGATCGCACGTGCCCTCTTGGCCTTTCTCCAGCGCTGCCACAGTGTTGCGCGACGGAGTGCAGCACTCCGCACAGCGGCAGTCCACGTTCTCGATCGAAGCTGTTACGTCAACGCATCGAAAATGGTACCATGTGTCGCACTCGCCACAGCAAACCATCTGTGAATCATCAGCTTTGCTGCAGATCTTACAGCTATAACCTTCGGTAGTCTTAGCCTTTAGCATTTTGCGAATTAATGCGAGCATAGTAAAATATTTCAAAATTGTTACGGATTCAGTGAGTGATCCCACTCCCAAATTCTCTAAACGCTTATATTTGATTGTCGTTTGAAATATCTGAGAATTTATTTTAATTGTTCAATAAATGATAATTCCCTTTATTTTATATAGTACTTTAGTACAAAAGGGATTAATCCTGATTTAAATTTTACATTTATGTGTGCACACGTGTAAAAAAAGGCATCAAAAGGCAGAATGTCAAAACCATCACGGAAACGTCCCCCATAAATTCCTTTCGATTCGCTAGGGTGTTGCCGTATCTTTTCTAACAATGAGTTTTTGAATGACTATTTTTGATTCGGTTTCAAAGATCGAATATGATCTGAGAAGAGGATATTTAGGCCTTTAAAATGGTATATAATAATCTATTATCAGACTTGGATTGTTGGCATTTTTCATCGGGAAAACTATAAAAAAAAAATATTTTTGCTTAATTTTTTTTTTTTATTTGACATCACCCATTTTCACAGTTTCAAAATGTGTAGTACTATCTAGAATTCAACCTATTTTCAAATAAAACTCTTTTATTGCAATCGCATAAAAATTGTCGAAGTTAGGCAATTTTTCTTAAATACGGCCTAGAATTTATATTGTTTATGAACCGGACTTTCAGAATTTTTGAGCAGTGTGGCTAAGGACTTCATCAATATTTATTAAAATATTTTTTTTTTCTTCGGAGATATTATCTGTCAAAGTTCGCATTTTTTCGTGATTCTGACTAATCATGTACTTCTTCAAATCGATATATCTCTACCTTCAACGAAAGAATTCTCCAATATCAAATGTTTGAAGTTTACTATCAAATAACTTAACCATGGTGATGGTGCATTGCTTGACAATTGGATCCATTCTGCAAGCATTTTTGGAAAAGCATTTTAAGAAGGTTAGCAAGTTACCTGCCCAATTTTTAAAAAATATAGGAGAAATTCCCTCAATATGTGTTTTCCCAATTGATTTTAAATTCGACTTTGCGAAAAAACTATCATCGAACTTCATTATTCTAAAATTTGCACACCTTCTGATAATTCTTTTCCAAAATTCTGATACAAAAGTTTAATATGTTTATGAAAAGTTGTTCATTTGCTGTATTTTTATAAATTTTGTCGAAGGTTGAAAACATTGATTTGTATGTTTTTTGTTGCAGAATTAACTTTATTCTTATACTCATAAAAAGATAATTGAAATCATAAAAGGAAATTGTCAAAACTTTACTAAATTTTTCCTATATACAGGGTATTTCAAAAATCACCAATATTGCATGCGTATAAACAAAACCACATTTGTAGGTTAAAAATCATTTTGTGGTTTTCCTATGGAAGGTGCAAACTTTCACTTACTTCTGGTTTCAGCACAATCGGAGACACAAACCTTCTTTTTGTATCACTGTATTATGAATCTTTGATTTATCGTTAAGGTATGCGTACACGGCAGAGAAATCTCTGGGGTTTTACTGAAATAAAAATCTCCTCTCTCAATTAAGTTTACATGGTAGAGCAACTCTAGGAGATATTCACTCTAGCTAGAGTCAAAATAGAGAAATCTCAACTTTTCTCTACCTCGTACTCTACAAGCTGTGTACACGGTAGACAATAGTTACCTCTCGCCTAGAGTTAATTTTCTATCTCGAATTGTTGTCAACGCTTGTTGTATGTATATACATATCGACTGCTGAATGGAAGATCGACCTATCTCGGCAGCCAGTTCGAAAACGCCCTATCTCAAAAAACTTTTCAAGAACGCCCTATTTCAGAATTCGTTTCAAAAACGCCCTATCCCAGATGCCGATGCAAAAACGCCCTATTTCAGCACATTTTTAATAGATTTTGAAGTGAGATAGGGCGTTCTTCAACCAAATTTTGAGATAGGATGTTTTTCAATAAAATTCTGAAATAGGGCGTTGTTGAAAAGTTTTTTGAGATAGGGCGTTTTCGAACTGGCTGCTAAGATAGGTCGATCTTCCACTCAGCAGTCGATGTGTATTTATATGAAAGCCACGATATAGAAAATATAGTTGAGCCATCAGCGGAGCGCTAACCCTTCGTCGATTTGACAGCATTAACCTATTTGATGTCGTCATAAAATACATTTTCGCAATATGGACAAGAATTAAATTTTCAAATTGTACTTATTTGCCGAAAAAATTTTACCTCAAAGTAGCAAATGTACCTAAAAATTAAACATGGAAACCTCTCTCTTCGTTACTATGTGTGCTTTTGGACTCACATTAAACAATCTTTAATATTTAAAATTCCCTTGAAAGGAGTTTCTCCGAGCAGTTCCAGCCAAACTACTATGTATATGGGGCGTTGCATATCAAAATGGACGGGGTTCACACTTCAAGTTTCTACTTTGTTTAAAATTTGTATGGTTGACGCATAAACATAAATAATAAATAAATATGAAATTTGAGCTTGATTAATACATTTTCAAAACTTAACAGCATAAAAAACAAAAACAAATCGATTTAATATCCCGAGAACGAGGCGCGGAAAAAGAATATTATACTAAAATTTAATGGGCTACAAAACTACATAGTCAAAAAAATTCTTAAATAAATTTAAAAAAATTTTACATTTGTACTCATTTTACTCAACTTCGGTGTAAAAAAAATTCATAACTCAAATTATTGTAGAGTGCACCCCATAATACTATACTTAAATATTGCACAATACTCAGAGCTACATTGTGATTTTTTTTATTTTTTTTGAGATGGCATATTTTCAAACTCTAATTTTATTTTATCAAAAAATGTGGATGTGAAGAGTTTTAAAAATATTTCTTTTCATAGAGAATTTTGATGTGTGTATGTGGGATTTTTTTCAAATTTTTCCTCGCCCCCTTCTCGAGATATTTGGAAAACTATTAAATCGATTTGTTTTTGTTTTTGTGCTATAAAGTTTTTAAAAATGTATTAATCAAGCTCAAATTTCATATTTATTTATTATTTATGTTTATGCATCAACAAATCAAACACATAAAGTGTGAACCCCATCCGTTTTGGTATGGAACGCCCCATATATAGGTATTCACAAAGTTTATCAAGTGGCCTGGCACTCTGACAAAACAGCAGATAACTCAAGCAACGACTGTTACCAGGCTATTGGAAAGGCCATTGAAATGCCAATGAGAATAAGAGAATGATTCCCGATACATTATTTGGCTATGTTCTAAATGTACCTAAAATGGTGTGCTTGTATCGAATATACGATTTAATTCCGTAGCCATTTAAAAATTTAACAATCTGTAATGAAATTCTTGGTCAAGACTTTACCATACGTCTCCGTAGAGCAAAAAGTCTATTTAGCTTGCTAAATAGAGCGTATAGTTGACGGAGAGTTTTTGATCTAGCTGCGTTGGACTGTGTACACGGCGAAAAAGTCTCGCTAAATAACTCTCACGTAGACTTTGGAGGTGAGTCTATCGTAGAGCTCTATTGAGTGTTTATGCGTGTCTTGCGTGATTTTTGTCTAAATCTCGCATTTTTTCTCTACCGTGTACACTTAGCTTTACGTCCAATGAGTTTTTCCTAGTATGATGTTCAAAAGATATGTAAGTTTAAGTACACAACACTTTAGATTTATTTTTAGTTAGTAAACCGGTGGTATTTCCCTCCTAATTTTAAAACTTTTTTTTTTCATTTCTGTTAAGAAAATTCACACGCTGAGGAGTCTTTATATTATGATGCACTGGCTGCAGCAGTTACTCTTGTAAAAGACAATGCAGTTGTTAATACTGTAGGCACTCAACTTGCAAACGATGGAGATGTATGTTCTAATGAAAAAGAGGCGGCATTACAGCTAACAAACAAAATCATTCAGTGTGGCGTAAAAACTACACCAATAAGCCAACCATTAATGTCAGAAGAAAAATTCAATCGCAATGATTGCGACGGCACTGTTGTGGAAAAGGAAGAGGAGCTTAGCGTCCTTAATGTGAGAAAAAACGATGAAGTCATCAAAGATAACAGCGCACCTGAAAGAATTGGGTTCGCTTTGGTAAATCCAACTATAGCGCCTACTAATATTGAGACAAGCGGCTGGAGTCGGTCTGGTTTCGATGGCGATTTTGCGGCTAGTTCTAAGAACAATGTGGCCCCGGGTTTTGTTGGTGTAATAGCAAGTAAAATACCAATACTGAATTCACGTCAATCGAAATGCGCTTCTTGGTCTGGTTCGGATATGACGTCACCATTGCCCATGATGGCCGAGGCCTCTTACCCAGCGGCAACAGCAACAAATCATCAAACGCAAACTACAAGTAATAAAAAAAACTTTTGCAGCAATACCACAAAAAAATCAGCTGATGATGATAGTGGTGTTAATATATTTCAAAACCCAGATATGACGGACTTAACACCAGGTTTGTTTTCTAACACCATTTAGCATTAATAATATTAGCCCCCTCAAGCGTCCTTAATATTCACACTCAACAGGATTTGCCGCGCTTCAAAATTAATTATTTATACTTCATTTGATATCACAAAACTTATCTAAGACGGGCGATATTCGTGTGTTCGTCGATAATTAAAATCTGCTCCAACAGGCGCGGTAAGGTAAGGTTAGGTTTACGTGGTTGCCCCAAGTAGGGACAAACGTGGGCGTTTTTGAAACGAATTCTGAAATAGGGTGTTCTTGAAAAGTTTTTTGAGATAGAGCGTTTTCGAACTGACTGCCGAGATAGGTCGATCTTGCACTCAGCCATCGATATGTGCCGTCCGATTCTGTGCACTTGATAAATACAATTTTTTTGTAATTTGTAAATTTTTTATTATTTATCAAGAATTGGAATTCTGGCACAGAAATCAAAAACCTCTTTTCTTGATAAATGATCAATATTGAAAATGCTATTGACAACCGTTTAGAAATTGAAATTTCATTTGAAAATTATAAATTTTGTATATTAAAAAATTTGCTTCTATCATTTAAATACTGCACGTGCCGGCATTTGAACCTGCGACACACAGAATTTATAGCCGACATCTCTACCTACTCGGCTAAGGCAGTCAAAAGCTTTTTTGCTTTTAAATTCATATTTTTCATATGTGACAATGAAATCAGTTCCACTCATGTGAAAATCAGTCACCCTCATGTGGAAATCGTAGAGCTTTTTATTTTATAAATAGGTTTATTCGCGTACACAAAAATCCAGCAAAGTAGGGGAAATTGAGAGACCAAATTGACATTTAATTCTGATGAAAAGCTGCTGGTTTCTGCTGGAAAAATTTTGCCAGCAAGAAAAACAGCTGATCAAAGTCATCCGTTTTCAATTTGTGAAAATATGAAAATTTATTTTGGATTTAGATTTATTATTATGATTTTTAAGTTTGAAATAACTTATTAGAATTGCAAATGTATCGGAAGAAAGGAAATACTCATTTACTCACGTTTGATTAGCAAATTGCTTTAGGAAAACATTTAATTTATATTCTTTTCATGTTTTCTGTTTTATGCTTTTGTATGTAAATAAAATTTCGATCAGCTGTACTAAAAACTTGCAAGTTTTTGCTAGTTTTGCTAACATTTCTCTCTTTACGAGAGAACAGATAAAAATTCATTAGAATTTTGATGGTGAGACACAACAAACACATTTAGTTGACGTAATGAAACTCTTTTCTCGGTGTATTTTATGACACTCTTGGGTACATTAAAAGCTTTAGCACTAGAAAACTAATTAGATACGATACTAATTAAATACGAGGCTCCACAAGATCAGGTGTTAAAAAATAAAAAAATTGAATATTTTAGGCAAAAAATATTTTTTTTCTTCATACATTTATTTTTACCGGCAAAACTGTTGATTATATAGAAAAACGTTATATGAACAGATTAAAGGAATTGTAATTTCTAATTTTTTTAAATTTGTTTGAGCAAAATCGGACTAGTGGTTCTCGAGTTATGTCAAAAAAAAAAGACCACCAAAGGTGACAATTTTCCCTACACGATAGTTACTAACTTCAAATCGATATATCTCGATTCCTAGACGTGACCCAGCGAAACGCCGGGACACGTATAACTTCTTTTTTACCGATATAACTTTCCCCGGTAGTTTGAACCCTTCCCGATCACTGACCCCTACCATTTGTCTCACAGTGTTATCTATTAAAGGATAACTGTATATATAATATAATATATACTAGGGTGCCCATCGAAAATGATTTTTTTTGGAAATTTCAAGAGGGTACCCCCTAATTTTATTCGTTTTTCTGAGAAATATTATTGGCTATTTTTATAGATTTTTTAAAGGCCGCGACCTGCCGATTTAGTTCAGAAAATACGATTTTGTAGATTTATGAGTTTTTGAATGACTATTTCAAAGATCGAATATGACCTGAGAAGAGGATATATAGGCCTTTAAAATGGTTTGTAATAATCTATTGTCGGACTTGGCTTGTTGAGATTTTTTTTAACGGATAAAATATAAAGAAAAACAATTTCCTCTTAATCTCTTAAATTTTGACCATCGATAATTTCCACAATTTAAAAATGTGTAGTACTATCTAAAATTAAATCTATTTTTAAATAAACTGATAGCTCATTTATTGCAATCGCATAAAAATTGTCGAAGTTAAGCGACTTTTCTTGAAATTATATTTTTTTTTACCGGAATTTCAGATTCTTTGAGCAGGCTAAGGAATTCATTAACATTTATTCAAAATTGATATATACAATCGCTCTTTAGCAAAGGAGTGGTTTTTCGGTAAATTTTGCGAAAATAGGGGTGGCAACGCCCACTTAAATCATATATGTATATCTCAAAAACTACTTTACCGATCTTAACCAATATATATGATATACACATTGTGCTTACGCTCTTAAGCGTCATATTGAAAATTTTTGAAATCGGTTAAAAACAATGGGCTCCACCAACGTAACGGTAATTTCAAAAACTTAAAGCTAGCAATATTTTAGGCGAAATAATTAAGAGAAATATGGTTTCTTTATTTTACCCGATAAAAAATCCCAATAAGCCAAGTCCGAAAATCGATTATTATATACTATTCGATCTTTGAAACCGAATCAAAAATAGTCATTCAAAAACTCATAAATCTACAAAATCGTATTTTCTGACCTAAATCGACCTCTAAATAACATTTAAAAAATCATAAAAACAAATGAAATTAGGGGGTAGGGTTTTTGAAATTAAAAAAAAAAAAAAACAATTTCGATGGACAGCCTAATACATACATATATATATTTTTAATATATCCTATAAATCCTGAAATATTATATAATCATTTGTTTAAACTAATCAGTAATAATTTGTTTCCATTTAATTCAGTATCGACAATCCGATATTTCAAAAGCTAGGTAGAAAAAATTATTCATGGATATTTTTGGGATATTTTAGGACGCTGATTTCCAATATACCAGGGGTGGGCAAGGCCGAGGCCGAAGAGAGCCACATGTAAGTTCTAAATGCTACAAAGTGCCACAAAAAAAACAACAAAAGCAAAAATTTTGTTTTTAAATAAAATTATTATTGGAAATGAAAAACATTATTATTATTTTATTTGATTATTATTCTAATGTACGTAAGATAGATACTAAAGAAAATTGAAAAGAGCACCTTGGCCAAATTTTCAAAATCTGGTTTTACGTCAGTTAAAGTTATTCGTAACAGTTCTGTTAAATGTTGGTTAGTCAATAGGTACGTTAGTTTAAAATCTCCAGTAAAAAATGTCCGACAGCAAAATTCCGGCGAAATGTCATCTGCTCTCTCACAAAAGAAAAATATTCAAAATAGTACGCGAACAGCTGATAGAAATTTTGTTTGTTTCCGAAGTCTTATCCTAACACTAACGAATTACTTACTTACAAGTTTAATTATTCGCATTTTACTATTTTATCTTCCAAACCATTAAATTCAATTTATAGATTTGCGTAAATTCCAACCAGCTGTTTTCGATCAGATGTTTTCTTGTTGGCAAATTTCTGTTGGCTAAAATTTTTCCAGCAGAAACTAGCAGCTTTCCCTCAAAATGAAATGTCATTTTGCTCTCTCAATTTCCCCTACTTTGGGAGTTTTTGCGTACGCGAACACAAAAAGCCGATAGTTCTTATAACTTTCAATAATTATCAGGTACGCGAATGCAAAATTGTGAACGGTATTTTGACTTTACGAAATTTACGCTACGCGCACACTGCAGCCGGCATCGGCCGAATTGTGCTCGGCCGATATCGGCTATATGCGGGCGATATGAATAAACCAGGGACCGTAAATAACAGTTACTGTTTTTCAATAGCTAAACTTGGCCAGATATTTTTAAGTCGAAAATAAAAGTCCTTTCCTAATAATAAACAAACCGCTTATCCAAATTAAACAAGTTTGGTATCAACTGAAAGAGGACTAAAATAGCTTTAAAACTGAAATATTTAAACCAGGAAAGCCAGCTATTGAAAAAATTTAAATAAAAAATGTTTTTTAGTTACCATAGAACAAACCTTGGGTCAGGTAAATGCATTTCTTTTGTATTTAAATTATAAAAAATAAAAACATAAATAGAAGTGGTAGCCTTCGATCGTCATTTATGTTTAAAAGCTATTTAAGTCCTCTTTCATTTGGTACCAAATTTGTTTAATTTGGATAAGCGGTTTGTTTACTATCCGGAAAGACTTTTATTTCGAACTTAAAAAATATCTGGCCAAATTTGACTGTTGGAAAAAAATAAGTGCTATTTACGGTCTCTGAAATAAACACTTGTGATTATATGAGCGGTCTCACTTATTAACCCATAACCGAACCGAAATCGGCCTTTGACGTCCGTCAGTGACGATAAATTCAAACATGTTTGTTTTTCTCGTCCGATGTCAGGTGAAAAGTACTAAAATGGACTGCGAAAAATTAACTTATTGGCTGCAAAACAAAAAAATTACATATAAATTCACATGTTTAGAGTAAGTCTATTCAAATTTATCAAAATATTTCACTGCTTACAAAATTGAAATGAAAGCTAGATTTGTGCGTACAAATACGGGCGGCAAATAATCTGGTTAAGTGTGCGCATCAGTTCGGACGGTCAAATGGTTCGGCCGAAATCGGTCAGTCTATCGGATGCAATGTGCGCCTAGCGTTATACGTTGTACTAAAAATTTAAAATATACGGCACGCAGCTGTTTTTAACACCGGATATTCTAAATCTGGTACTTGTTGCCGGAATTCAAGCAATGGCAAAGCTTTCTGTTGCATTTTCAGTGCCTTATCTTCTTTTAATTCAAAAAACTCCAACTCCATTTAAATAATTTCAAATCGGCAAATATTTTTTCAAAATCTGCTTTTAAGTCATGTACAATATTTTTTCTAGCCATGGAAAATGATGAAATATTATTTTTTTGAGATCATGAATAAAAAGACGTAGTTTAGTTTCAAAACATAAAATAGTTTGCGACAAATCAAAAACATTTTTATTCTCCCCTTGTAGAGACAAATTCAAGTTTTGCAAATGTTGCATCATATCGATAAAGAACATTAAGTCAGAAAGCCAATTTCCATTCTCCAATTGCGGGTAATGTTCCGATCTCAATTTGCGTATGTGTATATAAAATGAATTAAATAAAAAAATCACAATGGAAAAAAATGTCCAGCAAAGAAAAAAAATGTGTATTAGTAAAAGGAATCAAAATGTTCTAATCAAAGAGAAAGTAAAAAGAGCCGCACTTTGCTAAGCAAAGAAGCGAATTTGACTGAAAGAGCCGCGATTGCCCACCGTTGCAATATACGAGTACTATTCCTTTTTTTCAGACTAGTCATTGTTTTATAATTATTGCGAATTTTACGAAATTTTCGGTTGCCCTAAAATTCGCTATATTTCGAAAGATTTATTTGTGAAAACAAATATGGTAGCTTTGAGCTCGCACAAATGGGAAAAACACAGTGTGATATGTGTGAATGACAAAGACAATTTTTAGTTTTAGAAATGCAATAGAATATAAATTATTTATTCCAATTAAAACTTGCGTGTATGATTTTACAAATTAT
>NW_023458563.1:25907901-25926379 GCF_013731165.1 Rhagoletis pomonella
AAAGTTTGAAAAAAATTAAATGAAGGTACGTACCAAAGCATCTCGTAGTGGAGACACGAACCAAAACACATTTAGCTCTATATCTTTCCAACTACTAGCCGGAACTCAATATATAAGGTATCGTTTGACCTATAGAATAACACTAAATATGTTGGGTGTACCCTCATGCCCCCTTATACCGGCAAAAGCAAAAAAACGTTTTTTGGCTCGCAACACTTTAGCCAAATTTTTAAGAATCCGGTTAATCGTTTATGAAACTTGAGTACATTTTCTGGACACACTCTTCAAAACCTTTCCAACGATATCTCAAACATGTCGATTGGACGTCTGGATAAAAACTTCCAAATCTCGTGTATATATAAGCGATTCAACGAAATATAAAATAAAGCATAAAAAGTTGGTGCATATTTTTATTTGCTGTGGACTTACAGATTCTTTGTACAAAGATTTTGTCTGACGAAGATTTTAATCCTCTAGCGACCTTCAAAATGCCATTTTATTCGGACTTTCTTAAAAAAGGGCCAAAACGAAAAGAAATTCATTAGCTCTGAAACGTAACGAAGTTATTTTTGCGCATCAACAAAACGAAATCAATTCATATACATAATTCGCTGAGGATCTCTTATATACACACAATTGTACGTATTAACAGCGTTGCAGTGAAATAAAGAACAAAGCACAAAGGACAAACGGAACTTACGCGACGTGACTGTGGCCGGAAATTAGTATAAATAGCAGCAGTCAAAGCAGAGAGGAGTCGTCAGTCGAATGCTAAAGAGTTAGGAGCTTTGCCACGCATTGGGTAGGCTCTACTTATGCTGGGTATTAGGAGACGGGCAGGCACTACTCCCTCTCCACTAAAGCTAGTCTCCCACTATCGGCGCACATAGCACTATATGTACCGATTTTCATCGTGCTTGATTGGTACATATTTACAAAATTTGTGCAACTACTTTTTGAGTGGTCCCATTATCATCGCATATTGATTGTGACAATGGGTACATATCGGCCAAATTAAATATGTGACGATAATCGTTACAACATAATCGCACTATCGTGCTTGATTAATAATAACAATAAACAAATTGTCGACTTTGATCGGGGAATGAGCGCCCGATAAAAATCGCCGCAGTTTTTACAATTTGATTGTTCTGCAATGAGCAAAAGAGTGTTCACATTATCGGTACAGCAATATTAGTTTTGTTTGTATGGGCCAAATTCCTATGAATTTTGTTTGCTGGGTTGGAGCTGCTTCGGCCCATGGAGTAAAAGGCGAAATGCTTATATTTTTCCCTTGTCCCTCCTACGCGTTTCGACACTCTCGTGTCATCTTCAGGGAGTCTGTTTTATTTAAACGATAAACAATAAACATGAAGAACGAAAACCATGATTAACAAAAACATAATAATAGTTGCATACATACATACATACATACGCAACAATAGTTACATATGTACATGTATACTTAACACTAATTATATACACACATAATATCACTTGAAAATCACATTAAATATTGACAAGAATTTTACATTAATTTGCACACATTGAAGGTTATATAACATTTAGGAAGAATTATTGAAAAGTATTCTTATTTATATTTTAATTTTAGTACGGCTGCATATGTGTGCTTCGTGTTGTCGACGTCTTCCTTAAAGTTGATTGCGTTGTCCAAATTTTGTTGTATTCGTAGGCTCTCCAGTGTCACAGTGGCAACACAGAAATTTTGAACATCGAAAGAGGAGGAAGAAGGAGAATGACACTGGAGAGCCTACGAATACAACAACAATTGGACAACGCAATCAACTTTAAGGAAGACGTCGACAACACGAAGAATACATATGCTTCTTCTTCTTCTTTTTTGGCGCTGTAACCGCCTAAGCGATTTTGGCCGAGTTCAGCAAAGCACGCCAGTCGTTTCTCCTCTGTGCCAACTGACGCCAATTGGAAACGCCAAGTGAAGCCAAGTCCTTCTCCACCTGATCTTTCCATCGCAGTGGGGGCCTCCCTCTTCCTCTACTACCACCACCGAGTTGAATACTTTCAGAGCTGAAGCGTCGGTGTCCATTCGAACGACATGACCAAGCCAGCGGAGCCGCTGTATTTTAATTCGCTGCACTATGTCCATAGTGTCTGCGGTACTCGCCGTCGCCAACGCGTAAAGGACCGTAAATCTTCCGCAAAATCTTTCTCTCAAACACCCCAAGAGCCGCCTCATCGGATGTTGTCATTGTCCATGCTTCTGCGCCATATACCAGCACGGGCATGATGAGTGACTTATAGAGCGTGGTTTTCGTACGTCGAGAGAGGACTTTACTCCTGAATTGCCTACTCAGTCCAAAGTAGCACTTGTTGGCAAGAGTGATTCTACGTTGGATTTCAATGCTGACATTATTATCGGTGTTAATGCTGGTTCCCAAGTAAACGAAATTCTCTACTTTCTCGAAATTGTAACTGTCAACAGTGACGTGGGTGCCAAGGCGCGAATGTGCTGACTGTTTGTTTGATGACAGGAGATACTTCGTCTTGTCCTCGTTTACCACCAGACCCATGCGCTTTGCTTCCCTATCCAGCTTGGAAAAGGCAGAACAGACTTCGCGGTTTTTGTTACCGATGATGTCGATGTCATCGGCATAAGCCAGCAATTGCACGCTCTTGTAGTAAATTGTTCCTGAGCGGTTCAGTTCTGCAGCTCTTATTATCTTCTCCAACATCAGATTAAAGAAGTCACATGAAAGGGAGTCGCCCTGTCTGAAACCCCGTTTTGTGGCGAACGGCTCGGAGAGGTCTTTTCCAATTCTGACGGAGCTGGTGGTATTGCTCAACGTCATTTTACACAGCCGTATGAGTTTTGAGGGGATGCCAAATTCAGACATAGCGGCGTATAGGCAACTCCTTTTAGTGCTGTCAAAAGCGGCTTTAAAGTCGACAAATAGGTGGTGAGTGTCGATCCTTTTCTCGCGGGTCTTTTCCAAGATTTGGCGTATTGTGAATACCTGGTCTATGGTGGATTTGCCAGGTCTAAAGCCACACTGATAAGGCCCAATCAGTTCATTGACGGTGGGCTTCAGTCTTTCACACAATACGCTCGATAAGACCTTGTAACCTATGCTTAGAAGGCTGATCCCGCGGTAGTTGGCGCGAATGGCGGGGTCACCTTTCTTGTGGATTGGGCAGAGCACACTTAAATTCCAGTCGTCGGGCATGCGTTCATCTGACCATATTCTGCACAAGAGTTGATGCATGCACCTTATCAACTCCTCGCCGCCGTACTTGAATAGCTCAACTGGCAGGCTGTCAGCTCCAGCGGCTTTGTTGTTTTTCAGCCGCGTTATTGCTATACGTACCTCGTCATAGTCAGGCGGTGGAACGTCGACTCCGTCATCATCGACTGCGGGCTCGGGTTCTTCTTCTCCACAACTTTCCGTGCTGCTACCATTTAGTAGGGGGGAAAGGTGTTCCCTCCATAATTTAAGTACGCTCTGGACAACAGTTACTAGGTCGCCCTTATTGTTCTTACAGGAGTGCGCCCCGGTCTTTAAACCTTCCGTAAGTCGCCTAACTCTCTGGTAAAATTTTCGGGCATTCCTCCTGTCGGCCAGCATTTCAAGCTCTTCGCACTCACGTATTTCTGCCTCTCTCTTCTTGTTGCGGCAAATACGTCTCGCTTCCCTCTTCAGATCCCTATAGCGGTCCCACATAGCGCGCGTTGCGCCCGATCGCAGCGTGGCCCTGTAGGCGGCATCTTTTTTCTCTGCAGCTTCCTGACACTCCTCATCGTACCAGTTGTTCTTTCGGGCTCGCTGAAATCCGACTACTTCTTCGGCGGCGGTACTTAATGAGCGGGAAATGTGGTTCCACTGCTCGCATATGTCGGTTTGTTGAAGAGTGCTCTCTGAGAGCAGGTGTGAGAGTCGAGTAGCGAAAGCGCTGGCTGTCTGTTGTGATTGCAGCTTTTCGACGTTAAGCTTTCCTTGCATATTTGGGCGCACATTTTTTGCTGCACAGAGGCGGGTGCGTATCTTGGCTGCAACAAGATAGTGGTCCGAGTCGATGTTTGGGCCTCGGAGTGTGCGTACGTCTAAAGCACTGGAAGCGTGCCTTCCGTCTATCACAACATGATCGATTTGGTTTCTCGTGGATCTTTTTATGCTTGAACCTTGTACTGCATACTACCATGTTTCGGGCCCCAGCGAAGTCGATCAGCCTCAATCCGTTGTCGGACGTTTCGTCGTGGAGGCTGAATTTTCCGACGGTGGTTCCAAAGATCCCTTCTTTGCCCACCCTGGCATTGAAGTCGCCAAGCACGATTTTGATATCATGACGGGGGCAGCGCTCGTACGTGCGCTCCAAGCGCTCATAGAAGAGATACTTGGATGCCTCGTCCTTCTCTTCCGTCGGGGCATGGGCGCAGATGAGCGAGATGTTGAAGAATCTCGCTTTGATGCGGATTGTGGCTGGACGCTCGTCCACCGGGGTGAACGACAGTACTCGGCGACGGAGTCTCTCTCCCACCACAAATCCAACTCCGAATTTGCGCTCCTTTACATGGCAGCTGTAGTAGACGTCGCAAGGCCCCAGACATTGTTTGCCTTGCCCCGTCCAACGCATTTCTTGGATGGCGGTGACGTCAGCTTTTGTCCTTACGAGGACATCAACCAGCCGGGCAGAGGCACCTTCCCCATTAAGGGTCCGGACATTCCAGGTGCATGCCCTCAAATCGTAGTCCTTTAAACATTTGCCGTGGTCGTCATCATAAGGGGGGGTCTCATCCGAGGCTTTGCCTTGCTTCTTCACTGGAAGTGGTTTTTACGTGGCGGGTCCCAAGCCCAGCGCACAACCCATTGCTGGGACGGGGGTGGTTTCGCAACCAAATACACGTTTATATAGCGAGCCGCTTGCTCCAAGCAGACACCCGCTTGCAGCCGCACCTACCGGTGGACAGACGCTGCAGACTTCAGTGAGCCCTTAAACCGAATAAGTCAGAGTGGCCCCACCGAAGCTCCCTCTCTTTCTGCCGTGACCCAAGGCTCCACTCGGATTGGTTACCCCATCTCGCACATGGGTTGCTCACGTTGCCCAGAGTGCGCGAACCAGGACGCAAGAATCGGGATTGAGTATAGCCATGCAACTGTAACTGCATACCCAGCGCAATGACTATACCCCATTGCACTCCATATAATATAAATAAGAATACTTTTCAATAATTCTTCCTAAATGTTATATTGCCTTCAATGTCTGCAAATTAAAGTAAAATTCTTGTCAATATTATTGTGAGTTTCTAGTGATATTATGTGTGTATATAATTAGTGTTAAGTATACATGTACATATGTAACTATTGTTGAGTATATATGTATGTATGTATGCAACTATTATTATGTTTTGGTTAATCATGGTTTTCGTTCTTCATGTTTATTGTTTATCGTTTAAATAAAACAGACTCCCTGAAGATGACACGAGAGTGTCGAAACGCGTAGGAGGGGCAAGGGAAAAATGTAAGCATTTCGCCTTTTACTCCATCGGCCGAAGCAGCTCCAACCCAGCAAACAATATTAATTTTGGTTGCTTATATTCAGCACAATTTCGACCCAAATTGCCGCATTAAGAAAAATTGTGTTTGATCACACTACCGGTACATAAAATGCGAGGAAATCGGCCCATTGCGCTGATAATGGGATCTTAGCTTAAGTCCTAGACAGGTATTTAGATACGGGCAGGTGCTACTCCCTCTCTTGGAATGATGCGGGTAGGTTCAACCTCCGCTGCATTACGCTAACCTTAATGGTATTTGGTGGGACGGAGCTAAATAAATATATGCAAAAAACATTTCATGAGGTGACAGGTTACTTTCTGTTCTTCAAAAGTGTCATTTAAGTCAGTTGCCATTGTTGGAACTAAAACGGCCTTGGCGATTTGCTCCACTTATGTAGCTTGAACTTTGGAAAAAAGTCTGAATAGGTACGGCTGAGTCTGATAGTGTAGAGTCATTTACTACTTCTAATGCATATGGTAATAAAGCATCATATCTTGTCGAACTTTGTGTTTCCACCCATATATTTAATAAAGTCTGCACCAAGTTCGTCCTTCGATTTTTATAATGGATTAACCCATTTTGAGTCAAATGTAATTTTAAAGTTTAATAACGCTGAATACCTATTCAGAATTAACCTTGCTTTCACAACAACAAACATATCTTATGAGATGAAGAAATACTCACTTATCAGAAGTTATGGAGAATAAATTACATCGACTATCAAAACACTTATCAAGTGGTTTGTTAATATTTGGTCACTAATCTCAAAGCTGCCTCAGAAAAATTCGTAAATAAGAATTGAAATGCATAAAAAACAAATTTAATTCTATTTTTTATTTTTTATGTGTTCAATATCGTTATTTCGTGGGTTATTTTTGTGTTGTACATGTAAAACTGATAGAGTTCTGGGCATATTTTTTTTTATGAAATTTTGCCCACCTAGATTGTTGAAATATCGCACTGTGCAATCGATGGGTAAATCTCCGGAACCATGCGATTCAACTTTACAAAAACTAAAATTTTTTAAAGTGAATGCACAAAAATAATTTATGCATCAAATTGTTTGAAGTTCATTGAGGAAACCATGATACAAAAAAGAAGGTAGTTCCATTGTCACTTTTTCGTCGCCATTTTAACAACCTGACAATTAAGTAGATTGTGACATTTCGTGCTACCATACCCAATATCTAAAACCCTCCGAATTGTGTTATTAATTTTTTCAACATCAGGGTAGGCATAGAAGTCCTTTTTATCCCAACATTTGAATAATTCCGTATTCATGCCAACACCTCCGATAACGAAGAAAGGCTGATCAACTTCACCGCGGCATGGAACATGGTAGTTAGTTGTACAATAATTTTGGGTTTATGTGTCCAAATGCTTAACCCAAAGCAATAAATTGTGACACACACGTGTGGTCAAACAATTACACGTTAGTTTACAATAAAGATTTCTAACTTTCAGATATAATTTTATGAATAAATTCGGTTTGAAATATGTACCTTTTTTTAAAAAATACTGAGGTCAGCGTAGCCGGAGTTGGACTTACATTTTCTCCGTCAAAATTCAAATTTTACAAAATTTTTTGATGGGTCTGTCTCCGCTTGCCACCCCAAAACCATTGAACAAATGAGCGAACATTTCCCCTTTTGTTTTTGAAAGAGAAGAGGTGCAATGCTCAATAAGTTGATAATTGTGTTTCTAGTTGTCATACTAACAATAAATCATCAATTTTGTTTCACACCCCCTCCAATATTGGACAGTAAAATATATTTGTTTTTACCCACAGAAACAACGATATTGTCGAAATATTCTAGAATTAGATAATACTCACTTCTCTGAAAGTCATGAGGCCCATGGGCCCAAAGTAGATTCCATTTTCAAGTTACTTGAAAGACATGGACAAGCCTATATCGAAATTGTAATTTCAGAAGATACCAGGGCTGCAAACCGGTTTTGAAACGATCCGTCGCTTTTTTCGGGCTTCGAACCGAACCACGAACCGAACCATTTTTATTTTTACATGCCTAAACCGAACTGAAAAACACTCCAATAAATGGTTCGGTACGGTTCAAAATGAAAATCCTCTATAGCATTTTGCAAATTTTGTAATACACATCTTATGGTAAAACTGCAAACATTTTTTTGTTTGATGGCAACTTCGTGTGTTTTAATTTCGCCCATATAAAGAATGATTGAAATGTATTTTGGAACGAATTTCCGTCATCCCTTGTAAAATTTGGTTTGGAGACAAACCGGTTTCGGCGTTGTGCCATCTTCAGTGTCATTTTTCGTTCTGCATAATTTTTGTTGGTTGCTCGTATTTATACTCCTTGTTAACTACCTCTTTCTTTTGTTAGGTACGTCTTCTTAGTTTTGCAGTGTTTGCGGTGCTCAATAGGTAGATGAATTGTTCTGGCTCGTTTTTGACGGCAGGTGGAAGTCCGTGATTTTTACCTTCTTTGTGTTTGAAGTTAGTGTATTCCCTTCCATGTCTGTCCTAATATTTTGTTGTTGTCATTTTTCTTCTCGTACAGTGGTTTTAGGGGTTACAGTACGTCCAATACAGTATTTATTTGCTCATTTATTATTTGTCCTTTGAAGATCTGTAACAGCCCTCCGTTAAGTAAGCAGGTATGCGTGTGTGCGTCTTACTCTGTTTGTTTACCGGCATGTAAAAATGAGTGAAGGTGCGAGTGAAATGAGCTGCGTTAGTTGGGGAAAGTAGGAGGCGCTAACAGAATCGCCCAGATACGATTCTGACCAAGAAACCGAGTCACATATCCAAAGGGGGATGACTTAGCTGGAGGCTTAGAAGGCCAGGCAAAATCAAAGTTAAGTTACCATCGGAAGCATAAAGTTGTAAAAGCGCGCGCCGCGGAAAACTTTCGAGTTAAATATATATGTAAAAACCAATAAATTTATATATGTATGTCGGCCGCTGTGGTGTAGTGGTAAGCAGTGCGCGCTCTCACTCATCAGCACCTGGGTTTAAGCCCTGGTCAAAGCAAAATCGCAAAAAGAAATAGAAAAAGGTTTTTTCTTAACAGCGGTCGTCCCTAGGCAGGCAATGGCAAACCTCCGAGTGTATTTCTACCATGAAAAACAGCTTCTCATAAAAATACAATCGCCGTTCGGAGTCGGGGTAAAACTGTAGGTCCCTCCACTTTGTGTGACAACATCAAGGCGCACGCCACAAGTCGGAGGAGAAGCTCGGCCAAACACTTACATATGTGTAAGCGCCAATATATTATTATTATTATATAGATATTTACCGGTGATCGTGGCTTATAGCGGTATTAATAGCGGTTGAGGATTTTCTAGCCCAAACCAGCATCCCCGCCATCAGAAAGGTATGGAGCAAATGTTAAACTTTTATCATAATAATATACGTGAGCACATATGTACATAATCGCCAGCAAATGTAACACATGTACAAAGGGTTGCATGCATGCACACTGTGAGATTTTGACAAGAGCGACTTACGGGACTTTAGAATGGGTTGAGAGGTCATAAACTTCTAAGAAGAAAAAAGGGTGTATAAGTACGGTGACCATCCGTTCTGTTTTTTGCAGGACCGTACTGTTATTTAAACAAAACAGAAAATCCCCAAGATGTACTGATTATTTCCACGTGTCCTGCCTTTGTCCCGCATTTTCTTCGATATTTTAAAATTAACTTTTCCTAATGGAAATAAAAGCAGTGTCGATAACTAATTGATAACTACATATTGTACGGTTATGGAATGGATGATGAGAAATTGAAGACCAGCATCAAATATATCGATAACACTGTTCTACAAATTTTGTATTGATCGCTTAAGAAAAAAAATTTTCCAAGCCAATTTTCCTTTCAAACAAGCGTTTTCGTAATTTTTTCGAAAAACGTGTTTTTGGTACATTTCGAACCTATTCGTCAATATCTCATGAAAAAATTATCCAATCAACATAAGCTACCTACAGTCCTCTTACAAAAATATATTACTTTGCCGATTTCGATGAAAATTATTAGTGTTACAAGCGACCAAAATCGAAAAATTGAAATTTCAATCATTTTCTTTTTACAGTAAATGAAAATCTGATGAGAAATGTAGATGTTACGGAACACAATCTGCACAAAAAATATATATTTTTGCAAAGAGCCCATCAATACCTTTCGAACTGTTGGTCGTTTCATGAGATATAGAAAGTACTAAAAATACGGTGTTCGAACAAATCTCGAAAACACTTCTTTGAAACCATGGGTATTTTGTTCGCGTTCAACGACCTAACGACCAGTTTGCCTAAAAAATTTGCTTTACAGAGGTTCATATTTCGTGTAAAGTAATATGTAATATGCCTTATTATAATTTTGTAAATATTTATTACTAAAAGATTAATACCAATGAAGCAAATGTGATTTATGTTTAAAGTTTAAAATTGGATTAATAATTAAGAAATATACTCTCTTCGTTATTTGAATAGCGCATTCTTTTAATACTTAATAGGTACAGTTTTCCTTTTGTTTGTTTAATATTAATTAACTTTTTATAAAAATATAGCATATTCTACGTCTACATCCCACTATTTTTTGACGGTGCTGAGCATTTTCTTCCATATAAAAATTTTGTCAAGCATACTTTGTATGGTAGAAAATCAAGAAAGGGTGCGCCAGTCACATGACAAGGAATGTATATATGTAGTATATTTTTGTTATTTTTATACTACGCAATTATATGTAGGTAAACATTTTGAAAAATTGGCCTGCATTTTCAAAATATATTTATGGTCACCGTATGTATAAGGCCTAGTTGGAAGGGACATTTTAAACCACGCGTATGAATGGTTAGTTGGTGAGGTGTTTAAAGGTTATTTTGAAAGAGACATAAATCGAGATAAGTCGTAGAGGTGAAATTCGGTGGCAGGTATTACTGGCGGGTAGCGGAGCTAACGTGAGGTTTCCGCGGCCAAAGGCCCACCTGCGATAGAACGTGGGGATACAGGCACACTTATCGACGTAACGCCATAGGCGTACATGTACATATATGAGGTATATAAGGCTGGAAGTTGAACCAGAACAAAAACTTGGTGCGCAAAGGACAGATATATATCCGCGCTGAGCGACAGGCTCAGTGCGCATCGAAACCGCGTTGGAAGGCAGTTGGGAGAAGATAGGCGAAATCAACGAGAACCGACTCGGTAGGAAAGACAATTCAACGAGTTACTCACCTGGAAGTGTTGTCAGCTGAACCAATTGGGCCTGGTCTGATTGGAGCTCCACGTGGCTGAGGCAAAACGAAGGCCTACCAGGACATTCCTGGACTTTATGGTGTGCGACCAGGTGCATCGACGGGCGACGAAGGCAGCAAAGGGGACCAAATTCCGATACATTTTTTTTTATATACCGTTTTCAACCTTTCCGCACTATTATAATTTCTTTTGTGGTTTTGTTTTTATTTTTAGTTATCTTTATCTTTTTTAAATTTGAGGAATTAGTGTTATTTGATTTTTTGTGAGAACTTTGAACTTGATTGAATTTAAACACTTCCAATTCAAACCTTTTTTTATCTTTTTTTTTTTTTTGTTCATAAGAATTGATATCGTTAGGCTACTCTTAAACTCTTTCTAAGACACTCGTTTAATAGTATAACTTAACATAACACTAACAACTTGATATCGTATTAATTTGAATTCAGATCACTTTCTTTAGTTAAGTAAAGATTTTTTTTACACTTCTACACACGCGTAGTATTTAGCCGTAGCGAAGTTAAATTACTAATTCGCGGTCGATCCATTGAAATCAAGTGGAAGTAGGAAGTGTCCGTCACTTCCACTCTATGTATGTATATATGTATGCCCATTGTTGTATATCCATAGTTTTCAGCTCCTTCGTTCGTCGCCAGTGCTGGTACCAACATCGGTGGAATGGAATGGTGAGTGAATGCAAATATACATATACATATATAACATACATTAGTACATGTAAGAGCAGGATAGCTCTCTAGGTCCATATTTATACGGGGTTTTGTTTTGCTAAGCAGATTCTCGGTTTAAAAACATCGCTAGGGTGAAGTATAATGCAGATGTATCTTGTGTGGTATGAGATATCGTATTAGGGTGAACTGTTACACACAAACAGAATATACATATATATATATGTATATATACAGTAGTAGTATTAATAATAGTGATAAGGATAGTAACACTACGTAGGGGCAAGTAGACTTGTTTTGGATATTGAGTTAATGAATTCTGTTGTAGGTTAAGTACTAGAATAAAGTATACCTGTTTGATCATTTAATAAAGGAATAAGGAGGAAAACAATAGGCTAGGTTTATAGTATTTATGTATTTATTTGTCGGGTGAGAGATGTCAGATAGCAATATGAGGCAGTAGTTGTTATTGCGGTTGGTGTAGGTGTTGCCCTCGGGCAACGTGGCTAGGGAGGTGTTCATTACCGCGACTAGTACAAATCGATGACGACGCTGACGTGACTATTTGACTGACGGACCAAGTCAGGATAGGGGACTCCACTCTCGCGCACGGAGCCACAGTGGGGTCCAAGGCTGTTTTGGTTATATAAGCAGATGGGGTGGGAGGGCTCCCCCTGACCGGACTGTTTTCTACCGCTTAGCATTATATCTCTTCTTCTCTTCATGTCCATGGTTTTCAGGCATGAAAGTTTTGTTGATGGCTGAAGGTTGGAAGTGGTGGCAAGAACCGACGAGCTCAAGCCGGGCTACCAGCATGCCTGCCCCGCCACGACTTCCATCTCGAACAAGCAGGCATAACAGATCTTCTGTTTATATATTTCCATGTTTTCTAATATATTCAATCTTTGTCCTTTATGTTGTACACGGAGAGGTTCGGTTGTTTGTCCAATCTTCATTGGTGCGCATTTATTTTTGATCATGTGATTCGCTAAGTTCGATTCTATTGCAGTCTCTGGTTTTAGTTTTTTCTTATTATATTCCCTTATGTGTTCTCGATACCTTGTTCTTATATTTCGCCCTGTTTGTCCTATGTAGCTGTGTCGGCACTCGCAGGTTAACTTTTTAACACCCTGTTTATATAGCGGGTCTTCCTAGCTTATTTTCTCTTTCAATATACTTCCCACGGTGTTCCTCGTTTTAAATGATGTCTGAATGTCGTACTTATGAAAGAATTTGGAAAGTTTATAAGATGTCTTTCCTGTGTAAGTTAGAACTGCCCAAGTTTTTTTATTGCCTTCCTCTTTGCTATTCTGGTGTTGTTTGTTGAGATAGTCTAGTATCTGTTTCTCTTTGTTTCCCTCTATTAGACATGTTACATCATCGACATATCTCGCGTAGAATTTTACTCCTAGGTTGGTCGATAGGTTTTCCATGTATTTCTGCTCTAGTGTTTGCATGAATACTTCCATGAGTATTGCTGACGTCGGACTGCCCATTCCTAACCCGTTCATCTGTTTATATATATTATTATTGAACCGGAAGTAGTTTTGTTTTAATGTAACCTTCAACGCGTTTATTATTTCTGTAGCAGCTTCTCTTTTCATTTTTCCCATCAGTATTTCTTGTACGGTCTTTATGGTTTCTATTGTTGGTATCGATGGGTAAAGGTCCTTGATGTCGAATGATACGAATTTAGTGTTTTTGTTGATCTACAACGGTTTCATCTTCTCGATTAGTTCCGTTGTATTTGTAATAGTATATTTATTGCGTAGATCCAGGTTATCCTTCAGCTGTGTCTTTAGGTGCTTCAGAGTCTGTATCGGGGACTCAGTATATCCAGTAAAAAAACTGTGGTGAAGTCCTTTATGGGGATAAAGTTTCCAGAGGTGAAATTTTGGTAGCACACAATTTCTTACACGCATGGTTGCTTTTCAGCACTCATGAAAGAAACTTAAGAAATATTTGAAAAAAAAAAGTTCATATAGTACATTAATTTTTGAAAGAAATACCATATAATGTATGCACTCTGGTTAAAAATATCAAAAAATGTATTAGAACCACCGTTGAATGTTATATTTGATACAAATTAATATTGCTGCCCCGAACGCTCTGCGCCTTGCCACTGAATAATAGATTTACTTAAAATTACATCCCTGGTCCTTGTTCTTTCTGTATCGCATCGTGGTGAATTCACATTTCTCAGAAATTTGACAACAAAACAAAACAAAGCGAGTATTTTATTTGCTAATTTTTGCGATTTCTATTGTTTAATGTAAATTTATGTTTGTTTAGGATATGTCGAGCCAACAAAGAAGGCGCAGTTGGAAAATTGAGTAATTAGTAATGAAGTAGCAGGCATATTTGGAAAAAATTATGCCGATAAGCAGGATGGAATTTGGTTGCAGCAGATCTATGTATAAAAAGTATTTACTTAAATTGTTTATAGAAATGTTTTAAATTGAGTGGCTCATTTACGATGTGCTCCAAACATTTGGCTAACTTTTTTTTGGCCTTTTCAACGTGCTAAGTAGCAGGTTAAGAGGACTGCCATCACGGCCGGTAAGAAACCGCAAGCAAAGGGCAGACAACCTTTCAGGAAGCTGCCTCCTGTCCCCGAGTCGAAGCTGCAGTTCAGCAAGAGCAGGTCAGCAAATTGCTACCCTGATCAAACGTAAACTAAAGCGCTCTGCTGTGATTGCACTCCGTAAACGTGAAAACTTGGTGCATGCTGAGAAATATCAAACAAGAAAACTCCGTGATGGACGCCGTGAGATGGAGTAGCGCTGTATGGAAAAGAAATGCGGCCAATTCGACGGGCCTGAAAAATCCAAATTGGCTTTTGTGATCCGCATCCGCGGTATCAACAAAGTTGCACAAAAAGTGCGTAGTTTTACAGTTCTGTCTTCGCCACATTAAAACGGTGTGTTCATCAAATTGAACAAGGCAACCATTAATATGCTACGTATGCCGAACCCTATATGGGGTTATCCAAATCTTAAATCAGTTCGTGAATTGATGCACAAACGTGGAATGGTCAAGCGTGTCCCAATCTCTGCTTTGTGATCGAACGCAAATTTCGCGAAGCGCACGAAATTCAGTGCGTTGATTCACTTCACTTCAAGAAAGCCTCCAACTTTCTGTTGCTATTCCAGCTCAACACATCAACCCGAGGCGGGCGCAAGAAGGCTAATCACTACGTTGAGGTTGGTGATTTCGGTAGCCGTGAGGATAAGATCAACAAATTGCTGCACAAGATGGCTTAAAGAAATTGTTGTTTTGTATTTAAGTCGACAATATAATTTGGCACATCTTCAAAAGACGCCCAAGCAAAAAAAAAAAAAAGAAAATTAAAAAATTCCTAAAGTTGCCTTGCACGGGTCGATTTCTGTCGACTGGAAAATTTACTTAAGATATCGACTAGCCAAAACGCTTGCATTTTACGGTTGAATTGCAATTTACACGGGTAGATTTTGGTTAAACGACAAAAATCGACCGTGTAAAGGCAGCTTAAATAACGTTCAAATTAATCATCCCCTTTGAGATGGAAAATACCAATAACCATTTCATAATTTCGAAAATTATTCTATTTATATTTGTTCTTGCATTTTCCACACCACTTGTGAGGTATGCTTTTACGCGCGTTACCGATTTTTTTTTTAATGTGCTCGGTTGCCCAGGAGGCCTATTTTCACCTTTACAACTTAAACAGAATTAAAACTAAAGCATGCAATATATAAAGAAAATTAAAAGTTGTCTTACATCTAGTAAACTTAAAAAATTGCACATTAAATTCATTTTTCATTATAAAATAAAATTAAATATTACAAATCCGTTGAAGTGTATACATATGCACATATTTACAAAATGTGATCTGTTTGCACCCACAGTAAGTTCCCATGAAGCCTAGCCTAAATTCAGAACTGAAAAAAACGAGCAAATGGGGTCGGAAACTACTAGCCCTAAAAGCATAATGTGGAAAATGTTTTAAGAGCTGCGAAATTGTATTGCAATAATAAAAATAACAGTGCATAAATTGGAAAAATGGCTTTTGTTTTGCTTTATAATTTTTGGGAATATTGGTTCAGATGGAATTTTTTTATTTGTTTGGTTTTTCAGCTCGATAATGATGCACCCAGGGTTGCATTTACTGTCTATGAAAATATTTCATGAAGCGTTCCAAAATTAGCTCCGAGCAACTATAAGTTGGTTACGCTTAAATTAAATAGTTTTTTATTAAATATTTATTCCTGGTATTTAGTAAAAATCATTCATCTCAATACTAATGTATTAAATGAAAGTAAATAAAAATCTACGAATACATTTCATGAATATTTTGTCATAGGGCCATTATTAAATACAGACATAACTTTGTCGGGCGTTGGTGCTGACGTATCTATATATTAATACGCTAACGAAATCCCATACAAATCTATTCCTCCCTACTGCTCCTATGTTTCTCAACCGATTTGAATGATTTTTCTTTTGTTCGAAAGGTATTATTTTCCGGTAGGTGCCCGATTTGGTTTCACCATCTATGAATTTTTAAATTATTTAACAGAATGTATATTACTCCACCAAACAGTATGTGTAAGCGAGCTAGACGATTAACAGGTGCTGGTGGACCTAAAACACTTCCCTGGCAAAATGAAAAAGTGTGTGAAAAAAGTGAAGGGGTCGAATTTCGACAACGGGGCGATACTAGTATAGAATTAATGCGTTAGAGAGAGATAAATATACAAGCTCAAGCGCTCATTTACCTCATTTTGTGTACCTGTTACTCGTCTGGCATATACTCCAACTGCGAAAATAATGACAATTATAATCTATTTAGATGCATATTTTAGGTAAATATTATATCGTCGCCTGGATAAAAGATTGTCACAAGTTACTTTCGGTAACTCACAATTGAAGTTTGGAATGCAATTTCTCAGGAACTAGACTACAGATTTTCTCCATAGTGTCGGAGAATGCTATGTACTAGTTCATGAAATTCTTAAATTGTTTTATTTTTTTAGTTTAGTGTCAACCATTTATGAGTTTAATAAAATGTTGTCGGATACGATATTTGTCAAAAAATTTGCAGTCAGTTTCAATGATATACGCCAAAATGTGATAACAATTTTTATAAATTAACGATACTTTTTACTAATCAGCCTAATCGTGAGTTTCGCCCGAACCAAAATTCACCTGTAGTGAATACACGCAAATGAAAAGTAAAATAAAATTATAGTTTAAAAAACTAACACCTCCCTATTATAATTGCCTTTCGTACTGTCATCAGGTCTGTAACTTGAGAATAGAAATCGCTGCATCTTTTAGGCGCATCAATATTACATAGTTACATCCCGAGCTAATAAAAGGAAGGTAAAAAGTGACCCGGTTCTAGAAAATTAAACTCATGATAAAGCTGAATATGTCGGAAACTAAAGAAGAACAGATAACTCTATTTGAAAGATTTTGATTAGTTTAGTACGACAGCCATACTAACGCAATTTGTACCAAATAACCGAAAACATTTTAGTCAATTACTCGGAAACTAAAGAAGATATCCAAAAACCTCAGATTGTCAAAATGACGCTTCCGGCAATTTTCCATCCAAGCGACGATATTTGAATGTTGTTGAAAAAGTATATTCATCTGCTGAAAAGATATTTTCGCAGATTCACAATTTATTTAAAATAAATCTATCAGCCCTATCTCCAATTCCATGTGAATAAATCTCTCCAGTGCTTAAATAATTTTCACCACATTAAATAGCTGCACAACACCCTAATTGCCGAAAAAGCGTTGCTTGCAACACTAGTCCTTTATGGGGACCAAACTTGGTGAAAAAAAAAGCTAAGTTTGTTTACTGGATATACTGAGTCGGGGAGCAGACTTGTAATTAATGATAAGTCTCATCGGGGTAGCTGGTGTGTGTGTCTTCAACCAACAAAAATTATGCAGAACGAAAAATGACACTGAAGGTGGCCCAACGCCGAAACTGGTTTGTCTGCAAATTAAATTTGACAAGGGATGACGGAAATTCGTTCCAAGTTACATCATACACCCACCCTTTCGGAAACAACAACAACCAAAAAGGAAATGATTGAGATGTTTTTATGAAGAAAATGCTTAAAATGGCCAGCAAAAATTCTAAAGTCAATGCGAATTTCAAGATAATTCAAACTTGCACTTAACATATTACACTAAAATTTAATGAGCTGTAAAACTGCTACTCGGATATTTTGGTTCTGATTAAAAAATCTGATATTTTGATTCAATTTTGCTGAAAGTGCAAGCTTTTTCTAAGTGGTTCGAACCACTGAACCCAACCAAACCGATTTTTAGAGTGGTTTGCAGCCCTGCGTAAAACAGAATCGTTCATATTGAACGTTTGGTGTTAATTTTGACGGTTGTTTGATTACCAATAACAATTCAAACAAATATTAAATTCCTTGTGTTACAATTTGTTTTGTACAAATGTCTGCTTCATGATATTAACGCATACGGTTTACTTAGAAATAGGGATGAATCGATACAAGTAAATCCAAGTACATACTCGATAATTTTCTCAATTTGTACTGGATACTTTTTACTGCGATCCAAGTAGGTATCGAAAAAAAGTACTTGTATCGGAAGCGCAAAATTTATTGTGATTCAGCAGCTTTTTTCAAAAGCAACCATTAGAGGAATGGGAAGATATGCGCACTACATTTCCGCAGCTATATAAGCCCATCTATACATAATGGTTGTTGAATTATCTGTCCCTTGCGAGAGGCTTTTCTCAAAAACAGTATGTACAACCAGTGTTACCGCTGAAAAATTTTCGAAAGTCGCAAAAAAGTGTCAGCCGAAAAAAAGTGTCTTGAAGTAATTCAAATCTTTTATACCATGTATATAAAGACTCATAATTTTACCTCTCGAAAATTATTGGAGCATATTCATAGTCGAAATAAAATCGAATTTTAGGCTAGTTATATCGTTTTGATATAATTTTCAATGGAAAATCTGTCAAAAAAGCTGCACCTAACATTAGACTCGACTTTATTTC
>NW_023458563.1:25926389-25955476 GCF_013731165.1 Rhagoletis pomonella
AAAATACGCAATATGCACATTTTGCATTTATTATTAAAACAAAATTGGACTTAAAAAGTACTAAATCAATATAACACAAAAGCAACATTAACAATATTATATAACAATTATTACTGCAATGTTTAGCCTTTTAAGCTTGTATATAAATTATCGCCGATTATTTGTTTTTTACCGGGAGGAGAAAATGAATTTAACACAAATAACTTGGGGAAATGCTAAGCTACAAATTTTGGCATAATAAAAAGGTTGAAAAGTCAGTCAAAATCTTGCCAGATATGACATTTTTAAGCGCCTTTGAAAAGTAATATTTTAAGAAAAAATTGTCAAAATGTGTATATATAATTTTTAATCAAAGAAAAGGGGCAAAAGTCGCATGATTTTTAAGAAAAGTTTCAAAATAAGCCTATTTCTAAAAAATCGGTGTCAGGGGGCATCGATCTCCAAAAAGTGTCAATTTGACACAACGCACAAAGGTAACACTGTGTACAACTATATCAAAATCTCGAAACCGCCTTTCAGGAAAACCCTTGGAAAAGTTGATGTTTTTGGGAAATATAACAAAAAAGGAGTTATTTTCTTTAACTTATTTAATATGAAAAAACTTTATCTTTTAACCTGGTAAAAATGTATTCTATATTTTTTGATATCAAATACTATACAAAAATAATTGTTGTCTTAAATTTTATTATGAAAAAGTATTAAAAGATAGATAATCTTCATATAAATAAATAAACACAAATTCATATTTTTTGGGAAAAATTCAATAACTTTGAAAAATATGCAAAATAGTAGTTCTATGTACAAGTACAGTGAAACCCGTTTATGTACCCCCCGGTTAAGTACCTAACCCGCTTAAGTAATCAACACTTTTGGGCACCGTGAATATTTTAATGTAAATTGAAGAAAATCCTTCTCTTAAGTACCTCTCCGCTTATTTACCCAACCCCCCTAAGTACCTAAATTTTTCGTGTCCCATTTACCATTTTACTTATAATTTTCCCCTTTTAAGTGCTCTGTTAAAATTCC
Organism: Rhagoletis pomonella; assembly: GCF_013731165.1. Lineage (NCBI taxonomy): Eukaryota > Metazoa > Arthropoda > Insecta > Diptera > Tephritidae > Rhagoletis > Rhagoletis pomonella. The sequence goes on from NW_023458563.1 coordinate 25,927,416, forward strand.
TTAAAATATTTACATATTTTGAAATTCAGTAAAAAAATCTAAAAAATCAACGGTAATTTTTAGCCACTTGAAACTTGCACATTAGCTCCATTCTTTTGTAAGCGAGCGACAAAAGAACGCTCAACTCGGGTAAAATTTCCTTTTAGCTACTTAATCAACCCTGCTGGTAGCTGGCAAGAAACATGTGATTAGTTCATCGGAATTTAGACAAAAAAAATAGAAATAGTATTAATGCCAGGTATTTGCGTAATATATATACTTATTTAAAATATAAATCATGTATATACGAAAACAAAAATTTCCCTCTCCACTTTCCCATTAACAATTCACAATAGAGCAGTTTTTTCACTTAACAACACTACTCTTCAGGTCGCGTATGCTTTAACCGACCTGGCTGAACTCGGATAAGTAACCGAGTTTGTGTTGTTGCTTTGCGAATATTTCGTCATTTAAGCGAGTGTTCTTTTGTAGCTCGGTTGCAAAAGAATGTACCTATTGTTATACTAAAATTTAATGGGCTATAAAACGGTACACTCAAAAAACATTTCTGAAAAAAAGTTTGAGATTTTGATGATTTTTTAAGTGTTCTACAAAATCTTAAGCTTAGGTTTATATGGTATTTTTTAGGGAATGAACTGTATTTTAATTGATTGAAAAATCTTAAAAATTAATAAATAAACATAAGTGGCAAACAATATCATATTGAATTTTGGCCAAATTATATGTCCAATGTTGACTTTACAAAGAATTTTATTCTTGTAAAAATGGCATACCATTGCATTATCTACTTTTTTTCAAAAGTTGTTCTTTATTTGTTTATGTGTTTAAATAATGCTACGATCTTGGTTTTAAACTATGTATACTTCATTAAATGTTCATTTGTTATTCAAGTATTTACATATTTATGTAAGTTAACAAGAAGATGTAACTACATTAATAATTATGTTCGCTTTAGTACCCGCGTCGAGGTACTTAAGCGGGTTCTTTTAAGTACCCAACCCGCCAAAGTACCTCATAAAGCTGACATTTTTCGTGAGGTACTTAAGCAGGTTTTACTGTACTCGATACCTTTCCGATACTGAGTAGGTATCGATACCTTGTTTGATACAAGTACAAGTACTGATTTGAGCAATACTGTGATGGTATCGATTTATTCTACTTTTTGTTATATTTACCTCTGCGTACGATAGGGCATGATGGGAAATAACTAATTATCGCACTGGCTTCTTTTTTGGCGGGCAAACATGCATGCAATTTTGATATTTTTGGATAATTATTAGTTTTAAATATGTTTGAGAATATACATTTTTTGAGCGTTAGCGTGTCAAATGAAAGCTTTTGGCTCTTTCTGATACAACTCTGCGCTGAACTAGTTTTCAAACCAGTTAAATGATTTAGCTGGTTAAATTTTCCAACAACAATTGCATGCGATTTAACTTGCTTACGAACACGTAAACGTAGTATAACTCTTATTAGTAAAAAACGGTGATTTTCGATAAATCAAAGTTAGCGCTTTTTCTAGAGAGCAAGGTTTTTGTCAAATTTCACAAATTTCAAGGCGGTGGAAGTCAAGCGCAATGTGTATCAAATTTAGGACAGATTGGTGAAGTGGTTTCCCAGATACACATATGTATTTCCGAGATACACCGATTTCCATAAATTGTATCAGAAATACTTTTTGCTTAAGGTCAGGTGTAAATAAATATAAATTTTCAGCAAATATTTAAAAAAAAATGTAACCGGCATGCGCCGTATTTTATTCAAAAATTGATTTCTGTATTTGGCTTTTTGTAATAACTGTATAAAGAATGTTATCTATCGATCACGCGTGACTCCAACCTGTTATTTTTTAGTCTGTCCCTGTGCTATTAAAAAGTAGCGAAATGTAAAGCCATTCATGCAGACATATCCAGACAATGTCTATTATATTTGTTTCATTTTAAAGGAACATACTTGTATAACGTCTTATTTTATTATTTTTCTAGCTGCCCGTGGTTTAGCTTAAAAGGGTTCCAGGGATACACCCTGGGAACGTGTAACTTCCCGGAAGGTGTCACGCCCGTTTTGCAATACATATTTCCATTTCATGTCAAGTTCCAGTACTCTACCATAAACACTTTCAGAAATATGCCGTATGAACCTTAACAGAATTATAAAATAAATAAAAATATCGGTTCTTGAAACGTATCGAATCGAAATAAAAATAATCGATACGTAAATCTTTTTATTTGGCGCGGCAACCTCGTAAGTGATTTTGACCGAGCTCAACAAAGCACGCCAGTTGTTTCTCTTCTGTACTAACCGACGCCATTCGCTTCGCTACCTTATTTAACTTGAAAAAGGTAGAACAGACTTCGCGGCCTTTTTTTTAACGATGATGTCAATGTCATCCGCATATGACAGCATACGCTCCTGATATCTTCTCCCAACATCAGATTAAAGAAATTACATGAGAGGAAGTCACCCTGTCTGAAACCCTGTTTGGTAGCAAACGGCTCGAATAGATATTTTCCAATTTTGAAGGAGGTAGTAATATTGTTTAACGTCATTTTACAAAGCCATATCAGTTTCGTGGGAATACCAAATTCAGACATCTCGGCGTATAGTCAACTCCTTTTAGTGCTGTCGAAAGCGGTTTTGAAGTCGACAAATAGATGGTGAGTGTCGATCCTTTTCTCGCGGGTCTTTTCCAAAATTTAGCGTCAGGTGAATACCTGGATGATGGTGGATTTACCAGTTCTAGAGTATGTTGTATTTCACACAACGCGCTCGATAAGACCTTGTATCCTATGCTTCTAAGGCTGGTCCCGCGGTATTTGGCGCGAATGGCGGTTTCGCCTTTCTTGTGGATGGGTAGAACACACTTAAATTTCAGTTGACGGTCGTGCGTTCATCTAAACATGTTCTGTATAAGAGTTGATGCATGCACCTTATACACTTCTCGCCGCCGTACTTAAATAGCCCAGCTGGGAGGCAGCCAGCTCCAGCAGTTTTGTTCGTTTGCAGCCGCGTAATTTGCTATTCGTACCTCGTCTCAGTCAGGCGGTGGGACATCGACTCCATCATCATCGGCTCGGGTTCGTCTTCTCCACTACTTTCAGTGCTGTTGCCATTCAATAGTGTGGAAAAGTGTTCCCTCCATAATTTAAGTGCACTCTGAACATCGGTCGCGATGGTTGTTCTTACAGGAATGCGCCCCGGTATTGCGGCAAATACGTCTCGTTTCCCTCTTCAGTTCCCTGTAACGGTCCAACAAGTTCACGTTGCGCCCGATCGCAGCGTGGTCCTGTAATCTACATCTTTTTTCTCTGCAGCTTCTTTACACTTCTCATCGTACCAGTTGTTCCTTCGCGCGGGCTGAAATCCGACAACCTCTTCGGCGGCGGTTTATAATGACTGAGTAGTGTGGCTCCACTGCTCGCATATACAGGTTTCTTGAAGTGTGCCCTTTGAGAGCAGGTGTGTGAGTAGAGTGGCGAATACATTCCCTGCAAAAATTTGAGGACCAGGTGGTCCACTGGGTCGTAGTTTTAAAGTATGTGCAAAAGGACCAGGTTGCATACTAGTAACTTGTTATGCTTACCTGGACCACTTCAAACGTAAAAGCTGATATATTTGTTGAGAACCACCTCTTCGTGCCCCATCGGCAACATGATTCGGCTGCCGAATGTGCCATGGTCCAAAATTTTAATTAAGTAGTTGTCTAGGTGGTCCCATGTTATGCTGCGGTGCACCAGAAATGGTCCCATGTTATGCAGCGTTGGACCAGAGGTGGTCAGGTCCAATGACATCGCAATGTTAATGTAACCATATTTTCTCCATATATTTGGACCATTTTGGTTACTAGTGTTGGTTACAAGGTAGTATGGTCCTGTAGTAGTATTTAACCTAGTCCTACTTTTTGCAGGGTTGGCTGTCTGCTGTGACTGCAGTTTTTCGCCTTGCATTTTTGGGCTCACATTTTTTTCTAAATAACTCGATTCCAGCGCTACCTAGCGAGTACATTTTTTGCAAATGTATTTTTCATCTTGCATTTAGCTCACATTTTGAATTTAAACGAATTTTTTAAATAACTCAACTCCAACGCAGCCTAGCGGCAGCAAACGTATTTTACAGTATAGCCGGACCATAATTTTGGAAACGTATTTTTCGGTAGAATGCAATAAGACCCGCTAGAACAACGCCCATGAGCTTTATTTCCTAAAAGAAAAGAAATAAAGCCCGCGGGCGTTATTGCCTTTTCGGAAAAGAAATTAAGCCCGCGGGCGTTATTGCCTTTTCGGAAAAGAAATTAAGCCCGCGGGCTTTGCTGGTGGGCAATATTTCCCTTTCGATATGGCAATAGCGCCCGCAGGCTTCATTTCCTAAAAATTGAAATAAAGCCCGCGGGCGAAGAAGAATTGAAATTAACAAATTACATGCATATATTTAATACATATGTATGCATGTATGTGCATGTGTATAAAAATTTAATAATTCAAAGTTTCAACAAAAAAAAGCAACATGAAAAAGTAAAAAGTTAAATAAATACTTTCGTCGATAATTTGACAGCAAATTGGACACAAAATGATTGTATTACCATTTAGATTAGTACGCCTACTGTGCTCTGCAAAGAAATCTGTGCAAAGTTTAAAATGATGGGCCGAGCTTCTTCTCCGACTGGCGGTGTGTGCCTTGATGTCACACAAACCACTCGACCACGGCTGATTTATGTTATTCTGCCCTTTTCTCATTTTTGTTGTTTGCGAAAATTTTCAGTCGCCTTCTGAGTTAAAACAACCCGTGCGTCATCCACACCACCACAGTATTTATGCGGCGTGGGTACACAAACAACCCCAACTCTTTATCTTACATTCATATAGAGCATTTAAATAATGTAAGTATATAAACAGATAAATTTTCCGACGTAAGGCGAGGGGGTGGGGGGGAGAGCGGGCCTGTTGCCGCTCAACCGCCACCACTGAAAAACCTAAGACGCGGAGAACAAATATGCGCATCCCATTGAAGGCTAAAAACACAGTAACAATTTACCTTTAATTTCCAATAATCCGCTTATCAGGGTGGAGTGCAATAAGGCCCGCGGAAATAATGCCCATGGACTTTATTTCCTAAGTTTTAACAAAAAAAAGAACATGAAAAAGTAAAAAGTTAAATAAATACTTTCGTTGATTGTCGAATAATTTGACGGCAAATTGGACACAAAATGCTTGTATTACCATTAAGATTAGTACACCTACTGTGCTCTTCAAAGCAATCTGTGTAAAGTTTAAAATGATTGGCCGAACTTCTCCGATTGGCGGTGTGTGCCTTGATGTCACACAAACCACTCGACCACGGCTGAGTTATGTTATTCTGCCCTTTTCTCATTTTTGTTGTTTGCGAAAATTTTCAGTCGCCTTCTCAGTTAAAAGAACCCGTGCGTCATCCACATCACCACAGTATTTCTGTGGCGTGGGTACACAAACAACCCCAACTACTCATCGTACATTCATATAGAACATTTAAATAATGTAAGTATAAAAAAAATACATTTTCCGGCGTAATGGCGAGGGGGGGGGGGCGAAGCGAGCCTGTTGGCGCTCATCCGAAACCTAAGACGCTGAGAACAAATATGCGCATCGCATTGAAGGCTAAAAAAACAGTAACAATTTACCTTTAATTTCCAATAATTCGCTTATCAGTTATTGGAAAAATAACGTTCGATTATACGCGTATTCTGCAGAAGAGAATTTAACGCAGAACTACACTGTACGCAAAAACAGAAAGCAATTCGTTTAATATACCTTTCAGTAAAATAAAGCCAGAGAAAATACTACTCACGGGCTTTATTTTCTTGTTTATGAAATAAATCAAGCGGGCGTTATTTCATCTCCTTTGGGAAGTAAAGCCCGCGGCCATTATTGCTGTTTCGCAAAGGAAATAAAACCCGCGAGCTTTATTGCCTTTTATTGGTGGGCGCTATTTCCCCTTCGAAATGGAAATAACGCCCATGGGCTTTATTTCTCTTTTTTTGGGGAAATAAAGCGCATGGGCGTTATTTCCGCTGGCCTTATTGCACTCCACCGTATTTTTCATCATGCAGGTAGCTCACATTGTGGATTTGAACGAAATCAGTTTATAAATATGACTTAAAGGAATAACTCAACTCCAGCGCTACCTAGTGAGTTTTCTAGTCGCCTATAATAAGGCCATATATAACCTCCGAAAATGTTACTGAAATCGTCTATCCAGTGGTTTTTGGGTTAAGTCCGTACAAAGAAAATGCTATCATTTCATATATATAAATATACATAGATACGTCTTCTTCATTGAAATACATTTCAACATATCGAGGGCTTATATTCAATACCGTCTATCTGCATTTTTCACAAAAATGAGATTCTGATATAAAAATCCATCTAAGACTTAACTGTCATCGGTGATGTTGATGCTGACCTTGTATAACGCTTAACAGAAGAATTTACATTTAAATTGCAAAGTCAATATTAACATCAGTGATGACAGGTAAGTCCCAGATGGGACATCAAAAAGTTGTTTTTGGGGAAATTGCAGATAGAGGGTATTGAATGTAAACCCTCGATATACAATCCCACCATACAATTTTTGTTGCCGGTAATATTGCTATCGTATCAGTTTCTTATTACCAGTCGCTCTAAAACGTCCGCCGAAGGCAACTCGCCTGGGCGAGTAGTTTTCTTATTTATTACCTTATCCCTTTAATATTTCTACAGGCAATATTCGGAATAATTTTTATTTATTTTCATACTTCATTTATTTTTTGTATATAAAATTGGAACTTACAATCGGAGTTAATTCCTTCTCTCGCTATGGGACTTCCTATTTTTTCAATCCTATCCTTAAGCAACATCTCAAAAAAAAAAATATAGAAAAAGGTTCTTTTGTTAACAGCGGTCGTCCCTCGGCAGGCAATGGCAAACCTCCGAGCGTATTTCTGCCATGAAAAACAGCTTCTCATAAAAAATACAATCGCCGTTCGGAGTCGGCGTAAAACTGTAGGTCCCTCCGCTTTGTGTGACAACATCAAGGCGCACGCCACTAGTCGGAGGAGAAGCTCGGCCAATCACTAACATATGTGTAAGCCCCAATCTATTATTATTATCCTTGGGCATAATTTAGATGCTTTTGGACAATACAGTTGACACCATATTCATAAGTTTCGGCATTTTTTAGAACTTATTTATTCCAAATTGACCACAACAATAAGTCGGTGAGTCGCCAATTTGTTGCCCTTGATGATTGTTGCCTATTTCTCATGTTTTGTATTGTGAGATTTGTTGATGTAAATATCTATGTAGATAAATTCATGGAGGGCAACTAATAAATTTATAAAACTCATAATTAAGGAAAATTTAGTAAGAATTATACTGCAATAAATAAAAAAATACTTATTCATTTTATCGATTACCACTGATCGAAAGTAGTACGTAAACTGGACAGAACACGTGTATATAAAATTTTAATGCTGACTACACATAGGGCAACCTTTGAAGCAACGCACAGCGGTTCGGATCTGTTATCTAGCTGCACGAAAGTCAAAATTTTCTGTTTTTAAAATACTTAATGGTACTTGGAATACATTCCTGACAATACATTCAAATTGAAATTGCATTTATTAAAGCAATAAACATAAATAATGGAAACAAAAAAAGGTAAGTCAACGCCGTCTATTTCAGAACTCTTTTTTAAATACTGAAATTTAACTTAAAGGATTGCTAATTGCACTCACAAATCTTTGAATAATTGTAAATTGACTTTATAAACCAAAAATTACACTTATTCCGCTATAGATTCAGAGGTCATAACGCAATTTATGTCCACATTGGTATAAGCAAATGTATACTGAAAATTCGTCATTTTGATTAATTAAAAAAATAAATTAAATAGTAGGAAAAGTGAAGGCCGCCGAAGGCCGTTATAAAACAACTTGCATATTACTCTTTTCACCTTCGCAAATGCTTAGATATTTACATTTTAGTGACGGTATGTCAAATCTCCAAATTCAAAAGTAATTATTAACAGGAATTTTTACTATTGTAAGTTTTATATCAGGGCTCGGAAATATTCATATATGCACCTTCGCGTTCATACATTTATGATTTTATACGCGAACGTGAACTTATCAAATATTCTCTATTGATTCTCCTTCGCGAACGAGAAGCATGAAACAAGTCCAGATCGTTCGCGTTCGCGAATGTTAGGTAGCTATAAGTAGCATCGATGCCTTCGCGAACGTTCACTGCTGTCGTTCTCGTTCATAAGTGAATGTAAATGCTGAGGCAAATATTCGCGGAAAGTTGGTGTGGCTAGAGATACTATTTTATGCGAAGGCAATTTTGTTAATTGCATAAGATTTGCACCGTTCATTCGACTTTCAAAAATGAGGTGTCAAATGAAAGGGCTTGGTCTCTAGAAATGAAAGGGCTTGGCGTCTGGATGTTCTGTAAGGATATATTCCTTTAATAGGGTTGCCACCTGCGTTTAAAATTATGATATTTACACCATTCCCCCAATTTTCAAAAATGAGGTGTCAAATGAAAGGGCTTGGCCTCTGGATGTGCAGTAACAGGCTAACCTAATATTCACGCACGCCGCCAATTTATTGTCAAAAATTTCTCATGCACATGCAACTTGTATGAGATCAACCGAAATTGAACGGCGTGCGTATGAAGCTAACTCAATTTCCAATTTTTGTTCTGCGTGACATTTTGATTTGACGCTTCGCTCAATGAAATCAAATGTAAACGCATGCAAGTCAATTTCGGGTGACGCAAAAAAACAAATTCGACGGCATGCGTACCAAAACGCAAGCCGCGAATATTAGGTTAGCCTGTAAGGATATATTTTTTAATACGGTTGCCGCCTGCGTTTAAAATTATGATATTTACACCGTTCTCCCGATTTTCAAAAATGAGGTGAATAGGTTAGGCCTCCATATGAGCCATTCTTTTTTAAGTCGGACGGATTTCGTAAAAAAAAATTATGTCATGGCTCCGATTCGCTTCAAATTTTTTTTTTGGGCTCTGTACATGAAATAAGCTAACTCGTATTCACACGTCGGCCGCTGTGGTGTAGTGGTAAGCAGTGCGCGCTCTCACTCATCAGCACCTGGGTTCAAGCCCTGGTCAAAGCAAAATCGCAAAAAGAAATAGAAAAAGGTTTTTTCTTAACAGCGGTCGTCTCTTGGCAGGCAATGGCAAACCTCCGAGTGTATTTCTACCATGAAAAACAGCTTCTCATAAAAATACAATCGCCGTTCGGAGTCGGCGTAAAACTGTAGGTCCCTCCACTTTGTGTGACAACATCAAGGTGCACGCCACAAGTCGGACGAGAGGCTCGACCAAACACTAACGTATGTGTAAGCGCCAGTCTATTATTATTATTGTATTCTGGAATTTTTTTTTCTTCGGAGATATGATCTGTCAAAGTTTGAATTTTTTCGTGATTCTGACTAATCATGTACTTATTCAAATCTTGTTTCTTGTTTTAAAGCTAAAGGAACAGAAAAAAAATTAAAAAAAAAAATTCTTCGAATACGTGTTAGCTTATTTCATGTATAGAACCCATAAAAAAATTTGAACCCAATCGAAAGTGTGACACCAAACTTGGTGTCCCATTGAAAAAGAATGTCTCATATGTAAAATAAGGTTTTATATTTTAAATACATATCGTTTGAAATTTCATATTAAAGAAATATTTGTTACGTTTATGTATTCGTAAATATGTATGTATGTACATGAAATTACTTAAATTAAAACTCATAAAGATTATTCATATTTTATATATAAAAATACGTATACTTATTTATTCAATTCTGCACTTAAATTTGTATATGAATATACAAGTTAAGTTATTTTATTAAATAACGCATTTTTAAAAAAGTGTGGGGACTCGCGTCCTCACGTCTTTATTAATTGAGTCTAAACTTAGAACTGAATACAATTGGTTTCTTAACATTAAATTAAACCTACTATCGGCCATCAGTCACGTTGCACTTGCATATGCACTATTTCCGAATAGTGCCCAATCGTTGTTGTGCCAATTATTATTGCTGATCGAATAACAAATTGGTTAATGCGGTGTCAGCAATTGTGCGGATGCGCGGGTGGAGTTGCTGGCCGTTGGTAGAAGTCAATTCTGCAGAACTGTTGTAAACTGTTGCGTTAACTTACATATGTATGTAAATAAAAGCTGATAAAAACAAATAGGGTTGCTTATTTGTTATCTTCAACATCTAGTGTTGAAAAATTTAGGAGGTCAAAGTTTAATTTTTTAATTAATAAATTTGATAACGATTTCTTTGAAAGTTTTGTTCGAAGTTTAGTTAGTATTGTTGAAAGTGCACTGAACGCTCTTTCAACAGAAACTTGTATTGCAGGTATGGCTAGTACAACTTCCATTAATTGTATATAATAATGGAATGCATTCTCATGAAATTATGGTCGTTAGTATAACATCATTCAACAGCAATATTTGCTGTTCTACCTGCAGATGAGCATAGCCCTCACAATTATTGCAAGTACAAGTAGAAAAATTTTGCACTAAATATTTTGTTTAATAAAGTTGTTTATGTATTTAAATAATGCTACGATTTTGGTTTTAAACTGTGTATATTTCATTAGATGTTGTTATTCAAGTATTTATGTAAGTTAACAAGAAGATGTAACTACATCAATAATTATGTTCGCTTAAGTACCCGCATCGAGGTGCGTTATTTTATTATGGGGTCCCACACACGTATACAAGTACTAGGTGGCCATGTGAAAATTTCTATAGCATTCCTTAGTGGTGGCTAAACCCCAGGAAGGTTTTGCTTCCTCGCATCCAGGGCTTCGGAGCGTGGTGGAGCAAAGGAGCAGGGAGCTTAGGCGCAAAGGATTTTAGCTGGAGCGGAGCTGGAATAAAGAGCTAAACAAATTAATTGCTCTTAAGCTCCTTAGAAAAGTTTTCAATATTTTGTTTTTTTTTTTATTTTCTGGCCTAGTAATGATTTATTTTGAAATATTTTTATTGGTGTTCTTCCAAAAAATTTTCAGTAATAACGGCCTCAAGCTCAATAAAAATTAAAAAAAAAGTTCAGTTAATAAACTTACTTAAATTATTATTTTTTTGCCATTGAAAAAAAAAACGGTGTTAAATAAATTTCCACTACATTTATTTAACTTGGAAGTTTTTTTAGTTTTCTTTTTGCATACATATATCTGGAAGCATTTCTGTATCAAAAAGAAAATTTTCTAAAAATTGTCGCCTACGGTTTTGGCGGTTAGGAAAAATTACGAGTAGGGACTCGCGTTTAAACGGAAACGAAAATACCATTAAATAGTGCTGAAAATTACGAGTACGGACTCGCGTCTAAACGGAAACGAAAATACGCGTCAAATAGTCTTGAAAATAAAAAACAAAAAAGTCCTAAAAATTCAAGGGCCTCGTGAATAAAGTGATCGCGATTATAGTGTACGGCTCCCTAGTAGCCCAAGAAAAGGCAAAAAGGTAGCATTACGTGCATGCCCGCGCTATAAAAACTCTTTTATAAAACCTCTTTTGGAAAAAATAAAAATTCGAAATCAGTATACATCAGTGAAAAATCTTGGACATGCTATCAACTATTCATCCAGCGAAGCAGTTGTTAAACAGTGAAAAAAAATCTTGCAGATACTATCAACTATTCATCCAGCGAAGCAGTTGATAATCAATGGAAAAAAAATCTTGGTGGTAATATCAACTATTTATCCGCGAAGCAGTTGTTAATCAGTTGGAAAAAAAGCTTGGTGGTACTATCAACTAATCATCCAGCGAAGCAACAGTAAAAAAGGCTAAGGTATTTTATATGTTTAAATATTAAGATCAGAATACTTACTGTATTGAAATTAGGCTACTTACTTTACAAATAAACTTATAATCTTGAACATCGAAATGCTAAATCCTAATAACCTTATTCGACCTCCTGTACTAGCCCAAAATCCCACCGCCCCTAGAATGATAGGTAATTAAGTGTGGACGATTCAAAGACCCTAATAGCTAGTACCGCAACGGACATTTTGCAACAGCAAGGGCCAAGGGTGGTGCAGGCCACCCTCAATCCCAATGCATTTCTCAGTTCGGCAATAGATCAATCGAAAATAAACATAGGGGTAACTTGGCAGATTTAGATAAGATACCGGACGTAGTTAAGTGCCTCAAAGATTTCTTCGGTCGTCCTGGGGAATTCAATTTATGGAAGAAAAGTGTGGATCTACGAACCGCTAAGGGGAACGCCAAAGTTTTACGGAATACTAAGCATGATTCGAAATAAAATAACGGGCAATGCCGACACGGCATTAGAATCATATAATACACCACTAGATTGGTCAGCGATTACCAAGTGTCTAGCAATGCATTATGCAGACAAACGGGATATCTCCACTTTGGAATATCAATTAACAACCTTAGTCAAAGGCAACAAAACCATAGCGGAATTCTACCAACAAGTATAAAATACCTTTCTTTAATACTTAATAAATTGGGATGTGTAGAAATTGGTAGCGAATCTCCTCGCATGATGACCCAATCGTATAAGGATAAGGCGCTTGACACATTCGTCAGGGGTTTGAATGGGGATCTACCTAGATTACTAGGCATCAGAGAGCCTGCCGATCTTCCCCAGGCCTTTCATCTATGCATGAAACTAGACAACCAGAATTACCGAACAAATCATGCACAGAATATTAAAAAAGGACACCCAAATTCGGGCAAATATCCCACACAACAACTCGTTTTATCCACAACTGGCTTACGAGCCACAAACAAGCCAACCTAGGAGGAAGCCCAGACCGCAGTTCTCCAACCAAAATCAATCCACAAATGCTCCTCTAAGGTCACCGAAGCCTCAACCGAAGCCGGAACCTATGGAGGTGGATCAGAGCCTCCATTCACGAATAATTAACTACATGAACCGACCACCTCAAAATCAGTTCCAGGGCAAAAGACCACCACCATCGGTTAACAATCGACCGCCCACGAAAAATCAAAGGACGTTTCATATAGACACATCAGCACAGGATAACCAAGTCAAAAATTAAGGTGACACATATGCAGAATGCAAGACGTCCATTTTTTAGCATGATTAGCTCTTCGCTTCCATACGTCGAAGTGAAGACGGAGAGTGGCGACGTTTTGAGATTTCTAATAGACACAGGCTCTAGTAAAAATTATGCAAAACCAAATTTAGCGAAAAAACGAATACAAAATGAAAAACCTTTTTACGCAAAATCAATTGTAGGAGATGTTATGATAACAGAGCACACTTATGTAAAGCTCTTTAACATAGAAGGAAAAATTAAACTCTACTTAATGCCCTTATTAAAATCGTTCGATGGCATTTTAGGAAACGACACGCTTAGAGCCATGAAAGCAGTAATATATACCGCAGGGAATAAAATGATTTTAGGAAATGGCCGTGTGGTCAGACTTTAGCAATAGGCTTCACATAGCATAAATGCTATTAATATAAAAGAGGAAGGTTTATCTCCCAAACAAAGGAATATTATGAGGGATATTGTAAATAGGAATCGCAATCTGTTCTCCGAACTCGATGAAAAGCTCACATATGCAACGAAGGTCTTAGGACAGATTGGAACAATAACTGACTCCACGGTGTATTCAAAATTCTATCCTTACCCAGCATCGTTAAAAGGTGAGGTAGAATCACAGGTAAAAAAACTACTGAATGATGGCATTATAAGACCATCTGGATCCCCTTTAATTCACCCGTGTGGTTTGTACCTAAGAAACCAGATTCAGAAGGTAACAAACAGTATCGTATGGTCATAGACTATAGGAAATTGAATTTGGTTACCATGGTCGACAGGTACCCAATACCCGAAATATCGGAAGTTATTTCCAATCTTGGAGAAAGCAAATTCTTCTCCGTATTAGACTTGAAAAGCGTTTTTCTTTGAAGGAATCTGATATCGAAAAAACAGCTTTTTCAATCTTATCCGGCAAATACGAATTTACTCGGTTGACGTTTGGGCTTAAAAATGCCCCATCCATTTTTCAGAGAGCTTTAGAAGACATACTTCGCGAGCACATAGGGAAGTACTGTTACGTCTATATTGATGATATAATCATTTACATATTAGGAAAATTTTTGCAACCCTAGAAGAGGTCAAGATGACAGTCCAGTCGGACTAATGTACATTTTTTAAAAAAGAAGTTGAGTTCCTAGGATACATTATATCCCCAAATGGCACAAAAACCAACCCTGAGAAGGTCGAAGCAATCCTTGGTATGTCAGGATATTATCGTAGATTCATAAAAGACTACGCAAAGTTAGCAAAACCCCTAACATCTCTTCTAAGAGGGGAAGTAGGGAGAATATCCAAAAATAAATCTTCAAAAGTAAGAATAATTTTAAATGAAGATGCTATAAAAGCATTCGAAAACATTAAACTCTCACTTACCTCTGACTACAATACAATTTTTCAATTAGTAACAGATGCGTCCAAATTTGCTATTGGAGCCGTCTTATCTCAAGATTCTAAGCCATTGGCATTCATCTCAAGAACTTTAATCGCATCAGGTTTACACAAGTAAAAGTTCCGGACATAATTGACGGAAAAGAGCAGGAGGAAATAATTAGTAAACACACATAACAGCGCCCACAGAACTGGCAAAGAAAATAAGACTCAAATTCTGGAAAGATATTACTTCCCCGGAATGACAAACAAAATTAAAAAAATTATCGAATTATGTGTTACATGTAAACAAAATAAATATGAGCGTAACCAACCAAAATCCCAAATACAAGCTACACCCATACCTCAATTTCCAGGGCAAATAGTCCATATAGATATCTTACTGATGGGTAAACAGCTTATTTTAACAGCCATAGATAAATTTTCGAAATACGCAAAGGCAAAAGTAATTCGCTCCAAAGCAAGCGAAGACATCAAGCAACCATTATATATCGAACACCTCCATATACCAGTGTCCCAACGGGCAGGTAGAACGCTTTCATTCCACCCTACAGGAAATAATGCGGTGCCTGCAAGGTGAGAAAAGCCACCGATCCTTCGGCGAATTATTAGAAAAATCCGTCAAGGAGTGCAACTACTCTGTACATTCCACTACAGGGAAAAGACCAATCGAAACGTGTTTTGGGAGAAGAATCAGCAGCGATCCCAACCTCCTAGAGAAGGATAGACAGGAAATCAGGGAAAAACTACAAAGTAAGCAAGAACAGGACCTCTATTATCACAACAAAGATAGACAAGCCCCAAAAATGTTTTCGGAAGGAGAAATTATATTCGGTAAAGTAAATAGGAGATTACGGAATAAGTTGTCAGCTAGATATAAGAGAGAAATAGCAGCAGAAAATTATAACACAACCATTAAAACCAAGTCAGGCAGTATAGTTCACAAAAACAACATTAGACAATACTGAAACGGTAACCCTAATTTTTCACAGGAAATGCTACTAACGACAATCTTGGTCCTGACATCTGTGCTTGGTGTCAAGAGCCAACAAATAGATGTGCAGGACCTGACAAACAATAAGAGATACGTACCCATCAAGAGAGGGGAATTAAAAGACGATTAACCATTACGACAAGGTACTACATTTTATTAACTTAACTACATACGAAGACACAATGTTATGCATCACGGATAATATTAAAACTCTAAAAACGACTTCCTCCGAAGACACGCAAGTCGTGGAATTCATAAACGAAAATGTTCTGCCCCTAAGAGCAAAAATAGATAAATTGCACCCGCACACAAAATCAAAACGAGTATTATTTAACATACTAGGTAAGGGCTTGAAATTCATAGCAGGCTCAGTGGACAGTGACGACGAACGGGAAATCAAAGACGCACTAGATCAGATGCATAGCAATGGACAGACAATAACAGACAACGTAATCAACCTAACTCGCTTCAATAGCTTCTTGACACAACAAATAGACAACATTACGACCCACATAAATAGGCAGGAAACTATTATAAGCGACTATATAAATTCATTCAAATATTCCGATGAACAAAATACAGACATTAGAACTATGTATGTTCATCGAACATACGTACAGGATTAACAACTACATAACGCTCTTAAGAAATCACGTAGACGACATAGAACAAATCAGTAAATTGGGCATAGTTCCCACCGACATATTGACAAAAACAGAACTAGATTTATTTACGGACTATGACTGCTATAGCAATATTAAGGTCGCCGTATTTTTTCAGGAAAATAATATTATACTTACCTTACTTATTCCACAATTTTCCTCCAATATCCTATCCAAAATGAAGTTTGAACCTCTTCCCAATGCCGTAAATAAATCAGTTGTTTTAAGCGAATATGAAATATTAGTAGATGATAATAACCATATTTATAGTTTAGATGTTAAAAATAATTTAGAAAAGAATTTGATTAGGAAAACTGACGAATGCCTCAGTGACATTTTAGAATTTAAGGAAGCCCAATATAAGCTAAAAGATTTAATAGAACCCTCAGTAGTAGAAATAGATCCAGGAACACTAATACTATAGCATCTTAATGGAAATATATCTCATGATTGTAACAAGCTAAAATTTATACAAAAGGGAACATTTTTGATAAAATTCGAAAACTGTAACATAACCTACAACAACCTTAGTCTAAAAATTTATGATACATTTGTTCTGCCGAATTTAATAACCCATATCAAAGAAAATAATGAAACAAATTTAAATCTGAAGCTAGAAACCTTATATATAGCCACTTAGAGCATAAGAACGACATCTGGTTGCTAGTAAAAGATAATAAAACAAAATATGTAATTAGCATAAGTAATATAATAATTATTTCAATTTTCATTTTTGTTTGTTTTGTTTTCTTACAACAAAAATAACAAAAAGAAATTTCATGTAACCACAGAATACGTAGCAGACGTACCGGAAGGTCCATTTTTTCAAGTCACTTCATAACTTAATAACATTTGTGCCGATTGAGGGCAATCGACTTAAGAGGGGAAGAGTTAACACGCGCTGAGCTAATTTCTCACCAATAACCGCCGACTTGACACTTACGCTAGTTATTAACCAAAAAGCCAATAATAGCTGTGTCAACATAAATAATAAAGTAGCAAGAAATAAGTAAACAGGAAGTTGGTTTTCTTTTTATTAATATTTGCGAAATACAATTTCTACATTCTAGCTAAATCAGCGTCTGCTAAATTTCTCAATAAAAAATTGTTATTAACAACCAATAACTGCATAGTAGGCAATTAGTTAGTATAAGAAGACAATAAATTGTAACTTTAAGTTTAAGTTTTATGATTGACTTCAAGAAAGCGGACAGGCTGTCCGAGCAAACAAAAAAATTTATATATTTTTTGGTTCCCTTCAATAGAAAGAAACCTAACTTGCATAAGCAAACGCAATTTTAACATGCTGTGGTTAGAACAACCATCTGCATATCAATGCCCTAACTAGTTGACGAAAACAGCATTTACAAAAAATATAAACCCTCTTGCACACCAGTAGGCAAAGCCTCTTCATTTGACCCTACTTTTTTAAAACCGGGCAAACTTTTTGACAGAAGGCAACCCTATTCAAAAATAAAATTGCATTGGTGCAGTTCTAAAGGCCAGGTACTTTCATTTAAAACCTCATTTTCGAAAATCACGCGAAGGATGTCAATATTATAATTTTGTAGATAGGCGGCAACTCTGTTCAAAAAATAAATCTTTACTGTACGTCTTCAGGCCCAGCCCTTTCATTTGACATTTTTTTTTTTTAAATGAAACGAACCGTGCAGATTTTATAATTTTTAAAAAGGTGGCAATCCTATTCAAAAAAATAAAGCCTTACCACACATCTTGAGGCCAAGCCCATTTATTTGACACCTCATTTTTGAAAATCGGGAGAACGGTGTAAATATCATAATTTTAAACGCAGGTGGCAACCCTATTAAAAAATATATCCTTACTGCACATCTAGAGGCCAAGCCCTTTCATTTGACCCCTCATTTTGGGTGTCTCGTTTAGTGTTAAAACAGAAAACTACTTGGCGCTGTCAAAACTTTGGTTATGTAAGAGTTAAAAAAACTAGTAACTCGCGAATTTTCTGCTTTCTGATATTAAAAAATTATACAACAGGCATGCAAATCTTTAAGCGCTGTTATACATTTTTTCTGAAATTTATTGGTGTTTCTTGCTGTATTCTTAAATTTTAGTCTTTAACAAAAACCATATCAATACAAGTTTCAAACTTTGTGCAATATTTGAAAAAACAACCAGCAGACTTTCGCAAAAATTTCGATGTTAATTAGGTTTCTTAGAAAGATATTGAGTAATCAGTTTTGTAGCCCATTCGATTTTGGTAAAATAAAGCTCAAGTTTGAAGTACCTAGGGCTTTTCTTTGATTTTTGGCAATTTTTTTGTTGACGATGCATCAGTTAAGTATTAAGTTAAGTAACGGGATGCCAGTCATTTTCTTCCAGACGAAGTATGTTCGATGATTTTTTTATATGGAGAATATGAGCATCACCTTCAAAAACAAAAAAAAGCCAAAACTCATCAAAAAGCCCTCGGTACTTTAAACTTGCAGTTTATTTTATTTAAGTTGTATGTGCTAGAAAACTGCATAATCAATATCTTTCTAAGAAATCTATTTAAAGACATCGAAATTTTTGCGAAAGTTTGTTGAGTTTTTTTTTTCCATATACTGCGCAAAGTTTGAAACCTGGATTTACACAATTTCGTTGATAACGGACAAACTACATTTTTATGAAAAAAGTGGTTAAGATTAAATAATAATAAAATAAATAGTCAAAACTTGTCAATATGTGGGTGTCGCATAGTTATGATACTGGCTATTTTTATTATTCTATTAAATTATTTTAAAATGTACTAAAAAATTTCGTCTGTCATATTAGATCCGCCACTTTTAATTTTTGGTAAATGACTTTAGATTCGTAATCAGCGACTCAGAAACCACCCAGATACCTAGTTTCATAGAAATTGCCGATTTTTTTTAATTTTCTTCCGCCATATCGGATCCGCCATTTTGAATTTTTGATAAGTGACTGCAGATTCGTAATCAGCCACCCAAAAATCTCCTAGATAAGAAGTGGTGTAAAAATCCGTCAAAGAGTATTTGTTTAAATAAAGCATCGTTCACTCAAAATCGGTACGCACGAAATGGGTTATATTTTTTTAATAGGATTTCAGAAAATAATATTTAATATGTTAGAATAAAGAGAAAACATTCCGTTATATATACATGTTAGCGAGAGTTTCATATTTTGCTTGGATAAATAAATAAATAACAATTTCTTTGATAATGATAAAAATTTTGTGTAGTCAACTTGCTCTACTAAACTATCTTTAGTTTATGTTTTTCCACGGCTCGCACATCTCTACTAATTTTGTTTTAAATAAATACCATGTATTTTTCGATTTTACTTAAATAGGTCATATTCGTAAATTGATGACTTCCAGAACTTTATTCACATCATTGGCTTCATACCGATTTAAAGTTACCTATGAATAATTAGTTTTCATAAAAACCCACCAACACTTTACAAAAGGTCCAAAGTAAAGGATACAATGAAATAACGCTTTGTGCAGGCGCTCCTTCCAGCATATTTCTGGTGTCATATGACCTATTGTGGAGTCTGATCTAATTTTTATGAGACTGCCTCAATTCTCTTGTCATTTCATAGCCTTTTGACAACTGTGTCAACTTCTATAGATTTAGTTGTAAGAGGATATCACCCTGTTTCTTTTTAGCTTAAAACTTTTAACGTGGGAGTTGACCGAAGTCCAGTTTTAAACATGTTTTATTAGTCATTATTATAAAATACCACATTTAGTGTGAACATTGGGGTAATGTAAACGGGTGCGGTTTTTGTTATAAAATGTATTTAATCTAACAGAATTTTATATATTATAACTCGACAAGGTTTACGTCTTGCCATAGCTTGCATTCGCTGAACTGTGGATAACCGTTTTGAAATTCTCTCGCACGATCTTCTTCTGATAAGCCGTTTTTTTTCCTAATTCAGGTAAAGAGCCTTATCCTTAAGCTGGTGCGAAACGATGTCTTTTAATGATTAGCTCACCACGTTAGGTTAAGCAAAAGGAATCTATTTATTGATTTTTGGAGGATAATTATAAGTTTTTGGTATATTTAATTTTCATTTTGAGTGAACGATGCTTTAGTTTCGTCTAGCTAGATTTGCGATCCGAACCACTGTGCAACGTGTTGAGGCAACCTGATTTTCTTGTTCAATACACACGAGGCAACCATTACCTGGCCTGGCAACATGTCCTGGTTGCTTCTACGGTTGCCTCGTGTGTAGTCACCATTAGTACTTAGTTGGTAATCAGTCCTTGTAATGGACTGTATTCAAAAAATTGTTAATTTTTGTAAAAGTACGTTCCCAAATTAATCGAACCCAGCTGCCAGAGCAAGAGAGAATAAAAAACAAAGAATTGAAGCAAATGAAGGAAGAAACAATGAACTGTCAAATCGAATTTAGAATGTGCTGTGTAAACGTAGTAAGTTATAAAGTTATTCAGAAGCGAAGAACATAATGACAGTGTTCGTGGGACCTTAGTTTTACCGACTATCTTTTCTTACCGACTACCTTTTCTATGTTTATTGGTCAACACACTCAGCATAATCCTTATGTCTTTGGAAGAGAAAATAAAAAACAATAGGTATTTTTCTAAATAAATTTCATTCTTTACAAAGAAGCGAAGTAAATTATCATCCTAAGTTATTGAAAAATCGTAGCTTTAGTGTTTCTGAAATTTACCGTTATATGATAAGTCGTAATTTTAGTCGTAGTTGCAATTCGTAACATAAATTTTCACTTCAGTGCCGTTGACCATCGCCAACCCAACTGATGTTTCGTCGATATCCATAATCGACACATTTTTTTGTTTTTAATTCCCCCCGAAGTTTTGTTAATATAAGGTCCATTCTTTAGCAACCGAGCTACAAAAGAACACTCGCTTAAATGACGAAATACACGCAAAGCAACAACACACACTCGGCTATTTATCCGAGTTCAGGTCGGTTAAAACATATGCGACCTGAAGAGTAGTGTTGTTAAGTGAAAAAACTGCTGACAACAACTGTGAATTGTTAATGGTAAATTTTGTTTTCGTATATACATAATTTATATTTTAAATAAGTATATATATTACGCAAATACCTCGCATTATTACTAATTTCTATTGTTTTTTGTGTCTAAATCCCGTTGAACTAATCACATGTTTCTTGCCAGCTACCAGGAGGGTTGCTCAAGTAGCTAAAAGGAAATTTTACCCGAGTTGAGCGTTCTTTTGTCGCTCGCTTACACAAAAATTCAGCTATAATTTGCTCACAAAATGATTTTTTTACGCAAAAATTACATCTCTGCGGACAATCAAAGTTGGAATAGCTTCGCATGGATCCAATTTCGAAGCCAAGTTTAGGTGCATAAAAGTAACGTAAGAAGCTACCTGTTACAGACCCAGTTGCAGTTTTACTATTGAATAGGTGTACTTTTAGAAAACATCCCCAAAACCCGGTTCGTTTTGGAGCTGTCGGCGAGTGTAACCGATCTTATTTCTTTGTTTCGTTCTCAGTAGCGCAGAGATTAGTTTATTCAGTCTATGATTACTAGTGTTCGGAATCTCATGCACTAAAAAATCGAAAGTATGCGCATATAGTATGCACTCAAAATTCAAAAATATGCGCTATAAACAAGTAAAATATGCAATTAAAATCATTTTGCCAATATTTTATTGCCGGTACAAAAATAAATAACCAATGTATTTTAACAAGAAAACAATTCACTTCAAAAAAAAAAAAAACAATACAAATTTATGTATAAAATTAGTTAATAATTAAGTAGACGGTTACAACCTTATGTAAATAGAAATATTGACACTTTAATAGTGGGGAATGTTTGGTTGGTTTAATTTGATAGTTACCCTGGTGACAAGCAATTAGCAAGTTTGCCATTTGGATTCCACAACTCGTAAAACCAACAGCCATATGGCGGATTTAATGAATTTCAGTACGTCATATAGAGAGAGGGAGTTGCATTCTTAAAACATTCTGCTTGGCCTTCAAGTGATAAATTTGGGTAATTTTTGCGTGGGACACATTCAGTGCTGAGCTGCACCTTGCTAGTTCGTCAGCTCTCTCCTAAGTCCTTCCTTCATTAGTTGAGATCTAACAGAGGCCTCAATGGCCGCTTGGCTATCTAAGAAGATGTTCAAATGAATATTTGAAAAATATAAGGTAGTTTTTTGTCAAGAGATTTCGCACAAAATTTAAATGGTTGTAAATCAAAAAAAGCAAAAATATACAAAAACCGTATGCTTTTATTGTAAAATATACTAAAATATGCGCAATAAATATGCTAAAACAGGGATTTTTTGCAAAATATGCAAAACCATGCTTTTACTGCAAAATGTGCAAAAATATGCACTAACGATTGAATGCCATTTTAAAGGAAATTTCATGATTCGTAAAGCTAACTTAACCATTTCCATTTGACGATGACCAGTAAAAACATGCATTTGCATGAGATTGCGAGCCCTAATGATTACACTCCTACAGACTAAATAACGGATAAGACAATGGTAATTACAACTAAATACTATATATTTAGATACAAAAAATGAGAAAAATGAATCAATAGACGACTTGAATATATTTCTCGGCAAGGAAAAATTAATATTTAGACTCTTTGAGATCTTGTGAAATTCTGTAAGAGTGCAGAAAATCGGGTCGAGATGAGCGTAGAAATCTGTGTGGCACATTAAAGGATATCTTCTTCAGAAGGACAGGACAATCCAAAGAGGCATCAACTAGACAAGCATAAGCCACTGGTCAGTTATTATAGCTTTAAGAGTTTGTACGTTAATAAGCTTACAACGGGAATAATAAGATGGCATCGGATCATCAAAGTTAAGGGAATTTAAAGCAGAACGAACAAATTTTCTTTGCACTATTTCAATTCTGTTGTATACTACCACCGTCCGATGGGACCTAGGTTCGACTCCTATTCTAATAGCGGTCCCCTTCGGCAAGCAATGGATATAAATGACAATAAAAAAAAGCCGGCCGCTGTGGTTTTGTAGTTAGCAGTGCGCACTGCTGTGCTCGAATTCCGGCCAACATCAAAAAAAAAAAATATTGTATAGTAATAGGCTCGTCTGATCTGAGTTTAAAGATGCGAATAAAACTAAGTTATTCCATTTTTCTAACCCAACGTTTCGCTAATACTTTGTAGCATCTTCAGGGGCAATTCGTTTATTTGATATACTATTGTTTTGAATATTTAAACAAATTTGAAATTAATAGCATGAACACATTTACATTTCTGTGACTAAAACGTTTTGTGTGACAAAATCAAGGCGCACACCACAAATCGGAGGAGAAGCTCGGCGAAACACTAACATATGTGTAAGCGCCAATCTATTATTATTATTATTAAAACAACATTGAAAACAAAAAAAAAAACATTACTGAACACGTATACCCTTCAAATCAATACCATCCATACATTATGGTAGCTTTGTCAATACAGACGAGCCCATTACTATACAAATTAAATAAATCAAGAACTGAGCGGAATATACATTTTTTATAATAGCGGTCGCCCTCGGCAGGCAATGGTAAACCTCCGGGAGTATACAGCCATGAAAAACAGCTTCTCGTAAAAATACAATCGCCGGTCGGAGTCGGCGTAAGACTGCAGGTCCCTCTCCACATCAGATCGAAGGAGAAGCTCGGAAAAACACTAACACTATGCCGTATGCACAAAAACGAATGGTGATTTCGTTTCTACCAAAAATTGTAATTGCAAAATGTGTTTGGAGTTACACTCAACCCTGTAAAAGGGCATGTTTCAGTGTTGCCGCGCCGTCTCAAGAAAATGTATCCCTGAACAAGCCAAAAATGTATCCAAATGTATCCAGTTTTCTTTTTTTACATATACATCTCATAATTTGTAAGAAAACCAAACACTTTCACGAAAAAGACATAATTTAACCCATCCTAAGGACTTGGAATACATGTGCATAAAATCAAACATTTGTAATTTCAATTTATAAAGTAAATTTTTTGTGCATAAGTATTTTGCAAAGTAAATATAATAAATAGCAAGTACACTCTAAAAAGAGCATGTAAAACTATTACTGAAAAGTATCTATTTTTCAATAAGAATCTGTATAAATATACGTATAGGATGTTCAGTATTTGATTTTGAACTTGAGATCTTTAAAATATACACATAAATACACATATATAGAATGTTTAAAATTGCAAAAATTTTCAAACTACAAATAGATTTCCTACTAATAATAAACATTACTTTATTTTAAACATTTTATGTGTAAAAGTAAACAGGCAATGATTAATTTTATTACACGGCGTGCAAATTTGCACACATTAAAAGAGGAATCTGGTTACCTCTCTCAATATGCGCAAATAAAAAAAAAAAATTTCAGTAAAATTCATAAAAGTTTCCTTAAATAAATCAAATTTAGTTTTTTAAACCACATTGAAATCTTCTTTCTTTTTAAATTAACAAATGAAAATATGTGATATGAAAGAGATTACTACAGAAAGAGTATAATTTATACTTTATATATATCGTCGTTTAAAGTACAAAACCGCGTATCGTCATTCTGCAAAACCGCGTAACTGACGTTTGCTGCCAAAAATTGGATTTGCTCACACAAGCTCTTGGCTCAATCTATCCATTCGTCCTGAAATATACTAGCCAGAAGTGCGATTGCTTTATAAAAACGAGAACCATTTTGAAATATAAGTGTTTTTACTCTCTAGAAAATAATTTATGCAACGTCACATACGAGGTTTTGAATTATCTTGATACGCGGTTTTGCATTTTGTTGATACGCGGTTTTGTACCTTAAACGACGATATGTTTATTAAGATTTTGCTTAAAGCATCCTTTTAAGCTAGTTAAAGCAATTGCGCTTATAACTATTTTGGTGAGATCTCTTCACATGATTCAATAATACAAGGTTAGATAATTATTGACAGCTGCGGTTTGACACTCCCTTACAAAAGGTTGCATTTACGAAGGACAGAGAAAGAGCAAGAATGCAATCCCTTGTTGCGAAAATGGTAGTAGAAAAGTACTCAGAGTAGGCAATTAATAGTGAAATTCCTTTCGTAAATTCTAATGTATTGAACGTAATATTAATATATCTACCGGAATTACGTAATTTATATGCTATTTAGCCGTATAAAAACTGCGAAATGACTCAAAAATAAAATAAGACTACTATGAGATTGATGTAAACATCCAATGCTTACGTTTTCGTCAGTTAAATATGCTTCATATGCATATACAAATAAACATATTGCACAAAAGCTTATACTTTTATTTCACACCAAAGCTACACTGTTTTCATGTAAATTTGCAATGAAGCAACACGGTGCCACTGCTAAGGGAGCGGTGCGAGAGAGACAACTGTCAGTTTATCGAACCTTGTATTATTGAATCATGATCTCTTCATATGTTCATTGCTTCGTTCACAAAAAATAAAATGCTTTAGTTTCACGCTTAAGTAGCGATTCTTTATACGTTTATAAAACGTAATGCTTTCTACCATCTTTAATGAAAATCGATTTTTGAACGAAAAAAAGTTTATAGGAAATATAAAATTTTGGCCTATTTAAAAAAGTATCCACATTTATACTGACCGGAAAAAATAAGTATCCCGCAAAAATTCGTCTAAAAATGTATCCAATTGGATCTATTTAGATCCAAACGGCATCCCTGGCATGTTTTTGCCTTTGTCCTTGTCTAGCTCACGCATTTAATATTGTCGTTTAAGCAACCATCCGATTTTCAGGGTAACCATCTCCCCTGACAAAGCTTCAAACGGCAGACAATGTGCTTTTTTTGCCTTACAAGCGTGTGCCATTTTAAGAAACGAACACAAATTGCCTTTATGCTAAAATCGCACAAGAAAAGAGAAAAAGGCAATCAAAATGCGACCATTTTTGGTAAAAACGAAAACATCATAAGCAAATGCTTTTTCTTAGAAGTGCGATTCATAAAACTTCGCACAGTGGCATTTTTGAGAAGGACCTATCGCAACTCCGAATTGCAAATGTAAAAGTTTTTAAATAAAAAGTTTTTACAATTATATTTCGAGGCAGCCTCAACTGATACACTTTTTCTTGAAGTATTCGAAGACTATAAAAAAATCATGTGTTTCGCGACTTTGGCTTTACAATGATTGTCAGCTCAAATACTATGGCAATTTTGTCGCAAGAAAGTTTCCATACAAAAGTTATCAGCTGTGTCGCAAGGTGGCAAATTTTGCAACAAATTTGCGACGTTTCATGAATCCCATTAAAATTTCCAACCTTTTACTCGATTTGTTCACATAAATTTAAGTGAAATGTATGAAGTTTTAAGAATAAGCAATTGCTTAGTTTGTATGTACGTTGTGTGTAAGCGCCAATCTTATTATTATTATTATAAAACAACTCGAATTAACTTTTTCGAAACCCAGATAGTGCTTTACTCTTGGATAGGTGTAGGCAAAGTATCCCCAGGCAACACATACAAAGTCTTCGCGTATTACGACACATTTCACTGTTTCCAATTATAACTTGGAAGCAGGGGTGCTGCGAATATTCGCATTCTCATTCGCAACCGCGGAGCTTCCGCATTAATTTTAACATTCGCATTCGCAATAATTAATGCGGAGCTTTTGCGAATGCGAATGTTGTGCAAGAGTACCGATAAAACGTATATCTGGCAAACAAAATGACAAATTGTAGCCAATATTTGATAAAAATGTCTTTAAACACATTGTGGGTATTCATGGAAACGCGTAAATCCCTCGTAACCACGTATACCTCGCAAATAATTAGATTCTTCATACAAAATTAATTAAGTTCACGAGGTTTACATGGTTATGAGGCATTTGCGCGTTTTGATGAATCGTCCTATAATTTCGTAAGCTATATAAAAGCATAAACAGACGGCAGCGTTGATTCGGAATTATCTCGGGAATTAACTGCAGTTGATCCGGATTAAGTCCTAGAGTTAATTCACAAGCTTAACTCGGTCAAGGGACTTTTCGATGACAACACTGACCAAAACTCGAAGAGCGTAGAATACAGGGAAAATGCAAAATTAGCATAGACATATACCTTTTCATCGGTAATGCAGTAACTAATACTAATTCAAATAGGAATCCAATTTAAAACGAATAAGAACTTATTGCGGTGACTGCATTTCCGACGGCAGGGTGGATGTCTATGCTAGTTTTGCAGTTTCTTTGTGTTCTACGCTAACTGAGCAAATAAAGCAACCGATTCCTTCGTCCGCGGTAGCCGAGTGGTGACAGCTGCGTACTACATGCCTGTAGGTCTCAGGTACGATCCTCGGTTGGAGCGATTGCCAAAAAATATTTGTTTTTATTATTTCTTTTATTTTTCTAAATTTTATTTGATTTATATATTTAATTTTTTTTGTTTTATTTTCGTTTGTTTTATTTCATTTCACATTTTTTATGTTATTATTAGTTAATTTAAATTTTTAGAGTTGAATTTTACTAAAAAAGTCAAAAACAACTAACTAAAAACAACTTACAAAAATGTAGAAGTTATAATTGAATCATTAAAAAAGGTTAAATGAATATTCTACTGGCCGTGGGATTCGCACCTGCGACCTCGCGGCTCGTTAATCCGCGTTACTGCCGTCTGTCAAGGCACAATTTCGATAAGGTCAATTTCGGCGTTAATCCGGATCAACGTTGCCGTCTGTCTATACTTTAACCGAGCTATCAATGGGCAGTCATACAAGTTTCCACTTCAACTTGACCTTTGACGTACGTTAAAGAGGACATAGTCTTTTTAATAATATTTTTTTTTTCTGTGCTTTAAATACCTGCATTGGTTTCTTTCTTATTATGATTTTTTTGGACCAATATTAAAAAGAAACTACTAGGAAAGAGGAAAGTGTGCTCTGTAATTCTTAACCAAATTTTCGTGATTTGCTGTTGATGTTACATAT
>NW_023458563.1:25965476-25976594 GCF_013731165.1 Rhagoletis pomonella
GATATTTCTCAAGCCAAGATAAAGGAAGGTATTTTTGTTGGACCACAAATAAGAAAGTTGATCAACAATAATCAATTCAAAGGACTATTCTCATCAGTTGAGGCAGCAGCGTGGAAATCCTTTGAAAAGGTCGTTGCTTCTTTTCTCGGTAGACACAAAAGCCCTAACTACGAGCAGATAGTGAACGACCTAATCAATAATTATGCGAAAATGGGCGTAAATATGTCTTTAAAAATTCACTTTCTCCACTCACATTTGAGCTTTTTTCCGGCAAATCTTGGCGACGAAAGTGATGAACATGGCGAAAGGTTTCATCAGCAAATGAAATTAATTGAGAATCGATTTCAAGGATTCTGGGACGACGCAATGATGGGTGATTACTGCTGGTTTCTCATAAGAGAAACCGATCCTAAACTGAATAAGCGTCAAAGTAGAACACATAATTATTTCGACAACATAGTAAAATCAAATTAAGATAAAGATTGTTAGAATATAGTATAAACATAAATAAATTAAAAAAAAAGTTAAAAATGTGGGTAATTTCATTCATAAATTGAACTTTTAACTCAATAGAAACAGAGCATAGCTAGATATTTCACTCTTCTTTATACCATACATACGTTTTGAGGTATACGTTGAAATTGCGCAACCTGGGTATTTTTATTTGATCGCTTATAACTTACGTAGTTTTGCATCGATTTTCTTCGATGATACCTTGTTTTTTTTGTAGTATAACAGAGCTTAGGGAGAAAAAAAAAATCTGCAAAAAAATAAAAGGTTTTCGAGATCCTTCCCCGCAAAGTACAATTTTTTTTATATTTTTACAAAAAAAATTGCAAAAATCGGTAATGATTGTTCGTTATCTTTGAATCTACAGGGCCTAGCAAAAAGTTGCACAGTTGTATGCACAGCTTATAGAAAATTTTATTACCTTTTAAAAGCTTCAAACCGTTTTTGAATTGCTTAATTCGTTCTTGAGATATATATGATTAAGTGGACCCAATTTTTTTTTTTGCAAAAACGGTAAATTGCAAATATCTCAAAAACGGTACCATAAAATTAAAAATAACCTTGATTTTCGGAATCAGGGCGTGATTTTACATACGAATTTCATAACGGCGTCTCTGGTAAATTTTGGCCGCCGACCAGTGTAATTGGCAAACCATTACGAAAAGTGAATTACTGCCAAAAAAGAAAAGTAAAAAAAATCAATCGAAAGAGAGTTAAAAAGAAATGTTCAGTATCTATTGGTAGAGGTTCGTTCCAACTATGGATATCAGTCGTGATAGGTCGGATAAGGTCGTGATCTTCCAAAACATGTGCATATTTCGGAAAAATACATCTATATGTTTATGCGGATATGAATGACACTTGATGTGTCATTTTCTCGTACAAATATGTATCTTATAAAAATAATATATGTAAATATGTATTTATATGTGTTGACTGTTTACTTAATCTTAACTTTACGATGGATAATCATAAACGCGGTTAATATTTTTTGCAGCTTTACGAAGAAGGCGGGAGTCGAATAAGTACGTTACTGATCCTTGTCAATTAAGTCTGCGTTTTGCACGACCGCGTTCACGCCATGCTAGTCGGTAAGTAGCTTGGATTCTATGAATGAACTGTTAGCACAAGCTATAGAATATATGTAAACATACAAACATATATATTTATTTGGTTCTTTACAAGTTTTGACCATTTATTTTTTCTTTATTTATATTTAGTTAATACTTTTACAAACATTTTCAACGAAAACCACATAATTTAAAGTTTCAAACCTCGTACAAGTTTTATAAAAATTCTCCAGATTTTCTTAGCTGACTAAGAAAATTTTTTATACATCTACAAGGTTTGAAACTTTGAGTTATATAGTTTTCGTTGTATTTAGTATGAAATATATTTTTATAAAAAAAAACTAATAAAAATAAATGTTTTAAACTGGTAAAATAGTCATAAGACCCACTCAAAAAAGAAAAAAATACGAAGCCATGGTTAATTACTTCCAGAAAGGTGAAAAGTGTATTAAATTGCGGAGAATTGTGTTTTTAATTTTAAAGAACGGATGAAGGAAAAACTTTTCAAGTTTCACTTCTGGCATTTACATTTATTTAATTTTTAATTTTTTGAAAAAGGACTTACTTTAAATACCCTTAGAAGTTAAATTATGATATTCCCAAACTATTTAAAACTACAAAAACCAAAAGCGGTCAAATGACCGCAATCCCATTTTTGAAAGAACATATTACCAGAAGTATTGCATTAGAACCAGTGTTGCCAGGAAAAAATTTCGTTTAGAGCTAAAACGGTCGAAAAAAGAGCTAAATAATACTAATAGTAGTTAAAATGAAGAGCCATTTTTTTAAGTTTAGTATTAATTGACGTAAAGTTGGTTTTATATTTTCCGCTATTTCATCTAAAACAATGAATTTTATAAATTTAAGTGCTGAAAAAACCTTTAAAACCAAAATAAGGTGCATATTTTTCGTTGCTATGGCACTTATAACACTTACATATATGTATGCACATACATGCTTATATAAACTACACAATGAACTAAAAATACTTTATAAAGTGTAAAAATCTGCAACGTTTTCGTTATATTTTTCTGAAAGGTGTTATTTCCTTCTCTCCTCAAAAGTAAAATTAGTAAGGTAAAAACAAGATGCGCGCCTTCAGAAGAACGATTTTCTTCTAATTAATTTTGGAATTCTTTAACCTAGATCCAAGAGTTTATTGTGGAGTCTGTAGTTTTCCGTGAATACAAATGTATGTTTTTCCACTGCATTTCGAAATTTTTAATTTTAACAAAGCTAAATTTTTGGCTTTCCTTTTCTACCGTGGCCGCCTGAGAGAGAATACACCGTCTGAGCTTATCGAAGCTCGAATTAATGTCTGGTATAGTTTGTGTGCTCCCGCGCACGTTGCAGACAATAATTTACTTACTTGCCCAATTTTAATTTGGAATGGAACTTTTCTAAGCCTGAGATCAATGAAATTACAGATTTGTAATTTTAATATATTACCAAATACAACTAAAACTTTCTGGAGGTAAAAATGTGCTAGATAATTTTGAAAAGAGTTAAAAAATAGCTAGGAGCTAAAGCCTAATTTTCAGAGCTAATTAGAAAAATAAAGAGCTAAATCTAGCTCCAAAGCACCAAAATGGCAACACTAATTTAGCACCGCCAATGTTTCATGACTTTTAATAATGAGAAATGATTACATACCTTGACAGGTCTTTTGACTGCAATGCTTACATTTTATTGAATGTATGATAGTTAAACGAAACTTATTTTTCTAACTTCATTCATTACTCGTGTATTTTACATTAATTTAACAGTGAATAAAACAAAAATATGAGATCATTCACATAAAAGAATCCTTAGGGCCGTTTTCTCATCTAACCTTTACTTTAGATTACCGGCCACTTTATCGCCCCGATATACGAGTTTTCGTTTTCTCATCAGCGCACAGTGCCGCCTAAGTGGGCAAAAATCGAAAAATTTTTGTCTGCAATTTGAACGTGTTTGGTATTTTTGTAAAGGTAATTTATTCACTAAAAAGAATCAAACAGAAATTTTCCTATAAAATAATCTATATGTCACCAGGAAGCTACTAAAGTCGACAAATTTTATACTAAGAATTTTAATAAGAGCATAGCGATGCGTACGCTCTTCACGGAAACAAATCGTCGTCTCAGAAAATGGATGTCGAATGTTACAAAACACGGTTTTGAAAAAATTGACTTTGAAGTTTAAGGTCGAATTAATCCGAAACTGTACGGTAGATTTTTGTAATTTTTGAAGGAGACGTAGTTGGACTTATTAGTTTTGATTTTCCATATTTTTACATTTAATATGTTTTTTACATTTAATCTCTTAATGTTAATGAGAAAATTGACTTTTCATTCCATATACATTTGTCGTAAGTAGTGTTTACTCACCACTTTGTTTTGTCCATAGAACATACGACAATAGTAAAGTATCTATTTCAACGACGATGGTATAATTTGATGAAAAAACCAGAGATATTTATTAAATAATGATTACTTATTAGAAAAAACATAACAAAAACATATTCATGTATTTAATAAAAAAAATCTGTACATCTCTTATGCTGTAAATATGTTACGAACATAAGTTTTCTTTATATAAAAACAAAAAACAATACTTAAATTCAGTCTTTTGTACATTTTTATTTCTTTCATTTCATTGGAGACTCAGTGCAAGCTAAAATTTAAAAATTTAAAATTTTAAAATTAGTTACTTAGTTTAATTTCCAATTTTAATTGTGTCGTAATAGTAGAGGACCATCGAGTTGTCGTAAGTTCGAAGTTTTGCGATACATACGACAAATGTTTTATGAGTAAAAAAAGATTACATTTGTATGGGAATTTGTCGTATGTGCCACATACGACAAATGTTTTATGATTAAAAAAAAGTATGTTTGTATGGGAATTTGTCGTATGTGACGCATTTTCAGCACATACAACAAAAGGCATACCCAATCATTAATAATATGTAACATACGACAAAATGCGCACGAAATATCTCAAAAACTAAGGAAGATATAAAAAAATGGATTGCAGAAATCAAAAGAGCATGTCCAACTAAGTAAATCTGCATCAAAATCCCAAAATCGTGATTTTGCACATTCGTCATCCGTTTTCTGAGGCGACGAAATGTCAAAAATAGATTCTTTGAAATAAAATTTTGGTTTGACGTTTTCTATTTTCATATGGATAGTACAGAACTACAGGACTACAAATTTTGGAATAAAATTAAACACAGGGTGTCCCTGCACTTTTCCAGAAAAACTTTTTTTTAATAAAAATTAAAAAAATTGTAAATTTTAACGGAATGAATAAAAAATATATATAAAAATATGTTATTTTTTATTATTTTATTAAGTAGTACGGGTTTTTAGCTTTCGAAAGAAGAAATAAAAACCTGCTCATTTTCTGCCCTTTTTGAAGTAATGCGTTTTTTGCTAATGCATAAAATCATTTTTTCAGGTTTTGTCAGTGCCATCAGATCTGCACGATTCGTTCTATTTTCAAAAATGAAGTCTCAGACTAAAAAGCTTGACCTGTAGACAATAGAGGTTTTTTAAGAGTTGCCACCTGTTAAAAAATTTAATTCAAATTTTTTTAATAAGTTAAATGAATTATTAAGAGATGGGTATCAATTTAAATGTGTATGAAAAGAGTTTATTTCTTAACAACATGTCGGGGGTTGGCACCTTTTAAAAAATCAAATTCCATTGGAATTAAAGGAATTATTTTATTATAATAGATAGGTATCACCATATGGGAGTCAGACGAAAGAGTTTTAAGAAGGTTTTAGCTTGCAAATACTACGAAGAGGATTGCCACCTGTTTGTAAAGTCAAATTTAGTTAAATTAAAATAATGATTGTGTCAAACAAAAGGCTATTTTATAACAAATACATACATACGTTGTCCATTAGTGGTTTGTTCTGATTACATTCCTTTTAAATTACTGAACTCTTAAATTAAATCAGGAATGTTTTTACTCTTCACTTATTTCTTGCGTAATATGTCCAATTTTTTCTTTCGTCTTATACCAATATTGATATACATATTTCAGTTACCTTATTCCCTTAACCCTTTCGACCCGGATGGTACATATATGTACCACCAAAGTTTAAACATCCCTCAAACTTGTAATTTACATTTAATCACATTTGGAAATGTACCACGCCGTATGTTAGGAATTTCACCATCTGCCTGCACTCTACACATTCAGTTTTGCATCTCCTGTTATGCCCAGTTTCGTTTTATTTCTGGGGAGAGGGCCTCCCGTTAACGTTTTTGTACAGATTCCCTTGCGTTTGTGAAGATTTCTTAGTTTATTTAAATATATTATGGGAAAAAAAGCTGTTTCTAATTATTGCCTGTAAATACGGTGATAAAATTTTATTATAAACCTCTGTTTTTACAAATTCAAATATATGGTACATATATGCACCAGCTGTCTCCTTTGGTGGTACATATGCGTACCAGTAGACCGGTGAACATAACTTAATTTTTTATCGATTTCATGCAAGATCAAGCCAACGATATGCCTCTAAATCCGGTAAGATGGTGTGATGCTGCAACAGGGTACACATATCGTTTTAACATTTATTCTGGAAAAGACCTTGAAGAAACCGCAGGAGCACTTGGAGAAAGAGAAGTAAGCAAACTGGTCAGCTAAAATCAGTTAATTTATTGTACTATATTCCTTATTCAGCATATACATATAATGGGTAACAGAAAAAAAACGTACCTAAGTTTACGAGTAAGAAAATGCAACGAGGAGAAATAGAATTCAAAAGCATATCTGCAGGCCTTTAATACGTAAAGCGGCAAGACATGAAAGGGGTTTCATAATAAGAAATTGCCACGAATCAGGCATAATAATTATGAAAAAACTTTGAAAACAGGCAAAAAATGCAAGTGCCATGTCCAAACTAAATACTATTTTATCGTCAAATTATGGGAGGTGTTGATTTAGTAAATCAAATGAGTGGCCTGCACGAATATGATCGAAAATCAGAAAAATAGTGGAACAAGGTCTTTTACCGTTTTATAGTGATGGCAGCCGTAAGCGCGTGGGTTATTTACAGTTAGCTATGGAGGAACAAAATGCCTTTCAAATCATTTTTGGTGACCTTGGCCGAAACTCTGATAGAACAAAGTTCTAAAACTACAGCCTTACGCAGGTCAGTAGCACCAGGCCTCGCACGTCGTGTCGTGAGTCAGATACATATATCTATTCAAAGCACCACAGAACAACGTTGAATAAAAGCAAACTCGAACAAAGATAATCTGCCAAGAGTGCAAAGTTCCTTTGTGCAAATTCTGTTTTGCACCATTTCATTATATTTTAGGAATTCCTTAGCAATTTATTGTTAATTCTTTGACTGTTTATTATTACTAAATTTGTGCATTATTCAAATGCAAAATTAATGAATCGTTTTGTTTGGTTCTAAAAAAGATAAAACATTTGTAAGAATGCCCTAGACAATGGTTTACCACCACCCTCCGAATCAGCCCCTTAGGCCACGCCCACTTTGACACCGAAGAACATGTATTTGTGGGGCAAATAACATATTGGACCCATAAATTGAAAGCTACCATTGATAGTAGAGTTCCGGGTCGAAAGGGTTAATTAAAGTGAATTTGATTTTTTAAGCATGTGGCAACTGTTCAACGTTTAGTTAAGAAGTAGAGGATTTTGAAAACCATTTCGATTGATACCCATATTGTAATATCTAATTCATTTGTAATAGGTGGAAACACGTTCCAAAAAAATAAACCTTTATTGCACATCTACAGCTAATCCCTGTCATTTGAGACCTCACTTTTGAAAATAGAACGAACTATATATAAATTTTCAACTTCAAACTGCATTTACAGTGACAGTATGAAAGTTATCCCAAAAAAATGGCATTTTTGAATTTAGCGTCCTCAATTTCACTATGAAGCGAATTTTCATTTATTTCCGTCCATAATTCTATTTTTGCCCACATTTTAAACTGTGCATGTATACATTACTTAGTTTTTTTTTTTCATATGCATTATTTCGCTTTTAAAACGAAACTACGCATATGCAAAATTCCGGTATTTTCTCATATGCATTATTTCGGTTTTCAACCGAGACTGTGCATGTATGCATTACTTCGTCTTTCACATACGCATTATTTCGGTTTTCACCCGAAACTGTGCATGTATGCATTACTTCGTCTTTGACATATGCATTATTTCGGTTTTGAACCGAAATTGTGCATGCATGCATTATTTCGATTTATGTTATATCCATTATTTCAGTTTTCATCCGAAACTGTGCATGTGTGCATTGCTTCGTCTTTCACATACGCATGATTTTGGTTTTGAACCGATTTTTGTTTGTTATATGCATTATTCCGGTTTTTGTTATATGCATTATTTCGGTTTTCTAACGAAAGTGTGCATATGGATAATTTCGTTTTTTTCTAATATGACTTATTTACTTCTACTTAGTAAGGGTTATAATCCATAAGCGCGGTCGAAGGCCGCCTACGCAGAAAGAAGTTCTACTCAAAAATTCTTCCGCCCCCCTTTTCCGTCAGCACAGAAAGGAGAATTCTACTTAGTAAGGGTTTTAATCCCTAAGAGGGACTGAACGCCGCCTACGCAGGCAGAAGTTCTGCGCAAAAATACTTCCGACCTTCTTTTCCGGCAACACAGAAAGGAGAGTTCTACTTAGTAAGTGTTATAATCCCTAAGCGCGGCCGAAGACCGTCTACGCAGAAAGAAGTGCTGCCCAAGAATACTTCCGGCCCCCTTTTCCGGCAACACAGAAAGGAGAGTTCTACTTAGTAAGGGTTATAATCCCTAAGCGCGGCCGAAGGCCGCCTACAATGAAAGAAGTTCATTTTCATGTATGCACTATTTCGGTTTTTGTCATATGTATTATTTCGGTTTTGTGTCGAAACTGTGCATGTATGCATTACTTCGGCTTTTGTTATTTGCATTATTTCGGTTTTGAACCGAAACTGTACATGTATGCATTACTTCGTTTTCCTCATATGCTATATTTCGGTTTTCAAATGAAAGTATGCATATATGCCTCATTTCGATTTTATTCAAATGCATTATTTCGGTTTTCAACCGAAACTGTGCATGTATGCATTACTTCGTTTTTTTCATATGCGTTATTTCATTTTTCAAACGAAAGTTTGCATATATGCATAATTTCGGTTTTTCCAATATGCATTATTGCGGCTTTCAACCGAAACTGTGCATATATTAATTATTTCGAGTTTTTCATATGCATTATTTCGTTTTTCAACCGAGACTGTGCATATATGCATTATTTCGGTTTTTTTCATATGCATTATTTCGTATGCACAGTTTCCATATGCATACGAAAAAAACCGAAATAATCCATATATGCACAGTCTCGGTTGAAAAACGAAATAATGCATATGAAAAACCCGAAATAATTCATATATGCACAGTTTCGGTTGAAAACCGCAATAATGCATATTGGAAAAACCGAAATTATGCATATATGCAAACTTTCGTTTGAAAAATGAAATAACGCATATGAAAAAAACGAAGTAATGCATACATGCACAGTTTCGGTTGAAAACCTTAATTCTCCTTGCCGGGAAAGGGGACCGGAAGTATTTTTGCGCAGAACTTCTTTCTGCGTAAGCGACCGTCAGCCGCGCCTAGGGATTATAACACTTACTAAGTAGAATTCTCCTTTCTGTGTTGGCGGAAAAGGGGACCGGAAGTATTTTTGCGCAGGACTTCTTTCTGCGTAGGCGGCCTTTGGCCGCGCTTAGGGACTACATCCCTTACTGAGTAGAATTCTCCTTTCTGTGTTGCCGGATAAGGGGACCGGAAGTATTTTTGGGCAGAACTTCTATCTGCGTAGGCGGCCTTCGGCCGCGGTTAGGGATTATAACCCTTACTAAGTAGAACTCTCCTATATGTGTTGCCGGAAAATAAGGGCGGAAGTATATCTGTGCAGAACTTCTGTCTGCGTAGGCGGCCTTCGGTCCTGCTTAGGTATTAAAACGCTTAATAAGTCGAATTCTCCTTTCTGTGCTGCCGGAAAAGGTGGGCGCAAGAATTTTTGAGTAGAACTTCTTTCTGCGTAGGCGGCCTTGGACCGCGCTTAAGGATTATAACCCTTACTAAGTAGAAGTAAATAATTCATATTAGAAAAAAACGAAATTATCCTTATGCACACTTTCGTTAGAAAACCGAAATAATGCATACTAGTGTTCGCCCAGTGGTTGAAATTCAACTACTAAAATTAAGGGGAGTTTATGTGAGTTGAATTGATGTGAAGTAACATTAGTTGGAATGGGTAAAGTGGAGGGGAGTTTAACTTATAGCATAAAATAACATACCATGGTATGAGATTAAATAACATAGCATATGTAGCATGACACACCATAACATAACACCGCAAATTCTTCAGTTGTATCTCATTTTTTATGCCTACCACTTTCTTCATCTATCGTTTTTTATGTTTGTGTTTATGTTTATGTTTATCTTCATCTGCATCTTCATCATCATCTTTATCTTCATCTTCATCTTCATCTTCATCTTCATCTTCATCTTCATCTTCTTCTTCATCTTCATCTTCATCTTCATCTTCATCTTCATCTTCATCTTCATCTTCATCTTCATCTTCATCTTCATCATCTTCACCTTCATCTTCATCTTCATCTACATCTTCATCTTCTTCTTTGTCTTTATCTTCATCTTCATCTTCATCTTCATCTTCTTCTTCATCTTTATCTTTTCCTTTATCCTGATCTAAATATGTCGATTATTTTCTTCATTTACATATTCACCCCCACCATTGTTATAACTTTACCTTCCTTCTTCCTTGTTTGAGTCTAATGTATTCATGTATGATACATACATCTTATTCCTAAACTGCTGCTTAGCACGTTTCTGTAATTCAGTATCAATAATAAAGCATACATTTAGGAAGCCCCAACCATGTAAAAGTACGGCATTAGTATTGGTGTCACTTTTGAATTGATTTTTTCGATTTATGTTAAACTAATTTGAAGTTTGAAAAATTGCCTGCACATCACCATCAAAATACCTTTTCAATGATATATGAATTGTTTATACCTTGGAGGTATAGTTTAGCCGCAAAAGGGGTGTAAAGGAAACATGATTGCCTATTTATATATACTAGTGTTCGCCCAGCGGTTGAAATTCAACCGCTAAAATTAAGGATAGTTTATGTGAGCTGAGTTGAGCCGAAATAAAATTTGTTGGAATGGGTTAAGTGGAGGGGAGTTTAGCTTAGTACTTAGCATAACATAACATAGAATAGCATTAGGTTCAATAACATAACATATGTAGCGTAACACATCACAATATACATCGCACATTCTTCAGTTGTATTTCCTTTTTATCCCTATCACTTTCTTCCTCTCTATCTTTGTCTCTATCGCTTTTAATGTTTATGTTTATGTTTATCTACACCTTCATATTCATGTTCATGTTCATGTTCATGTTCATTTTCATGTTCATGTTCATATTCATCTTCATCTTCATCTTCATCTTCATCTTCATCTTCATCTTCAT
>NW_023458563.1:25976604-26010689 GCF_013731165.1 Rhagoletis pomonella
TTCATCTTCATCTTCATCTTCATCTTCATCTTCATCTTCATCTTCATCTTCATCTTCATCTTCATCTTCATCTTCATCTTCCTCTCCATCTTCATCTTCATCTTCATCTTTATCTTTACCTTCATCTTCATCTTCATCTTCATCTTCATATTCATATTCACCTTCGTCTTCATATTTATCTTTTCCTTTATCCTGATCTATATCTTCATTCTTTTCTCCATTTACGTATTTACCCCCATCATTGTTATTAGGTTAGGTAGTTAAATTTTCTTTCCTCTTTTTCTTTACATTGTTTCTTTAGTGATATCATGTCATGTGTTGAAATTGGGTGTGGTGAGTTGCAGTGTGGTGGAATTGGGTGTGGGAGTTACGGTGTTATGAATTCAGGTGTGGTGGTCTTAAGAGGTGTGGTGAATTAAGGTGTGGTGAGAAAGTTGAGGTGTGGTGAATTAAGGTGTGGTAGATTAAGGTGTGGTGAGTTAAGATGTGGTGAGAAAGTTGGGGTGTGGTGAGTTCAGGTGTGGTGAATTAAAGTGTGGTGGATTTAGGTGTGGTGAATTTAGGTGTAGGGAGTGAAGTAGTGGTGGATTTAGGTGTGGGGAGTTGAGGTGTGGTTAATTAATGTGTAGCGAACTCAGGTGGAGTAAGTTTTTAAGCGGAGGTGAGATGAGTTGAGGTGAGTTAAATTAAGTTAAGGGGTTAAGTTAAGATAAGTTATCTTTATCCTTATCTTCATATTCATCTTCATCTTCCTCGTCTTGGTCTTCATCTTCTTCTACATCTTTATCCTTTCCTTTATCCTGATCTAAATATGTCCATTCTTTTCTTCATTTACATATTCACCCCCTCCATTGTTATTAGGTAAGGTATTTAAATTTTCCTTCCTCTTTGTCTTCATATTTAGGTTTCTTTACTTTTATTTTAATTTCTGTATTTATCCCTTTCTTTTCACATCAGCATCAAAATACCTTTCTAATGATATATAATTGTTTATACCTTAGAAGTACAGTTTAGCCGTAAAAGGGGTGTAAAGGAAACATGATTGCCTATTTATATAATTGATATATATGATGATACCAATTTCGGTTCAAAACCGAAATAATGCATATGTGAAAGGCGAAGTAATGCATGCATGCACAGTTTCGGACGACAACCGAAATAATGCATATAACAAAACCCGAAATAATGCATATGTGAATGACGGAGTAATGCATACATGCTTAGTTTCGGATGAAAGCCGAAATAATGCATATAACAAAACCCGAAATAATGCATGCATGCACAATTTCGGTTCAAATAATGCATATGTGAAAGACGAAGTAATGCATACATGCACAGTCTCGGTTGAAAACCGATATAATGCATATGAGAACATACCGAAATTATGCATATGCATACTTTCGTTTTAAAAGCGATATAATGCATATGAAAAAAAAACTAAGTAATGCATACATGCACAGTTCCGGTTGAAACCGAAATAATGTCTAAATGCACAGTTTCCATATGCGCAATTTTGGTGCGCCCTACGTACTACAGATTAAAAACTACCAAGATATAGTATGCTTTCACAAAATTAGCGTATTTTCCCGAAGTTGCACCCAAAAGTTCATCGTTAGGCACCGATAACTTAAAAAAAATCTAAAATCAGAACAGTAAGTGTGTCCCAATACTCCAGGATTTAGTTAGGAGGATATAACTGAAGAATGCGTATTCATAGCCTGAATGAAGTCGACATTAAAGTTGGTTACTGCGTTACTACGCGCGTATTCATAGTCCAGCTACTAAGTCGAAACTAATAAAGTTGCAACTTAAATTAAGTACCAACTTAAAATTTACTTATGTTCATAGTCGCAATGCAGACTTCTACTAAGTAGTTTTAACAAGTGTGAAAATGTATCGACTTTTCTTTGTGATATTTTGGAAAAATATTTATTAAATATTATCAAGTTTGGACATCCGTATATGTAGTTTTTAGTTTGATTGCATGTTTATGCAAATGAAGAAAGTATTATTTTCTTGTTCGTCTTCTTCTTATTTGGTGCTGTAACCGCCCAAGCGATTTTGGCCGAGTTCAACAAAGCACGCCAGTCGATTCTCTTCTGTGCCAACTGACGCCAATTGGAAATGCCAAGTGAATCCAAGTCCTTCTCCACCAGATCTTTCCATCTCATTGGTGGCCTCCCTCTTCCTCTGCTCTAGAGCTGAAAACTATCGATGGCACTATCGATAGTATCGATAGTTTCACTTTGTCACCACTATCGATGAATGGTGGTCACTATCGCGATACTATCGGAAATATTTGTACGATCGTATATATACGAAGTATGCTCGACATTTTTTTTTGTATTTAGAAAATGAGCAACACTTTCAATAAAAAAAAACCATAAAATCAACGGTAATCTAAATAAAAAACTCGAATTTTGATGAAGCTTGTTCGAATTTTCCTAATTTTTTTAAGGTGTTTGAAATTTCGACTTGCACGGTTTTTGTAAGATAACGAACTATGCTTTCGTAAAAAATTATAAACATTCAATTAACAAAGCATTATTAGTCAAAACTTGGTAAAATGTCCTGTCCCTATTTTTTTTTTTGTCGCCGTATTTATGCTTTTTACACTTTTGGCTAATAAAGGCATCTGACTTCCTAATGCAATTAAATGAATTGAAATGTATTGGTTTTTGTTGTCTAAAGTAACTTATTTTATTATTTTTAATAAAGCGCACTAAAATGGTGTTTAAAACTAGCATTCATGTTTTCTCTACTAATAATAATAATAATAATAATAGATTGGCCTTTACGCATATGTATGTTAGTGTTTGGCCGAGCTTCTCCTCCGAT
The DNA here is from genome assembly GCF_013731165.1 of Rhagoletis pomonella. NCBI lineage: Eukaryota > Metazoa > Arthropoda > Insecta > Diptera > Tephritidae > Rhagoletis > Rhagoletis pomonella. Next base: position 25,979,443 of record NW_023458563.1, read on the forward strand.
TTGTGGCGTGCGCCTTGATGTTGTCACACATAGCGAAGGGACCTACAGTTTTACGCCGACTCCGAACGGCGATTGTATTTTTATGAGAAGCTGTTTTTCTTGGCAGAAATACACTCGGAGGTTTGCCATTGCCTGCCGAGGGACGACCGCTGTTAAGAAAAAACCTTTTTTCTATATTTTTTTGCGATGTTGCTTTGACCAGGGCTTGAACCCAGGTGCTGATGAGTGAAAGCGCGCACTGCTTACCACTACACCACAGCGGCCGACTACTACGTTCTTGAAAGCTTTTTTCAGATAGAGCGTTTTCGAACTGGATGTCGAGATAGGTCGATCTTCCAATCAGCAGTCGATATCTTGGTAACCGCTCCCAAAGTTGGCACAGTTGTTGGTCTTGACAAAACATACCAAACAGGTGAGAATTTTTAAAATTGGACAATGACCACGCCCACATCCCATACAATTGTTAGAAATAGGAGTAAAGCCACTCTAGTTTTCAAAAAGGTGAAAAACTATATTTAATACGTGCGCCGGGTATTTAATATTCGCCTCACCTGAACTTAGACTTTGTAACTTGTTTTTTTTTTTAAGGTTATGGTCCCGCTTGCAGCAGCACCTACTGGTGAACAGACGCTGCACACTTCAGTGAGCACTTAAACCGAATAAGTCGGCCCCACCGAAGCTCCCTCTCTTTCTGCCGTGAGCCAAGGCTCCACTCGGATTGGTTACCGCATTTCTCACGTTGCCTAGAGTGCGCGAACGAGGACGCAAGAGTCGGGATTGAGTATAGTCGTGCACCTGTAACTGCATACCCAGCACAACGACTATACCCAATGCACTCCTTGTTAATTGTGTAAAATAGGCAGAACAACCGCAGTGATGCGAAGTCGATGTTTATCGAAAGCATGCTGTGAAACATACAAACACATATCTAAATGTTATGTACTAATTTACTTTAAAAGAACAAGACTGAAATTGACTTATTATTTGAAACTGTATCTAAATATTTTTAATTATAAAATTGTGATGTATCTTTATTCGAATTGTAATAAGCATTAAACTTTCATCTTCCGATTCAAATGGATGCTCTTTGTAAATTTCAATCGGAGATTATTCAATATAATCAAAAGCACACTCAATCAACTTAATTTTTACTTATTTCGCCTTTTCTTCCTTAATTTAGTAAAGTACTTCTACCTAGTTACGACTTAATAGCAGCTCAAACTAAATTTTAAGTTGGTACTTAGAAAGAAAAGTCGAAAATAAGGCGACTATGAGTAGCTTTAGTTGTAACTTAGAATATTTTCGACTTAGTTGTGAACTAATTTTGACTATGAATATGTGTCATAGTTTTCAATGGAATAGAAACAACTAACTATACAGAAGTAACGTGCCAAACTTTAGGGGAAGGTAGGTGGGGGGTGAGCTCTCTGATAAACAAAAAATTTTCGGTAAAAGTGTCACCGTTTTTGAAATATTTAAATTTTTTTTTAATTAAAAAAAAAATCGTGTCTTTTCATGTATTTTCTTTAAGTGCATCTACAATCCAGGCTATACTTAGAGCGTGTGTGGATCGGTAACAAAGTTCGCGGCGAGTAAATTTTTGAAAACCATGAGGTGAATAAAATTTCAGTAGCTCATGAGGCTAGTGAAATTTTTGACAAATGCATAGAAAATTCTGACAATCGCAAAGATTGTTGATGTGCGTAATTTTTCGTTAAATAAAAGCTTAAATTGATGAATTGCAATCAACGATGGCAGATGTTTTCTTAAAATATTAATTTCACTTCAATTTGTAATATTTTATTCCGCATAAATTTGCGGTTATCAAAAATTTACTGTTGTCAATAAATATTTCATTTCACACAGCAGATTGGCAAAACTTTCTCACCATAGTAAAAATATTATTCAACAGTTTCCCCATAGAACTTTGTTAACGATTCACACACGCCCTTAGTAAATTTTTTATGTAAAATACTTCCAGATAGTTGCTTCTCCATACTCAAATGCAATGTAGTTAAAATATATTAAGGAACCATCATAAAATTAGGACTATTTTGGGATTTTTAACTTTTTGATATTTTCTTCCCCAACTTTGAATAGAATAGAAAAAAAAAGTTATAGCCGCTTTTGTGGGCAAAGGACTGAGACACGCTAGAATGTATTTAATAGATTTAAATTTAAGTTGCTCTTGTTACCGACCAAAGACATGCTAAATAGTACAAAGGTACATTATTACCTGCTCCTGACATTATTTTATGTTACTTACCGGAATTCGGACTAGAGTCTATAACAAGGGCTATAGCTACCAATATTTTTTGTGATGGATGGGTTCACGTGAAATAAAATATACATGAGTTGTTTGCAGAAAAAATTATTAATTTATTGATAAAATATGCTCAAATTAGCGACCTTCTACTCTAATACAAGCTCGGCACCTTTTAAGAAAAGACGCTTTTAGAGATCTTAAACTCAATTGGGCTATGTCAGCAGCAGCTCCATTTATTTGTTCCCGCAAATGCTCTTCGTTTTGAATTGTCTTTGAATAAATTTTGTCCTTAAGACAGTAGAAAAAATTTAATGGATTCAGGTCTGGCGATCGAGCGCGCCACGTGATTGGCCCGTATCGTCCAATCCACCGGCGAGGATAAGTTTCGTCTAAATGAGCTCTTACTTCGCGCCCGTAGTGAGCAGGGCACCCGTCATTTTGCAGCCATAGTCTTCGCCGCAGGTTTAAGGGTACATCTTCTAAAAGAGTTGGAAGCCGTTCCTGAAGGAACTTTAAATAACAGTGGGAGTTCAGCGTTGGTGGCAGTTCCTTCTTCTTCTTCTTATTTGGCGCTGTAACCGCCTAAGCGATTTTGGCCGAGTCCAAAACAGCACGCCAGTCATTTCTCTTCTGTGCTAACTGACGCCAATTGAAAATGCCAAGTGAAGCCAAGTCCTTCTCCACCTGGTCTTTCCAACGCAGAGGAGGCCTTCCTCTTCCTCTGTTACCAGCATCGCGGCCCGCGTTGAATATTTTCAGAGCAGGAGCGTTTCTGTCCATCCGAACGACATGGCCAAGCCAGCGGAGCCGCTGAATTTTAATTCGCTGCACTATGTCTATATCGTTGTAAAGCTCATACAGCTCATCGTTAAATCGTCTGCGATATTCGCCATCACCAACGCGTAAAGGTCCGTAAATCTTTCGCAGAATCTTTCTCTCGAAAACTCCAAGAGCCGCCTCATAAGATGCTTTCATTGTCCATGCTTCCGCGCCATACACCAGCACAGGCATGATGAGTGACTTATAGAGTGTGATCTTTGTACGACGAGAGAGGACTTTACTTCTCAATTGCCTACTCAGCCCAAAGTAGCACTTGTTGGCAAGAGTGATTCTCCGTTGGATTTTAAGGCTGACATTATTATTGGTGTTAATGCTGGTTCCCAAATAAACGAAGTCGTCTACTTTTTCAAACTTGTAACTGTCACCAGTGACGTGGGTGCCAATACGCGTATGCTCTGACTGTTTGTGTGCTGACAGGAGATACTTCGTTTTGTCCTCGTTTACCACCAGACCCATTCGCTTTGCTTCTCTATCCAATCCCGAGAAGGCAGAACAGACGTAGCCCTTGTTTTTACCGATAATATCGATGTCGTCGGCATACGCCAGCAATTGTACGCTCTTATAAAGTATTGTGCCTGAGCGGTTCAGTTCTGCGGCTCTTATTATCTTCTCCAACATAAGATTAAAGAAATCACATGAAAGGGAGTCCCCTTGTCTGAAACCTTGTTTGGTATCAAACGGCTCGGAGAGGTCCTTCCCTATTCTGACGGAGCTGGTGGTATTGCTCAACGTCATTTTACACAGCCGTATTAGTTTCGCGGGGATACCAAATTCAGACATCGCGGCATAAAGGCAACTTCTCTTCGTGCTGTCGAAAGCGGCTTTGAAATCGACAAATAGATGGTGTGTGTCGATCCTATTCTCGCGGGTCTTTTCCAAGATTTGGCGTATTGTGAATACCTGATCTATGGTGGATTTTCCAGGCCTAAAGCCACACTGATAAGGTCCAATCAGCTCGTTGACGTTGGGCTTCAGTCTTTCGCACAATACGCTCGATAAGACCTTGTAACCTATGCTTAGAAGGCTAATTCCGCGGTAGTTGGCGCGTATGGCGGGGTCGCCTTTCTTGTGGATTGGGCAGAGCACACTTAAATTCCAGTCGTCGGGCATGCGTTCATCTGACCATATTCTGCATACGAGCTGATGCATGCACCTCATCAGCTCCTCGCCTCCGTACTTGAATAGCTCGGCTGGCAGGCCGTCAGCTCCAGCAGCTTTGTTGTTTTTCAGCCGCGTAATCGCTATTCGTACCTCGTCATAGTCAGGCGGTGGGACAGCTACTCCATCATCATCGACTGGGGACTCGGGTTCGTCTTCCTCACTACTTTCAGCGCTGCTACCATTCAGTAGGTTCAGTGTTCCCTCCACAATTTAAGTATATTCTGGACATCGGTCACTAGGTCGCCATTGTTGTTCTTACAGGAGTTCGCCCCGGTCTTGAAACCTTCCGTAAGTCGCCTAACCCTCTGGTAGAATTTTCGGGCGTTCTTCCTGTCGGCCAGCATCTGAAGCTCTTCGCACTCACGTATTTCGGCCTCTCTCTTCTTATTGCGGCAAATACGTCTCGCTTCCTTCTTCAGTTCCCTATAACGGTCCCACATGGCTCGCGTTGCGCACGATCGCAGCGTGGCCCTGTAGGCGGCATCTTTTTTCTCTGCGGCTTCTTGACATTCCTCATCGTACCAGTTGTTCTTTCGGGCTCGCTGAAATCCAACTACTTCTTCGGCGGCGGTACTTAATGATCGGGAAATGTGGTTCCACTGCTCGCGTACGTCGGATTGTTAAAGAGTGCTCTCAGAGAGCAGGTGTGTGAGTCGAGTGGCGAATAAATTGGCCGTCTGTTGTGATTGCAGCTTTTCGACGTTAAGCTTTCCTTCCATTGTTGGGCGCACATTTTTTGCTGCACAGAGGCGGGTGCGTATCTTGGCTACAACAAGATAGTGGTCCGAGTCGATGTTTGGCCCTCGGAGTGTACGTACGTCCAAAACGCTTGAAGCATGCCTTCCGTCTATCACAACATGATCGATTTGGTTTCTCGTTTTTCGATCTGGAGACAGCCATGTAGCTTGGTGGATGTTCTTATGCTGGAACCTAGTACTACATATTACCATATTTCGGGCCCCGGCAAAGTCGATCAGCCTCAGTCCGTTATCGGACGTTTCGTCGTGGAGGCTGAATTTTCCGACAGTGGCGCCAAAGATCCCTTCCTTGCCCACCTTGGCCTTAAAATCGCCAAGCACGATTTTGACATCTTGTCGGGGGCAGCGCTCATATGTACGTTCCAAGCGCTCATAGAAGAGATCCTTAGACGCCTCATCCTTCTCTTCCGTCGGGGCATGGGCGCAGATGAGCGAGATGTTGAAGAATCTAGCTTTGATGCGGATTGTGGCTAGACGTTCGTCCACCGGGGTGAACGCCAGTACTCGGCGACGGAGTCTCTCTCCTACCACGAATCCAACACCGAATTTGCGCTCCTTTACGTGGCAACTGTAGTAGACGTCGCAAGGCTTCACGCTTACTTTACCTTGCCCCGTCCATCGCATTTCTTGGATGGCGGTGATGTCAGCCTTTGTCTTCCCGGGGATATCAACCAGCCGGGCAGAGGCACCTTCCCCATTAAGGGTCCGGATATTCCAGGTGCATACCCTTAAATCATAGTCCTTTATACGTTTGCCGTGGTCGTCATCAGAAAAAGGGGGTCTCATCCGAGGCTGTTTGCTTCTTTTCATTGGGCGGGGTTTTAACGTGGCGGGACCCAAACCCAGCGCACGCGAAGTTTTACGCCTTCTCACTTTAGCTCGCTCCCAAACGGGTGTTTGGTTGCTACCCAGAGGATACGTGGATATAAATATCCGGACGTTGTGAGCTGCGATTTGAACCGTACGCACAAGAATCGCTTCTGGCCACTCCCAGGTGAATGGCAGTCAAATTTTTTCCACTTCTGCGCACGGAACCATCCTCCAGTTCCACAGGTCCCAATATCTGACAAATAAAAATACCGCACCATAAATTTATTTTGTACCGGTACTGCGAACGACCTTCTTTCATTTCGTGAGGATTGTCTATTTGCCAACTGTGAAGGTTATGTAAATTAAAATAACCATCACGGTTGCATGAAGATTCATCGCTCCAAATTATTTTATTAAAAAAGTTGGGGTCTGATTAATGCATTCGCAACATTTCACGGCAAAATCTAACCCTCGACAGGTAATCTCTTTCTTGTAGAGCCTGAATATGTTGAATGCGGTAGGGATGAAATCGATGGTCTTTTAGAGCTTTGTGAACTGTAGTTTTTGGTATTCCCGTCCGTCTTTCCATCATTCTCACTGAAGTCGATGGACCTAGTTCCACTTCCTCTAACACAACTTCAACATCTACCGATGCAGGACGTCCTGTTTCACCGCCACGCCTTCCAGGTATGCGACCTTAAAAAGTGAAAAGCAAGCAAACAAGAAAGGTGTAAAAATCACTTACCTTCATATATTTCTCTATGGGTCCGGGCTAATACTTCACGAACCGGATGCCGACGATTGGGGTATCGCTCTGCATAGAGTCTTTGAGCAGCTCTGGCATAACGGCAAGCTTCACCGTAAATTAGGTGAATATCCGCATATTCATGCGACGTATACTGCGTGTTCTCTGTCATAGTATTAATAACACAATGTTCGAAGGGTCCAATTTCACAAAATCCACTTTCACTAATTCCGGTAAGTAACATAAAATAATGTCAGGAGCAGGTAATAATGTACCTTTGGACTATTTAGCATGTCGGTAACAAGAGCAACTTAAATTTAAATCTATTAAATACATTCTAGCGTGTCTCAGTCCTTTGACCACAAAAGCGGCTATAACTTTTTTTCTTTTCTATTGGAAACAGTAATATTGGCACCTTTCTGAAGTCTTTATTAAATGAGCAATTTTTTTATGTAATGTAAAGTTATAGCTCGGTACATTTTTTTTTTCACCAGAGATAGTCAAAGTTGGGGAAGAAAATATCAAAAAGTTAAAAATCCTAAAATAGTCCTAATTTTATGATGGTTCCTTAATATAGCAAGAGAAGCAACTATCTGGAAGTATTTTACATAAAAAATTTACTAAGTATAGCCTGGTTTGAAGATGCAGTTAAAGGAAATGCATGAAAAGGCACTACTTTTTTGTAATTAAAAAAATATGAAATTATTTCAAAAACGGTGACACTTTTACCTGAAAATTTTTTGTGTATCAGAGAACTCTGAAGATACCCGGATGCTTCGTAAATGGATTTTGTACACAATCGATATTACTACTACCATCCGAAAAATAATCTCACAAAGATCTCAGGAGATTTACCAAGTGCCCTGTTACGATATTTCACATTTCATTTGGCAATTCATCGCGTTTTTTGTAGAAAGGTATATAAAAGTGAGAAACATTCAATGATAATTTTTTCCACACAGGTAATCCAAAAATTAAAATTTCTTGTAAAGGATGATCATTTGTATTCATTTCAATGCTTCGTATACTGCTCCTATAAAGCCTAGTAACGTTCCGCTGCGGCACCACGGATGGGTTGGGCTACAGCAGCCTCCCACGCAAACAAAAAAAAAATAAAAAATTTAATTATTTCAGTTTTGCTAGAAATGATATGAATGATAGAGTGTATAGTAAAGAGTAAGAAAACGATGTTCAGCTGGATGTATGTGGGTGGGTTACACTTCAATTGCTCAGGTGAATAAAAATAATTTTTTTTTTTTAAATTTATGATTTTAGTTCGCACGAAAATTTGTCAGGTGATAGTTGATATGATACTTAAATCAAATCAAACATTCATCTGACTGTATGTGGGTGGAAAAACGTTCAGCTGAGGCAGTGAAGGTGTAACGCAGAAAGCAGGTATATGAGCGTATATGATCATGTAACCAATTTTCACCTGAACTGAAAGAATGTATCTAAAGTTACACGTATTTACTCATGCAACTATCGTACAAGTGACGTTATAAAGGAAGAAGTATATCAATGAAGATTTGTATTTGATGTAAAGGGTGAACACACCAAAATTGCGACACTTAAAAATTACTACCAGAAAGAAACTAGAAGGCTTTGAAATATTTTTTTTTAGTATAATACTTTGAAGTTTGTATATAATTAAAACATTAAAATATTAGTTGTTATTTGCTCCATATGCAAGTGATCGGACTTTTCGTCGCACAAGCGCCATCATCTTCTGCACGAGTGCATCATCGACTTTACGCGACGCCCACAACCACTTTGTTTTGAATTCTTCGATATTTCTTACAGTTTCACCTGTCTTCTTCAATATCCCTTTCACGATTGACCAATATTTCTCAATAGGACGTAGCTCTGGGCTGTTGGGTGGATTGCAGGCGCGAGGTACAAAATTGATGTTGTTTGCATTATACCACTGCAATGTGTCCTTGGCATAGTGGCAGCTTGCCAGGTCCGGCCAGAACAGTGGTCTAGTACCATGTCTCTTGATAAATGGCAAAAGACATTTTTTTTGGCACTCATCCCGATAAACTTGAGAGTTCATTGTCCCGGATGTGAAATAAGGGCTGCTCTTACGGCCACAGGAACAAATAGCTTGCCAAACCATGTATTTTTTTTTGGAAATTTGGACTTCCTTTTCTGCTTACAGCTTTCTTGACGACTTGCGGCAGTATAAAAATCTTTACCAGCAATATATTTGAAATTTTGAAAGCAGTAGGTTTCGTCGTCCATAACAATGCATTTGTATTTTGTAATTTGGGATTCATACAATTTCCGGCTGCGGGGTTTAGCTGTAACATTCTGCTTTGCGTCTTGATCTGGCGCTGTTTGAGCTTTAAAACTTCTCAATGTAGCTTTCCGCTTTACCTTTTGCACGAAAGACTGCGATTTACGAACAGATTTTGCAACAGAACGCGACGAAATCTTCGGATTTCGCGAAAACGCACTGAGGACCTTTCGAGCACTGTTTTTATCACTTTGACCATGCTCACCCCCGCTTCCAGGTTTTCTGGTAACTGCCAGACCTTCCTTGTACCGATTCAAAACCCTGCAAACTGTCCGAATTCGTTCAAAATATGCTAATTTAAAACACAGAATTCTTTCAGTGTTCCTCCGGGGTTTTTGGACATGGACTGTTTCTTCAATTTAATAGTGTTCGCTTTATTTTTGTGGAAACGAAACATGTTTTGCAAGTTCTGGATCATTTCTACACTCTTTTTTCAAATATTTCTCGTAATCCAGCTGCGCTTTGCGTTTAGTTTTTCGTATCGTGTATCGTTTGGTGGTAGTTGAGGATTTGGCAATAACCTTTGTCATCTATTAAAAAACAACACTTTCAGGGCAATGTTTATTGTAAGAACAACAGTTTTTTCTATGAATCGACATACTTTAAGCATTGTTGACGCTATTTCCATTTGAATGAGGAAATAGCGTCAATGCCTTTATTTCCAAATTTTTGTTGACTTTATTTCGCTTTTGAAAAGATAATAATGTCAATTGACTTTATTTCGCACCAGGGTGGGAAATAAAGTCAATTGACCTTATTTCCGTTGATCTTGTTACCTGTCACCGTACACAATATTGTACATAGCATATATACATAAATAAATTAAGGTTTCTTCCTCGCTTTGGTCTACTGACGAGCCTGTAGCGTCGTCATTCGAATCTATCAGAATCGCTTTCGGAAATCTCATCATCTCATCATCACTTGTGATCGATATATGTTTCCGTCAATCAAAGCTACTGAACAAAAAATCAGAGGAATGCAACCACGGTTGCCGTTTTGGTCCAAATGGACCAAATTTGGTAATTTTTTTTTCGTTTGGTCCATTGCTCCAATTCTTTTTAAAATGATCCATTTCACAAGGTTATTATCACTCTTTCACTTCATGCAATAGTTTCGCGTTTTCAATTTTTTCTATTTGATTGATTAATATTCCGCACTATGTTGAATATCGTCATCGTCAGTAAAAGTGACGATACGGCCACCGTGAGCCATGTTACTGATGAACTAACGATTGTCGACGATGACGATGTAGGGATGAAACGATACTAGTAAATACAAGTACATACTCGATACTTTTCGTCCGATACCAAGTAATTTTGTACTCGATACTTTTGAACCGAGTACTGAGTAGGTATCGGTAAAAAGTACTTGTATCGAAACCCCAATTCATTGACAATTTTATTCCCGGACTTTTATTTTTTAATCTAATTTCTTTGTGAATAGTTAAAAGATTTAGGCAGTTTAGTTGCCAATGAAAACCGCAAGAAGGCGCGAACGTCGGCGTGACGCCAATTTTGACAATTCTACGAAAAAGGGTGCGCTTGTATTTCTTTCGTAGCGAATGAACCTGCAAATTGGATTGAGCAAGGGTTCCGGGAGAATCCACCAAGAGATTCACGCTAGACGTTAGAACGCGCTGGAATTCACTCTTTTACATGCTGGAAAGATTTTTGGATATGTCCAAAATTTCGTTTCAACTTATACTTGATGCTACAGACAGTCCTGAAATGATAGCAAAAAATGAAATAGAAATACTGAAGCAAATAGTTCAGCTACTGAAGCCTTTCGTGTTCGTAACCAAAGAATCTTCAGGGCAGAAGTATGTCACACTTTCCAAGATCATACCTATGGTTAACTGCCTAACATCTCAAGTGAGTAAATTTTCTACAAATCTTGATTGTGTCACCCAACTACAAACGAAACTCCGGGCGGAGTGTAGTAAAAGATTTGGTCTCATTGAATACAACACCTACGCAGCTTTAGGAACTATCCTCGATCATCGCTTCAAGAATCTTCATTTTCAAGATGCGAACGCTTGCGGTCGGGCAATTTTTAAACTAAAATGTCTTATTCAAGTAGACGCTAATACCAGCTCCGAAGAAGACGTTGTTAAAGAAGATTTTGACTTTTGGTACCAACATAAAAAGCTTGCGATTGGACAAAAACGAAAACACTCTACAAAAGGTGATGAGTTGTAGAATAGAATAGAATAATAGTAGGGTACGCACTGCGACCAATAGGTCTATTGTGCCCGGAGCTAATCACAACACTGAATCCAGACCCAGGGACTCCAAGAATTTCAGAATGGATCCCGGGGGCAGGGAGTGTATGTGATCTTCACTTGGCCATATGTGTCCTAGGCACCTCTCCCTTCTTTCACACTCCAGGAGAAGATGCATTGGTGTCTCTTTGGCGGAGTCACAGAAGCGACATAAGTCGCTTGACCAGATTCCCAGATTAAACAAGTGGCCTCTGAGCCTACAATGACCCGTCAAAATACCTGTTATGATTCTCAGCCTCGCCTTGGGGAGGTTTATTAGTAGCCTGTATCTCTTTGGGTTATACCCCCCTAATAGGCTCTTGGCTTGACGAAGTCCCGAGATACTTCGCCATTGCTGTTCCCCCAGTTAGTTGTTTTCCTCAGGGTTCGTATTTGCACACACATGCTCTGCTCACACACACGCCAGAAACACATTCAACTTGCACTCACTGCTCATACACATGTGTGTGCATAAGTGGAAAACAAACTCTACTCACAGAAAAGTGTGTGCTGTTTGTTATTAAGCACATGCACATGTGTGTGAGCCGATTTTTGTACAAATTTCAGCCCATGCACATGCACATAATATATTCTTAAAAGAATTTGTTTATTAAACGTTATTTTTTGAAAGACAATTCAATAAAAAGTGAGATGTTGTTTGTTTTTTATATGACAGAAAACATATTAAAAAATTATTTTAAGATTTGAGTTAGAATTCGAAGTGTATAAGTTTCTCTACGCATAGCACACACATGTGCGTGTGCTTTACATTAATAAAAAGAAAGTACACACATGTGCCCGTGATATTTACCAAACGGCACACACATGTGATGTGAGCAAATTTTTAATTTTTTATATGCACAGCACACGTGTGTGAGCTTGAAATGTTAGGATGTGCTGCACATGTGTGTGCAAATACGAACCCTGGTTTTCCTTTCTGAGTGCCTCTTTTAACGTGCTGGGACCCACCGCGAGGAACCCACCCATATGACCTAATACCCATTTAGCCGGACGGTGTTGTGCACAGCAAGGGCATTAAGCTTCTCGATGCACTCCAAGACTAAAGAGGATTTGACCTCGAAGGATGAGAGAGCTATGAGTGCCGCCTGACTATCGCTTAGTATAAGTATCCTCTCCCTTCGATAATTCCTACGAAGGTTAATCTCTGCGCAAAGACTGATTGCATAGACTTCCGCTTGGAAGATGCTGGGGAAAGTCCCCAAAGGGACTGAGAGTTTCAGCCTAGGGCCATATACTCCTGCTCCAATACCCTCAGGGGTTTTGGAGCCGTCCGTGTACCACTGTAAAGTGCTCGAATGGACGTGTCCCTCCAAGATAGGCGTGCTCCAAGTCGCCTTTCTGTATAGATCGACTTTGAAGTTTCTTTCAAAGACCACTACTCTGTGCATATCATCCCTAGGAAACAGTACTAATGGCAGCTGGGAGCCTAGCTTTTCCCGGTTCCTGGATGACAGCACTGTACCTTTTCCAAAACCCTCTCTCGCAAAGTTTAAGAGCGTACGTTTTGCCACCTGTTCAATCGTAATATGCAGTGGCTCCAGTTCAAGGACTACTTCCAGCGCTGCCGTCGGACATGTGCGCATAGCTCCCGTGATGCAAACACAGGCCAGACGTTGAGTCTTGGCAAGAGACTGTCTTGCCGTTGCCAAAGTAGTCCTGGATACCCAAGCCACCGCTCCATAAGTTACTGTTGGTCGTACAATCATGGTGTACATCCATCTTAGGATCCTTGGGGTGCACCCCCAGGTCTTCCCTGCTAGAAGTTTGCACACCATCAGCGCTCTCGTAGCCTTGGAAGTGACCGCCTCCACATGAGTCCTCCACAGAAGTTTCGAGTCCAGGATAACACCCAGATACTTAACCTCTGTGACGACATTGACCGCGACCCCATCCATGGCTAGGTTCCTCATCCCCTCTAGGGCTCTTATCCTGGTAAAAGGAATAATGGCTGTCTTAGAAGGGTTAATATTAGGTCCCACCTCAACACACCACCTCCTTGCCAGATTAAGACCTCTTTGCACTATGTCGCATAGGGTACTCGCGAACTTCCCCCTAGCAATGATCACTATGTCATCCGCGTACCCTTGGCAGCGGATGCCATTGTCAGTGAGTCTCTGCAGGAGTTCGTCCACCACTAAACTCCACAGGAGAGGTGATAGCACCCCTCCCTGCGGGCAACCTTTTGTTGTTCTAAGTTGTACTACGCTGTCACCTACTTCAGTTTCAGCAATCCTGGTATGTAGTAGCCTGGCTATCCATTTGCGGATGGTTGGCTGCACATTGCGTTTGTCAAGTACCCTATCGACGCCCACATGTGATGTGTTGTCGAAAGCCCCCTCTATATCAAGGAAGGCGCAGAGTACTGTTTCTCCTCACTCCAGGGCACTCTGTATATCTGTGGTCAGCGCATACAGAGCAGTGTCCGTGGATATGCCCACTCTGTACGCATGCTGGTCTGGATGCAGAGGTGCCTCTTTCAGAGTGTTAGACCTAATTTCATTGTCGATAACCTTCTCCATTGCCTTTAGCATAAAGGAGGTGAGACTTATCGGCCTGAATGACTTAGTTAGGGAATAATCCCTCTTACCTATTTTCGGGATAAAGATAACCCGCGCCCTTTGCCACACCTCGGGAATGTGGGCCAGCGCTAGACTGTCCCTCATTATGTCGACAAGGTGTGGAAGTAGGAGCTCCTTACCCTGCTTCAACAGCACTGGACTGATGCCATCCACCCCGGGGGCTTTGTACCTTTCAAAAGAATCCAACGCCCATCGTACTGATCGCCGGGTTATTAGGCATTTAGCCAGCTTCCAGTCTGATGTGGATGCCCTGACTGCGTGGAACACCGCATCTCGGGTTGGTGGAATGGCATCAGGGAAGTGGGCAGATAGCAGGGCGAGTGCTCTTTCCTTTTCGTTACCTGAATAAGTGCCGCCTGGTAGCCTAATGGCTAGCCTGGTTCCTGTACTGTCCTTCGCCAAGGCTTTGTGCAATCCAACAGCCGCAGGGGTAGATGAGATGGTCTCACAGAAGGACCTGAAGCTGCTACGCTTGGCTTTTCTAATCGCCTTACTGTATGTTGTTATTAAGGTGGCTGAATACTCGTCCCAGTTCCCCGTGCGCTTGGCTCGATTGAAGAGTCTGCGCACCTCCTTCCTGAGTACTGAGAGCTCCCGTGACCACCAAGTAGGCTGAGACCTCTCCTTTGGCTTAGACACGGGACAGCTAGAGTTAAAGGCATCCAGTATGGAGCCATTCAGCTCATTTATTTTGTTTTCTACCTCTATACAGTCGACCTTTCCATATTTTACCCTCAAGCTAGGCAGGTTAGCCCTGAGTAGCTCATTGTACTTGGCCCAGTCGGTTTTCCTGGGGTTCCTCTTTATAAAAGCTGTCATTACCTCCGCTCCCAGTACAAATCGGATAATCCTGTGATCAGACAGGGAGGGCTCTGGTGAGACCCACCACTGGCTGATCAAGGGGCTGGCCAATCCGTTACTGAGAGTGACGTCAAGTACTTCCTCTCTAACCCTAGTAACAAATGTTGGACTATGACCGACATTGTGTATGCAAAGGTCTTCACTAATAATGTATTCTAGAAGGCTCTCACCCCTACGGTTCGTGTCCGTGCTGCCCCACTCCACATTGTGGGCGTTCGCATCGCAGCCTAGGATGATCGGAATCCTTTTCCTCCGACAGAATTCCACCAGCTGCTGTACCTCCAGGGGTGGAACGGTGACGTTGTCCCCCGCGAAATAGGCTGCAGCAAAGACGACCTCCGTGCTTCTGCCGTGTATTGACAGCGTCGTCTGAACTGCTACCAAATCCTGTGTTAAAAACTCTGTAATGCAAAAATAGTCAATATCTTTCTTCAACACTACACACGCTCTGGGCCTCTCACTAGAGGGGTTCCAAATTACCTTATTACAGTTGTGATTTAGGCCCCTGACCTGGCCCCTGTAGGTCCACGGCTCTTGGATCAGTACAATGCCCAGGTCCTCCGTGGCAAACCTGCTCGCAATGACCGCCGAGGCAGCCACCGCGTGGTGCAGGTTGACCTGGGCTACTGCCAATTGCGGTGTGCTCATAGCTTGGGCTCGTCCAGATCCGAGAGCCGCAAATCGCCCTCGCTACGCCTGTCGAGCTCAAGCCTGCTGATGTCTGCTAGCAGTTCCTGGGTGGTAGGCACATACGCGGCCTGGCTGGTGGAGTCGCCTGACCCGGAGGCGCTAGCAGGAACTGGTGTCTTAATCAGGGCTGGTGCCTTGGTCTGGTTCGGTGTCAGGTTAGCCGGTAAGACCCCGGTCGACTCAGTCGCTTGGGCAGCGGTGGAGTCAGCAGCCGCGTCGACTTGCATGTTTTGCGACTCTGACTCCTTGCTGCCTGTCGTCTTATGTCGCCATGGTCTTACCATGACAAAGCTATACCTGTAGTTCACGTTGAAGCTAGCCTTCTTGATGCTGACGTAGGACTCCTCGTCAATGCCCAGATTGAGCCTGAGCCCGTTGTCCTCGGAGCTACAGGAGATCACCTTCCACGCGGAGGTATGGATGCCCTCATTCTGGGCCTGGAGTAAAGTCAGCGCGTACTCGGCTGATTTATCAGCGCTCCTCGGGAGGAAGACCGTGATGTTGTGCACTGGCGGGATGTCATCACCCCTTTTGGTGCACAACGCGGGCCCATTCCAACCGCCTAAACAGGGTGCCTTCTGGGTTAGCCAGGTTGCTGTTCGCTCCTCTTTGCAATCAACCAGGAGCATATCCGAGCGGAAGTATACCCCACAGAACGCCAGCGGATGCGATCACCCTTTAAATACCTCCTCCATGATGGCATCCTGGAGCTTCGTTAGGTCCTCCGAGCTCAGGGCAGCAGCAGGGTAGTCACAAGGCAGCACTGCTACGCGGATGCCCTTAAGGGCCTCCGAGTAGCTGGGTTGCTGAGTGGCTGCCTCTCGCGCCTGTCCCTGGCCGGCAGTTCCGCCTTGGCTCCTGGGCCATGATCCCAGATGGGGTGCTTGCTCTCGCTGACGCTTACTGGAAGGCAACTCCGGTGGCGTAATCTGGTTGCTGCTGCGCTTTGGTGTTGTTACTTCACCTGTAGTGGTACCTGTTTGTTCCCCGCTTCTCCGCCAAACGGCGGGCGCGGGTCTGTGATGCTGCTGTTTCCCGCTTCTCTGCTTTTCAGCAGACGCGGGTCTGTGCTGGTTCTGCCGTTCCCCGCTTCTCCGCTTTTTAGCGGGCGCGGGTCTATGCTGATACTTCTGCGTCCCGCTGCTTTGCTTTTCAGCAGGCGCGGGCTTATGTGCCTCTTTGAGTGGGTCACTCTTCTGCCCACTGGCGGGTGCGGCCTTGTCGCCTTGGCGCTTGCGATCCTCGCGCTCACGCTCCTCTTTCTCAACCTCCACCCGAACTCCTGCCATGACCCGAGCTTCCTCTGCGGTCTTCCCCTGCTTCAGGTAGCGAAGGTACCACTTGACACCAGAACCGCCCAAGCCGGCGCGGTGGTAGTCGTCAAGAGCGCCCGGTTGACCTGATGGGGGTAGTGGAGGAGGTCTGCACCTGCGCTGCTTCTTCTTCTGGGTCTGCCACCCAGCTTCGTCAGAGGCCGATGAACTGTTGGGGGACCTGTGGTGCCTTCCCAGCGACCCGTCGCTGTGCTTGCTGCTGTGATGGTGCCTTCCCTTTGATTGGCTCCTGCTCTTGGACCGGTGCCGGCTCCTCGTGCGACGCCGGCTCTCTGAGCGGCGCCTACTCTTGGACCGATCCCGGCTTACAGAGCGGTGTCTGCTCTCGGGGGGTGTCTGCAATCAGATATCCCTGTGTTATCGTGCCTGAAAAGAGAAGAAAGAGAACCCTCTGACCTGTATTGCAACCGGTGCCTGATACCGGTGCTAGTGCTCTGCTCCTCCTCGTCGTCTCTGGCGTGTTCGATGAAGAGCGCCGCCTCCTCTTCAGTGAGGAGCTCCATGAAGCTCCCTCGCCTGGAGTCCTTCCCATTTCGCGTAGTGCTACTATGAGTGCCTGATGTGACCGTGTCTACTGATGCTACCGCAGTATTTGTTCCTGTTGTTGTACTGTGATTTTGTTGTTGCTGTTTTTGTTGTTTGTTAATTTTTTTGTTGTTTTTAATCGCCTTGTTCGTACGACCGCCTGCTCGTCGAGGCGAGCTCAGCAGTCAAAAATATATAAGGGGATCTCAACAGGTCCGCCGCGCCAGCGCCCCTTGTCGCGGTAAGGCCACCGTTACTCTCCGATGCGGCCCGGTGTCGAAGAGGCGCCGTTAAAATACAGCCGGTTTATGCCCTCCTGGCTGCAAACCGTCCAATAGGCACGGTGTCGCTTAACACCCTGGATTAGGAGGTGGCAGTTCTTGGTCGCTGTTCGCCAGCAGCCCTAAACCTGGAAAGAGAGCAGCGCAGAAGCTGAAAGAGCGGCTGCGTTGCCCCAGACCAGGGAAGGACTGAATGTTGATTCAGCTAAGCCCCCGCACCAACGACAAGGTGCCTGCCCTAGCGAGGAGTGATGAGTCGTAGCTTTATTTATCAAACCCAGTTTCCTCTTTAAAATCCAATCCGTTAGAGGAATGGGAGGATTTAAAATCAACCTATCTAATGTTATACAAATAGGCGCGCATGTGTCTACATATAGTTGCGACTTCCGTACCATGCGAGAGATTATTTTCAAAAGCTGGGGCCACAATCATCAAGAAATCGACTTACTGGAAAGCATCTGGAAAAATTATTGGTTTTGGGCAGCGCGACAAAATCCGAGTTATTCAATTGACGGCCGATAGTACCTAACGTATTATTTAAACAATTTTACAAATTAGTATATACTCTTAATTTGTGTCACAATGACCATGGTATATTTCCGAAAGAATTTGATTTGCGTCTAAATTTCTTACTTTTTGTATTTCAAGGCCATCAGACAAAATGCCAAAGGTACAAATTCTAGAACAGCCACATAGAGCTTTGATGTAGAAGAAAAGGTGGCTTTGTACAAAGAAAGACCTATTTTCGTCTCATTTCGTCTAAACATGATCACTTCTTCCAGAAATATAGCACTGTTGATCTGCAAAAATGCTGTTGAACAGTGTTATAATACAGATATTTTTTATTAATTAATTAATTTGTATTAAATAAATACAAACAAATAAAATACGTACATAAAAAGAAACAAATTCTGTATACTTTTTAAAAACAATTTATTGGACTTTATACTTATTCTTGTTTTTTGAGGGTCCATCCTAGTAAATCATAGGCCTGCTAAAAGTGTGAACTCGCCTTGCCACTGATCATCAAAGCACGCTTCAAAAAATGTCGCGGTTTCTTGCTAATTTCAATTACTCGGTTACCAATATTAAAGTGGCTGGCAAAAATATGGAAAGGTGGCAAAACTTTAATCATAGCATTTAGCAAATGAAAATAATATTCGACTTCAATCGAAAAGATATTAAACATCTTGAAATTATTACACCACATAAATACTTTCTGATACTGATGTATGAATTTGGCAGACAATTGAATTTCAATTTCGCAAATTGAGGCTGAGTGAAGGTAACTTCAAAAACTGTACCAGTATAGAACGATTTTGGGATCAAGTAACTGACTGTATGCGGGCGGAAAGACGTTCAGTTGACGTATTAAAGTTACGCGTGCCCTGAGAGCGCCGCTCATATACCTGCTTTCTGCGTTACACCTTCACTGCCTCAGCTGAACGTTTTTCCACCCACATACAGCCAGCTGAATGTTTGATTTGATTTAAGTATATCAACTATCACCTGACCAATTTTCGTGCGAACTAAAATCATAATTTTTTTTTCATTTTTTATACCCGAGCGCACTTGTGCACAAGGGTATATTAACTTTGTTCACATAACGGTTGTCTGTAACAGCCAAAACGAATCGAGATAGATATAGACAAATGTATACATAAATGCTCAGAATGAATAGAGCAGTCGATTGGCCATGTCTGTCTGTCCGTCTGTGAGTCCGTCCGTGTACACGATAACTCGAGCAAAAATTGCGATATCTCAACGAAATTTGGTATGTAGGTTTCTATTAATCCAAAATAGGTTGGTATTGAAAATGGGTGAAATCGCCCACTTCCCATATAACGGTAATTTTCAGAAATACGAAAACTGCGATATTTTAGTAACTACTGAAGATTATTCACTCAAAATTGATATTTACAATAAATTTTAGACGAAAAATAAGAATATTATAAATTTTTGCAAAATGGTCGTAGCCACTCCCACTTATGGTTACATGTGTATATCTTGGTTAACGCTACACCAATTTCTTCCAAACTCGGCATAGTTATTGGCCTTGGTACACCATATCAAATGGCCGAAAATTTTTAAAATCGGACAATAACCACGCCCACATCCCATATAACGGTAATTTAGAGAAATACAAAATCTTCGATAAATCAGTAAATATTAAAGCTAATTTATTCAAAATTAATGCTTGCAACAAATCCTTACCAAGAAATACGTTTATAATAAAACTTTGGAAAATGGGCGTGGCACCCCCACTTATGATCACATATATGTATCTCGGTAACCGTTCTACCAATTTATACCAAACTCGGTGTGGTTATTGTGCTTGCCACATAGAAGCAAAGCGCTGAAAATTATTGAAATTGGACTAAAATTACTGCCGCTTTTAGTGTAACGGTAAATTTCAGATATGCTTGAAACTTCGATATTTCGAAATTTAAGGACACTGAAAAACATATATTTAATACTTGCGCCGGGTATCTAATGTTCGGCTCCGCCTTAGACTTTCTTACTTGTTTTTTTTTTATTCACCTGAGCAGCTGAAGGTCAACCCACCCACGTACATCCAGCTGAACATCGTTTTCTTACTCTTTACTATACACTCTATCATTCATATCATTTCTAGCAAAACTGAAATAATTAAATTTTTTATTTTTTTTTGCGTGTGAGGCTTCTGTAGCCCACTATGCTTCATAGCGACATCATACGAGTCATATATATTAATATGGCCGGAACTTAAATTATTTACATAAATATGTCGCTGGCTCCCAGACTATTAGCAGTGGCACCGGACCCTTTTTTGCAAATTTACTTAAAACACTGTCGCTTACGTGTGGAATAGAAGTATAAGTAACGGTATGGACATAATGCAGCGAATTAAAATACAACATCTCCGCTGGCTTGTCGTTCCAATGAACACCGACGCTCCAGCTCTGAAAGTATTCAACTGGGACTGGTGGTAGCAGAGGAAGATGGAGGCCCACTGCGATGGAAAGACCAGGTGGAGAAGAACTTGGTTTCACTTGGCGTTTCCGATTGGCGTCAAATGGCACAGAAGAGAAACAACCGGCGTGCTTTTTTCAACTCGGCCAAAATCGCTGAGGTGGTTACAGCGCCAAGTAAGAAGAAGATTTATGCATCAGTTACAATAAGTCCAAAAAAACCTTTTTCAGAAAAGGACAAGAACGGCACTCTTATTTCTAAAGCTTTTGACTGTCGAGTACACTTTACGGTATTCGTTTTCTTATATTTTTAAGTTAGTTTTACAGATGCAGAAAAGAGTAGGAAAAACTAGCGAGTTTTATCAATGGATCTTTGACAAATATTATTTGATCGTAACGTAATTTTTATCAAATTAAAGGTCAGACCAAGGGGAATTAATATAAGGTGAGTAGAGTACAAAAACAAAAATTTACTTGTATTTGGTTTTTGCTTTGGTAGCATAAACTGCCAAAATCTGTAAGAGTGTGTGTGGAAATTCAAACAAAACTTTTCAATTTGACATTCGAAGCCGTGAGGCGGAACATATACACAATATCCGCTGATCTGGCAACACCACCTTATAAAAATCCCACTTTGGTCAGACTAACAGCTTTTCAACAATCCACTCTCCTTAAGCATGGACCACACGATTTGTATATTTGTACATTTTGGCAGTTACTGAGTGGTGTTATTCGGCAGTTCTTTTATTGAGCTGAACTCAAATTTCTAAACAATACCACACTCTGACTGCCAAATATTCAATTCTGTACAAATATACAAATCATGTGATCGTCGCTTTATAGCTAGACGTTGAACATTTCTGCATTCTGCATTTTCTATACTTTGTCAATAATAAATGTAGCTACAAATATTCATACAATTAAAAATCATAGCTGATCCTTTTTTCGAGATATTCACGTTTTTATACTTATATATATATATACTTTTTAAACGCAATAATCCTTGTTTTTCATTTCATTTCATTAATTAAGTCTATGATTTAAAAAATCTTACAGACTAGATGTACAAGCTTTCGTCTTAAGTGTAAATTCGATATTTAAAATATAAATTAGGAATACATTGATTCTAGTAATGAACCAAAACGAGATCTCGGGAAGGCAAAGTCCAGATCAAGGCTCTTGGAAATTCTATTAAGTTCAATGAGAGCTCTGGAAATGGGGTCATAATTGTAATAATTAGCTTTATTAACTTTAATATTAAACGGGTAATGAGTGCGTAAATTTCTATATGGAACATTGAAATTTATTTGCTCAAGAAGCTCTGGACAGTCTACTAGGCCATTAATAACATCGTATATGAAAAGCAGAGATTGAATAGACCGACTAGACTTAAGTGATTTCAGATTTATAAGTCTAGAGGAATGAGTTGAGTAAATTGGACTCCAGATTAAAGAGGCGTATTCAAGCTTCGAACGAACCAGCGAGTTATACAGAATTTTTCGGGTGTAGGGATCTTTGAAATCTCTACCATAGCGCCGCAAAAAAGCAAGATTAGAGTAGGCTTTAGGAATGTTATAGCTAATGTGGTTAATGAAGGTAAATCCCGAATCAAACATCACTCCTAGGTCTGAAAATTCCTTAACTGAAGAAAGTCTTTTATCAAACATATAATAAGCAGACTTATGCGTATTTATGCTCTTTGAACGAGTCATATGGAGACATTTCTTAATATTAAGCGGTAAGTTATTTGTAGTAGCAAAACAGTAAGTATTTTGTAGTAGCAAAACATCTGACATAGAAGTGACACTTCTGAAGATTTTTAGGTCATCAGCGTATAGCAAAAACTTGGAATGCTTAAAGCAGGCTCCAACGTCATTAATAAATAAAAGAAAAAGTATTGGGCCTAGGATACTACCTTGGGGTACCCCAGAAGTGACCTCAAAGGCGTATGATCTCGTATTCTCGATCTCAACAAAAGAAAATCTATTGGAAAGGTATGATCTAACCCAGCACAGAAATGTAGAGTGTATACCTAAACACTCAAGTTTGCGCAATAAAATGCTGTGAGTGACTGTATCGAAAGCCTTTGAGAAATCGGTGTAGACAACGTCTTCTTTACGTCCCATCTTGAACGAAGTTATGCAAAAATTAGAAAAACAGGCTAGGTTTGTGGCAATCGAGCGACCGCTCACAAAACCATGCTGGCACGGATTAATGGAACCTTTGATGGCGAAGAATAGTTTTTCTTTGACCACTTTCTCGAAAAGTTTCGAGCAAGTCGAAAGTTTAGATATAGGTCTGTAGTTTGTAACATCATTTTTGTTACCAGGTTTAAAGATTGGGGAGATCGAGGCAATTTTCCAACGATTAATAAAAACACCCGAGGCCAGATTAAAAATATATTTTAGTGGTACGCAAAATGACGAACCGCATTTCTTGAGCACGTATGAAGAGAGCCCATCTGCCGTTAATAACATCTTGCTTTGTGACAGACAAAGATCCAAAATCTACAGATTGCGGAATGTCGTCCACATTACATTTGAAGAAGTCCGCAAAAAGATTCTAAACCTACCACAATATGACATGCACGAAGGGATATTGGAGTACCCTTTCTTAGATCGAATGTATTTCCAAAACGCTTTGGGATTTACTTTTAGCTCATCTTCAAATAGAGAAATATATTGCTTGTATAAGAACTTATCGAGGACCTTATATAAATTAAAATATTTATTTCTAAGATTTTTCAATCTTTTTAAATCCTTCGTATACCACGGAAGCTTGTGGATTCGCGATGGAAGGCAAGATAGGCTATTAGAAAATAGTTGGTTGATCTTGAGTAGGAAAATTGCATAACAATCCGAAACATTTTTAGAAAGGAAAGCTGATTTCCAGTCTATTGCGAGAAGACTTGAAATTAAAGAATCAAAGTCAGCATCCCGAAAATTAAAACGTTTAATCTCATTGTAGTTTGAAGCAGAGATAAAGCTAAGAAACTCTAGGGTAAGGGACAATGGGACATGATGCATATCAGACTTGCAGATCGGAATGGTACATTCATCCAATTGGAAGATTAAATTCTCATCAACAAAAATGAGATCTAGGATGTTATTAAGCTTATTAAAAAATGAATTAATTTGAATGAGATTAATGCTAAGAAGACTGTCTATAAAGTTAATTTCGTAGCCACTATTGATATTTGTAGGGGTTAAAATGCCATTATTTTGAAAATTTGACCATTTAATTTTATTAAGATTAAAGTCACCTAATATACAAAAGTGACAGTTCACATTATTTTCATATAGGTGTAAAATGTTACTTACATGGGCAGCGTATAAAGACTCCGAGCTAGCTGGTGGGATATAAGAAACACAAACAAATAAATTACCAAAGTTTCCATAGATACATACGCAGAGCTGATCAAGAATTGAGTCATTATTTTCAAGAGGAACAATAGATGAGCGAAAGTTACGATTAACTGCGATTTAAACCCCTCCACCTCTTAAGCAATTTGTTTTAGTTGAATCTCTATCTTTACGATATATAAGGAAAAGATTAGGATCAAAGAATTCCTCATCAGAAAAATTATTATTTAACCACGTTTCAGCAATAACAAAAACATCATATTCACAGCGAGAAGTGTTTAGGAACACATCTTTGGTTTTTGTACGCATTCCCGAGATGTTTTGGTAATAAATACTCAACAAATTTTTACTTTCTTTATAACTAAAAGTCATAGTATTTAAGAAACCTTTACTGCACATGCTACTCTTTCTGGAAAAAACGAAAGGGCCGAACATTTATACCTAATGGCCACAGATTTGCATCTAAGAGCGTATTGTAAAAACTAGAAGAAACACCAAGTTTAAAGTTGACACTATCCAAATCGGTAACAGAAATACCTTTTTTGACCAATATGAAGCAAGAGATATATTTATTTTCTATACCAAAATGTTTGGCAATATAGGAAATAACATCGTCAGCGGTAACAGACGAAATATGTGGTTTAAAAGACGAAATATGTAGCCACTTTTTGACAGCAACCTCCAGCTCAGTGGACAACACATTACGCCCAACAACTACTTCTTTAGATTTAGAAAGTTTTTTATTTCGCACTAGATTCCAAGCAGTAACATCCGGAGAAGTTTGTTCAATGGCAGTGGGAAGTTGATTAATTGTAAGAGTAGCATTAGACTGAGCAAACGAAGAGGAGCCCGGTAGCATAGAAATAGTCTGATTAGTAGCAGCGGGCGTTGTAGTGATAACTGGCAATTCAACACAAACATCAGCGGGCACAATATTGTTGTTTGTAGTAGTAAGTACAATAGGCTGTATTCAGTGTTGCCATTTTAGTCGTTTTCCGGCTAGATTGCGATAGCAAACAGCCGGAGAAATTTCGATTTAGCCGGCAGCCGATTTGTTAGCCGTTTTGCAGAAAAAAATTAGCCGTTTTTAGCCGATTTTGCTATTTGCCTTGTTTTCTTAAATTTCAAATATGTATATATGTTTCCATTTTTGACTAAGCGACATAAAATCTGCTGGAAATGGCTACTAGCCTTATGGTGGAGAAAATTTTCATGTCAGGTGGACTGTATGAAATTGGGCCGATTTCGCTTATTTTTATTTTAAACGAAGAAGGGATTTTCTTCATAAAATGTTTGTTATAAATGTCTTAATTTTAAGTGTGAAGTTTTATTCGCAAACTTAGAAAATAAGAAATTGTATCATGCGTTTGTGTTTGGATATAGTGCCAACAAACAAAATAAATACCCAGCAAACACAGTCTCTAACGTTAGAGAAATTTGGATTTCTACATTAGATAACTAGGGTAATTCTCTAATCGTTCTCGAGTCGATGACGAAGTTAGATAATTACATTAGAATTCGATTCGAGAACGATTAGAGCAACAACGCAAATTCAAGTAAATGTAAATAAGCAATATTCCAAATGAATTACTCATAAATTATTTTTAAGTTCAAATAATTCATTATTATTTTATTGCAAATACATTTAATAAAAATTTTACAAACAAAGCAAGGCAAAACAGCAGTTAGAAATTTACACTCGAATCCCATTAGAGATCAACATTGGAATACGATTAGGGAATCAATATTTTCTCGAGTCGAGAACTATGTCCCATTTTTGTTGAGATCGTTATGATTCTCGATAGTTTTTCGAGTCGTTCTTTAACGTTTGAGATTGGAGAATGTGGCTAGTCCTCCAATCATTCTCTAATCGATAACTAACCTCAATGTTTGCCGGGTATTACATGTAGATATTGTCTTCCCAGATAGCGCATATTCACTTCTACCTAAATTACAAAACATCATTTTTGCCCACTCCCAAAGGTTTAACGTAAGGGAAAAATTGATATTTTCAAGCACTATATACACATATGTATTTTTTTAAAAAACCTTTTTTGCTCAGAACTTATTTAAATTCCAAAAACCGAATGCCAACTTGAATTAAAGGAACCAACACTGAAGTGAGTCAAAATGAAAATAAAAGAGCACAAATTTCTATGTAAAGCAAAACTCTCTGGGAATCCTACGAGACAGCTGCCGGTCATATGACCGGTCATCTAAATGGGAGATCTGCAGTCTTTGGGCATCATATTTTACATCTGAAAAATCTGACCAGTTCTTTTGTGTAACTGTGATTTTGCATCCCTTGTCAACATATGGCCTCGGTTGATGTTAACTTAAGGTCGTTGTTTTACTGCCTTAAAATTGAAGGGAAATTTTTACAGCGTGTTTTATGTGTATTGGTTTCTGTTTGAGTGTATTGAGAATCGGTCAGTCTGAAAAGGCCTTGTAAGGAAGACAATAGGTTTGTTCGTCGAAAATCCAGCGAGAATTATAACTCAAAATATCAGATAGTAAGAAAAAATGCTCATAAATTCTCTCTCATGTGGAGAAACTTGCAATTTTTGTGTACGAACGCAAATTTGCAATTTTTTTGCCAGCTAATGTCCACGGTTGCATTTCAAACAAAAGAAATTTGTATAGAATTTTTAAAATTCTTTCAGAGGGGCAAAAAACAGTCCGACTTTCTTCAACATACGTTTCAATTTCTTTGTCGGGTTTACTATATCGACTCTGGTTGAGATTGCATTTCGATTAAGAATACAGTTTTTTTTTTGCCGAGTACCTTTCAAATCATGGGAATTAACTAAATTAATTAAGTAAACAAGTATTAACTTAAATTTTTAATTTTTAAATAGCTCCAGTTTGTAAATTTTTAAATTTAACGAACTTGTGTATTCAAATTATCGTCGGAAAAAACTTTAACCATGTGCCACAATCATATGTTTTTCCTAGTTGCAAATTCTTGCTGGCAAAATTTTTTCCGGCTCGAATTTGTAACTTCTCTCCAAGAAATAGTATTTTTACTCATGATTTATTTAAATAAAACATGTGAAATTTAGTTGAAACATTTTAGCCGTTTTTAGCCGGTTTTATTTGCCAATTTAGCCGGTTTGTCCAAAAAATTCTGGCAACACTGGCTGTATTGCGTTGATTGCAGAAACAGTAGGAGCAGGAGAATCAGAAACTGGAGAAGCAGCAGAGGTAGCATAAGATAGGCGAGTGCGATTAACATCTACCAAAGAGACGTCAGGTTGAGGCGAAAATGAAGAGAGTAATTGAGGCTGAATAGTATAATCAGTCGCAGGGGCAGTGCCGGCAGCGATCGACTTAGCGGCATGGTTGCCACAATTGGTAACTTTCTACCAAAAGTGGTAACTTTTGAACGGTTTGGTAACTTGGTAACTTTTATTTCATTTTGGTAGCTTTTGCAACTAAATATCAATTTGCATTACTAGAAAGAAATGAATTATGTTTTGCATGTGCGTAATTATAAAAGACCTTCGAGTTTCAGTGGCAGTACTACTGACACTTCTACAAAATTACTTCGATAAAATGAGAGTCATCTCATATTCGAATACTGGAAATATTTGAATTACAGTGGCAGCACCAAGGGCTGCACTTCTAAAACAACTTTCGAATTTTTGCGATAAATTTTGAATTCTACCATCTCACATTTTAATACTGGCCATCTGGCATCGGTAAGGTCCATAAATCGTTTTGAATTCTCCGGCACAAAAAAAAAATGTCGCTTGCTTTTTACTAGACTCACCTACCGACATGTATTTCGACACACTGAATCCAAATCTGAGGTCTATTTGACACGTACACTAAATTATGAAAAAGCGAAAAAATAAAAAAAAAAATTGAATTTTCGCACATTACTCGAAATTTTTTACGAGTCAAACGGACGGTTAAAAGCACCTGCAACTTTTTTTTGTGTGCCAGTGCCATTATTCCGAGAGTCGCAAATATCGGCACATTCCAAATCAAATTTGACAAGGGATGATAGAAAATCGTTCCACATTACATCATACTTCTACCCTGTCGGAAACACCAACAACGAACATAAGAATAACGGCACATGCAACAATTAATTGTACGAAAAATATTTTCTAATAAAAAAAATTATTATAATTGTCAATAGCATTTTCAATCTAGATAATTTATCAAGAAAATAGATTTAAACTTCTGTACTAAAACTGGGAGTTCTTGATAAATAATCAAAAATTGACAAATTATAAAAATATTGAATTTGTTAAGTCACAGAAATGGGCTTTAAGTATATACACATTTGTTATGAAATATAGCAGTTTTATTCAGTATATTTTTTTCTCAGTGAAGAAGTAAAGATTTTGGTAGTGAAGATATGGTAACTTTTGGTAACTTTTCTTAAGAGATTTTGGTAGAAAAAAATGTTGGCGAGTGGCAACCATGCTTAGCGGCGTTTGGAGCAGCAGCAGGTATGGTCTGCTTGTTCTTTGCAAATTTATTAACACAGCAGCGCTGTTCTTTGACCTCGGATGTAAGCGAGCCAAGAGTAGCGACAACCTCTTCATCGTAACGTTTATGCAAATTAATAAGCTCAAAGTACAAAATTTCTAATTTTTCTAATATGTTTCTGTCGGCTTGAAGAGCATGTATCACTGCAACCGCGCAAGTCTGTTCAGCTCTCACTAATACCTATCATTTTAACAACGCAGGAATTGTATACAAATTTGATATAAAGGTATATGTATATACAAACATACATATATTATATCTTTGATGTTTTTGCAAACCCGCCTATCTTAAGGCACTCAAATTTTACAGAAGAGCCAAAAAATGGGTTTTTTGAAGGCATTGCCTTGATAGGCGGTATTTTCTCTAGTTATTATGTTAAAAATCTGTTGCTTTAATAATGATTTTATGATTTTCAGGCTTTCCAAATCTAATTTTTGCCACAACGGCTGTTTAGGCGGTTTTGCAAAAACATCGACGATATACATAAAAAAAAAAATCTTTTGAGACGGGGACTTCTCAATATTTTTTTTTTTAACATAGTAGCACAATTTTTTTTTCATAAATGATCACTTGTCAACCCAATTGAAGTACTCGCGTAACTAATATTTTTTAATTGCTATTTAAACCATATTCTCAAAATTGTTTTCTATTAGTCCGGTCAAGTTAGATTTTCAAGGTTGCCGTAACTCGCATAAAGCAGAAAATTTGTACGAATATTACGAACGTCATGTGAAAGTCAAATGTCACAATTGATGTTTAAAATTTTTCAGCTAAACCGTAAAGCTAAGCGTACACGGTAGAGAAATCTCTCGAGAGTTTCACAGAAATAAAAATCTCCGCTCTCAATTCAGTTTACACGGTAGAGCAACTCTTGGAGATATTCACTCTAGCAAGAGACAAAATAGAGAAATCTCAACTTTTATCTATCACGTACTCTACAAGCTGTGTACACGGTAGCCAATAGTTACCTCTCGCCTAGAGTTAGTTTTCTATCTCTAATTGTTGTCAACGCTTGTTGTATGTATATGTGTATTTATATCAAAGCCACGATGTAGAAAATATAGTTGGCGCCATCAGCGGAGCGCTAACCCTTAGTCGATTTGACAGCATGCGCCTATTTTCTGACGTCATAAAATACATTTTCGCAATATGGACAAGAATTAAATTTTCAAATTGTATTTATTTGTCGAAAAAAATTGTACCTAAAAGTAGACAAATGTACCTAAAAATTAAACAGGGCAACCTCTCTCTTCGGTACTATGTGTACTTTTGGACCCGTTTAATATTTAAAATTCCCTTGAAAGGAGTTTCTCCGAGCAGTTCCAGCCAAACTGCTATATATATGTATGTAGGTATTCACCAAGTTGAGCAAGTGGCCTGGCACTCTGACAAACAAGCAACGACTATTGCCAGAGTGCCAGACCATCTGCTCAATTTGTGAATACCCCTTATATTTTAACCAATAATTATGCCCCTTTGCAAGGACGGAGGCTATTGAAAAAGCCATTTAAATACCAATGAAAATAAGAGGATGATTCCCGATTCATTATTTGGCTACGTTCTAATTGCACTAAAAATTGTGTGCTTGTATCGAATAAATATACGATTTAATGTCGTAGCCATTTCAAAATTTAACAATTTGTAATGAAGTTCATTGTCAAGACTTTACTATACGTCTCCGTAGAGCAAAAAGTCTATTTAGCTTGCTAAATAGAGCGTAGAGTTGTCGTAGAGCTTTCGATCTAGTTTCGTTGGACTGTGTACACGGCGAAAAAGTCTCGCTAAATAACTCTCACATAGACTTTGTAGGTGTTTTTTTTTAATCTCGCGTTTTCTCTTCCGTGTACACTTAGCTTAAAACCCGTTATGACACTTGTTTTCCTAAGAGTCACCTGGGATATAACGACTCGATCGACATCCATTTTGAAATAACTAATTTGACTTATAAAATACTTTGAATTGAAGTTAATTTTTTTACAGGTGGTAGTATAAAAAATTCAGTCTGTATGGCGGGTGCCACGGGCCCTTTTTCAAGAACCCACATATATTTGCATGAGTATATTATTGATTTCATATATATATAATAACCTTTATATCAAATTTGTATACGATTCCTGCGTTGTTAAAATGATAGGTGTTAGTAAAAACAAGGATTGTTGCGTTTAAAAACTAAGATATAAAAATGTGAATATCTCGAAAAAAGGATCAGCTGCGATTTTGATCTCAATGGATTTTGAACCTACAAATGATGTAGAGAAAGGCTGGGAAAGCCGATTTTAGACACACTTTTATAAAACTTAAGACTGGTTCAAGACCACCGTGTTGTCAAGGTTTGTTTCCTAGAAATATTTGTAACTACATTTATTATTGACAAAGTATAGAAAATGCAGAATGCAGAAAAGTACAACGTCTAGCTATAAAGCGACGATCACACGATTTGTATATTTGTACAGATTTGAACATTTGGCAGTCAGAGTGTGGTATTGTTTAGAAATTTGATTTGAGCTCAATAAAAGAACTTCCGAATAACACCACTCTGTAACTGCCAAAATGAACAAATATACAAATCGTGTGGTTCATGCTTAAGGAGAGTGGATTGTTAAAAAGCTGTTAGTCTGACCCAAGAGGGATTTTTATAAGGTGGTGTTGCTAGATCTGCGGATATTGTGTATATGTTCCGCCTCACGGCTTCGAATGTCAAATTGAAAAGTTTTGTTTGAATTTCCACACACACTCTTACAGATTTTGGCAGTTTATGCTACCAAAGCAAAAACAAAATACAAGTAAATTTTTGTTTTTGTACTCTTGCTATCACCTTATATTAATTTCCCTGACTTTTAATTTGATAAAAATTACGTTACGATCAAATTATATTTTTCAAACATTCATTGATAAAACTCGCTAGTTTTTCCTACTCTTTTCTGCATCTGTAAAACTAACTTAAAAATATAAGAAAACGAATACCGTAAAGTGTACTCGACAGTCAAAAGCTTTAGAAATA